>NC_054488.1:21003701-21630574 GCF_017639515.1 Carcharodon carcharias
CTGAGGAGTTGCAAACGGTACTGAACATCATGCAATCATTAGTGAAAACGTTATGATGAAGCAGCTGCAGGTGGTTGGGCCAAGGACACTACCCTGAGGAAACTCCTGCAGCGATATCTTGGAGCTGAGATGACTGACCTCCAACAACAACTCATCTTCCTTTGTGCTAGGTATGGCTCCTACCAGTGGAGAGATTTCCCCCTGATTCCCATTGGCTTCAATATTGCTAGGGCGCCTTGATGCCATACTCAGTTAAATGCCGCCCTGATGTCAAGGACACTCATTCTCACCTCAACTCTGAAGTTCAGCTCTTTTACCTTTTGAACTATTAAAGTTTAGAATTAAATATAAACACATTACCTAGGGTAGGTTTCTCAGGTCAGCAAGCGGGGGCAGGGCCCACTCGCTCAATGTATCAAATGATGTGGGGATACATCAGGCATGCTTCAAGACATCAAGACATCTCCCCGTGTCATTTAGACTTTCAGTTTGGCAGGTGCGTAGACGATTCGGCTGTGCGCCTGCCAAACTGTCAACGGCCTATTAAGGCCATTAAAAAACTAGTCAACTTGATTGATGGACCAGCCCATCCAACCTCAGGGTTATTGGGCAGGCCGGGAACCCAGGCGGGCCTCAGAAAAAGCATGAAACCTCATCCACGGGCGTGATGAGGTTTCATCAGGGCTTTTAAACGTTTATCAAATGTCCCAACTCATGTGACAGTGTCATGTCAGGGAAATATTTTCATTACCTTTCTGTCAACTTTTGATGGGAGCCAGTCTCCCCGAGGCAGCGCTTTGCCTCAGGGAGATCTGTACCATCTTCCGTGCGCATGCGTGAAGGAGCGCACTCCCGGATGAGGGAATCCCCCGCCCGCACAGGGAGCACATAACACTTCCTGGCGGATGTCACGCTGGGCGGGCCTTAATTGGCCCGCCCTCATAAAATGGCGCCCCCCCCCCCCCCACCCCCCCTTTGCCGCAACCGGGGGTGCCAATCGGAAGGCCGGCTACTGGCACCCGCTCCCCCTTCCCCACCACCGCCCCCCCCCCCCGATGGGGGGAAAATGTTCCCCTTAGAGTCTAAAGCACAGAAACAGACCATTCTGGTCCATGGCTGTGTTTATGCTCTACAGACGTTTGCTCCCACCCTTCTTCATCTCACACTATCAGTATACCCTTCTATTCTTTTCTCCCTTGTGTGCTTGTCTAGCTTCTCTCTAAATTTATCTGTTACTTGCCTCAACTATTCCATGTGGTCACAAGTTCCACATTCTCACCACTCTGTGGGTAAAGACGTTTCTCCTGAATTCTCTATTGCAACCTTTAGCTTTGTAGTCCCTCACAAATATATAGTTTCTAAGTTACAAATACTAGTGCATCACTTAATAGATTAATTAATTAGCAGGCCATTCAGCCCCTCAAACCTATTCCACGCCATGCAAGCATAAGAAAGCAGAGTATTTTGAAAAGTCATTGATCCATTTAACCCAATCTGGATTTGATTGCTTCATAAGTGACTCATAGAAACATGGGAACAGGAAGAGGCCATTCAGCTCTACAATCAATTAGATCATGGCAGGTCTGGATCACAGTGTCATTTGCTCACCTTTGCTCTGAATACTTTCACACTGTTATCCAACAAAAGCATGTTTTTGTTAATACATCAGAATATTGGTTGTGTACTACTCTCACTCCCACTCTATGAGAAATGTGCAGGATTTCACAATGCTTTTACCTTTACCACCCCTTTTGGCAGATTGTTCCAAATGTTTAACTAATGGTTCTATTTTCCGGGATGCATTTGAGGTTTTACACCCTGAAATCCCTAAAAGTCTAGTCTACTGTAGGAACAGAACACTCAAACTGCCCTAGTTCCAGCCTGGAGACCCAGTCCCACATTCGGTGGTTAATGCAGCTAGGGTGGGTTGCCAGTATCTGTGAAGGTAACCTCCCCCCCAACCCTCTATCAGCCCTTGCAAGATCACACAGTTGGCACATGATCACTCCTGCTGCTGTTCCTGGATTCCCACTGAGTTGAAAGAAAAAGAAAGTGCAGCTTTCAGCTTTAACAGGAGAGATTTGCCCATCAGACAAATTAATTGATCTTCTTTGGACTGTGGATTATTTGCAGATCTCGGAAGAATTCAGACCAACTTTCCACTTCTTGTGGCCCATGTTCTGTTCCTGTACCTCTGTCTCCTCCATCTCCTGCAGTGGCTGCTGCTGATATTCTCTTGGAGTAAAAATATCTCAACAAATAGTCACTTGTTTCAATGTTGTGATCATAGTTCAGAGTGCTTGTTAAGCTTGCTGGATCTAGTTCACTTTTTGCCATTCAGTGGTTGGTCTTTAATAAGTTTTTTTTCATGTTCATTAACCCATTGTTGGTGGAGTAGAAATGATCAGGTCAATGTAAACACAGCAGAATGAGTTTGCTGGCTATTGCTGCAGGCATTATTAACTTTTTACTCTTTTTTTCATTAAAATCAGCAAAGGCAGGAATGGTGGTCTCATCATAGATCACTGGGAAAGCTCCCATGCATTTCTTTGTGCTTGTTGATCTATCATCTATGGATCACCCAGTGTTACTCTCTGTGTCAGGTGAACTTTGACAATGTGAGGATCAGTACATGCCAGTGATACAAGCAACTGTGCAACCTCAGTGTCAAAACTAGTAAATGATTTCAAAGGTAGCAACATGACATTAACTTCAACTTTTGATACAAGAGCAAACAGCTTCTACATATATTTTTAAAATCCTGGAGACAAAATATGCCTAGCTAAAAGAAGCTACTATCTGCCCAAATAATATTTTCAGGCTTGCATTAAATCAGTGGCACTTGATCAATGATACCTTCGTCACGTTACAGCACAGTTTGAATTGCTGGTTTCATTTACTTAAAAGCCAAACATTCAATCAGCAGAATTGTTCCTCTGATCTACCTCTTGGAACAAGTTTTTGGCCACCTGTCCTAAAATCTCTTTATGTGCTGGTGTCAAAGTTTGTCTGATTACACCTCTGTGCAGTGCCATTTTTACTACATTAAAATGGCTATATAAGTGCAAGTTGTTGTTGTTGTTATGAAAGAGGAGGTTTGATCCTCTGTTTGGATTTTTTTGTATGACGGACGCAGATTATGAGAAGTGATCATTATCATACTTCAAGCTCCCCTTCGGATGCCTCATATTCCTGTTTAATGCAAAAGCAGCTTCCGCAGGCAAATACGCACCTCCAATGAATGAAACCCTCTATGCAGAGTATCTAGAATAGCAATCCGCCAGACAAACAATGGACACCTTTACTGTTGAGGTATGCTTCAGAAGTATTTCTTGGTCTCTTTGACTGATGAAAAACAACATACTGACAGACCATTGGCTCACGATCAAAGCTCCTCTTTTCTATGTATTAGTCATTGCATCATACATTATGGAAAAGGCCAGTCAGCCCATTGTGCCTATGCTGGCTCTTTGAAGGAGCTACATAATTAGTCCCACTCCCCCTGCTCTTTTCCCATGGCCCTTAAATGTTTCCCTTTCAAGTACATCACCAACTCCCTTTTGAAAGTTGTCATTTAGATGGCTTCCGCCACTTTTTCATGCAGCACATTCAGGATTGCAAAATCGCTACATAAAAAAACAAAATTCTCCCATCACCCCTCTGGCTCTTTTGCCTATTACATTAAAACTGTGTCCTCTGGCTACCAACCCACCTGTCACTGGCACCAGAATCTCCCTACCTACTCTTTCAAAACCTTTCATAATTTTGAATACTTCATTAGCC
Source organism: Carcharodon carcharias (assembly GCF_017639515.1). NCBI lineage: Eukaryota > Metazoa > Chordata > Chondrichthyes > Lamniformes > Lamnidae > Carcharodon > Carcharodon carcharias. The sequence continues at coordinate 21,007,485 of NC_054488.1, forward strand.
CTCCTTCACATTCCACCACCACCCCCCACACTGCACCCCCTCCCTCCCACCCCTGCCCTTCTCTCTTTGGAAGAGAATAATCCCAAGTTCTCCAGACACCTGAAGTCCCTCATCGCTGGTACCATTCTAGTATACCTGCTCTACTATATGGGCTGGGAGTAAATAAGACTGTTTGTGAAGGTTCGAAACCTGTGTAAAGCTTTTCATTTTGGATGCATTATTCAAAGAGGACTGTTAGGCCTTTGAAACTTATATAGTTTTTAATAAGACAAAGTGAAATTAAATCTCTTCATCCAATTAAATCTGCTTTTACTTGTATCATTCAGTGATTCTGTAGTAATAATAGTTTTATTTAGTGTGCAATGTACATTTAAGAATAATACTTGTCAGGCAAGATCACATGACCTGTAGTAACCAATAAGAGAGTGAGAGTGGGCTACCTCAGCAGTCAGTGTAGAGTTAGAGTTGGAGTTGAAAGCACATATATAGTTGCTGCTGAGTATATTGTAAATAAACTTAATGTTTCCATCCAAGAAGTGTCTATGGATCAACTCTATCATTAACAGTGCAACTTGGCCACCATACAACAAACTGGTGATGAGGAAAATACAGGATTGAACAGAAGAAATCACATTAAAGAGAAATCGGCCCTGAACCTCACCCACTGATTGTAAGTAGCAATTGTAAGTTAGAGTTGAAGGAGCTTTCCTCTCTCAAGATGCCACAATTTGGGAGAGTTGATCCTTTTGAACCAGCCACGGATGATTGGTCTCAATACATAAAACGCCTCACTTTTTTTTTCAGGTGAATGAGATTACAGGGGAAGAGAAGAGGTGAGCAATCTTCTTTAGTATTTGTGGGAGCAAAACCTACAGTCTGACTCGAAGTTTGATGGCACCCAGTGACCCAGATTTGAAAAATTTCGATGAACTGGTGGAACTCATGAAGGGTCATTTCCAACGCAAGCCCTCAGTTACGATGCAGAGGTTCAGGTTTAATTCATGAAATATAGCCCTGGATAAGACAATTGCATGCTATGTGGCAAATATTAAGCAGCAAATGGAACATTATGAGTTCAGTACAACTCTGAACTCATGCTCGGAGATTGTCTAGTATGTGGTGCGAAAGAGGATACTATTCAGAAAAGATTATTGTCTGAAGTGAATCTGGATTTCAAGAAGGTGCTAGAGATAGCGCTGGCCATGGAAAATGCAGTTAGAGATTCAAAAGCAATACAGGGTGCGCAAAATGGCGCCGTCCTCCACATTGGGTGGGAAACCCCAGCCGAAAGTGGCGCGAGAAAGCAAGACTCGGCCAGGAAGTGGGAAGTTAGCCAAAGCATAAGGAAAAATAACTTAGCAGTGAAATTGAAGAACAATTTTAATAGAGGTGGAACAAGCAGTCTTTTAGTGATTGGCAGTTTAAAAAAAATCGATTGCTACTATTGTCACAGAAGTGGACATATAATGAGGCTGTGCAAGGAAAGATTCAAGCAGGCTTTTAAAACAAAAGAAACCCAATGAAATCTATAATGTAGAAGAGCCTGAAACAACAAATTCAGACACTTACTTATTGTTTAATCTGAAAGTTGAAAAGACAGAACCAATATTTGTCACAGTGAAAATAAATAACAAACTTATTTGAATGGAAGTGGACAAGGGAGCTTCCACCACAGTAATTGGGGAACATAACTTCAGATATCTGAATAATGGTGAACATCAGTTAAATTTAGAAGAAATTGCTGCCAAACTAAAAACATATATGGGTGAAGACATTCAAGTAAAAGGCATAAGCAGAGTAACTGTCCATTATGGAAGTCAATCAGCAGAGCTACCAGTGTTGGTATTGAGAGGCAGAGGACCAATCCTTCTAGGGTGAAGTTGGCTAAGGGAAATCAACCTTGACTGGCCACTGAGATTCCAAAAGGAAGCTGGAAGCATTCCTGTTTTGAAAAAGGAGTGTGTAAGGACTCAACAACCTGAAGAAATGCAGGCTGTTTTAAGCCAAAAGCTAGAAGAACAGCAGAGGGAACTCAGAGACCCTGCTTGAGGACAAAGTTCGAGACGAGGTGAGCAACCTTCGAAGGGAAAAAGAAAACCTGTTGAAAGATCTTCACACACTACAAGGTTCCCTCAGGTCAAAGTTTGTACCTCTGGAAAAGTATGAGGAGAAACGGAAAGAATTCAGTGTCTCTCCGAACAAACTGGTGAATGGGTCAGCAGAGAAGACACAACATTGTTCAATTTTCCAGGAGACAGCAAACAAACACAAAAAAGGGATGGAATAACTGAAGGATCAGCTAAATGAAGCCAAAGAGGCTTTGGAAGCAAAAGTCGCAGAATTTCCCAAGAAGCAGATAGATAATGAAATTTTGGGAGACTCAGCCACTGAACTCAGACAAGTTGAGCTTCCATCTGAGAGAAGTCTGGCCAATAATGAAGTCAAAAAGAAAGCCAAGTTTAATGTCTGCACTAGAAAGAAGAAGGCACGTAGAAAGAAGGTACAGAAATACTAACAGGGCCTCCACCTGGTTGAAGAGAAAATAAGAGCCATAAGAGACGCACCTGCACTGAAGAACGCCTCAGGGTTCAAATTATTCCTAGGAATGATCAACGATGGGTGGTTCTTACCCAATTTGTCTGCAGTGCTGGTCCCCCTGCATTCTCTAGTCAAGAAGAACCAATGTTGGTCTTGGGAGGCACCCTAGAAAGAAGCTTTCATAAAGGTGAAACAATTGTTGCACTCATCCAGTCTCCTAGTGCATTATGTCCAGACGAAAGAATTGGTGCTGACATGTGACGTATCTCTCTATAGAGTGGGAGCAGTGCTCTCTCATCAGATGAATGACAGCACATAACAGCCAATAGGTTACATATCAAGAAAGCTCACCACTGCGGAAAAGGGATACTCACAGATAGAAAAATAAGGTCTGTCCATCACCTTTGGTGTCAAGAAATTTCACCAGTACATACTTGGCCGCCATTTTACAATCATTTCAGACCACAAACCATTGCTAGGATTGTTTAGTGAGGACAAAGCTATACTATCCATAACCTCAGCAAGAATACAATGATGGGCCTTAATTCTGGCAGCGTATGAATACACTTTCATGCACAGGCCTGGCAATCAAATCACAAATGCCTTAGTCATTTTCCTTTACAAGAAAATGATGAACAGGTCCCAGTTCCACAAGAACTTGTTTTACTATTAAATTTCTTAGATTCCTCACAGGTATGTGCTTGACAGACCAGAGACTGGTCAAGTCAGAACCCAGTCCTATCTCAGGTTCGAGAACAAGTGCTACATGGTTGGTCACAGGAGCCCAGATCTGATGAAATGAAACCCGTACTTCAACAGAAGACATGAAATAACCAGCCAGGATGGCACCTTATTGTGGGGAGCACCAGTGATAGTTCCTTCAAAGTGAAAGGAGCCACTGTTAATTGAACTACACAGTGCACATCCTGGAATTTCCCAAATGAAGACCATAGCACCCAGCTACGTATGGTGGCCTGGTTTGGATGTTGAAATAGAGAGTTTAGGAAAGCACTGTGTGCAATGTCAGCAACTGCAAAAGTTGCCAGTGACAGCTCCGTTACACCCATGGGAGTGGCCAGGTAAACCCTGTGTGCGGTTATACATTGACTACGTTGGATCTTTCCTGGGAACAATGTTTCTGCTCATTGTCGATGCCCAGTCAAAATGGTTGGACATATATGAGGTGAGGTCACCAACGTCGGCTGCCACAATTGAGAAACTATGTCAAAGTTTTGCCATTCACGGGCTACCAGAAGTAGTCATTTCCGATAACAGCACAGCATTTACGGGTGTTGAGTTTCAATGGTTTATCAGCCTCAATGGTATCAGTCATGTAAAAACTGCACCATACCGCCCTTCCTCAAATGGACTGACCAAAAGGGCAGTTCAAACGTTCAAGGCAGGCATGAAAAAGCTAACTGGCGATTCCTTTTCAACCAAGCTAGCATGTTTTATTTTTCATTACAGGACATACAACAACATACAACATACAACACATGTCACACCTGTGGAGTTATTGTTGAAACGTCATCTCAGGATGAGATTGAGCTTAATAATGCTGAATTTAGAGGGGAAGGTGGAAAGGAGTCGGGGAAACCAGAAAACTAGACACGACTGGCATAGTCGCGAGAGGAAATTTACCATTGGAGACCAGTATACGTGAAAAACTTCGGGGAAGGGCCAAAGTGGTTATTGGGTGACTGGACCTCTATCTTACCACGTGGAGGTGGAAGGCTGGATCATCCATAAACATGTGGACCATTTAAGGAAGAGACAGATAAATCACCAAGATTTGGTTCCACCAGTGATCATGACCGGGTCTGCATTTCCTGTTCAGGATACTCAGCCCAGGACAGGCACGTCTGATGTTCCTGTAAGAGTTGAGGATACAGGACTGCAAGTGCCCACTGAAGCACCTGATGTTTAGGCAACTCTGGAAAAGTTTCTGACTAAGAATCTGAAATTATGCAGCTGCGACGTTCCACACGTACTAGGAAACCACCGGAAAGACTGAACTCGTAAATTCCTTACCCAGTGTAAATATTAGGTTGCCTTGAAAAATATGTACTTGTAAATATAATATGTATAGCCAAGTTAAAGATGGGAGGAATGTAGCAATTATGGTTTTATTTAGTGTGTAATGTACTTTTGATAATAATACTTCTTAGGCAAGATCACATGATCTGTAGTAACTAATAGGAGAGTAGCGTGGGCTACCTCAGCAGTCAGTGTAGAGATAGAATTGGAGTTGAAAGCACAATTGTGGTTGCTGCTGAATATATTGTAAATAAACTTAATGTTTTCACCCAAGAAGTGTCTGCAGATCAACTCTATCATTAATAGTACAACTCGGCCACCCTACAACGGATTCTATGGTAACAGGGTAGCATAACAATGAGAGAAAAAGATATTCTCTTGGTTATACACATCTCTTCCCTTCATTGTCCAAGCCTGCCTTCATCAGCCACAAACCAGAGTGAAATAACCACAAACGTAATATAAAAATGCAATATTTAATTCAAAAATATTGTTACTCAATGGGTTCCTTTTGACAAAGCTTTGTGTTAGCGTAAAAGCAAAATACTGCAGATGCTGGAGACCTGAAATAAAAATAGAAAGTGCTGGAAAAACTCAGCAGGTCTGGCAGCATCTATGGAAAGAGAGGCAGAAAGGAATATGATTCTTCTTTAGAATGGAGTAAGTTAGCATACTTTGCTCACCGTATGTACAGTAGCATTCAGTATGATATACTAGCCGATGGCATACTATGTGCTTTATGGGTCCATTGCCAAGGCAGAAACCATATAAAACATTCTCCCCATATCGCCTCATCCACTGTAACATGTCCATCATTGTAAATACCCCCGTGTGATCTCTAACGTAATGTGCATTGCTTATGGCTCTCCCATAAATAGAGAGAAACTCTCTCTGGAAATGCTCTGTCTCTTTAACATAAAATGTTTATGTGTCTCTTGTTGGAATAGATATGGAATTAAATTTCTACCTAGAAATGTGCCCCTTATTATAGCAATCCTCTCCAGAATGCTTACTACTCCTTTACAAACCAGTTAAAGCTCAGAATCTGTAACACTGTAGGCAATCACATTTACTGATTTAAATAGACCAGAGCTGCCTTCGAGGAATTTAGTTTTCTCTTTAGACATTGCCTTGCCCTTGAAACACTCTTGATAAATCCCAAGTCCATCCAGAATACTGCTCCCGTTTCTGGGAAGCTGTTCACATTCCTGGGTAAGGGATACAAGACACATGTTGTTAAATGATTATTCTGTTACTTTTAGTTCCAACCTCTTAGAGTTGAAGCATTTGTTGTATTTCTTTATTATCACTTTAATTTCTGGCCATTGCTGCCCTCTTTGTTTCTCCAACTCTCCCAAAATCCCATTCCCTTCCCTGTTCTGTCACTGCAAGACTCATTGTAACTTTCCTGCACAAACCCATTCTATCACAGGATTTAGACCCTTGGAATGCCCTACCTTTCTCAGTTTTCCCTTCCCTCTACATTTGATAGATATCAGCCATGGCACAGCTAGTATAAAGCCAGCTCTGATGTCAGGTGGGTGTTCAAGCCCTGCTCCAGAGACTTGAAAACAAAATCCAGGATGATACTCCAGTGCTGTCTCCAGTACTGAGAGAATGCTGCACTATTGGTGGTGCTGTCTTTCTGAAATAGATATTAAACTGATGCCCTCTCAGATGGAGATAAGAGTTCCCATATGATATTGTCACTGGACTGGTATTCCAGAGACCCAGGGTAATGCTCTGGAGACCCAGGTTCGAATCCTGCCATGGCAGATGGTGGAATTTGAATTCAATAAAAATCTGGAATTAAAAGTCCAATGATGACGATGAAAACATTGTCGATTGTTGCAAAAACCCATCTGGTTCACTGATGTCCTTTAGGGAAGGAAATCTTCCTTATCTGGCCTGGCCTACACGTGATACCAGACGCACAGCAATGTGATTGACTCTTAAATGCCCTCTGAAATGGCCTAGCAAGTCACTCAGTTTTATCAAACCGCTACAAAGTCAATGAAACGGAATGAAACAGGATGGACCACCCGGCATCGACCTACGCACTGGAAACAACGATGGCAAATTCAGCCCTGACGATCTGCAAAGTCCTCCTTACTAACATTTTGGGGCTTGGGCTGTAATTGGAAGAGCTGTCTCACAGACCAGTCAATCAACAGCCTGACAAAGTCATCCTCACAGAATCATACATTATAGTTCATGGCCCAGACACCACCATCACCATCCCTGGGTACGTGCTGTCCCACTGGCAGGCCAGACCCAGCAGAGGTGGTAGCACAGTGGTATACAGTTGGGAGGGAGTTGTCCTGGAAGTCCTCAACATAACTCAGGACCCCATGAAGTCTCATGGCATCAGGTCAAACATGGGCAAGGAAGCTTCCTGCTGAATACCATGTACTGCCCTCCCTCAGCTGATGAATCAGTGCTCCTCCATGTTGAACACCACTTGGAGAAAGCACTAAAGGTGGTAAGGGCACAGAATGTAATCTAGATGGAGGACTTCAATGTCCATCACCAAGACTGGCTTGGTAGCACCACTACTGACCGAGCTGGCTGAGTCCTAAATGACATAGCTGCTAAACTCGGTCTGCAGCAGGGTGTGAGGGAACCAACAAGAGAGCAAAACATACTTGACCTCATTCTCACTGTTGGATCCTGGTAGCTGGTTTGTTGGGACTTATGGATCCGGGTTTCACGCTTGTTGTGGGATGGTTGAGTTGGGACGACAGACAGACTTGATCAGCAGGCACTTCATAGGTGGAACACATTCTGTTTAATTACAAAGGTACTCAGCATTGTGTGTTTTCAACTCAAACCTTGTCTCCATACTTCTACTTACTAACTCAAAACTACTGACTACAGAGGTAGCCAGCGCTACTCCTCTATTGGTTACATAAGATCATGTGATCTTCCTTTATACCATCCTTCTCACATTATACCATTATACCATCCTTCACACATTACTTAAAACCATAATTACCACACTCACCAACCAGCCTGTTCCAGTTGCATCTGTTCATAACAATATCGGTAGGAGTGACCACGACTCAGTCCTTGTGGAGATGAAGTCACATCTTCCTATTGAGGATACCATCCATCGTGTTGTGTGGCACTACCACCATGCTAAAAAGGATAGATTTTGAACAGATCTAGCAACTCAAGACTGGGCAACAATGAGGCGCTGTGGGCCTTCAGCAGCAGCAGAATCACACTCAACCACAATGTGTAACCTTATGGCTTGGCATTTCCCTACCCACTTACCACCAAGCCAGGGGATCAACCCTGGTTCAATGAAGAGTGCAGGAGGGCACGCCAGGAGCAGCACCAGGCATCCCCAAAAACGACGTGTCAACCTGGTGAAGCTACAACACAGCACTACCTGCATGTCAAACAGCACAAACCGAAAGTGATAGGCAGAACTAAGTGATTCCACAACCAATGGATCAGATCTAAGCTCTGCAGTCTTGCCACATCCAGTCGTGAATGATGGTGGACAATTAAACAACTCACAGGAGGAGGAGGTTCCACAAATATCCCCAGCCTCAATGATGGAGGAGCCCAGCACATCAGTGCAAAAGATAAGGCTGAAGCATTGCAAAAATCTTCAGCCAGAAGTGCCGAGTGGATGATCCATCTCAGCCTCTTCCAGAGGTCCCCAGCATCACAGATGCCAGTCTTCATCCAATTTGATTCACTCACTGTGATATCAAGAAATGGCTGAAGGCACTGGATATTGCAAAGGCTATAGTCCTGACAATATTCTGGCAATAGTACTGACGTCTTGTGCTCCAGAACTTGCTGCGCCTCTAGCCTAGCTGTTCCAATACAGCTACAATACAGGCATCTACCAGCAATGTGGAAAATTGCCCAGATATGCCCTGTACGCAAAAAGCAGGACAACTCCAACCAGGCCAATTATCGCCCCATCAGCCTACTGTCCATTATCAGTAAAGTGATAGAAGGGTTATCAACAGTGCTACCAAGCAGCACTTAAATAATAATAACCTGCTCACTGAAGCTCAGTTTGGGTTCCACCATGTTCACTCAACTTCTGATCTCATTGGTTCAAACATGGGCAAAAGAGCTGTACTCCCGAGCTGAGGTAAGAATGACTGTCCTTAACATCAAGGCCGCATTTGACTGAGTGTCGCATCAATGAGCCCTAGCAAAACTGGAACCAATGGGAATCAGGGGGAAACTCTGCTGGTTGGAGTCATACCTAGCACAAAGAAAGGAGATTGTGGTTGTTGCAGGTGTCGTTGGCTTAGCCAGTGACGCCCACATCCCATAATGAATAAAGAAAAACAGGTTTGTGGCATAAGCTCAGTGCACAAACCTGGTACTTAATTAACACTAACGAGTAATCACAATTGGAGGGAGGTGCAATAGGATGGGCCGTATGAGAAATGGGAAAATGGTTAGTTAGTGATGCAAAACAATTCTCAGGGTTCCTTCTATTTCATTACAAGGTTTCAAAATACCAAAAGCAACTTTCAATATCTCAATAATAATCGGAGCCCACTTACAACCCTATCTCACACGGACCCACATACACACTTCCACCCCTGCCAGGACAATCTGTTTGTCCGAATTCTGATTACACAGGAAGCTCCCTCCAAGTCACACGTTCTTACATCAAACCATGCGTGAAGTGATTCTTCACTCATATAAAACGTTATGGCGTTGAGCTAAGTGGGAAAAGGAACCCAACATGCGGGAAGACTGCCAGTAAAAAAAATTGAAGGTGAGTGAGTTTGTATTCAAGCCAGGGGACATCAATGGCTGAACAAAGTGGCTTTGATCTCAATATTAGCATCCCTTCTCCCCACCCCCGTCAGTCCTCCCAACCCCACTGCCTCCACCCCCACCCACCCACCATGGCAGAAGGTTTCATGTTGATCAGGTGTCCTGCCATGGAGAGGCAGAACACTTCATTGACATATTGAAATTGAGCTCCCATAGTGCAATCAGGAGCCTGATTCAAATTTTACAAATATCACATGGGTTTCCCAGAGGAAGAATGTTGGTAGCGAAAGGAATGTGGGAGCTCCCAGCTTCACCGGGTAAGTGTTCTTTACATTACTGCTTGTGAGCCAGGAGGAGCAGTAATTTTCAAAATGAGCAGAGGTAGTGACTGTGACATTGGAGGAAGGATCAAGAATGAGAGGGCACAGAGTTAAGGTAATTGGCAAAAAAGCAGTAGAGACAGGAGGACAAACTCATGTAGCGAGTGGTTAAGATCTGGAATGTGTTGCCTGAGAGTGTGGTGGAAGCAGTTTCAGTTGAGACATTCAAGGGAGAATTGGATTATTATCTGAAAAAGAAGAATGTGCAGGGCTACAGGGAGAAGGCGTGGGAAGGGCACTAGGTGCATTCAGAGAGCTGGCACAGCAAAGTGGGCTGAAAGGTCTCCTTCTGTCATGTATCAAGTCTGTGATTCTGTGACATGTAGAGTGACATACTCAGAATTCTACTATTTTTTTAAATCAAAGTCTTTTGATCAGTTACTTTTGGTTTATTAGTTTCCATTCAGATTGTGGGCCCCGATGAGGCAAGTATAGGACCGAGGCATTAGAGGTTTAGGGAGGAAATTCCATGGAATCCCTTCACCCAACCATCAATGTCTGAAGTCTTTAGCCATCTTGATCCCATTGTCTCACCCAAAACCTGCTGTCCTCTTCATTTCTCCCTTCCCCATTAAAAACCTTCTTAAAGGCCATGTTTTTGCTCAGGCTTGATAGGCCATTTCAGAGGGCAATTAAAAGCCAGCCACATTGGTGTGAGGCTGGAGTCATGTATAAGCCAGGATGTGAGAACAGTAGGTTTCCTTCTGTACCATTAGGAAACTAGTTGGGTTTTTACAGACAATCTGACAACTTCAGGGTCACTTTTTATTGATTGGAACTTTTTATAAAAAGCGAATATAAGTTCTCTGCTTGGGATTCAAACTCACTTTCTCTGGATTACTAGTCAAGTAAAATAACGACTATGCTACAGCACCCTGATAATCATTGTAATTTCTTCACAACCTTTCACACCAGTAAGTCAGAAATAAAATGTTTATTAAGGCCAATACATAGGCTCAGGCTAAATTCAATCACATTGGAACAAGATCATACATGAACTAGGATCAATCAGCCTGTCCTCCGTGAATACCACACTGAGTGGCTTTTGGTTGTAGTTTCATTGATGAACAGCAGCAGCTCAAACTCATTGACTGACTTACACTTTTTTATCATTGACAAATTGAGAATCACATTGAAGTCTCCATCAAGGTTCAAAAGAGTCAATGAGAAGACAAGGTAAATCAAGAAGTAGTGATTAAGTGACAGCTTGGATTTTAAAGGAAAGAACTTGCATTTATATAGCACTTTTCATACCCTCAGGCCATCCCCAAGCACATTATGGCCCAGCAAATACTTTTGAAGTATAGTTACTATTGTGATGTAGGAGACCCAAGAGTCAGTTTGTGCAAAGCAAGCTCCCCCAAACAGCAATGTGATAATGACCAGGTAATCTGCTTTCGTGATGTTGATTGATGGATAAATATTGGCCAGGACTCCAGGGAGAATTACCCTGCTCTTCTGTGAACGAATAGTTTTTTTTAATTCATTTACAGATGTGGGCGTTGCTGGCTAGGCCAGCATTTATTGCCCATTACTAACTGGCCTTGAGAAGGTGGTGGTGAGCTGCCTTCTTAAATTGCTGCAGTCCATGTGGTGTAGGTACACCTACAGTGTTGTTGGGTGAGAGTTCCAGGATTTTGACCCAGCGACAGTGAAGGAACGGCGATATATTTCCAAGTCAGGATGGTAAGTGGCTTGGAGGGGAACTTGCAGGTGGTGGTGTTCCCTTGTGTCTGCTACCCTTGTCTTTCTAGATGGTAGCAGTTGTGGGTTTGGAAGGTACTGTCTAAGAAGCCTTGGTGAATTCCTGCAGTGCTGCTACTGTGTGTCGGTGGTGGAGGGATTGAATGTTTGTGTATTTGTCCCATCAGTCTGAGCTGAATTTCAAACCAATACCATTGTGTTACTGAGCCTCAGAGGCCAAGTGGCTCCTTAGATTTGATCCCCAATCAATGTAGAGCTGGTTGTTCTTGGAGTGAGGTTAAGGGAGAGAGGGGCTGGGGTTGTGCTGTCGGTATTATTAACCTTCATGCTTCTGGGTTAGCAAAGGGTCAAAAATCCATCATGCCTCCCATTTCTGATGATCACCCAAGGCCTCACCTTAGAGTAAAAACCAAATACTGCAGATGCTGGAGATCTGAAATAAAAACAGAAAGTGCTGGAAAACTCAGCAGACCTGGCAGAAGCTGTGGACATAGAAGCAGAGTTGACATTTCAGGTCCAACATGGAGAAATTCTGAAGAAGTGTCACATTGGACTCAAAACATTAATTTTGTTTCTTTTTCTTTATTCTTCCACAGGATGTGGGCATTGCTGGCTTAGCCAGCATTTTTTAGTTGTCCCAACTCTCTCCTCGCAGATGCTGCCTGTCCTGCTGAGTTTTTCCTGCACCTTCTGTTTCTACCCCTACGTTAGAGGGCAATGGGCCAGAGGGGAGGAGTTTGGATTGGGCTGTGATGCCACAGAAAACTTCCACATCAGGAACCGGTCACATGAGCACGATGCTGGGCTGCTGATGGGTCTTCGAACTATACCCCAGTGAGGGATCAACGCCTTCAGGGGAGGAGGGGAGAAAATGGGCTGTCATCCAGTGGCTTACCAGGGATTTGGGAATTCATGCCTTTATTCTGTTTCGTGGTGTATTTGCTGCATCTCTTTCTGGGCCCTGTCAGCTCATTGTCTATGCATAAGCCACAAAAATCTCTTAGAGAATGAAGAACACAGCAGAGAGAGGCAACGGCCACTTAAACAATATCTGGAGGCCACTAAACACAGCTCACTCACATCAATCACAGGCTTCATTCGTTCATTGTTGACATATGTTATCGTTTAGCTGCATTTTAAGCAAACAGCGAATTCTGTCTTTGAGTTTGCTGACATTTGCCCTGCAGTGATTCCACATTCCTGTGGCCTCTGAATTAACTACTAATAACCACTGCAATATAAAGGGAGGTTTTCTACTTTGTAATGGCTCTGTCCGTACCAATTGTACCAACTGAGAATTTGGCATTGACAGATCATGTTTCTTGAAATGATACTTGCCTTATTTTTCACTCAGTGACATTGGCTGTACCTCTGATTCTTATCTTGATTGTAATTCCAATTCTATCTTCAATCTTGGAATGCTCTTATGTGTGACCTGACTCCGAGCTATGATTCTGAATCACTCCTATTGTGATCCCACTGCTATATTCGATCCTGGATCAGTTCTATTGTGATCCACTCCTTTCTTCAAACCTGGGTCACTCCTCTCTGTGACCTCATTCTTAGTTACAATCCTGGATCACTCCTCTTGTGATCTCACTCCTTTCTTCAATCCTTGATACTCCTATTGTGATCCCATTGCTATCTTCAATCCTGGATGTCTTCTATCTGTAATCTTACTCCCTTTTTCAATCCTGGATTGTTCCTATCTGTAATCTCATAGCCACAATCCCATTGCTCTTTGTTATTGAAAGCAAGCACATGGATTTTCAGGTGGGAAAGTTGAAATGTTGAATGCTGGCTTTGGATGGTCTTCACTCATTTCTAAATCGTGCTGCCTGGTGTCTTCACAAAGCTCTTTTCCCAAAGTGTTCACATACGAGATCCATCAACATTGTTTCACAGAATTTTCCTACAATATTTGTGGTATTTAAGATCGTTATTGTCCAGCATCTACCTATCATCAAGACTGATACTTTGGTGCAGCACTGAGGGAGGGCTGCACTACTGGAGGTATTGTCTTTTCAGATGAAACATTAAACCGAGGCTCTGCCAGCCTATTAGGGTGGTTGGAACGATCCCAAAATGCTATTCAAGGATGAGCCGGGAGCTTTCCCGGTGTCCTGCCTACCACTGGGACCTGATAGGAATCTGGAACTTTCTTCCCCAAAAGTTAGTTAAGCAAGGGTATCAAGGGATATGGGGGTAAGGCAGATATATAGAGGTTGAGGTACAGATTAGCCATGATCTAACTGAATGGTGGAGAGGTTTGAGGGGATGAATGGCCTACTTCTGTTCCTATGCAGCCATACTAAAAACAGTAAATTATCATTTATCTAATTTTGCTGTTTGTGGGATATTGATGTGCACAAATTGACTACCATGTTTGCCTATGTAACAATAGTGACTGCCCTTCAAGTCACTCATCCTTGCACCTGAACTTGCCCAACCAAGTTCAGGTGTTACGATGAGAATAGGGCAGACAACTCTCACAGTAGGGTCAAGGTAAAAGTTGTATGTGAGTGGCGTGCGGTCTATAAACAGCAACAGAAAGGCTTCTCAGGAAGGCCATATGGAAGCACAATGTGAAGCTGATGGTTTTGTCTGCATGGAATATCTCCATCTGCCATCACTCAGGGCAAGCTTATTGTGCATGCGCATGAAAGCAGCAGATTCCATCTTGAAGTATGGCTGGCAAGTATCTCTCACAGCAATAGCTATAACTTAGAGAGGCAATGGAGATCTGAACTGCAGCCCCAAACCAGCCCCTTCTGTAGGTGAAGGAGCAAAGACAATTTGTGAGATTGGATTATCCCAGTGAGTCAAAACAATTTGTGAACATAGAGAGCGGCTACCTACATGGCTTGCTTGGCAAATACAGCCTTCCTGGAAATTCTGCCATGTTAGATGGACATCTGGGCATCTGCATCCTCAGCCCCACAGACTAGAGTGCTGATGTTTGACCCCTGCTGATGCCCAACTCAACACTCCACCTCCAATGCCTGACAAGTGAAGATTGTACGATCGAGGGATCTACAGGGTGGTTTTGGGACCTGGTTGGTGGGAAAGCACTCCTGCTCCTCCTGGCCCACAAGCAGTGCTGGAAAAGCACTTAACTGTTTCATCCAGGGTAGGGGAGCGGTGATGGAGTTAATTAAAAGGGTTTCCTCAGCAGTGATGTGGGAATCATACATCATTTACAATGCTGGGGTCAAACCCCTTCTCCATTGCTATCACCCCTTCCTGTGACTGGTGCAGGGCCTGACATGACTGATCTCCCCTGTGCACCTGGACCTTCCTCCCTTCTCTGCTCCAACATCCCTGCTATGTTTAGCATCCTTGCCTTTCTCCTAATACTCATGCATGCCAGGCTGAGCAAACTCACCATATCATTGTACTGTCATCAATGGCCCACTGAAAACTCTCCCTCTCATTGTTAACAGATGGATTATTGGGGAGTTTGCTTATGACCGAATTCCAAAGCGGGCTGAACAGTGATGGAGAGCGAGCAGAATCTGACAAAATTCACCCCTTCCCCAACGGCTACAGGCAACAGCTGGCATGGAAACAGAACTCAAACTCTTGCTTATTTCCCACCCATCCATACCACTTAGTGCCATTTCCTGGAACAACCATATGGAAAATGGCAGTAAGTCTGGAATAAATGTCCTGATTTATTTATTTATCAGTGTAACTCTTGGGATTGAATTTTATGCACTCCCCAGAGCAGGTTGGGAGGTTGAGTGTGGTGGGATGTCCAGGGGTGCCATGTCCCGTCACCTTCCCACATCTGCTCATATTTTACCAGTGGCAGGGTAAGTGGTAGGCAGCTTGCCCACCCTTAGGGCAATTGTGGTCCTATGTAGCCAATTAATGGGGGGGCTGAGGTCCCTCCTGATTGAGTACTCTGTGGCCCCACAGAAGGTAGTCGTAGTAGCAAGGTCCATCCCTCCCGGAAGATCCTCCCCCTGCCTTCATGTTTGACTCCCCCCCGCCCCCCCCACCACCCCACCATCACCAAGCTTCTCTGATTGGCATCAGCGAACCATGACTCCATTCATCTGCATTCCAGGCTTGCTCAAACATCGCTGTTCTGAGGACTGCTGCAGTACTGCTCCTGGTGGCGCTGCTGGTGCTGAAAAGTTGCCGGATCTGATTGGTCAGCAACTCTTGGAAGTGGGACATTCTGCCTCAAAGGGGCACAAGCCATGACTGCAGGCAGCTAATTGCCTGAACAATGTAAAATACCTTTGTGGCTTCCAGAGCAAGCAGAAGCAGGCTCGTCCTGCACTTTCCGGTGGGAGAGCGGGACCACTGCCGCTGCATTAAATCCCAGCCTCAGCTTCGGCCTCTGCCAAGGACCACAAAGCTGCAGCCCTATTGATCTTACAGGCTCTTGTACCCGTTGAACTATCCAGCTGTCTCTTCTGGTGCTGCAAGCAATGACCCTGACAAAGCATTTTGGGATGTCCTGAGGTCATGCAAGGAGCTATACAAATGCAAATTTTTCTTTCTTGGTCACCCTGATTATCATCTTTATGCTTGTCTTTCTTTTCTAATATTTCCCGTTCTGCTGGTTTGCCACATTGACTTTAGTGGGGCTGATGCACTGGGACTGGTTGCCCTCCATGCCGATCACAAAATGTACATCTACATATTTATATGAGAGACGGAGCCATCAGTGAGCAAGTGCTGTTGTGAACAGCCCTTTCAAAAGCTTCAGTCCCATAAACAATGAACAGGGCAAACCAGTGGAGCAGGAACTGTAACTGTTCTTAACTTTGCAAAGTTATGAACTTGCAACAGGATTCCCTTGAAAACGAGCAAAGCTGTATTACCACCGAAAGGCAGAGGCAGTGACTGAGAGGGCACATGAGGAAGACACAGTGCAAACTCAAAAGGCCAGCAGTGGAGTGCAAGGCCCCGGACTGGAGTCAGGTTCATCGCATGTCGAATTCTCTAGGGACAAAGAGCTAGCATCAGGCGGAGCTAAGGCCAGTGAACACACTCTGATTGCACATGGTTTATACACGGGCTGGTTTGTGCAGCAGGGGGAGATGATTAGATAACTGATTGATTGTGGGGTCTGGGGCCACTAGGGTTAGAGGCTCCCACAGCTTTTCCTTTTCAATCTCAATGACCTCGAGAAGAAATTTGCATTGATAAGGTGCCCTTCACAGCCTCTGGACGTCCCAAAGTGGTTTTCATCCAGTGAAGTTACAGTACGCAATGGCAGCCAATTTACACAGCAAGACCCCAGTGTCAGGGTATCTCTATGTTTGGATTTTGTCCGTGTTTTTGTAACTTAGCACCTGTGGTGGGTTGGGGTGGGATGGGGGAGTGGAGGGCCGGTAGGTTAGTGGGGGGTTGAACTATGGTTGATTGGAGAGTGTAACATTTAAGGTGCAGAATGTACCCAGCTTGGATACATTAGGCGCTGCCTAGGAACAGGGTGGAACCCTGTTGGGAAATTTTAAAAGGCCATAGATCAATTTGAAGGGCAGAGTGAACAGTGGCCCATCAGGACCAGCGAATAGGAGGGTTGGCTCCATGATACAGATGAAGCGCTGCCATGCCAGTAGCTCTGTGCTGATGAGGGAGCTGGGGATCAGAGAAGCCCGGGAAAGTGGGGCGTGGGGGTAACAGTGATAGCTCTGTGCTGATGGTAGTTGGGACAAAGGAAAGCCCGTCAGCAGTGGGGCTCTTCGCAGAGCAGCTAGGGAGCTGGAATCGTGTCGGTAATTAGATGCTGGGATACAGCCTTATGAGGTAGGATGACGTCTTAGGAGAAGAGATTGAGCAATTGGGGGGTCAGCAGTCACTGGGGCAGTCTGAATTGGAACAGCTTTTGAGGGAAATCAGAGGCTAAATCTTTGAAAGAGAGGAGATGAAATCCCTCATGAGGAAGCATGAGCTTTCAAGGGCGGAACCTTGTTCAGACATTGACGGTTTCTCCTGCTGGCTGGAAAGCCAGCAAGAGACCTGCACTGCCTCTTTTCAGGAAGGCCCATCAAACCATATACCAGTCAGGCAGTAGGCGAGGCCAGCGGCTGGTCTTCCCCTGGAATCAAGACCTCAGGGGCAGAGGCCTTGCCCATTAAGAGCTGCCAATCAATCAAAGGCTGAGTGCTCTCATGCTGAGCAGTGCCCAGGGAGGCCATGGCTGCTACCAAAAGGACAGGCACTGGAGTCCCAGGATCATGGAGCAACCTAGGCCATAGGTAAATAATGTGGGAAGGTGTTTGGGGTTGGGGGCCATGGGAAAGGAGTGCGGGAGTGGGAGGTGGTGCTGGCAGAAAGGGCAGGGGATTGGCTCAAATGGCACCCCCTCCAGTTGTTGATTCACTCAATCAGGCACTGAGTGCCACTGAACGAGGATGCACCCCCACCCCCCGAACCCACAGCACCCCGGAAGCTGCCAACCTAGCTGTTGTGTACCTGTTGTGTACAATGCATGTTGACAGGCCCACCCACTGCTGGGTTAACACCAGCAGCAGGTGAGGCCTTTAGATGTTCACTAATTGGCTACTTAAGAGCTTCAATAGGCAGCAAGGCAGGAAGGTTGACCATGGATTAAAAACAAAAAATGATGGAAAAAGTCAACAGGTCTGGCAGCATCTGAGTTAGAAACTGAGAGAGAAACTGAGTTAACGTTTCGAGTCTGTGTGTCTCTTCTTCAGAGCTAAAGAAGTAGAAACATGATGGATTTTGTACTATGTAAGAAGAGGTGGAGCAGCGGAGCAAGATAGAAGGTCAGGGGTAGGTGGGGGAGATGGACAAAGATGCCATGGACACAAGACAAAGGGAATGTTAATGGGAGTGGTAAAGACTGAAGAAGGTGCTGATAGCGGCATGAAGGTAAGAGCAGAATGTGTTAATAGCAGAACCATGGTCAGTGTACTGTGAAAGCACAACATAGAAACCAGTGACAGATGGCCCTGTGTGTATGAGTGTTGGGAGGGGAAAAGGATAAAAAAATGAATAAAATAAATAAAAATAAAATTTGAAAAAATAACAATTGGATTAAAAAACGGGTAAAGATGGAGGAGAAGGTTCATTGAGTTGTTGAACTCAGTGTTAACTCCGGAAGGCTGTAAAGTGTCTAATTGGTAGATGTCCCTCCAGTTTGCATTGAGCTTCATTGGAACATTGCAGCAGGCCAAGGTCAGACATGTGGGCATGAAATCAGGATGGTGTTGAAATGGCAAGCGACATGGAGGTCTGGGTCATGCTTGTGGACTGAGCAAAGGTGTTCCACAAAGCAGTCACCCAGTTTGCATTTGGTCTCCCCAGTGTAGAGGAGACCACATTGGGAGTAGTGAATGCAGCAGACCAAATTGAAGGATGTGCAAGTGAAGTGCTGCTTCAGCTGAAAGGAGTGTTTGGGCCCTTGGACAGTAAGGAGGGAGGAGGTAAAGGGGCAGATGTTGCACCTTCAGTGATTGCATGGGAAGGTGCCATGGGAAGGGGATGAGGAGTTAGGAGGGATGGAGGAGTGGACCAGGGTGTCCAGTGGGAAGGGTCCTTAAGGAATGCTGACAGGGGAGGATGAGGGGAAGATGTGTTTGGTGGTGGCATCATGCTGGAGTTGGTGGAAATGACGGAGATTGACCCTTTGAATGCGGAGGCTAATGGAGTGAAAAGTAAGGACAATGAGGGCCCTATTTTGGTTCTGGGAGGGAGCGGAAATGGTGAAGGCAGAGGTGTGGGAGATGAGTCGGATGCAATTGAGGGCCCTGTCATCCACAGTGGGGGTGGGGAGGAACCCTTGGTTAAGAAAAAAGGAAGACATGTCAGGAGCGCCATTTTGGAATCATCAGAACAGATGTGAGGAACTGAGAAAATGAGATGGGGTCCTTACAGGAAATAGGTGTAAGGAGCTGTAGTCGAGGTAGCTGTGGGACTCAGTAGGCTTGTAATGAGTATTGGTGGACAGTCTATCACCAGAATTGGAGCCAGAGAGGTCAAGGAAGGGAAGGGAACTGTAGGAGATGAACCATGTGAAGGTAAGAGAGGGGTGGAAATTGGAAGCAAAATTAACATGTTTTTCCAGGTCCAGACGGGAGCATGAAGCAGTCATCGATGTACCGAGAAAAGGGTTGTGGGAGGGGCCTGAGTAAGACTACCCCACAAAAAGACAGGCATAACTGGGTCCCATGTGAGTACCCATAGCCACACCTTTTATTTGGAGGAAGTGAGGCAAGTTTAAGGAGAAATTGTTCAGTGAGAGAACAAGTTCAGCCAGACGGAGGAGAGTGGTGGTGGATGGGAATTGTTAGGACCTCTGATAAAGGGAGAAGCAGAGGGCTCTCAGACCATCCTGGTGGGGGATGGTGGTGTAGAGGGATTGGATGTCCATGGTGAAGAGGAAGCGGTTGGGGCCAGGGAACTGGAAATTGTTGATGTGACATAGGGCATCTGAGGAATCACGAACCTAGGTGGGAAGTGACTCTACAAGAGGAGAGAGAATGGAGTCAAGATAGGATTGTTTTTATAGGAAGAAATGAGTTCCGTGGGGCAGGAACAGGCTGACTCTGCCAGGTCAGTCCTGTTTGTGGATTTTGGGAAGGAGGTAGAAGTGGGCTGTGCAGGGTTGGGGGCCATGAGGTTGGAAGTTATAGAGGGAAGGTCCAGATTTGAGATTTCCAGCATATGCAGTATTTTGCTCAGTTTCATCCCCTTACACTCAGCATGATGCTGAACTCTTCTTCCATCACCTTCGTCTCCGTTCTCATTTCTTTGGGCAAGAATCCTCCCCCCATTCAACAGATCCTTTCACCTGCCTCCAGCGCTCTCCCTCTGGCCTCTTACCTGCTCTTGGTCTTTTCATTGAGAATTGTCGGCTGTCTCAATTTCTCTGCTCCCCTCATCCATTGCAATCTGTCTCCTTCTGAACTTGCCGCACTCCATTCTCTCAGGTCAAACCCTGACTTTGTTATCAAACCTGCCAATAAGGGTGGTGCTGATGTTGTCTGGCATATTGACCTTTACCTCACAGAAGCTGAGTGCCAACTCTCAGGCACTTCTTCCTACCTCCCCCTGGACAATGACCCCACCACCAAGCATCAAGCCATTGTTTCCAGTACTGTCACTGACCTCATTTCCCCTGGAGATCTTCCCTACATTGTACTTTCATAGAGCGCTGACCCTTATCCTACTATTAACACATTCTGCTCTTACCTTCATGCCACTATCAGCACCTTCTTTAGTCTTTACCATTACCATTAACACTACATTTACTTTGTGTCCATGACATTTTCGTCAATCTCCCCCACCTATACCTGCCTTCTATCTTGCTCCACCTACCCCACCCCCTCCTACACAGTATAAAATCCATCAAATTTCTGCTTCTATTTAGCTCTGAAGAATAGTTATACAAACTCAAAATGTCAACTCTGTCTCTCTCTCCACAGATGCTGCCAGACCTGCTGAGTTTTTCCATCATTTTTGTTTTTAATTACAGATTTCCAGCATCCGCAGTATTTTGCTTTCATCAAGATCGAACATTGGCCTTGCCGCAGAGCACTTTATTCTGGTGTAGGCAGGAAGGCGATGGTGTTCTAGTACATCACCATCCTGCCAAATTACATGCCCTTCCCACCTCCAAGCTCACCGCCAGCAAGAGCAGAAAATTCAGGCCAAAGAATTTTCTGACTCACAGTGATGACTGACATCTGGGTGGTTTGCTGAGAAATTTGGTGGCTCTGTCTTGGTTGCATCTGCCATTTAATGTGCAGTTTGTACAACCACAGTTTGTTAATTCATGTTTACTTCATGTTAATTTTATATGTTAGAGTGTAAGATAGCTAGTTTTGATTGTTTGCTCTGCTGACTTTTGTATAGTAAAAGTTCTTCTGCTTGTTTAAAACCATGGAATCACATGGCTTTATTCTCTTAGTGAGTAACTGGGATTTCAAATTTCATGTACTTTAACAAAAAAGTTTACTGGTCCCTAACCGGATGGTAATGGAATTTGGGGGTCTGATCTGGGATCGTACCGAAACTTGGGGATCTGGTCTGGGATCATAACACCAGAAACAGCAAAGAAATATACAAGCAGATAATCTGTTTTGCTAATGATGCCAGTGGAATAAATGTTGACTAGGACACCAGGAGAATCCTCACCCCTGATTATCTTGGAATTTTGCAAAGGATCAGTTTTTATTTGTTCTTGTGATAGAGGTGGCACTAGAAAAACAGCATTACAGAATCACGCAGTGCAGAACAGGCCCTTTGGCTCATCGAGTCTGCACCGACACATGAGAAACACACATTAATGACCCATCCCTAGATGACCTAAGGTCATCAAGAGTCAATAGCATAGAGCGGTCCTGGAGTCACATAACCAGGGTACCAGGCTCCTTTCACAAATTACCAGGTTTATTGAATTCAATTTTACAAGTAGCCATGGTGGGATTTGAACTTGTAAACCTCTGAGCTGCTAATCCCATACCAAACCCCACAAGGGCACCATAACCTCTTTACATCTGCCTGATCAAGTGGGCACAGCCTTGCTTTGACATCCCATCTGAAAGACAGCACCTCTGAAAATGCAGCACTCCCCTGTCCTGCACTGAAGTCTCAGCCTAGAGTGGGGCTCAAACCCACAACCTTCTGACTATGGAAGAAAGTTTGTACCATTGAACCAGAAAACAGGTCAATGGCCAGCCAAGATAATGGCTGGGGAAATATCAGACCCAGGGCACCTATGATTCATGGTTGCAGTATAAGGATGGGGTTTGGTCAGTTTAGATGGCTAGAGCATTGTGCAGAATGACACCGACAGCATGGGTTCAATCCCAATATTGACTGTGGTAGTTCATGGAGGGTTGCCTCCCTGCCTTACCCCATGCCCCATGATGTACTGGTGCCCCTCAATCTACATAATCACTGGTCTCTCTCTAATAGAAAGAGATATCTTCAGTCTCTCATGGACTATGGCTAATTACCTATGCTGTAAGTTGGAAGAGATTTAGTAAAATACAAAACATCTGCAGTTTTACCCTGTTTTGTTTAATTTGGCTAGAAAGGAAGAAACTTCCGGAACTTTTCCTTCTACCATCACATTACGTGACAAATTTTGTTTGTTAACACTCCTGTGAAGTTTCTTGGGGTATTTTACTATGTTGAAGGTGCTGTATAAAGACAAATTGTTGTTGTAGCAATGCAGCCTAAGTTCCATTGCCAGACAGAAATTAGACTTATAACTGAATTAGAAGAATGTTTTGTTGCCATCTATTTTTCTTGACCCAACTATCTCTCATCCGCCATCAGGGATCAGATGTGAACATCCTTTTAGATCCTTTAGATCCGAGACACCCTGGTCCACTCCTCCATCACCCCCTACTCCTCAACCCCCACCTATGGCACCTCCCCATGCCCACGCAAAAGATGCAACACCTGCCCCTTCACTTCCTCTCTCCTCACCGTCCAAGGACCCAAACACTCCTTTCAAGTGAAGCAGCATTTCACTTGCATTTCCTCCAACTTAGTCTACTGCATTCGTTGCTCCCAATGCGGTCTCCTCTACATTGGAGAGACCAAACGTAAACTGGGCGACCGCTTTGCAGAACACCTGCGGTCTGTCCGCAAGAATGACCCAAACCTCCCTATCCCTTGCCATTTTAACACTCCACCCTGCTCTCTTGCCCACATGTTTGTCCTTGGCTTGCTGCATTGTTCCAGTGAAGCCCAACGCAAACTGGAGGAACAGCACCTCATCTTCTGACTAGGCACTTTACAGCCTTCCAGACTGAATATTGAATTCAACAACTTTAGATCTTGAACTCCCTCTTCCATCCCCACCCCCTTTCTGTTTCTTCCCCCTTCCTTTCGTTTTTTCCAATAATTTATATAGATTTCTCTTTTCCCACCTATTTCCATTATTTTTAAATCTTTTATGCCCTGCTAGTCTTTCCACCCCACTCCCACTGGAGCTGTACCTTGAGTGCCCTACCATCCATTCTTAATTAGCACATTCGTTTAGATAATTCGTTTAGATAACCTTCAACACCTCTGTGCTCTTTTGTTCTTTTGTCTGTGACATCTTTTGATTATCTGCTCCTATCACTACTTGCTTGTCCCTACAACCACACCACCCACACACCTGCCCCCTACTTCTCTCCCCGCCCCCCACCCCTCCCACCGCGCCTCTCTCCCCCACCCACCCACCCACCCCCACACCCCCCCCCCCCCCCCCCCCCCCCCCCCCCCCCCCCCCCACCCCCCCCCCCCCACCCCCACCTTAAACCAGCTTATATTTCACTCCTCTCCTTATATTCGCTCAGTTCTGTGGAAGGGTCATGAAGACTCGAAACGTCAACTCTTTTCTTCTCCGCCGATGCTGCCAGATCTGCTGAGTTTTTCCAGGTAATTCTGTTTTTGTTTTGGATTTCCAGCATCCGCAGTTTTTTGTTTTTATCCTTTTAGATCTGTTTTCCTTCCCATCTCTGCTAGAGGCACTAACGCATTCAGGCGTACAGTTCCACCGGGCACAATAATTCACCAAAAAGACCACCCTCTCTATCTGACACTGAACAACGGGGCTGCAAAACTTAATTCCGTAGCACCTCTCGTTTTGGTGCTATGGGCACCAGGTGGCAAAAAAAATATTGGTTGGTGGGTTGGTGGGAGGGGGAATGGGAGGTCACTCCCTATAATGATGCCTGCACTGATCATCATGTGTCACTGCTATAGAATTTGTGGGAGTACTGTATTATAGGAGAATTTAGCAGAAGCTTTTCAATCAGAAGGAGTGGTTCTGGACTTTTAGAAGGAGTGTTGTGGATTTGAAAGGCCTCTGAATTCACCAATGGCTTCCAACTCAAGAGGACAACAGCTGCAGTTCCTCCTGGTGGCCAGTATGGTACAGAGGTGGAGAAGAGGCAGCATAGAGAAGAAACTGTTTACAGAAGTATGAGGAGGTGGGCTCTCAGCAGGATGTCTTGGGAACGTAGGAACAGGAGAAGGCCATTCAGCCCATCAAGCCTGCTCTGCCATGCATTATGATCATGGCTGATTGAACACTTCAATGCCTTTTACCCACATTATCCCCATAACCTTTTAAATTATTGTTCATTAGAAATCTATCAATCTCTATCTTAAACACGCTCAATGACTGAGCTTCCATGACCCTCTGGGGTAGAGAATTCCATAGATTCACAATCCTCTGAGTAAAGAAATTTCTCCTCATCTCGGTCCTCAGTGATTTCCCCCTTATTTTGAAATTGTGAACCCTGGTTCTAGACTCCCCAACCAGAGGAAGCATCTTACCTTTCTTTTTAATTCATTCATGGGATGTGGGCTTCGCTGGCTTGTCCAGCATTTATTGCCCATCCCTAGTTGCCCTTGAGAAAGTGGTGGTGAGCTACCTTCTTACCTGCATCTACCCTGTCTATTCCTTTAAATATCTTGTAGGTTTCAATGAGATCACCTCTCATTCTTTGAAATTTTAGAGAATACAGGGCCAGCTTCCCCAATCTCTCTGCATAAGACAGTCCCACAATCCCCGGAACAAGTCTGCACACAGTACTCTAGGTGCAGTCTAACCAAGCTTCTATACAATTGAAGCAAGACTTCACTACTCCTGTACTCAAATTCTCTTGTGATAAAGGCTAACATTCCATTAGTCTTCCTAATTCCCTCCTGCACCTGCATGTTAGCTTTCAGTAACTTATGGACAAGGACACCCAGATCCCTTTGTACATCTGCACTTTCTAATCTCTTACCATTTAGGAGTTACTGACCTCAGATCTTACTTCTGCCTCAGCCAGGAGTAGAGTCTGCAGCAGCAATGGACCAGACCTGCAGCCACAGAGCAGAGTGGGGGCAGCACTGCCAGTGGTTGTCCAGGTCACTGAATTTCCTGGCCAGGCTAGAGCTGGCAACATAACGCATTTCTGTTCGCAGTGCTTTGCCGCATCTGGGAGGTCAATGAGGCCCTGGATGCAAGCAGAGGTGACTTCATTGTCTGCCTTCTAAGCAGGGAGAAGCAGGATGAGCAGGCATGTGGCTTTGCCAAGGAACCGAGATTCCCAATAGTGCAGAGAGCCATTGACTGCACTCAACAGCGCAACCTCAAGGAGTTTCATTCCCTGAAAGAGCTGTTGGTGTGTGACCACACACAGGCCATCATATTGTGAACTCCTATTTTTCTGGCTGCAGTCAGGATACTTTAATCCTGCACAAGTCTGTCGCTCCTGCCACCTTTGAACACCAAATTGAACCAGAAGGTGGCTGCTCAGCAACAAGGACTACCAACTGATGTCTCCCAGCTGCCACACTGCCACACTTGGACAGCGGTCCTACAACGACAACCATTTTCAGCTAGGAACATCGTGGAGCAGACCGTCAGCATCCTGAAGCAATGGTACCATTGCCTGGACTACCAAACTTTCTAATACACGCTGGAGCATGTCTCCCGATTTGTTGTGATCTTCTGCATCCTCAGCAACCTGAGCATCATGAGGATGCAGCTCTCGCCACCAGGGTTTTAACCACCTCAGGAGGAGGAAGAGGAGCAGGAGGAGGCATCCAGGGCATCATCACTCTGGGCAGGCTGACAATGAGCATCTCGCTAAACTCCATTTCCTCTGAAAGAAATCCCAGCATACCTTCGCTCCACACTTCCCCACCCTACCATTCCTCTCTTATGGGTCAACAGAGTGTCCTCTTGGCCACAACCCTGAAATAAAGACATCTCAAACCAACCAT
Source organism: Carcharodon carcharias (assembly GCF_017639515.1). Lineage (NCBI taxonomy): Eukaryota > Metazoa > Chordata > Chondrichthyes > Lamniformes > Lamnidae > Carcharodon > Carcharodon carcharias. The sequence goes on from NC_054488.1 coordinate 21,033,617, forward strand.
TCTAAACCAACTTTATCCAATAAAACATCCACTGATACATACAATACTCAACTTATCACTTTTGCACTATCCCTTAGTGCCTGACTTGTGGGTACCTTTGCTCCTACACAGTGCTACCATAGCGACTACAACATGGTTGGTCAAAGTTTGCTGTCTTTCAATGGCGGAGACTGCAGATGGCCTTGTAAGATGACCTCAAGCCTCTCAGGACTTCAGACTTCACTACCTTGGACAGGTGGCAGCAGTCCAGCTGGCTGGCTGTCAGGCACAGCTAGAGTGGCTGTGGTGGGAGCTGTCACCCTGAGGAAGGATTGGAGCCACTGCCACTCCCCCTGGGGCAGCACCTCAGCAGTCTTAGTAACCTGCTGGAGCACAGATTACCGGACTGCTGTGTAACCCTTTCAGCCTCTTTGAGCACTGGTACCCACCGCCATGGTGACTGCAGCCTGAGCCTGCAAAACAACAAGCAGAGACCTCATGACGTCACTCTGAGCTTCCACTGAAGCTGATGTTGTGTGGCTACTGCCTGAGCTGCAATGCAAGTTGAGACATCAGCCATCAGTCGCTGCATCACGGTTGTGTCCGCAAGTGTTCTCATGGAGAGTTCCACCCTTGGAATGATGGACTCCAAACTCTACACAATACCCTCTGCCAAGTCAGAACTGGATTCCTCCATGCTCCTTGACAGTGACAACATGCTGCCCAGGCAGGTCTGCCAATGCACTAAGCATTTTGGTACGCCTGGCCGTTAGCATCCTTCTGTATGCCACCCCATTGAAATCATCATCAGAGTCCTCTGCAAGAGAATCCGCCTGCGACTTCATTCTCTAGGAAGCTGGCAATGTAAACTATCCTTTCCCTCTGCCTTGCTGCAGCTCACTTGTGCCTGGTGACTCACCTCATGCAGATCCCACCTCTAAGCAGGGAGAAGCAAGACGAGCAGGCACATGGCTTTGCCAAGGAACTGAGATTCCCAATAGTCCTCTAAGGTACACATAAGTGCCAGTATCTGAGCTGTTGACTGCGAATGTTAGATCAAGTGACAGTGCTTCTTCCCTCTGGGCCTTCATCCTCAGGCACCACTGGTTGGCAGCTTTGGGTATCTGAAAGTCTAAAGATTCAAGAGGAGGGTTGGGGTGAGGGAAGGGGTGTAGTGGAAAGCAAGAGATCCATAGTCACACCACGTGCAGTTTGGACATCACACCTGATTGGGGATTGGGTGTGAAGCGGGACTTCAGAAGTTTCACAACCCAAGAACATTCCATCATTCTGGGTGACTTCAGCGATGCTGGCTGCCAAAGCCTCAGTGATACCACAAAACTTGCATTAAACATAAAATATTCCAAGGTGCTTCACAGGAGCAATTATCAACCAGAATTTGACACAGAGCCACATGAAGAGACATTAGATATTATATATTGAGTGACTAAACGCTTGGTCAAAGTAAGTTTTTTGGACTGTCTTAAAGAAAGAGGCAGAAGTAGAGAAGGAGCTAGATTTAAGGAGAGATTTCCAGAGCATAGGGCCTTAGCAGCTGAATGGTGGACCCAAGGAAGTCAGGAATGTGCAAGAAGCCAGAATTGGAGGAGTGAAGATATCTCAGAGGGCTGTAAGGCTGCCGGTGGTTAGGAGGATTGAGGTCTTAGCCTAACATCCATATACAACGCTCACTCTCACACACCTACCAATGAGGCCAGTCTCACACCCAGTTTCCACTGCTACCACATACCTCCAGCTATTCAGTTATGGCAGTCACTTAACATTATGTTACATATTGACAATCTGCCCACTTGCAGGGCAAGGTGGCACACAATAGAAGGAAGCAAAACAGAACTGGGGGTGAAGATGGTTCTCTGCATTATAGGGCTGGCTGTGACAGGGCCTGCAAAATCCAATGTCACAAAGAATATTGGCACAGTATATTCCTGCCTTATGCTCCTTCTCAGCTCCCAGCTCATCCACATCCTGCTATCTGGCAGTGATGAGCAAGTTGCTGATGGTGCAACCATGGACACCTTGCTTTTCAGCCCACGCTGCTTCCCTCACCCCAGCCTTCCTCTTTCTGGCACCCAAGAAGCTGGCCAGCCACAACAGCCCCAGGAGGAGGAGGGGAGAGAGCAGCAGCAGCACAGCACCGATGGAGAGTCCTTGCCATTTGATGGGACACTCGCAGCCACCAGCTCAGGCATTGGCATTGCCCGTACCTTAGAGGCAAGTAATCGAGTGGGGATCTGCATGTGGTTAGGCACTGGGCACGAGTGAGCTGCAGCCAGGTCAGTGGGAAAGGATAGTTTGTGTGCCAGCTCACTGGAGGGCGAGATTGCAGATGAGGACCACAACACCGATCTCAGATGAGGACCTCGATGGGATGGCATACAGGAGAACACTGCTGAGGATGAACAACCGAGATGCTGGTGCATTAGCTGGCCTGCCTGATAGCCTCCTGTCACTGTCAGGGAGCATGAAGGCATCCGGCTCCAACTTAGCAGAGGATGGCAGAGCTTCCACTCTCCACAGCCTCTGAATCCATCTTCCTGTTGTCCTGCAGATTCAGAGGCACCGCCACTGTTACTCCCATTACCTGTTGCAGTCTTTGTGTAGACAGCTCACCAGATCCTCTGCCCTCACTGTGAGAATGCAGTAATAGCCATTGCCAAATTCAGGAACTCACCAGAACACTTCCAGAAACACTCCACAGTACTTCCAGAGACTATGCAATGGCACACATTCTTCAAATTCACCTTACTGAAAGGTTGGGTGTCTGATCCTTCAAATAACATGACTGCTGGGCCCCTCTTGCAGCTGAACACTTGATGTCTGGTGAGTGTCCCACGAATCTTCTGTATGGACTTGTGTGGTATTGATGAAAGCAATGATGGTGTGTCACATCAGTCAGTAAGGCAAAGTGGCATCACAATAGCACTGGATCAGCTGCTCCTGGCACATGCTGTGCTTGCCTGCTCAAGAAGGTGTACTATGCTGGCACTGCAGTGTGACCCCTGGGGGTCAATTGGCTTCCATAGCACCACTGGAGATGGCGCAATGGATATGAATCTCATGTCCTCCATGTCTGTCCTTGCCTGTTTCTCTGCATCTCCCCCTGTCTGATTTTAATAACCGCAGTGGCTCTATTTAGGGAGTTCACTCAGGTCAATCCCAGCATTCCCAACAGCACTTAAAGTGAAATCAGCTCATTCCAGGAATCTGCCTGGTCTCTAGGGCTCAGTATTTTACTGAGCATTGCACCTACCTGCTGAGCTAAGGGGCAGGTTGATGAGGGGTGGTCTTTTTGGAAGAGGTGATTCTGCCAGGAAGGCAACAGCAAACCACCGCAGTACATTGCCAAGCATAATCATGGACCAATACAATGGAAGACCATGGTCATCAATGCCCTCTTTAGGGCATGGCACCTGAAGAAGGAGGAGGATTCTGCCAGGCATCTTTCCCTGCAGGCTTTGGGAAAAGCAATTAATCCAAGATGCACTCCCTCTGAGTCTTGCTTCTCATTGGGAATGCCAAATCTCCCTTACTACTAAGTAACTATTGAATTCTCCTCTGACAATTCAACAACAATGTTGGATCAGAATCAATTCACTGCATTTTTTTTTGGTTCTGAACTAACCTATCTACTCCAACCCTTTCTGTGACAGGTCACACTTGACAATGTCCACCTAATGCTTCTGTGGTATTCCTTAGTTTCTAGTTCCATGTCTCTCTGTATGCCAGACCATGAAACATATTCTAGATCTTTCCATGATTGAATTGTTCACAACAACGCTGTAGCCACATTTTTGGATCTTTTGTATCAGTATTGTTTCTGGTCCAAACCATATCATGATGATATCATTCCCGTTTCTTTGAATCCTAGGTACTCCCAATATTCATCTTTACCAACTCACATCTGCTGTTTAGTTGCTTGACAACTTTTCCAACACTCCAGCCACTCTTCATAAAATCTTACTGTGGTTTTTACCAAAATATCTGTTGCCTTCTGTACCCCAGTTAATCCAACAATTAGGAACCAACCCTAAAAACTTCAAAGGAAAACGAAAGCCTAATCCAAGAGCCCTTGCTGGTGACAAAAGATTTTATGATTTTATCCTTAGAGACCCAACCAGTCCCGACTGGGGAACTTGCAGTTTGCATAACAGAATCAGCTCTTATAGTAAGCGTTCACTTTAAATTTTTTAATAGTGGACTGCTCTTTTTCAAAGAATACACATCAATGTATTGAGAAGTCCAATTGAAGGATGAGGGCTGTCAATGAAGGATAGGGTCAAGGGTCAAAAACATAGGAGAGAAGCAGATCTAGGTGTACAGTAAAAGGAAGGTTCACAAAGGCTAAAAGGTAGCTTTTCCCTGTTAATGTCTTTCTAATTACATTGTTAAGGTTTGTTAATGTCATTGTTAAGGTTAAGAGAAACAGGTGATGGATAGTTGAGCGCATATAAATAGGGGACAGCTGGGATACTGGGTTGACTGGAAAGAGAGCTGTGAGACTGAAAAGTCAATAAACTCTCTCAATAAAGAAAAGCTCTGAGTTTTGGCTTCGGCTTCACTAATTGGCTTGGATCCTAGTGACATTCCACACTTTGTACGTGGCTTTCCAACCTTGCAGGATTGCTCTGGAGTCTCCAGGAATTAATGATGAATCTCCAGGACACTGTTGCAAATAAAGCTGGGAGAAAACAAACTGTAGGAGCATTGAAGCAAAATATTGATTTTATTTGCCATTTGCATGAATAGTTATAAAAATGTTAGAGATGTGTGGAGAGGGGGGTGGTATCTGAAGGACAGACAGTCAAGAATTATCCCATTGGGTTAACAAAGCATCTGTTCATTTTCCAATTTGCTGTGAGAATATGGTATACAACACGATGATGGATGTGTTGGGCAGTCACCAATGGGAACCTGGGGGTGGGGTGGTTGGCATTCATGTGATGAAACCTCCAGGAATATACCCAACAAATATTGACAAATCCAGCAGCCGTGTATACCTTTTGTTTTTCCCAACACTATTGAACAGATAAAGATATACATGAAGGCAAATTAAGTAGTCGCGATTCTGGCTGTTTACCTCTGGGTATGGGATATAAATCCAGCTCAGATTGATGGAAAGAAAGATTCTACAATTTGCTGGCGGTAAGACTCCTATCTGAGCACATAATTCAGGCCAGCACTTCACTATGGGGCTGAAGGAATGTCGTACTGTGGAAGGTGCCATCCTTTGGATGAAACATTACACCTTTCTGTTGGATGTAAAAGATCCCATGGTATTAGTTGAAAAGGGGCAGGGAAGTTGTCCCTGGTGTCCTGGTCAACATTTATCCCTTAAACAATGCCACCAAAAGCAGACGATCCGGTCACTATCATATTGCTGTTTGCGGGATCCTGCTGTGCACACATTGACCATTGCATTTACCCACTCAATAACTGATCTGGTGTGCAGCACATTGGGTTGCCTTGAGGATGCAATGAGCTGCTACATAAATGCACATTCTTTTGGCCTCTTAAGCAGAAACATCCTGTTGTTGCCTTGTCACTCTATTCTGCTCTTCTCTCCACTCTCCTCCCCCTTCTTTTCCCAAAGCTACATGCATTGCTGCAGAAGACACTGAAGACAAATGTGCCGCAACATTAAAGAACCTGAAATCTTCTCTGTTACTGATTTGCCTGCGCCTTGCCTTGCCATGTATCGCGTGTTTTGGTGCAACAACACCAGTGAACAGCAGAGGCCCTAAAACACATAGCTGAAGAAAGATCCTTCGAGGAACAGGTCATCGACAATTCTACAATATGAAGGACACAATGGGAATAATGTTAACCTAGCTGGCCCATCAGAACCGGATGGGCTAGGGTGGAATATTGGTTTTATACCCGCTCTATGGTATTATCAGATGACTGCAATGGAGAATAACATTGGACAGGATGCAAAACTAGCGTTGTCCTCAATCCCAACAGTTTTGCAAAGGGCCACATAGGTTAAAATTGGTCCATAGGTTTTATCAACCTGGCGCAAATTTGGTGTTGCCAATTGGCCACCTCTTATAGTGATGGCCTGATTTTCCATTCCAATTAATTCACTGCTCAGTGACGAGCAATGAAAAACCAGACACGATTTTTAGAAAGCACTTTTAATAATTTTACGTCACAGGCTTGTTGAGAAAGCTCCCCTAGGCTTATGATTTAAAATGGTTTGTCACATCATTGTTGCACTGATCCTGACGGCCCACCCACCATTTGCTGAAACACATAACAGGGTACCTCTGTGGAAATCCAAATGCTAGAAATTCAATTTGGGGCGCCGGTGCAAAATGGGTGGCATTTCACAGGCCGCCTGTTATACATTGAAGTCAACGGAACTGAATGTCGGGCCACCGGGTAAGGCAATTCCAGCAGTTTGACACCACTGCCTAAGTTCAATCCCCAAGTGCCCATTTCACAATGATGGTTAGAATTATTTAGAGGTGTAGTAAATGTTGTAATGTAGGAAGTTTACAGCACATTTACGCACACAGCAGTGTGATAAATGACTGAGTATTTTATTTTAGTGACAATTGTTGAGGAATAAATTTGGTCCAGGGTAGTTGGGGGCAGGGGTACGTGGAGATCTCCCCTGCTCTTCTTTGAGTAGTACCATTGAGTCTTTTACATTATCGGGGTGAACAGATGGGGCCTCGGTTTAAATTCTCACATCTACCATCACTGAGGTCCTGATCCAGAATTTTGACAACCCCAGGTCCACCTTCTCTAATGTTCCCTTTGTCAGTCCCTTGAGCTTCACCCTGCACAAATTCCAACTCATCCAGACTTCTGCTGTCACATTCTGTTGCATAGCAAAGTCTCACTAACCTATTATGCCACAGCTGGAGATTTTTGCTGATTTGTACCCCAGCAGGACGATTTCAAAATCCTCTTTCATTTACAGATGGCCTTATTCCATCCTATAACAACATGCAATTATATAGTACCTCAAATGCAGTAAAATAGCACAAAGCATTTCTTGGTCGCGAAACAACAGGCCTTGGATTGTGACTGGACAAGAGGACACATGGAGAACAGTCACAAGTTTAGTTCTGAGACAAGACAAAACAATTTGGGATGTGGGCCAATGAAAAGCAGCAGTATTCAGAACAGTGCTGAGCTCAGTGAAGCCATTTTCCACCAGTCCAAGTTCCCAACATATGCAGTATCTCTTCGGTCTAAGCTGATTATATGCTGGAGGTCTCTCAGCCAAGTTGACTTGACACTGTCACAGAAGAGTTTTCTCATATCTGTTGGCTGCTATCTGCAGATTGCTAAATTTAAACCCTGGGTTTCTTTGAAGCTTTTCTAATTGATAAGATTTAAACGATGGCAATTTGTCATTTCTTTGCTCACTGATTAATGAGGCCAGGGATGGTGCTGTCTGACAGCAGCTGGCTGTGGCCAGAAGAGCAGGTGTTAGAGGTGATTATGAGACAAAGCAGCATTGCGTTTTACTGAGGGCTCAGTCGATGTAGCCTGAGTTGTGTAGGCTCTGAGGGAAGCATTTGGGACTGGGAATGAATGGTGTATAGGGCTGCCAAGTGTTATTAAATGTATTCCTGGAGGCTCTGTCACATGACTTGCCTCCACCCTCCAGCCATGTGCCGGCCAACCCATCCATCCTTGTGACGTACTGCCTTCCTACGCTATTTGGAAAGCAAAAAGACTCATTGCCCAATTGGATGGTGTTTGACCATCAACTAAACAGCACTTGTTCCCCATTTTAAAAATTTTCCAATCTAGTAAAGAGAAATGTTCAAAGAAAATGACAGAAAAAGCAATCTTTTTAACATCCCTGTGATTTATTTTCTCCAGGGTTGCACCAATTAGTGTCCTGGAGGTTGATCTTCAAATCCTGCAGACTTCAGGACAATCCTGGAGGGTTGGCATCCCCATTGGTGGACCTGGAAAGGGTTGGGGTGGGGGTGGGTGGGAGGGCGGCGGGGGGTGTTGGAGAGATAACCTACCGGGTTTGTTTGAAGTGAAAGTTGCAAAATTGATGCTGTTAGAATCTCAGGGCATGTGTTCAAATCTCACCATGGCAGCTGGTAGAATTTAAATTCAAATTAATAAAAAAGTCTGGAATTGAAAGCCAGTCTCACTGATGGTAACCATGAAACTAACATTGATTGTCGTAAAAACTCATCTGGTTCACTAATGTCCTTTAGGGAAGGAAATCTGTCATCCTTACTGGACTGACCTACATGTGACTCCAGATCTACAGTAATGTTTTGACTCTGAACTGCCTTTTGAAATGGTCTAGCAAGCCGCTCAGTTGAAGGGCAATTAGGAATGGGCAACAAATGCTGGCTTTGCCAATGATGCTCACATCTCATGAAAGAATTAGAAAAATGATAATCCAGTATTGTCTGAAGGCATGGAGGGAATCAACATGAGAGCTGACTGATGAGTGTCTGGTTTTAATGTTGTGTACAGCAAAGGACTGATTCGGTGTCAGTCTTGGCTCAGTGGGTAGCACACTCACCTCTGAGTCAAACCTCACTCCATAATTTGGGCACATAATCCAAGTTGACACATCAGTAGCGTGCTGCAGTGGCAGAAGTATTGTTTTTTGAAAGACGTGTTAAAATGAAGCCCCTCCTGCCCTCTGTTCTGACTCTAAAGGTTTCCATCATACAACATGAAGAAGAGCAGGTGGTGGAGTGGGGTTGGGCAGCATTGGGGGGTGGTTCTCCTGGTGTCTTGGCCAAACCCATATCCTTCTAACCAACATCTCCAAAACAGATTATCTGCCCTCTTGTCTCTGATTGTAAGATCTACATTACAACTTTGACTTCTGCTTCAATCTCAGCTGATGTTACTACTGGGCAAGTCAGAACCCAGAGTGAAACCTGGCTTGATAGATACTAACTTTGTTTTCTTTTTAGAAAGTGTGGAGGAAAGCTACTGAACAAATTCACAGGAGTCTGCTAATGGACTTTCAACACAAAGAATAAAATATTTAAACAAGGAAAATGAACTATATTACACCAGACAAAAAGTTTGGAACGATCTCAATACCAACGCAAGAAAATGACTCAAAATACACTATTCCTTTAATCCAGTAATATATTTCTCGATACTTACAAATTCAGACGGATGAATCAATTTACAATATCTATCTTATACATTCAGGCTAAGTGTGAAGTACATATGAATTAATGGGCAGATCATCGTCAGACACATCACATTCCAAAATAAATGACAGATGCAACCAAAGCAGATTCCGTGGATTTCTCAACAACCCACCCAAATGTTTGTCACACTGTGGGCCAACCAGTCTCTTAGAAACTTTGTCTTTCTCACGAGGGTTTCCAGTTTCTACATTTGAAGAACTGGCCTTGAAATTCTTTCCAAATTTTGCTCCCACTCAGGTGGCTTCAACAAGGATCTACCTTCAGGGTTTCAATCTCACCTTCCAAGGTTCCTTTCCCTTGGATCTCTGAGTACACTCAAGCTTCACCTTCCAAGCATAATTTCAGAACTTTGGCCGTGACAAGCAGAACACCAGTGCTCCAAATGGCCCACAGTAAGGAGTCAGCAATCTCTGGTTGCCTCCTCAGATCTTCAGGGCTTTTCTCAAGCCCACTTCACTTCAAGTCTGCTCCTCGCAGCTCTCTTTAACTCGGAGCCTATTGTTCTGCTCCATTCTTTTACTTTGACTTCTGGGACCCCTTTCTGACCCTTGGCTTTGTTCCTGCCTGGGATTTTCTTCTGGGACCTCTCTCTGTCCCCTTTCCCATGTCCTGCTCCCTGGGACACCTTCTCTGGAATGGTGCTTTGGTTCCAGCCTGAAGATTGGAGAAAACTCTTAACTGTGCATGTGTGGCCACATCCCAGCTGCCGCATGTGCAGAAGGCCCAGAGTTCAATGGGAACTTGAGTTTCCAATCTCTGAGGTAAGTATTCCAATTTTATCACTCTTCAAAAGTATCTTTTTGGCTGTTAAGTCCTTTGGCACACTCCGAGGTGATAGAAGTTCCTTCTCAGTAGAGAACTAAGGATCTTTCTCAGATAGAAAGAATCCTTACGGAAAGGATATAGTGTATGTAATAGATGGGGATCAAAGCTTTTAGTGCAAAGGATAGACACCGAACTGGGAGCTTTCGTTCATTAAAAACAGATTTTTGCTGAAAAGAGAGACATGTTGCTGAAGCTTTTTCTCTTCACTTATCAGGACAAATGCATGAATGCCAAATTTCAAACAATTAAACAACTTATATTACAGGAGAGCAGGGTGCTGACTGGTTGGCAACTCAACTCCGATTGGCCAAGGTATTGCCATGGAGAAAGAAACAGAGAGCTATAGGCTCCGTAAGCTCCCAGGTAATTTAGAAAGATGCAGGGCTTAAAAATATTCCCTTTGTTGGCAGAGAACAAGTCCCTGCATATGAATGTATGCCATCTTGCAAACAAAATGAGTCACTATTAGCTCAATTGATCATCTTAAATTGGTTGTTGGTGTAACTATCAGCGCACTCAGGATTATTGAGTAAGTACTGCCCAATTGGGGAATCACCTCTAACAGTAAACGTTTTGATTTGGGTTTTGCAAGCATGCGCTTATTGACGATGGTCAACCTACTCTGTCTATTACAAATAATCAAAGGAACATGTTGTTTGATTCAACCAGCCAATTGCTGGCATATTTGGCCTATGTACCTGGCATCACACTGGCACTGAAATTCATACACTACGTTGTTCAATTGTGTGGAGGCAGAATGCAAAAAAGAATGTGAAGGACCAACACCCACATTGCAGGACATGGCCAAGGTGGGAAACAAAATAAATCAAGGGGTGGTGGTGAGGTGAAGTTTGTTTCTTTTCAAGCCTGTAGATTGTAGGAAAAAGGATGACTTAGTTGTTTTCAGTACCTGGAAATAATTAATTTAAATGTGATTTAGCAAGATTCAAGATGGGGGCTAACAAATGGTAAACTGCATTGAGCTGATGGTCACTGCAGAGCAAGAAGCAAAGTGAGATAGAGTTGAACATAGAAGGAAATGCAAATATAATGAAAGGTTCAATGAGGTGTTAAAGCATAAACATAAGTTAGTACAGGGAGCATTTGACATAACAGTTGAAATTTGTATCTGACAAATATTGGCATCAAAGCAACATGGCCAACAGAGAATGTACAAGAGGAGTTACAGCAATGGGGATGGTTTTGTTGAGGTAGGAGGAGGAACAACATTGATGGCAAAGAATGGTGTGACTGCTAACGAGAATGTGGAACAAACACAATGGAAGATGGATAAAACAGTTTTTTTGGATCAAAACCAGTAATGATGAGGACAACACAAAGCAGTAATTGGCAAATACTGTTAACCAGCAACTCAAGCTAAATAGACAGAGAGAGAAGAGAGAGAGAGATGCTTAGGCAAATTAGTGAGGTATTATAATACAGTAATTATGAGGTAATTTGAATTTTTATGGGGTATAGTAAATGGATCAAGGACAAGTTGGGGGGAGGCGATGGAGTAGGGTCGCTGGACTAAGTAATCTAGAGACCCAGGATAACCCTTGGAGACCCGGGTTTGAATCTCACCATGGCAGATTAAAAGCCTAACAATCACCATGAAACCATTGTTGATTGTTATAAAAGCCCATCTGGTTCACTTTAGGGGAGGAAATCTGGTCGTCCTTACCTGGCCTGGCCTACACCGAGGGTGGCAAAGGTGCAGAATGTACTCTGGGTGGGGGGCTTCATTATCCATCACCAAGAGTGGCTCGATAGCAGCACTACTGACTGAGCTGGCCAAGTTCTAAATGACATAGCTGCTAGACTGGGTCTGCAGCAGGTGAGGGAACCAACAAGAGGGAAAAACATACTTGATCTCATCCTCACCGACCTACATGCTGCAGATGCATCTGTCCATGACAGTATCAGCAGGAGTGACCACCGCATAATCCTTGTGGAGACGAAGACCTGCTTTCACATTGAGGATACCCTCTATCGTGTTGTGTGGCACTAACATCGTGCTAAATGGGATAGATTTCGAACAGATCTAGCAACTCAAGACTGGCATCCATGAGGCTCTGTGGGTCATCAGCAGCAGCAGAATTGTGCTCAACCGCAATCTGTAACCTCATGGCCCGGCATATCCCCCACTCTACCATTACCATCAAGCCAGGGGATCAACCCTGGTTCAATGAAGAGTACAGGAGGGCATGTCAGGAGCAGCACCAGGAATAGCTAAAAATGATGTGTCAACCTGGTGAAGCTATATCACAGGACTACTTACATGCCAAACAGCATAAGCAGCAACTATAGACAAAGCTAAGTGATCCCACAACCAACAGATCAGATCTAAGCTCTGCAGTCCTACCACATCTAGTCGTGAATAGTGGTGGACAATTAAACAACATAATTGGAGGAGGAGGCTCCACCAATATTGCAATCCTCAATGGGGGTGCCCAGCTCATCAGTGCAAAAGGTAAGGCTGAAGAATTTGCTACAACCTTGCTCCAGAAGTGCCAAGTGGATGATCCATCTTGGCCTACTTCTGAGGTCCCCAGCATCACAGATGCCAGTTTTCAGCCAATTCACTTCTCTCCACATGATATCAAGAAACGGCTGAAGGCACTGGATACTGCAAAGGTTATGAGCCCTGACAATATTCTGGCAATATTACTGAAGACTTGTGCTCCAGAACTTTCCATGCCCCTAGCCATGCTGTTCCAGTGCAGCTACAACACTGGCATCTACCCGACTATGGAGAAGGTTGCCCAGCTATGTCCTGTACACAAAAAGCAGGACAAATCCATCCTGGAAAATTACCGCCAGACCAGTCTGCTCTCCATCATCAGTAAAGTAATGGAAGGGGTCATCAACAGTGCTATCAAGCGGCAGTTGCTTAGCAATGACCTGCTCACTGATGCCCAGTTTGGGTTCCTCCAGAGCCACTCAGCTCCTGATGTCATTATAGCCTTGGTTCAAACATGAACAAAAGAGCTGAACTCTCGAGGTGAGGTGAGAGTGACTGCCCTTGACATCAAGGCAGCATTTCACAGAGTGTGGCATCAAGGAGCCCTAGCAAAACTGGACCCAAAGGGAATCAGGGGGAAAACTCTCCACTGGTTGGAGTCATACCTAGCACAAAGGAAGATGGTTGTGGTTGTTGAAGGTCAGTCAGGCACCTCAGCTCCAGGACATCACTGCAGAAGTTCCTCAGGGGAGTGTCCTCGGCCCAACCATTTTATTTGCTTCATCAATGACCTTCCTTCCATCATAAGGTCAGAAGTGGGAATGTTCGCTGATGATTGCACAATGTTCAGCACCATTCACGATTCCTCAGACACTGAAGCAGTCCGTGTCCAAATGCAGCAAGACCTGGACAATATCCAGGCTTGGGCTGACAAATGGCAAGTAACATTCGTGCCACCCAAGTGCCAGGCAATGTCAATCTCCAACAGGAGAGAATAAAACCATCGCCGCTTGACGTTCAGTGGCCTTACCATTGCTGAATCCCCCACTATAAACATCCTGGGGGTTACCATTGACCAGAAACTGAACTGGACTAGCCATATGAATACTGTGGCTACAAGAGCAGGTCAGAGGCTCGGAATCCTGCGACATGTAGCTCACCTCCTGACTCCCCAAAGTCTGTCCACAATGTACATGGTACAAGTCAGGAGTGTGATGGAATACACTCCATTTGCCTGCATTAGTGCAACTCAGGAAGCTTGACAAAGCAGCCCGCTTGATTGGCACCACATCCACAAACATTCACCCCCTCCACCACCAAAGCACAGCAGCAGCAGTGTGTACCATCTACAAGATGTACTACAGGAATTCACCAAGGCTCCTTCGACAGCACCTTCTAAACCCACGACCACAACCATCTAGAAGGACAAGGGCAGCAGATAGATGGGAACACCACCACCTGGAAGTTCCCCTCCAAGTCATTCATCATCCTGACTTGGAAATATATCACCGTTCCTTCAATGTTGCTGGGTCAAAATCCTGGAACTCCCTTCCTTACAGCACTGTGGGTGTACCTACACTACATAGACTGCTGCGGTTTAAGAAGGCAGCTCACCACCACCTTCTCAAGGGCAATTAGGGATGGGCAATAAATGTTGACCCAGCCAGTGAAATCCACATCCAGTGAATGAATTAAAAAAAACTGCAGGAGGGGACAGATGGTACAAACAACTTCCGAAGGGTTACCATTGAGTAGTCTTTAACACTTTGGAAGAAGGAACTAAATAAGAAAAAGGAGCAAGAGAAGGCCATATGGCCCATTGATTCTGCTCCGCCATTCAATATGATCATGGTGGATCTTCGACATGAACTCCACTTTCCTGACTGCTCCCTATTAATCCCTTGATTCCATGAGAGACCAGAAATCTGTCTGTCTTAGCCTTAAATATGTTTAACAATGTTTAGTTTAGTTCAGTTTAGTGTGATTTAGCCCTTCAGAGCTAGTTAGCACCTTGGAAACCTGTGGACCCAGCAATCATTGGATATAGCTGTCATTATTAAAAAAGGATAAGGCCCAAAATATTAAAAACTGAAGAGCAAACAATGGCAATACGTAGATAGCTTGAGGAAGGAATGCAAAGTACTTAAAGAAATGTAGAAAGGAAATACATCATTTTGAGAAAAGTCACAGGTAGGTTAGTAACAAGTTAAAAGCTATTTTGTCTGTTAAAAGGAGCAAAATGCAGTCAAACAAGCACTAATTGAAAATGACTAGTAGAAGATGCAAGAAGACGATGTCTCGTCTTCTCGAATTATATGTAATGTTAATTTCAAAAGGAGCAAGATTGAGCCTTCAATCCATTGGGTTCAGTTGGCCATTTGCAATTTTCAGGGACAAGGACTCATCTAATTAATTTAAGAGGAGATCTTTTTCTTCATCACTTGGGGTGCTTCTCAGGAAATTGTATATCCCCAGCAACGGAATTGTGGAATGGAGCATGTCACTTCCCAGTATGTGGTAAGGCAGAAAATTTACCTTTCAATCTCCTGAGAGAGATGGGTAGCTGTAGCTAGAGAGGAGGAAAACGACTTATTATGCACAGCAGGTTCACCCGGATCCGACGGAGCTGATGGGGCTTCCCCAGCCCAGTTGTGCCTGAAACTTCTTTAAGGTGCTGATTGCCTGTTTAAAATGTTGATCAATCTATTTTGGGTTTCCAGCATTCTTATCTTTCTGGATGTCCAGGTCAAAATAAATCACTGCATAAAAACTGTCTCCTCATTTCCCTGCAGCTACTTTTGTAAATTACCTTAAATCTGTGCCCTCTGATTACTGACTTTCGTACCAGGGGGAACAATTTCTCCTTAACTACTTTATTAAAACCCTTCATAGTTTGGGACATCTCTATTAAAGGGGGCTGGTTTGCTCGTTTGGCTGAATGGCTAGTGTATTGTTCAGAATAGTGTCAATAGCAGGGCTTCACTTCCTGTTCTGGCTGAGGTAGACTTGGGACCAACTTCATCCCAGAAGCAGCTATAAATCAGGAAGTGGAAGGGAGGGAGGAACTCAGGAAAAATACAATCACCAGACATGTGGTACTGGGTAAATTGTTGCAGCTGTAGGCTGACAGGTGCCTGGGTCCTGATGGACTTCATTCTTGGGTCTTAAAAGAAATGGCTAGTGAGAGAGTTGATGCATTGGTTTTAATTTCCTGAAACTCCCTAGATTTGGGGAAGGTCCCATTAGAATGGCAGATAGCAAATGTAACTCCAGTATTCAAAAAGGGAGGGAGACAGAAAGTGGGAAACTATAGGCTAGTTAGCTTAACATCTGTCATAGGGAAAATGTTAGAAGCTACTACTAAAGTAGCGATAGCAGGGCACTTGGATAAGCTCAAGGTAATCAGGCAGACTCAACATGGTTTTGTGAAAGGGAAATCATGTTTAACCAACTTATTGGAGTTCTTTGAGGAAGTAACATGTGCTGTGGATAAAGGAAAGCCAGTGGATGTACTGTACTTAGATTTCCAGAAAGCATTTGATAAAGTACCACATCAAAGGTTAATGCGGAAAATAAAAGCTCATGGTATAGGGGGTAACATATTCCCATGGATGGAAAATTGTTTGGCTAACAGGAAGCAGTGAGTAGGCATAAATGGGTCTTTTTCAGGTTGACAAGATGTAATGAGTGGTGTGCCACAGGGATCAGTGCTGGGACCTCAACTGTTTACAATTTATGTAAATGACTTGGAATGAAGGGATGGATGAGATGGTTGCTAAATTTGTTGATGACACAGAGATAGGTAGGAAAGTAAGTTGTGAAGATGACATAGGGAAACTACAAAAAGATATAGATTTTCTAAATGGTGACAGAATGCATTGCTTTGAGATGCAGAGGGATCTGGGTGTCTTAGTGGGTGAATCACAAAAGGCTAGTATGCAAGTACAGCAGATAATTAAGAAAGCTAATAGAATGTTATAATTTATTGCAAGGGGAATTGAATACAAAAGAAGGGAGGTTATGCTTCAATTACATAGAGTACTAGTGAGACCACATCTTGAATACTGTGTACAGCATTAGTCACCTTATTTAAGGAAGGATGTAAATGCGTTGGAAGCAATTTGGAGAAGGTTTCCCACCCTAACACCTGGAATGGGCGAGTTGTCTTATGAGGAAAGATTGGACAAACTAGGCTTGTATCCGCTGGAGTTTAGAAGAGTAAGAGGTGACTTGATTGAAACATATAATATCCTGAGGGGTCTTGGCAGGATGCATGTGGAGAGGATATTTCCTCGTGTGGGAGAATCTCGAAGTAGGGGTCACTGTTTAAAAATAAGGGGTCACCCATTTAAAACAGGCAAACATTTTTCTCTCAGAAGGTTGTGAGTCTTTGGAACTCTCTTTCTGAAAAGGCGGTGGGAGCAGAGTCTTTGAATATTTTTAAGGCAGAGGTGGATAGATTCTTGGTAAGTGAGGGGGTGATAGGTTATCAGGGGCAGGCGGGAAGCAGATTTGAGGTTACTGTCAGGTCAGCCTTGATGATATTAAATGAGGATCCAAATGGCCTACTCCCGTTTCTTTTTCATATGCATGTTCATACCAACTCCTGGTGTACTCCATGCTAGATGTGGAGTGGTGCCCCTCATGCTATATAATCAGTTGTCTCTCTCTAATAAAGAGGGATACCTACAGGCCCTTGGGAACTATGGCTAATTATTTAATATCTCTATTAAAGCTCCCCATAACTTTCTTTCCTCTTAGGGGAATATCAACACCTTCTCCAATCTCTCCACAAAAGTGTCCTGGCTGAGGTTGCAATAACCTGAACCTTGGACCTTCCTGTTTGTACAGCTCTATTACATCAGGTGATGTAATTTACCCATCAGCAATAAAATGAATCCTACAGGGGTTTACATATCACCGCAGCAGCTGTACATTAAGTTTAACAATATTTACAGGGAAAAAGATAAGTGTCAGCATAATAATAGGGTGATCATGGAAGGGATAGTTGAATATAGTATGTGGGGCATCTCTGCAGGAGGTCCTCAGGGTAGTGTCCTCGACCCAACTGTCTTTAGCTGCTTCATTAATTGACCTTCCTTCCAATTACAAGGTCAGAAGTGGGGATGTTCACTGATGATTGCACAGTGTTTGCTCCATTCACAACTCCTCTGCACAACATTCAGGCTTGGACTGATAATTGTCAAATAATATTTGTGCTGTATAAGTGCCAGGCAATGACCACCTCCAACAAGAGAGAATCTAACCATCGCCCAGTGAGGTGATAGTGAATGCCCATGACATCAAGGCAGCATTTGGCCGAGTGTGGCATCAAGGAGCCCTAGCAAAACTGGAGTCAATGGGAATTGGGGTTGGGGGGGGGGCGGGGGTGGGTGGGCAGAACGTTCCGTCGGTTGGAGTCATAACTAGGCAAAAAAAGGATTTGGTTGTTAGAAGTCATTCATCACAGTTCCAGGACATCACTGCAGGAGTTCCTCAGGGTAGTGTCCTAGGCCCAACCATCTTCATAGAGATAAAAACCATCTTCAGCTGTTTCATCAATGACCTTCCTTCCATCACAAGGTCAGAAGTGAGATGTTCGCTGATGAGATATTCAGTACTATTCGCAACTCCTCAGATACAGAAGCAGTCTATGTCCAAATGCAGCTGGACTTGGACAATATCCAGACTTTGGCTGACAAGTGGCATGTAACATTTGCGCCACACAAGTGCCAGGCAATGGCCATCTTCAATAAGAGAGAATCTATCCATCAACCCTTGACATTCAATGGTATAACCATCACTGAATGCCCCACTATCAACATCCTGGGGGTTACCATTGACTAGAAACTGAATTGGACTAGCCAGATAAATACTGTGGCTACAACAGCAAGTCAGGGGCTAAGAGTCGTGTGACGAGTAACTCACCTCCTGACTCCCCAAAGCCTATCTACCATCTACTAGGTACAAGTAAGGAGTGTGATGGAATACCCCCCATTTGCCTGGATGAGTGCAGCTCCAATAACACTCAAGTATGATGACGCCATCCAGGACAGAGCAGCCACTTAATTGACACCCCATCCACAAACATTCACTCTCTCAACCACTGATGAAATGTGCAGCAGTGTGTGCCATCTACAAGAAATGCAGAAACTCACCAAGATTCCTTAAACAGCACCCTCCAAACCCACGTCTGCTACCATCTAGAAGGACAAGGGCAGCAGATACATGGGAACACCACCACCTGGAAGTTCCCCTCCAAGCCACTCAACATCCTGACTTGGAGATATATCTCCGTTTCTTCACTGTCGCTGGATCAAAATCCTGGAGCTGCCTCCCTGACAGCACTGTGGGTGTACCTACACCACCGGGAGTGCAGCGGTTTAAGAAGGCAGCTCACCACCACCTTCTTAAGGGCAATTAGGGATGGGCAATAAATGCTGGCCCAGCCAGCGATGCCCATATCCCATAAATGAATAAAAAAATATTCAACAGCATTACTATCGCTGAATCCCCTTTTCTGTCCAAGTGACTCACCCCCTGACTTCCCAAAGCCTGTTCACCAGCAACATCTACACAATTCAAGGGTGTGACGTTTGGATGAGTACAGCTCCGTTAACACTCAAGAAGCTTGACACCATTCAGGTGTTTGTATATTTTCAGTCCTTGTCCTCTAAGTCTTCAGTCTTAGTTTAAATTACATTGCATCTGCATCTTACATGCTGCTGCACAAGGAACAGAAGAAGGGCTAAGGGTGTGAAGGAAACATCTATTCAATATAAAGCTGTTGTCAACAACATAAATCAAGTCCTCAGAAAGGTCTGATTGTATGTTCATTGATCGGAAAAGAACAACAAGAATGATTATAGGACTTAAGGTATTAAGTCAAGAAGAGCAACCCATGTTTGTTTTCATTGAAGTAAAGAAGCTTTGGAAGGGACACAGTGGCTATAGCAGAACATTTTGTGTGAAATCCATGCAAGCAACCTATCTTACTCCAAACTGAAATGACAAAACAGATGGACATGAGAAGTGAGCCTGGAGGAGCAGAAGAATTCTTCCTGCCCAAGAAGAAGACCTGCAGAAGATCAAAAATAGTTACTGCTGGGTGAATAAACTACTTTATAAAGGAATTGGTTGGGTGCTGATTTGAACAGAGAATTCTATGTTATCAAGATAAGCTTAGACAGTGATGAGTGAGTGCTCTGTGGAACACTACAGTTCCAGTCCTGCTGAGATTGTGGTAATGTCATGTGTAGAAAGCAATCTGTTAAGGTTGACTATGGATTTTCTCATTTCCATGTCTCTTATCTTCCTGTGAATTGTGGGCTTCCCTGTCGTGCAAAACTAGCTGATATTAATATCCTGGGGGTAATGTTGCTTTTTGAAGTGATATTTGAAAGAGAAATACTGTTTTATAGATTTAGAAGTAGATTTATTCAATATTAAACTGAGGTAAAATACCTTTCTCATGATTTGCGTTCTTTGATTGATTTGACCTTAGAACGCTATTCCCATATAAAAGTTGGGCTCAAGATAGTCGGGATGATTCCTTGGTGCTTGTTCTTGGGGATAGGCCTCGAGCAGGCAGTCATGTGAATTCCAACAGCATGACATACCCCTTTTACTGGTACTGCAGGTTATTAGTTCAGTGCTGACCCTCTTGCCTGTGAGTTAGAAAGCTGTGGGTTCAAGTCCCACTCCAGAAACTTGAGGACAAAATCTAGGCTGACACTCCCATCCATTATTGATGGAGTGCTGCAGTGTTGGAGGTGCTGTTTTTCACTCTCAGATACATACAAAAGATTCCACGGCACTTGTTGAAGAAGAGCAGGGGTGTCTCTCTGATGTCCTGGTAAACATTTGACCCTCAACTAACATCACTAAAACATATTTTCTAGTCATTTATCTCATTGATGTTTCTGGGATTTTGATATACAAAAATTAACTGCTGCATTTCTCTACATTACAATAGTGACTACACTCCAAGAAGTGCTTAATTGGCTCTAAAGCCCTTTGGGTTCAGGTCTCTGCAGTAGGACTTCAATGCTCAACCTTCTGACTGAAAGATAAGAATGATTATGATTGTTCATACTGATCAAGCATGGAAGACACGTCATTTTTCAATTTGATCAACAAACCGCTATTATCAACTGAAGCAGAATTTTACTCTCTTAAAAAACCCTAAATGTTGTAAAGGGAGCTTTCTCTACACTTAACATTAGAGTTATATCAAGCACAACAAAGCCATTGGGATCCATTTGGACTTTTTCTCTATGTACAATGCATCGTTTAGCTTATTATAGCATCTTCCCTCTTCATTGATACTCCTGAGGGAGGTGACTAAACACAATAAAAACCTAGAATGAAATGATAATCTATTGTTATATTAATGAGCAGCTGGAACCCGGTCCATCAGATTTCAGACATTATACATCAAAAATATAACAGATAACAAAGAAAGCAAGTCACTTCCTAGTGTTTTTCTTTGCTGACTTTGTTAAGCTGGGTTCCCCCCCTCTGCACTGCCCCCACCACTATCCCCGTCAACCCCAGAGGCAGTATCCAGGAATTTACAGGCCGCCTGTCGATCTATTTCTATAGATATTTCCCCAGTAATTAGCCTCTATTTGACATCATGATCTTCCAATGTAGCCCATTTCCCACAGTGAGAAATTGGGCAGTGACTTTAAAGGAACAGGCCAGTTTAAACACATCTCCACCTTAGCAAATTAACACCAGAGTGCTGCTCCACACTACCCACAAGCGCTTCTATGGGAGATTAGCTAGTTGTCTATTAAATTTTTCACTGAAACCCAAAGGCAACCTACCAAAATTCCAAGATAATAAGTTGACATCACAACGTATGCTGGTCAATAGTGAAGAAAAGCTTCCTAACAGCACTGTGAGAGCACCTTCACTACATAGACTGCAGCTGTTCACCTCAAGAGTAAATAGGAATGGGCAATAAATGCCAGTCTTGCCAGTAGCACCCACATCCTGACAATAAACTAATACAAAGCTGTTTTGTTCTCTCTGACTAAATCAATGTATTACTTGAGATAAACAGGCATGCTTTTTTCAGTCTTGTTTTGTCATTTTGCCATGATTTATTCAAACATTTTCAACCCCATTCATCTGAGGAACTCTTCGTAAAGCAGTCAGGTGCAGCGCCACTGCCTGTGATTCATTACAATAAAAGAAAATGAAATAAAAGCAGAAAACGCTGGAAAAACCCAACAGATTTGGCAGAGAAGGAAACAGAGTTTCGCGTCTGATACTTCTGAAGAAGAGTCATACTGACTCAAAACGACGCCCACACCCCATGAAAGAATAAATTTGGTTTAACATCCCCTCTGACAACCCTGGCACTCAAACTTTGGAGTGCGATTTGAAGCCGGAACTTTGTGAGGTGAGAGTGTTACCACAGCTGATCACGAAGTATAGGTCGTAGCACAGAATGAAGGTTCAATCCTTCTCAAGTTCCCGATATGAGAATAATCAAGTGTAAAGATAACAAATCGTCAAGTTTTACAATGGAGTCAGTTTCAGATTCAGTTTACCAGTGCTGTGAATTACGTCCTTGAATTAAGTGTAGCTCTTGCACCAGCGTATGTAGCCACTAAACCATGTGACCCCAGCACACACATGGTCAGTGTAAATATATATTCACAAATGCACTTTGGTTATATCATGGAGTTTCAAAAATTCAGCTTGCCCAGTGAGACTGTGTAGACCGCCTGGCTCTTTAAATGGATGGCTGTGTGATTGACGGGAGTTGGACCCAATGCAGTCGGAAGGGGGCCAGGCATCCAATGGTGACGGGGATTAGAGGAGGGAATTCCGGCTGCTTTTTGCCCGTCCAGGTGACAATGTGGGAGAGAGTTTGAAGTGAAGCTGGTCAGGAGCCGGGATCGATCCCGGAACTGGGGGAGCTCAGTGATCTGGAGCGCTGGACACAACAAATCTGCCAGTTACCGAGAGGAGACCTGAGGAGCGGGGAGGTCCCTGCTGTTCTCAGCCAGCCCCTGGGTGAAGTTGGCTGCTTCAAGATTTGTTCTCCCTGTTTGCTCTGGGATTTTTTTTTTAAAGAAGATATCTGGTTGTGAGCCGGGGCGGGACGGGGCGGCCAGTTCAGCAGCCGGGAGAGGGTGATCCGAATCCCGGATACAGCTCCTGCCGGCTCTCGGTGAGTTTGCTGGGGACTCCAAGCCCGGTTCTGGTGGTCAACTTGAGTCGCTGTTCCTCAGTCCCGGGTTACGGTGTGTCACTTTGTTACTCTTTCCCATTGAATTCCTTATCCGGGGCTGGAGCCTGGACTCTCTCTTCCCGGGATCTGGCCCAGCTCCAGGCTCTCTCTCCCGGGCTCCGGTACCTTGACCCCGGGCCGCTCCCGATCCCCACTCCGGCCCCATCTCCCTCGGCTGGGCTCCCGGGTTGTTTTCAGTCTCTGTCCCGGTTGGACCCTCTTGGCCGCCCGGGTCGGGTCCACCAGCCGGCGAGGCACGGGGAGTGGAGGAGATGACCCCGGGGGCAGTGATGGTGATCCTATTGGGGAGGGGGCTTGTCCAGTGATGGTGATCCTATGGAGAGGGGGCTTGTCCAGTGATGGTGATCCTATGGGGGTGGGGGGAGTGTCCAGTGATGGTGATCCTATGGAGAAGGGGTGTCCAGTGATGGTGATCCTATGGAGAGGGGGTGTCCAGTGATGGTGATCCTATGGAGAGTGGGGTGTCCAGTGATGGTGATCCTATGGAGAGGGGGTGTCCAGTGATGGTGATCCTATGGAGAGGGGTGTCCAGTGATGGTGATCCTATGGAGAGGGGGCTTGTCCTGTGATGGTGATCCTATGGGGGTGGGGGGAGTGTCCAGTGATAGTGATCCTATGGAGAGGGGGTGTCCAGTGATGGTGATCCTGTTGGGGGGGGCATGTCCAGTGATGGTGATCCTATGGGGGGGGAGTGTCCAGTGATGGTGATCCTATGGGGGAGGCGGGGGGGGGGGGGTCCAGTGGTGGTGAGCCTATGGGGGGCGGGGGGAGTGTCCAGTGATGGTGATCATATGGGGAGGGGGGAGTGTCCAGTGATGGTGATCCTATGGGGGGGCGGGGCGGCATGTCCAGTGATGGTGATCCTATGGGGGGGGAGTGTCCAGTGATGGTGATCCTATGGGGGGTGGGGGGAGTGCCCAGTGATGGTGATCCTATGGGGAGGGGGCATGTCCAGTGATGGTGATCCTATGGGGGGTGGGGTGTCCAGTGATGGTGATCCTATGGGGGGGGGGGGAGTGTCCATTGATGTTGATCTTATGGGGGGGAGAGTGTCCAGTGATGGTGATCTATGGGGGGTGGGGAGGGGTCCGGTGAAAGTGCTCCTTGCTATTGGAGTTGCTGATGTTTACAGCTGGGATACTGATCTCTAACGTTGACACTTTGATTTTGCCAAGTTCTGCTGTAAACAGCAGAGTCGGGCACCATAGCCCGGGATCTGCAGTCAAATCAACTTATTTGCCTTCGCGTTTCTAACTGGTATGTGTGTTGGTGCCTGTGACGGCCAGCCAGAGCTGCCGGGCGCCCCCTTGCCCTGAAGATGTGATAGCAGCTTTCATTATTGACACTTTTGTGCTGGTGTCATTTAAATGGGGTTCCTTCCAGGCCACCCGCCGCAGGGTGTTCGGTGTGAGGTTTCCCGAGTCGAACTTAACTGGTGTGTATTTCCTCTTTCGCCTTCATTCCTCAGGCTCCACTCTGGCTGGGGCTGCTGTGGAGGGTCGACGGGGAGACGAGGGGTTAAACATCACTGCCTGAGAGAGACAGAAAGAGGCAAACCCCAGGGAGAAGCAGCGATTCAGTCAGTACACACAGGCAGCTCCATAGGACAGGGCAATATTTACCAACACAGAAAAGCAGCGGAGTTCAAACGTGCGTTTGACCTGCAATTGACCGGAGTGTGAAATTAACTGGAAACACATTTGATCAGTTTCACTTTTAAGGAACTCCGAAGATCTTTTATCATCGTCAGCTGTCTGGGATTTTTTTTTATATATGTATTTATTCACTAACAACTTTGGCTGTCCGTTTCGCTGGGCTTTGAGTGAAAACAATGTAACGACCGGGAGATAATGAAGGAGTGATAAAGGACTGGCTGATTTCCCATGTGTGAACTGTAAGACACACACACACACACACACACACAAACACTCTCCCCGAGGATTTAAAAATGGGGAAGGAACAGGAGCTGTTCCAGGCGGTGAAAAACGGCGATATGTCCTCTGCACAGAAGTTACTGACCAAGATCAAGGCTTCAAAAAGCAGTGAGTAACCTGACCACCACATCCCGCCCCCCCCCCCCTCTCTCTATTTGCAAGGATGCTGCTCTCTGAAGCGTATTGTTTTGGGAGGTGCGGGGAGATTGTTTTATGTTTATTGCCGGCGGTTTGGATCAATATGTTTTTGTAGTCGTTACACTGGTGATTAGGAAAAAATAGCTGGAGACTCTTTTTGAAAATAAACTTTTTTTCCACAGTGTGTGGTGTGTAAGCTGTGGACTCGTTTGAAATACAGAGATGCAGTAATGGTTGGGACCCCTGGGACCCCCCCACTTTTTTTTACTCCGGACAGTGTCACTCGCCTGGAGACCACCCCCCCCCCCCCGGTGGAGATTCGGGTTGGACATGGGCAGAATCCCATTTATCCGTTACGCCGGATGCTCAGTTCCAACGAATCAACAGGACTGAATATCGGGCGGTAGTTCCAATTCCCTTGTCTAATTTCACCTCCACGTTCTTCAAACGCCGTTCCTGTTCCCTTTTTTTCCTTATTTCCTGCTGCATTCAATCCGAAGGGGGCCACTGGAAGCTCCCCAAACCGGGAGTATCCCCTGTTGTCAGACCCAGCCCGCCAAGGCGGGATTTGCAGCGGGGCTGGGTGGAAAGCGGTCTTGTACCAGTTTCAGGAAGAGTAAATATGGCTTGTGCCTCTTTTTTTCCCTACATAAACCCGCTCAATGGTTTTAAACTCTGGGGAAAACATGAGGTTTGAAGGTGCGATGCTCCAATCACTCAAAATGAGATTAACCTTCTGAAGGTACAGGATCAGCCCAGAGGTTAAAAGCCATGGAGAGACCATGCTGAACTCTTTCATTATCTTGGGCATATTACTGAGAGTTTATTTAGCTGCAGGCTACAATGCTCTGAGATAAAAACAAAAAACTGCGGATGCTGGAAATCCAAAACAAAAACAGAAATACCTGGAAAAACTCAGCAGGTCTGGCACCATCGGCGGAGAAGAAGAGTTGACGTTTCGAGTCCTCATGACCCTTCAGCAGAACTGAGTGATATTAGGAGAGGGGTGAAATATAAGCTGGTTTAAGGTGGGTGGGGGGAGAGAAGTGGGGGGTGTGGTTGTAGGGACAAGCAAGCAGTAATAGGAGCAGATAATCAAAAGATGTCACAGACAAAAGAACAAAGAGGTGTTGAAGGTGGTGATATTATCTAAACGAATGTACTAATTAGGAATGGATGGCAGGACACCCAAGGTACAGCTCTAGTGGGGTTGGGGTGGAAAGACTAGCAGGGCCTAAAAGGTATAGATTTAAAAATAATGGAAATAAGTGGGCAAAGAAAAATCTATTTAAATTATTGGAAAAAACAAAAAGAAGGGGGAAGAAACAGAAAGGGGGTGGGGATGGAGGAGGGAGTTCAAGATCTAAAGTTGTTGAATTCAGTATTCAGTCCGGAAGGCTGTAAAGTGCCTAGTCGGAAGATGAGGTGCTGTTCCTCCAGTTTGCGTTGGGCTTCACTGGAACAATGCAGCAAGCCAAGGACAGACATGTGGGCAAGAGAGCAGGGTGGAGTGTTAAAATGGCAAGCGACAAGAAAGTTTAGGTCTTTCTTGCGGACAGACCGCAGGTGTTCTGCAAAGTGGTCGCCCAGTTTACGACTGGTCTCTCCAATGTAGAGGAGACTGCATTGGGAGCAACGAATGCAGTAGACTAAGTTAGGGGAAATGCAAGTGAAATGCTGTTTCGCTTGAAAGGAGTGTTTGGGCCCTTGGATGGTGAGGAGAGCGGAAGTGAAGAGGCAGGTGTTGCATCTTTTGCGTGGGCATGGGGAGGTGCCTTAGGTGGGGGTTGAGGAGTAGGGGATGATGGAGGAATGGACCAGGATGTCCTGGAGGGAATGATCCCTACGGAATGCTGCCGGTGGGGGGGAGGCGGGGGGGTGGTGAAGGGAAAATGTGTTTGGTGGTGGCATCATGCTG
This sequence comes from Carcharodon carcharias, assembly GCF_017639515.1. Classification (NCBI taxonomy): domain Eukaryota; kingdom Metazoa; phylum Chordata; class Chondrichthyes; order Lamniformes; family Lamnidae; genus Carcharodon; species Carcharodon carcharias. The sequence goes on from NC_054488.1 coordinate 21,060,330, forward strand.
GAGTTGGTGGAAATGGCGGAGGATGATCCTTTGAATGTGGAGGCTGGTGGGGTGATAAGTGAGGACAAGGGCGACCCTATCAAGTTTCTGGGAGGGAGGAGAAGGCGTGAGGGCGAATGCGTGGGAGATGGGCTGGACACGGTTGAGGGCCCTGTCAATGACCGTGGGTGGAAAACCTCGGTTAAGGAAGAAGGAGGACATGTCAGAGGAACTGTTTTTGAAGGTAGCATCATCGGAACAGATGCGATGGAGGCAAAGGAACTGAGAGAATGGGATGGAGTCCTTACAGGAAGCGGGGTGTGAGGAGCTGCAGTCGAGGTAGCTGTGGGAGTCAGTGGACTTGTATTGGATCCCTGGTCCACTCCTCCATCACCCCCTACTCCTCAACCCCCACCTATGGCACCTCCCCATGCCCACGCAAAAGATTCAGTTCTGCTGAAGGGTCATGAGGACTCAAAACGTCAACTCTTTTCTTCTCCACCGATGCTGCCAGACCTGCTGAGTTTTTCCAGGTAATTCTGTTTTTGCTACAATGCTCTGGTCTGGAAGGTGTAGAAGGTTGACACCAAATGACGGGAGTGGCCTAAGATGCAAGGGTTAAAACGATCTAGAGTTAAAACAACAACAATTTGCATTTATACTGTGCCTGTGACATGGTACAAATCTCCCAGGGTGCTTCACAGGTGCTACATTATCAGACAAAAGTTCACACTGTCAAAATCATGATATTAGGACTGGTGACCAAACGTCTGGTCAAAGAGGCAGGTTTTAAGGAGCAATACAAAGGAGTGAGAGAAAGTTGGAGAAGTTTGGGAAGGGGACTGCGGAGTTAGGGCCTGACAGCTAAAGACACCACCAGCAATGGTGGAGTGCTGAAAATTCGGGATGCTCAAGAGACCAGAATTTGCAGAGATTTCAGAGGGTTATCAGGCTGGAGGAGGTTACACCAATGGGGAGAGGCAAGGCCATAGAGGGATTTGGGAATAAGAATAAGAATTTTAAAATTGAGCTGATGCCAGTCCATGAGGATAGAAAGGCTCACTTTTAGTTCAGTACTGTATTGATCTGCAGTGGGTTTAACAAAATGACTGAAAAGTCTCTTCCTGATTATGATTCTGTGAAACACCTCAGAATGGTTTTTCTGCATTAAAGCTGTTTTATAAGTGCAAGTTGTTCATAAATTTCAGAAGCTGCCTGTTGTGTTAAATCTAGTATCAGATGGCCTGAAGCTGTTTCATGGAAGGTGGTCTCTTGAAATCCAAACTGGAAAGTCACTAATAGAAAAGTGACATTATTTCTAACTGCAGTCAGTGTGAATTTGGTGTCAGCTCCAGTTTAGTTTCACAAAAGTGCTTTGGTACAGAATGAGAGACATCCAAGTACCACTTTTTAGCCAATTCTGTAAATGCAATAAAAAAATAACTTGCTTGTTATATAACACCTTACCTAACCCAATGCAGTACTTGGCAAATTGCTCACTGCTGTAATGTAGGGAAGCCATGTCACACACAGTCCAGCTGTGGTGGAACAGTTTACATTATATGTACTCCAATCCCTGTGTATCTGGACAGCTTTCAACGCGCAAACAGCTGTATTAATAACTCATAATGGGTATCCCACTGGAGATGCTCCCTGGGTTAGAGGGTGAAGGGCCTATAACTTATAATGATCCCAGATGTCAGGATTCTGGTATTATATTATTAAAGACTTCCTGGAATCCAAGCTTTACGATTATAGTGTGTTAGCCGTGGTAACTCAGTCAGGCAGCATTCTCGCCTCTTGAGTTAGTGGGATGTGCATACAAGCTTTATTCCAGTGCACATAATCTAGGCTGACATTCCAGTGCAGAAATGAGGAAGTGCTGCACTGTCAGAAATATCTTTCGGATGAGATATTAAACTGAAATATCCTCAGTAGGTACTGGGAGTGATGGTCTAGATTTTGTGTGATCTAGAATGGGTCCTGAACCCAGGACCTTCTGGGTACCAACTGAGCACAGGGCCAGTTTAGTAACTGTCATAGCTTCTACTCAATATGACTCAGACACAAGATATCAGTGTTTCTGTTGTCAAGTGAGTGAAAGCACGATGTGTTTTCAAAAACACCAAATTTTGGGGGGGAAAATTCCACCAATCCTGCACCCAGGCATATTGGTCAGCACGAGTCTGAAAGTCGACAGGTTCCCTCCCTACACTGCATTTTGCTCCCTCCCCTCTCCCATGCACTGCCTGATTTTCCTTAATTCCTTACACCCAGGTCACTCCATTCACAGGAAAAGGAAAATCAGCCTCCCATGTCTAAATTAGACCGTGGGTTGGAGTTTAGACAGAATGAAGATCCCTTCCTGAAACATCTTGTCTGTTGCTTTGGAATTTGTCTGGCTGGTCAAGTGCTTCCAGCATTTTCTGTTTTCAAATTTCCCCATCTGTTTTATTTTTGCATTTTGCTCAGGTATAGGAACAGGAGTAGACCATTTGGCCCCTCGAGCCTGCTCCACCATTCAATAAGATCATGGCTGATCTTCTTATGTTTTGATTTCCACATTCCCATTTAACTCCAATAACCTTTGATTCCCTTGCCTAAAAAGAATCTATCTAGCTCTGCCTTAAAAATATTCAATGACCCACCTCCACCACCTTCTGAGACAGAGAATTCCAAAGTCGCACAACCCTCTAAGAGAAAAAAATTCTCCTAATCTGTCCTAAAAGGGCGATCCCATAATTTTAAAACAGTGCCCCCTAATTCTAGACTCACCCACAAGAAGAAACATCCTTTTGATGTCCACCTTGTCAAGGCCGTTCAGGATCTTGAATACTTCAATCAAATCACCACTCACTCTTCCGAACTCCAGTAAAAATGCGCCCAGTCTATCCAGCCTTTCCTCATAAGATAACCCACTCATTCCAGCTATCAATCTAGTAAACCTCCTTTGAACCACCTTCAATGTATTTACATCCTTCCTTAAATAAGGAGACCAAAACTGCACACAGTATTCGAGGTGCGGTCTCATCAATGCCGTGTATATCTGAAGCATAACACCTTTAATTTTATGCTCAATCCCTCTCATAATAAAGGGCACCATTCTGTTAGCCTTCTTCATTACTTGCTGTACCTGTATACTAACTTTTTGTGACTCATATACTAGAACACCTAGATCCCTCTGCACCTCAGAATTATGCAGCTGTTCTCCATTTAAGTAATACTTTGCTTTTTTGTTCTTCCTGCCAAAGTGAAAAACTTCACTTTTTCCCACATTAAACCCCATTTATCAGATCTTTGCCCACTCACTCAACCTATCTACATCCACCTGCAACCTCCTCATGTCCTCTTCATAACATACTTTCCTACCTATCTTTGTGACATCTGCAAATTTAGCTACCATGACTTCACTTCCCTCATCTAAGTCATTGATGTAAATCATAAAATTTTGAGGCACCAGTATGGACCCCTGTGGGATGCCATCGTCACATCCTATTCTCTGCTTTCTGCCAGCTAGCCAATCTTCTATCCATGCTAATATATCGCTCACTACACCATACACTTTAATTTTCCGTAATAATCTTTGATGTGGCACACCTTATCAAATGCTTTTTGGAAATCCAAGTAGAGTATGTTTACAGGCTCCCCTTTATCCACTGTGCATATTACTCCTTCAAAAAACTCCAATAAATTGGTTAAACATAATTTTCCTTTCACAAAATCATGTTGACTCTTCCCAATTGCTTTGAGCTCTTCTAAGTGCCCAGCTATAACCTCCTTAATGATTGATTCTAATAACTTCCCCATGACAGATGTCAAGCTAACTATAGTTTCCTATTTTCTGCCTCCCTCGCTTCTTGAACAGAGGGTTATATTTGCTACTTTCCGATCTGATGGAACCTTTCTAGAATCTAGCAAACTTTGGAAACTTAACACTAGCGCATTAACTACCTCATTAGGGATCTCTTTTAAGACCCGAGGATGTAGTCCATCAGGACCCAGAGACTTGCCAGACTGCAGCTCCATCAGTTTGCTCAGTACTGTTTCCCTAGTGATGTCAATTCCACCAAGTTCCTTTCTCCCTTTCACCTCCTGATTTGCAGCTATTACTGGAATGTTTTTTGTATCCTCTGTAGTGAGCACAGAAGCAAAGTATTTGTTCATTTCTTCTGCCATTTCCTTATTATCTACTAACTCCCCACTGTCACTCTCTAGAGGACCAACACTCTTACTCTTTTTACTCTTTTCCCTTTTAAGTACCTGTAGAAACTCTTGCTATTCGTTTTTATATTTCTAGCTAGCTTCCTCTCATACCCTTATTTCTCTGTCCTGATTAACCTTTTAGTCATTCTCTGCCATTCTTTATATTCTGTCCAATCATCTGTCCTGCCACTCATCTTTGTGGAGTTGTAAGCTTGTTCCTTAGATTTGATGTTTTCCTTAACATCTCTAGTTAATCATGGATAGTGGGTCCTCTCCTTAGAATTTTTTTCTTTATAGTAGGAATGTATGTATTATTGCTGTCCCTTTATCACAAGCACACAATATTTTCTCTTAAATAAGGGCAAAATATTGCAGATGCTGGAAATCTGAAACAAAAACAAAAAGTGCTAAAAAAACTCAGCAGGTCTGACAGCATTTGTGGAGAGAAAGACAGACCCCTTGCTCTGTGATTATGCCCTCTGGTCCTAGACTCTCCGACAAGGGGAAGAAGTCTCTCAGCATCCGCCCTGTCAAGCCCCTGAAGAATCTTATGTGTTTCAATAAGATCGCCTCTCATTCTTCTAAACTCCAATCAGTACAGACCCAACCTACTCAATCTCTCCTCACAAGAAAATCCCTCTATTCTCCAGATCAATAGTGAACATTCTCTGGACTGCTTCCAATGCCAGTATATCTTTCCTTGGATAAGGGGACCAAAACTGTTCACAGTATTCTGGGCGTGGTCTAACTAGTGCCTTGTATAGTTTTAGCAACACTTCCCTATTTTTATACTCCATTCCCTTTGAAATAAAGGCCAACATTCCATTTACTTTACCTATTACCTGATAAACTTGTATGTTAGTTTTTGGGATTCATGCACGAGGACTCCCAAATCCCTCTATACTGTAGCTTTCTGCAGTCTTTCTCCATTTAAATAGTATTTAGCTCCTCTATCCTTCCTGCCAAAATGCATAACCTCACATTTTCCCACATTAAATTCCATCTGCCAAGTTTTAGCCCACCTGTCTATATCCTTCTTGTGTCATCCTCACCACTTGCCTTCCCACCTATTTTTGTGTCATCCGCAAACTTGGCAATAGTACATCCACTTCCCTCATCTAAATCATTAATATATTGTAAATAATTGTGGCTCCAGCACTGATCCCTGTGGCACTCCATTCGTTACAGATTACCATCCTGAAAATACTCCCCTTATCCCAATTCTGTTTTCTATTAGTTAGACATACTACCCCCAAAACCATTAGCCCTTATCATATTAAGTAGCCTTATGTGCAATATCTTATCAAATACCTTTTGGAAATCCAAATATGTTACATCTACTGGTTCCCCTTTATCTATCCTGCTTGTTACCTCCTCAGTGAATTCCAATAAATTTGTCAGGCGTGATTTCCCCTTCATGAAGCCATGCTGACTCTGCTTAATTGCATTATGTATTTCTAAATGCTCGGCTATTACATCTTTTATAACAGATTCTAACATTTTTCCAATAATGGATGTTAAGCTAACTAGCCTATAGTTACCTGTTTTTTGTCTCCCTATCTTTTTGAATAAGGGCGTTACATTGGCAGTTTCCCAATCTTCGGGGACTTTTCCAGGATCTAAGAATTCTTGGAAGATTACTACCAGTGCATCCATTATTTGTGTAGCTGCTTCCTTTAATATCTTAGGTTGCAACCAATCAGATCCAGGAGACTTTATTGGCCTTTAGCTCCATTAGTTTCCCTAGTACCTCTTTCCCAGTGATAGTTAATGTATTTATTTCTTCCCTGTACTTTTTGCCCCTTGATTGTTTAGTAGTTTTGGAATGCTATTAGTGTCTTCTACCGTGAAGACTGATGCAAAGTATTTATTCAACTCCTCTGCCATTTCCTGGTTCCCTATTATTATTTCCCCAGCCTCACACTCTATGGGACTTATCTTCACTTTGGCCTCTCTCTCCATTTTTATATATTTAAAGAAGCTCTTGCTGTCCATTTTTATATTATTTTCTAGTTTGCCCTCAAAGTTTATTTTCTCCCTCTATTATTTTTTTGGTCCTCTTTTGTTGATTTTTAAAATTTTCCCAATCCTCTGGCTAACCATTAATCTTTGCCTCTTTGTGTGTTCCTCTTCTTTCAATTTGATACTACCTTTAACTTCCTTGGTTAACCATGGTTGGTTTAGCCCCTTCCTAGAATCCTTCTTCCTCACTGAGATATATCTTTGTTGAGGGTCATGAACTATTTTCTTAAATGTCTGCCATTGTTCATCAACCGTCTTTTCTGTTAAATTTCTTTCTTAGCCCACTCTAGGCAACTCTGCCCTCATTCCTTTGTAATTACACTTATTTAAGTTTAGCATAGTTGTTTTCGACCCAAGTGTCTCACTCTCGAACTGAATGCTAAATTCTACCATGTTATGGTCAGTGTTTCCTCGGGGATCTTTTACTCTGAGATCATTTACTAAACCTCCCTCAATACACATTGCCAGATCCAAAATAGCTTGATCCCTGGTTGTATCCACAACATATTGTTCTAAGAAACTGTTCTGAATACACCCTATGAATTCTTACTCGTGGCTTCTTCTGTCAATTTGATTTTCCCAATCTACATGAAGCTTAAAATCACCCATGATTAATATACTGCCTTCTTTACATGCCCTCATTATCATCTGATTTATTCTCTGTCCTACAGTATAACCACTGTCAGGGGGCCTATAGACTACTGCCAACAGTGTCTTCTTCCCCTTGTTATTTCTTATCTCAACCCATGTGGATCTTCCAATCCAAGATCATTTCTTGCTATGGTAATTATTCCATCTCGTACTAACAAAGCTACCCCACCACCCTTTCCTTCCTGCCTGTCCTTTTGATAAGTCACATACCCCTGAATATTTAGTTCCCAGCTTCTCCTTGAAACCACATCTCCGGAATGGCTATAAGATCATACCCATTAACCTCTATTTGTGACATTAATTCATTTATTTTTGTTCTGAACACTACGTGCATTTAAGTAAAGAGCCATTGATTTTGCCTTTTTACCATTTTTTCTCTTTTGACCCTATTTTCTGCTGTTTTTTATGTTTGTACACTCTGTCCCTTCCTGTCACACTCTGGGTATCAATACCTAAATAGCTTGAAGGTACAGTAACCCACAGCTGCTGCTCCTGTGTCCCTCCTACTCCGGCTGTGAAAAACAAAACCTTGGTTGATGCTGGCCTGAATGCCAAGAGTGCTTGACATAAAGGACATGATGCAACTGAGAAACTATCTGCAAGTGTGGCGAAGGAGAAAGTCATTGAGTAATGAAGTCACAAGGGGAGATCTGTGTTGTATCAGATTACCTTCTGCTCTCCATGTCCACAGTTTTTTTTAACTGGAAACAATTTTGTTTCATATTTTTTGTAGTTAAGGGTTTTGCATCCCCTGCTTACCATGAGTGTACGCATGGTCAGTGCACTGTGTTCACTGATCTCAGTAGGGATGATGTTAGGGGGATGTCAATTGATTTTCGCCATACTGGGTTGGTTTCAAATACCTCTATAGCCTCGGTCCACACTATGTATAACTTCCTCCTGTCTTACTAGTAGGTTAAACTGAGGAGGGGATTGTCTGTTGCCCAGCAACTAATTAACAATTGCTTCCTCTCCATACTCAACTATTCCAGGGTGCACCTGGCCAAGCTTCCATCTTTCACCCTACATGAACCCAAGGAACCCATATTCTAACTCCTAGCAAGTCCTGCTCGCCAATCACCACCATGGTCACTGACTCACTTTAGCTCCTGGCCCATCAATGCCTCAGAGGTCTCTGCGGTCCTTCAATTCTAGCCTCCCAATTTACAGCATACCACCATTGGCAGCATTCCCCACCTAAAGCTGTCAGCCTCCTATCTCCATCTTAGATGCTCGTTAAAATCAACCTTCTGGTTCAGGATTTTGGTCATCTGTCCGAAGGTCACTTAATTCGACTTGGGGTCAAATTTTGTTTTATTGTACTCCTGTGAAGCACCTTGCAACCTTTTACTGCATTAAAGTTGCTATTTAAATGCAAATTGTTGTTTGAAATGAATGGGTATGGGTTTTGGGTGTGGCCATGCATCATTTGGCCATGGTTTTGCACTCTCTGCAACTTTCAGGGGAGGTGGAGTGACTTTAACTGGAGGAGAGAAATGAATGTCATTATTTTCTTGCTGCTTTGAAATAAATTATTCTGTGTGGAATGTGAATTAAGAAATTCATCTTCATAAATTTACCTGCGGCATTTGCTTCACAAAATGCACCAGTATTTTGGTAGTTACAACAAGGCACCTTCTGCATCTAATTCTTTCCAGCTGGCCAAGAGCGAAATGTCTCTTTTTCAAATACCTCTATAGCCTCGGTCCACACTATATATAACTTCCTCCTGTCTCACTAGTAGGTTAAACTGAGGAGGGGATTGTCTGTTGCCCAGCAACTAATTAACAATTGCTTCCTCGCCATACTCAACTATTCCAGGGTGCACCTGGCCAAGCTTCCATCTTTCACCCTACATGAACCCAAGGAACCCATATTCTAACTCCTAGCAAGTCCTGCTCGCCAATCACCACCATGGTCACTGACTCACTTTAGCTCCTGGCCCATCAGCGGGGGTTTCCAACCCCCACTGCGTCTAACTAATTAGTGCTGAGAGCACAAGCTGTTAATACACAGACCACAGCAACCACAAGCCTTTCAGACACTTCTGATCTGACAAACCTCATTACATCTGGTGGTTTCAAGCCCCTGCCCGAACTTGGGGAGTACCTTAACTCTCATGTTATTCTCCATTTCCCTCACAAACTTCCTACTCAGCTCACTCTGTGCTTTCTGGCAACTTTTCGCTCCTACTGAAGGTGCTGCCTCTCACTGGGGTGAAGTTCCATGGGCACCTAATACCTTTCAGGCACCTCAGCTGTGACCATGTGAGACTAGGCTGTGAATAGGGCACTTCAATTAAACATTATCATGTCATTTCTCGTTGTACACTGACAAACATGCAGACAAAAACACATGCACTTGTGTGTTCATACACAAACACAGACAACACATATGTACACATTTTTAAATGGTGAGAGACTAGGAAATATAGGTATTTGGAGGCATATGGGTGTCCTTGTACACAAACCATGGAAAGTTAACATGCAGTTACTGCAAGTAATTAGGAGTGCAAATGGTATCTTAGCGTTTAGTACAAAGGGTTTGGAGTAGAAAAGGAAATAAGTGTTACGTAGTTGTATACGGCCTTGGTGAGACCACACCTGGAGTCCTTGGTACAGTTTTGGTCTCCTTTCCAAAAGAAGAAGTTGGAGGGAGTGCAACAAAGGTTTACTAGACCGATTCCAGGGATGAGGAGAGGTTGAGTAGACTAGGCCTGTATTCTCTAGCGTTTAGAAGAATGAGAAGTGATCTAATTGAAACATATAAAATTCTTGAGGGGCTTGATGTGATAAATGCTGAGAGGACGTTTCCCTGGCTGCGGAGTCAAGTACTCAAGGTCACAGTCTCATAATAAGGGGCTGATCATTTAGGACTGAGATAGGAGAAATTTCTTCAATCAAAACGTTGTGAATCTTTGGAATTCTCTACTGTAGAATACTGTGAATGCTCAGGTGTTGAGTTTATTCAAGTCAGATTGATGGATTTTTTGGATTCTAAGGGAATCAAGGGATATGGGGACAGTTTGGGAAGGTGTAGTTGAGGCTGAAGATCAGACATGATATTGAATAGTGGAGTGGACCCACGGGCTGAATGGTATACTCTTACTCCCATTTCTTCTGTTCCTTTGTATGCTCACATGCACACTTATACACACATGCATATACATACACTTTCTAGCATTGGTTATTGGACAACACTAAAGGACAAGGATCCTGTCTGATTTATGTTCCCACCCCCACCCCTGCTCCGCCCCTGGAGTGCTGTGGCCAGTTGTCACCACACTGTTTGAGAACAATGAACTCTGCACAGACTGGGATTTGAACCCAAAACGTTCTGCTCTATGGAGCCCAGTTCACACACAACCTTTACCTAATGAGCCATCTGGGAGCAGTGAGATCCTTGTGCTAAAGGGAGAATTTATTTCCACCTGCAAAAGACAGGACCTACACAGCACTTGCCAGTGGGAAAAGTATGAGGAGGAAGCCCTTGAGCTGCCACAAGACAATAGCCCCTCAGGATGTCTGTGTAGTCTGGGCGGATGCTGAATATCCTGGTTCTTGGATTGACCCTGGTGTATTACTGTATTTAGAATTGTACCTGTTAGAACTTCTGATAATGAAACACCAAGGACCACAAAGTGTCTCGGGGGAGAATGTGAATTGTTAGGCTATCATGCAATGTGACACCACTAGAAAAATGAGTGGGTGATTGATCCTGCGCGATTCTCACTGCATCCCCCTTCTGAGTAACTTTTTAAAATTTATTATTTCATGGGGTTTGGGTGTCACTGGCAAGGCCAGCATGTGTTGCCCATCACCATTTACCCTTGATGTGAATGCTTTGCTAGGGCCATTTCAGAGAGCAGTTAAGAGTCAACCACATTGCTGTGGGTCTGGAGTCACATGTAAGCCAGACCAGGTAAAGACAGCAGATTTCCCTAAAGGGCATTAGTGAACCAAATGGGGTGGAGGTGGGGGGTTGGGGGGGCGGGGGTTGGGGAGCGGTTTGAATGACAATTGATGATAGTTGTCATGGTCACCTATGGTCACTGAGACTAGCCTTCAATTGCAGATTTATTAATTGAATTTAAATTCTGCCAGCTGCTGTGATGGGATTTGAACCCACATTCCCAGAGCATTAGCTTGGGCCTCTGGATTACTAGTCCAGTGACATTACAACATTGCCGCTGTCTCCCTTGTATGGCTCTTACCAGTGGGTCACATTGGGATACTGGGAGTTTGTTTTTTGTCTCTCCCTTTGGTTGGAATGCTGGGTGGTGTGACAATCTCAGACGCAGGGAGTCACACACGTTCAAATAATACAGGAGGTGGTATTGCAGGACTTCTCACTAAATAAACCACAAATCAACCACAAGCTCACAACTCATCTGACTCAGACTCCACTGAAGATTATCCCAAAAAATAATTATTCTGTGGGACTCTGCCCTGATGAACACATGTGATTGTTGTCAGGGTGAGGGATTATTAATATGTCAATGTTTCCATAGGCATAAATAGCGTGCGAGTATGGTCATGTTTGCCAATTCCAGTGCATTGTGGTGGAATGCTTTAAGCAGCTCTTGTGTCACAGTGTCCCTTGGAGAGAGCTTGCTGAGTGTTCAGGGCTTGAATGAGCAGCCTACAAAGTTCAAATGAAATAGAAGAAGCCCTGATATCTCCCCTGAGCAGTGGTTTGTTACAATCCATGGGGAAAGACAGGGGAGTGGACATAATTGAATAGCTGTCACAGGCATGATGGGCTGAATGGGCACCTCCTCTGCTGTATGATTCTATTGGACTCCAGTTAAACAATACTTCAATGTAGGCCTGTCTCTTCTGATGTAGGTGTGGTTTAACTAAAAAATAATTGCTATGTTATTTTCCAGCTTTAATAAGGTATGTGTTTCTTCTTCACTTGCTGAAGTGAGGGATGTCTGTGCTGGGAAATAGAGCTCTTTCCACCAATGTCGACACTCAATGTGATCTCAGTTATCAGCAGTGTTGGCATGGCAGCTCCCTGTTTTGCTGGCCTTTTACTAGAAGTATGAGAGTAGAAACTGAAGGGATTTTAGATTTGCTCATCCATCCCATGATCTCATTGGGTGTTCCTTTGGAAGAGGTTGTGATGAGTCCCAGGGTTTCAGAGGTGCCTGTCACATAGCCGAACCTTCCTTCCAATTCTGTTGGACTTGCTTGGCCCTTTTTAAAGGGAAATCATTAGAACTTCTGCGACGCGATGGAAAACGTCACTCATTGTGCTGTCAGATGTATGTGGTATAGAGCTGTTTTACATAAGAACCTAAGAAATAGGAGCTGGAGTAGGCCATTCAGCCCTTCGAACCTGCTTTGCCAGTTAATGAGATTGTGGCTGATCTGATTGTGGCTTTAACTCTGCTGTCCTGTCTGTTCTCATAACCCTTGACTCCCTTGTCGATCAAAGATCTGTCTAACTCAGCCTTGAGTGTATTCAGTGACCCAGCCTCCACTGCTTGCTGTGCAAGAGAATTCCACAATGATGCCCTGAGAGAAGAAATTCCTCCTCATCTCTGTCTAAAATGGGAGACCCCTTATTTTGAAGCTGTGACCCCTAGTTCTAGATTCCACCAGGAAGGGTAACATCTTCTCAGCATCTACCCTGTCAAGCCCCCTCGGGATCTTATATGTTTCAATAAGATCACCTCTCATTCATCTAAATGCCAATGAGTATAGGCCCAACCTGCTCATAAGACAATCCCTTCATCCCAAGAATCGGACTAGTGAATCTTCTCGGAACTGCTTCCAACGCTATGTTTTGATGTCCACATCTGCAGTGTTAACAATAGAACTTCCTTCCCTGCTGACTCCCTCTCATCTGCTCCTCAGTGCATTGACATTTTAGGGCTCCGTGGGCACCAGTTGTCATTTGGTAAAAATGTCCACGTAGCCATTCCGTGATGGATGTTTGAGCTTATGGAGGAGGTTTTGGCAGGCTTTTCAGGCACGGGGATGATCTAAGCCAAGCCAACTGGCGATTCTCAACCAATCCCGCCCGCACACAGTGCACTGTCAGGGGGGCCACTGGAGAGTGACGAGGTTGAGAACTTTAACTGCTTTCCCCACACCTTGCCAAACGAGGGGCGATGAGGTTAATTCCAGCATCCCTAGCCCTGTCCCATCTGAGACCAGTTGCTCCCTTTTTTTGTTTTTGTAGTTCAGTAACTCACTGGATGGAATTGCTTCACCATCAAGGGAGACCCTGTCCTTAGGATTACAGCAAAACACAAAACCTGTGTTATATTCTCACAATACATCCTTTTGAAAAAATAAATATCGATGTTTGTCCTCCGAGCTTGGGTTGCATTAGGAGAAATTTGAACACGATGCATGAGGGTGAAGTACTGGGTGGGGACAGACCTGTAGTATTGGGAGTAACTCGGGTGAATAAAGCATGTTGCACAGCAAGTGTATTGACAGATCATTGAACCATTTTGGGCTAAGTCTAAATTAACACAAAATAATGCATGTCCTTATTGAAGGGTGGAGCTGGCTGGAGGGGCCAAATGGCCTTCTCCTCCTATTTCTTGAGCTCTTATGCAATCCTGGTGACAACATCGATTGCCCCACACTTTGAAAAACCTGGAGGATTGGTTACACTGGAAAGCGGTACAGCCCTGATTTTGGAGATGGGAGACAGGTTGTAACATTGAGAAAATAGATTCTCCAAACGTAAGAATGTACAGTATAATTAAAAAGCAAAATAAAATCCCTGATTCCCCCACCTGCCCATTCAATCACAGTTCTTCCAAAGGGAGACATCAAACTCTACCCCGGTGAGACTAAGTGGTGATAGTCAGCTAGGATCCCTCTGATGTGGCCATTTGTCATTGTCAATCTCGATGGTGTACGTTGACAGGATATTTGACCTTCAGCTGAGCCCAGCCCTGCCCCCTGTTCACAAAGATGCTCCTTCCAGCTGGGGTCACATGGCAGCAATTGGGAGTGATTCCTCCCCTAAACACCAAAACCACCAATACCCCAAATGCCACCTAACTGAGGTCAAACTAGTCTTCCCAGATAGGGGATTTGAACCCGAGTCTCCCCTGGTCTGTGTTACTCAGTACTGCATGGGGATGGGCTACTCTCATGGTTTCACAGTTTGGGAACTGGGAAGTGAGTTCGGAATATTCTGAGTCAGAACGTTGTTGCCTTGAAGCCCAAGTCCAGAGACTTGAGCACAAAATCTAGGCTAATGCTGCACTGTCAGAGATGCTGCCTCTCAGAGATGACATTAAACCGATGCCCTGTCTGCCCCCTCGGGGGGATGTAAAAGATCCTGCAGCACCTTTTTGTGAGAAGAGCACGAAAGTTCTTTCCAATACCCTGGCTAACATTCATCCCTCGAGCAACATCGCTTTTTTTGGCCATTATGACATTGCTATTTGTGGGATCTTGCTGTGTGTCAGTTGGCTGCTGCATTTCTTACATTACAACAGTGGCTGCAGTTCAAAAGCATTTCATTGGCTGTAAAGTGCTTTGGAACGTCCTGAGGGTGTGAAAGGTGCTGCAGGGATTAACGTCTTTTCTTTTCTTTTAGTTGAAGTGAAAACCTGAGGATTATACTGGGCTTCAGTTGCTCTCTGGGGGTGTGTGAGGGAGTACAACATAGCAACATTGGTATGCCATTCAGCTCCAGGAGCCTGTTCCACCATTCAATTAGATCACATCTAATCTGTACCTCAGCTCCATTAACCTGCCTTTGATCCATTTCCCTGAAGCTCTACTTTTCCCGTGTTTGTGTTAATGGGTTTCTAGTGATACTGAATCCTGCCAATGTTTAGGCAGGTGCTGGTTGTTGATGAGCTATTGAGTGTGTTGTTTGCTGACTGAGCCTTGGAGTTGATTCATTAGAGACACACTTGCAGTAGTTTCTGATTGTCGGCTAAATGTTTCTTGTGACTTGTTAATGAACAAAATTGCCATGTGCACATTATCCTGCTAATGAGACAGGGTGGCATTGAGCTGACACGGGTTGAAGAATTCCCTAAACCACCCCCCACTGACCCCTCACCCACCCCGCCCCCCGCAAACTTTAAAACTGGGTTCAGGCAATGAACCATACAAGGCGAAAGGATCCAGGTTTGACTTCAAGTCTGTACAAGCAGCAACTGCTGAGCCAGTGGAGGGACGAATGAGTCAGGGTTCCAGTGAGACGAGGACAGGATTTGTCTCCTCACTTTGCTGTCCAGTAGCCTCCTTGTACTGAATTTAGCCTCGCATATATAAGCGAGCCTGCTTGAAGGGCGGTCGCAAAAAAAAAATCTCTCACACAGGTACCATGCACTCGTCCGAAAAAAATGGAGTCAAAGCAAGTCATCTTCGATCCTGAGGAACTATCTAAGAAGAGGGTTCAGAGGGTTGTTTGGAGCCTCAGCACCAAAGCCCAGGGAGGACCAATGCCGTTGAGAGAAAAGGGAAGAAACTTGGTAGAAACTGTTTCCAATGAATGGAGAGTTGGTAACGAGAGGACACAGATTTAATACAATCAGCGTAAGAGCCCGAAGGGAAATGAGAAGTTTTAATTTAACGTAGCAAGTTATAAGCGGCTGGAGTACACTGAAAGGGTGGCAGAAGCAGATTCAGTAGTAACTTTCCGAAAGGGAATTGGATAAATACTTGAAGAGGAAAGCTTGGAGGGCTATGGGGAAGGAGCTGGGGAATGACAGCAATTGAGTCCCTCTTTCAAAGAGCCATCACAGGCACGATGGGCCAAGTGACCACCTTCTGTGCTATAAGACACTTTGATTATCTGAAATAAAAGGAGAGAAAAGAAGTAAATTTGTAACAAAAAATAATCCCTATTGAAATGGGCATTTTCCTCAGAGATGACACATTTAAACAAAGGCCTTTGCTATAAACCTGACAGACACAGTGTGTTCTGCTGATCAGAGATTACGATCCATTTGCCACAAAAAATCTGAACCGTGAATTCTTCTGTGCAGTGGGAAGGTCTAGTAGCTTGCTGAGCACCTCTTGCTGCACAAACCCGCCCAGCTTTCGTTTTGATTTGTGTTTAATGGAGCATTACCGCAGACCGACTGACAGGTTGCAACACGCCAAGCCCATGTTTGGTATTTGTTCTTCCTCAGCTTGCACATGCTGATTGAGCAGAGGCAAGGAGGGTGCACCAGTGTAGACACAGAGAAACCACCCCCAGGAATATTTGCTGGGTGGGGGTGGCAGAGAATTATTGCACACGTTGTATTAAAGAGACAGTCAAGGAGAGCACAGTAAGGCTACCTGACTAGAGCAAAGAATACAGTATATTACTATTTCTTGAAAGGCTCCACTTTGAGTAAGGATCTGCTAACAACTTTGCGAAAGTAAAAAGGGAATGTTTAACTTTAGCAGCCAGTGAAGGGAGCCACAGAAAGGATATGTGGGATACTGGCTTTTATTTAGAGATCATTGAGTGTAGAAGTGAGGCATTGATCTGAAAGATGTGTTCAAGATTATCAGCAACTTAAATATGTAACTTCGTTGTCAGTCAGTAAGTGGAGCAGGAAAGTTTCTTTCTGGTGTCCTGGGCCCGTATTTATCCCTGAACCCACATTATCAATTGACAGATTGGCTGGCTATTTATTTCCCTGCCACTTGTGGGATCTCGCTGTGCACAAATCAGTCTCTGCGTTTCTTGCATTTCAACAGTGCCTATGCTTCAGACTTACCTTATTATCTGTAAAGTGCTTTGTGATACCCTGAGTTGATGAAAAGCGCTGTTTAAATGCAAGTCTTTATTTCGAGGATCATTCGGACAGGGACCACCAGAGCAGAAATTGAAGGAAGCAGAATCCATAATCACTTTTAAAATGGAAATGGATTACTATTGGAAAAAAAGGAAATAATTTTTAAAAAGTAGGACATGGGATTGAGACTCTCTTGAAGGTCAGTACAGACACAATGAACTTAATGCTGAATGTTGTATTTTCCTAGTGTTTATAAGTCTGAGGGGCGATTCGATTGAGGTTTTCAAAATAGCAGGGGGAAAAGCTAGGGTAGATAGAGGGAAATTATTTCTGCTGGTTGTGGGGCAGAGTCTAAAAATGAGAGACATATCTTTCAGTAGTGAAATTAAGACACACTTCTACACACGGTGGTGGAAGTTTGGAACTCATTTCTGCAAACAGCATACGACCATAAGAAATAGGAATAAGGAATAGGCCATTCAGCCCCTCAAGCCTGCTCCACTATTCAATGAGATCATGGCTGATCTTCTATCTCAGTTCCATTTTGCTGCACTATCCCCATATCCCTTGATGTTTTTAATATGAAGAAATCTGTTGATCTCAGTCTTGAACATACTCAGTGATCGAGCCCCACAACCTTCTGAGGCAGAGAATTCCAAAGGTTCACCACCCTCCGAGTGAAGAAATTGCTCCTCATCAGTCCTAAAGGGTCTGCCCCTTAACCTGAGACAGTGTCCCCTGGTTCTAGACCACCTCCTCCCCACCCACTCCGGCCACCCCCCGCCTCACCCCAGCCAGAGGAAACATCCTTTCTGCATGTACCCTGTCGAGCCCTGTAAGAATTTTGTACATTTGTTAAAGGGAGAGGGAGTGCAGCAAAGGTTCACCAGACTGATTCTGGGATGGCAGGACTGTCGTATGAGGAGAGATTGGGCCTACTAGGCCTGTATTTACTGGAGTTCAGAAGATTGAGAGGAGATCTCATTGAAACATATAAAATTCTGACAGGAATGGACAGACTGGATACAGGGATGATATTTTCTCTGTTTGGGGGGGGTCTAGAACAAGGAGTCACAGTCTCAGGATGTGGGGTAGACCATTTAGGACTGAGGTGGGGTGAAACTTCTTCACTCAGAGTGGTGAATTTGTGGAATTCTCTACCACAGAAAGCTGTGGAGGCCAAGTCACTAAATATATTTAAGAAGGAAATAGATAGATTTCTGGACTCTAAATGCATCAAGGGGTATGGGGACAGAGTGGGCATATGGCGTTGAGATAGAGGATCAGCCATGATCATGATGAAAGGCGGAGTAGGCTCGAAGGGCCGAATGACCTACTCCTGCTTCTATTTCCTACGTTTCTAAAATAGCTAATTTTATTTAGCGATTGGTGTTAAATAAATTGTTAATTTTAAAACTGATGAATTTTTGCTATCCTAAAAGTATTAAGGGATATGGGGCAGTATGAAGTTAGGTCACAGATCAGCCATAATCTTGTTGAATGGCCACACGACATCGAGAGCCTAGTTTCCTTTGTGTGTTCCTAAAATACTTTTTGTGTTGTGAGATTCTATGAAGAATTTGGACTTGGTACCAGTTGGTTAGGCTACATTTTGGGGTACTTTGTGCAGTTTTGGACATTTTGTTATCAAAAAAAATATTGTAGCCACAGGAAGGATTAGGAAGGATTCACTGGGATGATGCCAGGGATGAGAGGGTATAGTTCTAAGAGACTTGAAAAATTGTGCCTTCCATTTGCTGCAAGAGGGAGATTAAGGGGGATCTTAACAATTTGAGAGGATTTGAGGGATAAATAGTAGAAAAATTATTTCTGTTGACCAATGAGTGACAAGGGGATATATATTTATGATTAGTACTAGAAACACAAAGGTGGAGGCTAGAAAAATGCTTATATAAAAGAGTTATTAGAATGTGGAGTTTGATATTACAAGTTGCTATTGAAGCCTAATTAATCAGAACATTTGCGAGGGAATTAGATAAATGTTTAAAAAGAGAAAATATTGAAAGGTAAGAGGAAGCAAGCATGGGAATATGTTTAGAGCAGAGAAATCCAGTAGGTGAGTCAGCACTGGGATAGGCTCAATGGGCTGAGCAGCAGCAATAACAACAATGCACATAAACGCTCCCACAGAATCATAGGAATTTTAACAGGAAATTTTTTGAGGATTTAGATACATTAAATGGTTATTACTGTTGGCACAAAGGGATGCAGTTTGCTCCTTGGGGAAATTTGAGGAAAAATTCTTTGTAAAACTGCCATCATAAAACTCCTCAACTTACAAGAAGAATTTTTCTTGACTACAAGGCACACAGAAGGTATCGGGCTGCCTTGTTTTCAAACATGATCAGAAGCAAAGCTGGCAGCAGGATGATTGGGAGTGTAAGTGCTTTCGCATCGCTGAGTATAAAAGGGAGTAAGTCTGGATCCAAATACAGGCAGCTTGCCAGAGGGGTCTCGATGGATCCGAAAATCCTGAGAGACCCAGGGTGGGTGGCGGGGCTGGGGGTGGCGGGGGTGGGTTGGGGGTCGGTGTGGGGATTTGTTTTTTAAGCAGCTGCTGAGTCTCCATGTGCTTCCACTGGGAGCAATAGGAATCCCTTTGGAGTGACTTGGTTGGTTGTAAGCCCGACTTTGCCTTCCAAGCTTGGACGGTCTGGTCTCTCAGAAACAGTGTAGCAGGCATGTCAGTCAGCTTGGTGAGCCTCTGGGGCCCTTATCATGGGAGGTGAGGGGGTAGACTGAAGAAAGGAACAAAAGAGTTTACATTTGCAGTTAAGCTGTCAGCTTCCAATTTCAAAACAGACCTTCTAGTGATCTGATACCATTCAGCTCCCTGGGGTGTGAGTGGGTGAAGTAATAATCCATTTATATGGAGGGACTTATTTCAATGGCTTTTGATGCAGCTGCCAGAATTGCTGATTTGTGGAGATAGGGCTGTGGCCTGGGTTTGGATACAAGCAGCAAAACTAGCACAACTAAACGTGTAATGTGACTTCACCGCTCCCAGCTGTGGACCCTCCCTGATGTCAGGGGTAAGTCCAGCTTTGAGAGAGGGCCTTGAAATTTGTCGACAGTGCTTTTGGCTTCAAACGTGGTGAACAAAACCACCTCCTGGGGGGTGTGTATGCTGTGTCGTGGAGGGGGAGAGGAGGGAAACCCCTTCCAAGATTGTGCTGTCTGTTTTTTCTGGGGTTGGTGCCTGTCAATCAGAGAAGGGACAGCCTGAAACTGCTTTGTATGATCATGTCTTACCAGCAAGAAAGGGAGCCATTTCCAGCCACCAGCCCTCTCCCCAACCTCCTCATGACCACTTTTTTTTCAATTAATTATGGGCTTGTAGCTCCCTGCTTGGAGCATTTCAATTGGAATCGGGGGTTGCTCTCCTGAGGGAATCGAACTTAAACAGCTACAAGTCGAAATTACATGTCAGAAGCAATAGGGCAGCAACTGGCAGCTGATGGAGAGACTTTGACACTTTTTCATTAGAATGAGATGAAGCTTTTCTCAGGAGCATAACCATATTGCAATGGACTGGTTGCAGTGTCCTGAGCAGTGTTGTTTACATGGTTTAGGTGGGGGTGGGGAGGCAGGTGGTAGCCAGTCGGTTCTTGTCCAGTACAGGCATTAAGAAAGCTAGGCCAGTACCTCTGTTGTTTGGTGAGGCAGCTCCTCAATGGATTTTCTTTTCCCACCCCCCCCACCCCCCACCTCCTCACCCTTCTTTATACTAATGCTATGGTCCCCATGATCATTCACCCACCTTATCACTATGGCCCAGATCTTTGGTCACACCTTTAGCCTATTCAGAGTGAGCATAGGGTTCCCACAGGGTAAAAAAAATAAAGACTTTCATTTATATAACACCTTTCATGTTCTCAGGGAGAAGAATTTTCGGGTGGGTGAGCAGAGGCAGGGCCTGCTCACCGACATGTAAAATGATGCGCGGTGATGTCAGGCGGGCATCCTGACATCATGGTGCATCATTCGGACTTTCAGTTCTTTGGAATGCCCTACCTTTGAGGGCTGTGAATTCTCAGTTGATGAGTGTATTCTAGCCTGAGACTGATAGGTATTTGTGAATCAAGGGATTTGGCGATAAGGTGGGAAAGTGGAATTGATATACAAGTTTAGTAAATGGTGGAGCAGGTTCATAGGCCATAGGGACTATTCCTGCTCCTATTTTTTATGTTATGTTCTTACAGTGTAATCCACTTGACCAGGCATGTCCACGTGAGGGGTAGGAGTAGGGGTTTGGGTGATGGTGGCTGTATTCTGCTCTGCCTGATTTTGTGTATTTCACTTCTTGACAGTTGTTCCATTCCTGTTCTACAGTCTGTTGGTTTGCAGGGCTTGTCGGTTCCTGATTTGACTGCATCTTACCCACGATGCCATATGGCACAGCCTTTTCTCAGCTCATCTCATTTAAATGTCAGTGGATTGTATCAAAGATTAAACTGAAGGACTGTCAGCCAGTTCTAATACAGAGAGGTGCTGTCTTCGAGAGTTAAATATTTAACATTTTAGATTTATGCATTTGGATTAAATCTCCAAAAGAAAGGAAGTTGTCCTTCAGGCTGGTCTTCCTTTCTGTTGTAATTTTAAATCCTTTTCTACAGGACCAGTAATCTGCATTGTGTGGAGTGACTCTGGACAGAAGGCCAGGCTCGACGAATCTTCTGCTTTTAAAATCTGGAGAACCGGGTCCCAGAAAAAGCTGTTGAAGTTGGGCTCAAGTGAAACTTTCAAAACTGTTATTGATAGATTTTTGTTTGGAAAGGTATTAAGGGTTATGGAACCAAGGCAGGTAGATGGAGTTAAGACGCAGATCAGACATGATCTAATTGAATAACAGAATTGGCTTGAGAGGCTGAGTGGCCTCCTCCTGTTCCCATCTCCCCATGTTTTCTAACAACATGTAGATGTCAAAATTCAAAGCAGCAAGGGGCTTTGGACCCAAGAGCTAACAAGCAGCAGGAAAGGCTGAACAGGCACAGTGCTCCTTTCCCCACAAAAGAGATCAAGAGGCAACCTGTTAGCGACCTTTCAAGTTATGGAGGGCTTAATAGGGTCGAGGTAGAGAAGATGTTGTGGGGGAGACCAAAACTAGGAGCTGTAAATCTGAAAACACAGTAACGCAGATATTAGAGATATCAGAAAGCAAAACAGAAAGTGCTGGAAATAGTCAGCAGGTCTGGCAGCATCTGTGCAGAGAAACAACATTTCAGGCTGTGAACTTTCACCAGTAAGATAGCTATCAGCAAATCCGACAGGAAAATCAGGAGAAACCTTTTTATTCAGAGTGGTTAGAACGTGGAACTCGCTATGAAGCATTGAAGCGCATAGCACAGATTCATTTCAGGGGAGTGTGAATAAATGCACGAGGGAGAAAGGAAAATAAGGTTATGCTGATAGTGTGAAATGAAGAGGAATGGGAATGACTTTTGTGGAGTGTAATTACTGGCATAGAACATTTGGGCTGAATAAAAACAGAGTGCTGGAAAAACTCAGCAGACCTGGCAGCATCTGTGGAGAGTGAAACCAAGTTAATGGCCGGAATTTTTACGTCCTAGGGGCGGGAGCGC
Source organism: Carcharodon carcharias (assembly GCF_017639515.1). NCBI lineage: Eukaryota > Metazoa > Chordata > Chondrichthyes > Lamniformes > Lamnidae > Carcharodon > Carcharodon carcharias. Next base: position 21,082,512 of record NC_054488.1, read on the forward strand.
ACCTGAGCCGAACGGGCGTAAAATCAGGCTAGAAGATGCCGGGCGAGTGTCCCGATGTCTTCGTGCGATATTTCACTTGGCATGTGCGTGCAGAAGTCAGAAGAGCGCCTGCCAACAATTAAGAGGAGAATTAGGCTTATTAACAGCCCAATTGCAAGCGATGTTTCGGGGCCGGTCCAACCTTACGGTTGGGGGGGGGTGGGGTGGCAGTCGGCCGGGCGGGTTTTGCATTTTTGGTGAAACCTCATCCAAGGACGGGATGGAATCACCGTTAGGACTTAAAATAAAAATAAATACGTGGGACTGTTTAATGAGGTGTGCTTTCAGGTGCTTGATTGTGCTGCATGGATGTTTTTTTGCAGCTCTTGTGCTTTCTTTTATCAGTTGGAGGTCTGCAGCTCCCTGAGGCGTCTGTCTCCTGCAGGGAGCTCAGTGGAAGCGCTCACCAGCACCCGCGGTAACGTCAATACCCGCCCTCACCGGCAGTGCTGAGCATTTCTCGGGGCACGTTTCATGCTGGCCGGCTGTTAATTGGCCAGCCAGCATGAAATTGCGGTCGGAGGACGATTGCGGTGGCGGGGGGGGCGGTTCCCATACGCTCCCAGGCCCGCCCATCACGTGCGCCTGACGAGCGCAAAATTCAGGCCAATGTTTCGAGTCCAGTACATCTCCTTCAAAAGTTTCAGGTCATTTTGGACTCTGATTGTTAACTCTGTTTCTTTTTCCGCAGGTGCTGTCAGGCCTGCTGAGTATTTCCAGCACTTTCTGTCTCTACTTCAGATCTCCAGCATCCACAGTATTTTGCTCATTGCTGTAGTTTTGGTGTCACCAACCACAGGCTTTTGTGATACAAGCCTGGTGCCTGCTTTGCCTCAATGGTAAGGTGGGGAGTGAGTGCCTCAATCCATAAAGAAAGCTGCGGTGTTCTCCACCGACCTTCTGTTCTTAAGTGATGCATCTGGTGAGTGGGTAGGCAGTAAATGAGTGTGAACCACTGGCTGCCGCTAAGGAGAAATCTGGGTGAATTTGACTCTACTGTCAGCTTGCATGGCACAGAGCAGGAAGATCTACTGTCTGTGCAATCTTTGGGGCAGTGGGAGGGGCTGGAGCATTGACCTTTGCCCCACCCCGGACTGGAAGGAAGGCAGGCAAAAAACTAGGTCAGGGTTCCTGCTCCTGATTGCTGCATAGCCATCCTTGCTGGAGCGTTCAGCTGTACGGACAGTGGGTGAGGACAAGATTAAGCCATGCTGCCCTTTCCCCACCCCCAATCTTCGTCAAATAATTGATCACTCATTGCTCATATGAAAACGACCACTTGGTGAAGTGGAAGCTGATCACAGAAGTGGAGGAGATTACTGAAGCGAAAAAAAAATGCTTGATTTGACTCAGTTTAAATCAAATCCACGTTTTGAAGGATAATTAGGAATTTTCCACAGCATAGAAGAGTTTGGCCCAGGCCCAGCTTCTTCCCCTTTTGATGAAGCAGCTTGCAGAAGGAGGAGAATTCATTTCTGTAAGAAGCTTCCCAGCTGCCACTCCAGAACAACATTGATTAAATCCACGAGCAAAGGTTTAAAGATTGGGATTTTTCAGTCCCCATACTTTAAGTCACATGACTAGCTAAGGCTTTGAGCATCCTGGTCTTCTAAAATAGTCTTCTCTGAATTTGGAGTTCCAATCAGATCCCGACTGACAAAGTTGTTAACGTTGCCTTTGGTCTTGGGTAAAATTATAATTTTCAACAAAACCTTGCATTTATATAGCACCTTTCATGACCTCTGGATGTTCCAAAGTGCTTTACAGCCAATGAGGTATTTTTCAAAGTGTGGTCACTGTATAATGTAGGAAAGGCAGCAGCCAATTTATACACAGCAAGCTCCCACAAGCTGCAATGTGATAATGGGGAGATCATGTTTTGGTGGTGTTGATTGAGAAAGAAATGTTGGCCAGAACACCCATGCTCTTCTTTGCTATAGTGCCAGGAGATCTTTTGCATTCACCTGAGAGGGCAGACGAAACCTCATCCAAATACAGCACCTCCGACAGTGCAGCACTCCCTCAGCACTGCACAGGTTTGTCAGTTCAGATTTTGTGCTCAAGTCTCATGAGCGGGACCTGAACCCACAACCTGCTGACCACGGGAACACTACATTTGGTCTTGACTCTGTATGAGCAACACCATGAGAGACTGAAGCATCTATAATGTCACTAGTCACTGAAATGCCCTCTCAAATCTCCACTCCGCTGATCATAGACCTTGAGATTAACTTTCCTCACTTTATATGTGAGAATCAGTCTTACTACTCCTCACTGCACCCTCTATCGTTCTATGGGCGGAATTTTCTGGCCCCTGCCACCGGCAGAATCTTCCGGTCCTGCTGAAGTAAACGGAAGTTTGAATGGCTCGCCGCATCCACCACGGGAAGCTGCCAGATTCCGGCCTAGTGTTCAAACCTGAGCACAATGCTCCAAATGTGTTCTAACCAGTGCACTGTATTAAAAAAATCTGAAAGACAATTTGTACTCTGCTGTCCTGTCAGTATGTCTCAGCATTCTATTAGCATTTTAAATTGCTTTGCCATGTTGTCTGGCCGTTGAAATACAGGCAGCTACAGTTGCTCTCAGTTGCCTTTCTAAATCACCCTTTGCCAATTCAATCCTATCCTTTGCTTACTTCAGATGCCAATTTCTCCAACAAAGGTGCAATGCTTTCCAATTCCCAATGTTGATTTATTTAATTCATCAATTGTTTCGCCAATTGCATAATTGATTTTGAATCTTTCTTCAGATCTCCTGCTACATTCTTTATCTCAACTACCCTCTCTGATTGAGTTTAATAAGCTTATATTTACTTTGCATTCGGCCTGTTAATATAGATTAGAAACAGCATGATCTCCTCTGGGTCTCTGCTCTAATATTCCTCCCCATCTCTCCATCTGCTGTTCCTTCTTCCTCAATCACCGGTGGTAATATTCCTTTTATCAATAATTGTGCTGGGAGGTTGGTGCAATAATATCTCCCTCTGTTTTGGACGTGTGCATTTTTTTTGATGAAGTTACAATCAGAAAGGTTGCATGTGCACCTTACCCTGTTTTTAGCTAGTCTGCTATGCAGTGTCTTGTTCCATCTGGATTTATTGCACTTTTAGCTTTAGTTTGTAAAGTTTCTCCCGTGGAACTTTATCAAAAGCTTTCCACAAATCCAGATAAGCCAAAGGGAGTGTCACTTTCAACTTTATGTTCTCAAATAAGTTTTAGAGCTTTGTTTGACATGACATTCTTCTAAATTCATGCTTGCTCTTCCTAATCAAGTTATTGATGTATTTTGGAATAGTTTCCCTTAGTTTACCTTCTATTGTTGTTAGATTAATAGATCTGGACCTAATTTGTCACGCTATTTACTATGCTTGCACAGCCCTGAAGACCCAATGCTCAATGCTTCCTTCAATGATTGCTATTACCCTGTAAATTTCCTCACTCAGTTCCTTCAGCAACTCGCAGACAGTCCCACCTAGTCCAGGAGATTTGTTGGGCTTGAGGCTTGTCTGTTTGTCCAGCCTCTCATCCACACTGACTTCAGAATCCTTCAAGAAACCAGAGCAAATCTGCTCCTAGCCCCATTTCCATGCTATTGGACTGCCCATGGGCAGCCAACACAGGAAAATAGAGCGGAGATGGAGCCTGACTAAATTTCTATCTTTGGCGGATGGGAGTCAGGCAGGTTCCATTTGAGATGTGCCATTCCCCCTGCACAATTTTTCCTCATTCACTGTATCCCTATGATCCCTTATCTTGAGACCAGGATAATCAATACAAGGTTTAACACAAGAACATGAGAAATAAGGAGCAGGAGTGGATCATACAGCTGACTGAGCCTGCTCTGCCATTCAATATGATCATCGCTGATCTAGGGCTTCAATTTCCTGGGAGACCAAAAATCTGACCATCTCAGTATTAAATATATTCAATGATGGTGCATTCACAACCCTCTGGGGCAGAGAATTCCAAATATTCACAATTTTCTCCTCATCTCAGTCCTAAATGAGCAGCCCCTTATTCTGAGACTGTGCCCCCAAGTTCTAGATCCTAGATTCTCAGCCAGAGGAAACAACATCTCAATATTGACCCTGTCAAGCCTCTTAATAATTGAATATTTCAACGAGATCACCTCTCATTCTTCTAAGTTCCAAAGTATATAGATCCTAGGGAGTGGGCGGGAAAGTAGAGTTGAAGCCCACGATCAGCCATGGTCATGTTGAGTGGCGGAGCAGGCTTGACAGACTATTTGGTTTACTCCTCCTAATCCTTGTGATTTCTGTGTTCTATTGAATCAGCCTCATCATAGGACAATCCTCTCATCTCAGCAACCAATCTAGTGAACCTTCACTGTATTGCCTCCAATGCAAGTCTATTCTTCCTTAAATATGGAGACCAAAATGGCACACAGTATTCCAGGTGTGGTCTCAGAAAAGCCCTGTACAATAATAGCAAGACTTCTTTAGTCTTGTGCTCCAATCCACTTGTAATAAAGCCAACATACCATTTGTCTTCCTAATTTCTTGCCATCTGCATGCTAAGGTAAGAGACAGGAGGTTTAGAGGGGATGTGAGGAAGAATTTTTCACCCAGAAGGTGGTGGGAATCTGGAACTCACTGCCTGAAAGGATGGTAGAGGCAGAAACCCTCATAACATTTAAGAAGTATTTGGATGTGCACTTGCGATGCCATGACATACAAGGCTATGGGCCCAGTGCTGGAAAATGGGATTAGAATAGTTAGGTACTTGTTTGACCGGTGGAGACTCAATGGGCTGAAGAGCCTTTTTCTGTGCTGTAGACCTCTGACTCTAACTTTCTGTACGAGTACACCCAAGTCTTTTTGAACGTCGACATTAACAAGTTTCATGCCTTTTTAAAAAAAATTCTGCTTTCCTATCCTTGAAAGTGAATAACCTCACACTTCCCCACATTATACTCCATGTGCCTTCCTGTTGCCCATTCACTTCACCTGTATCTATCTCTTTGCAGCCTCTTTCTGTCCTCCTCGCAACTTGCATTCCCACCTAGCTTTGTATCATCAGCAAACGTAGAAACAATAACAAAAACAGAATTACCTGGAAAAACTCTGCAGGTCTGGCAGCATCGGCGGAGAAGAAAAGAGTTGACGTTTCGAGTCCTCATGGCCCTTCAATAGAACTAGGTGAATCCAAGGAAGGGGTGAAATATAAGCTAGTTTAAGGTGTGGGGAGGGTTGGGGGGTTGTTGGGGGAGAGAAGTGGAGGAGGGTGGTGTGGTTGTAGGGACAAGCAAGCAGTGATAGAAGCAGATAATCAAAAGATGTCACAGACAACAGAACAAAAGAACACATAGGTGTTGAAGTTGGTGATATTATCTAAACGAATGTGCTAATTAAGAATGGATGGTAGGGCACTCAAGGTATAGCTCTAGTGGGGGTGGGGGGAGCATAAGAGATTTTAAAATATTTAAAAATAATGGAAATAGGTGGGAAAAGAAAAATCTATATAATTTATTGGAAAAAACAAAAGGAAGGGGGAAGAAACAGAAAGGGGATGGGAATGGAGGAGGGAGCTTAAGACCTAAAGTTGTTGAATTCAATATTCAGTCCAGAAGGCTGTTAAGTGCCTAGTTGGAAGATGAGGTGTTGTTCCTCCAGTTTGCGTTGGGCTTCACTGGAACAATGCAGCAAGCCAAGGACAGACATGTAGGCAAGAGAGCAGGGTGGAGTGTTAAAATGGCAAGCGACAGGGAGGTTTGGGTCATTCTTGCGGACAGACCGCAGGTGTTCTGCAAAGCAATACTCTGTTCAGGTGAATGCTGTCCCAAAGGTACATCCCCTGCTTTCTGCATTACTGCTGTCAATGACCCATGAATTAAAACCATCTCTCCTACATCAAAGTTACAACAACACATTCAACGCTCTGGTCTTATTTACCTAATGCCAATTTGCTTGTGGCTCTGATCGTAATTCAGGGGTTATTACCTTTGTGGTTCTGCTTTTTAATTTAGCCCCTAGCCTGAACAGAACCTTGTTCCTAGCCCTGCCTATGTCATTGATATCCACATGCACCATGATGACTGGATCCTTTCCCTCCCACTGCAAGTTCCTCTCCAGCCCTGAGGAGATGTTCTTAACCGTAGCAGTAGGCAGGCAGCACAGCCTTCGCAACTCATACTCTCAACGGCACAGAACAGTATCTATCCCTCTAAATATACTGGCCCCTACTACAGCTACATTCCTTTTTACTCCTCCCACTTGAATGGCTACCTGCACCATGGTACCACCTTGAGACATGCTCATCCACTGTGCTGTCCTTGCTCTTGTCCACACAACTGCAAGAACCGTGAACCTGTCGGACAAATGCAAGGGCTGAGGCTCCTCCAATGCTACCTTCTGGATCTCGATACATGCCTCACTTGCAGTCACATCCTCCTATCCCTGACCATGGACCAAATCAGGTGACCTAGAGGGTGTGACGGCCTTCTTGAACAAGGTGTCCAGGTAACTTTCCCCCTCCCTGATGCATCGTAGTGTATGAAGCTCAGACGTCAGCTGATCAGCTTGGAGCTGAAATTCCTGAAGCTGCAGGCACTTGCTGCAGTTGTGATTGCTGTGGATCACAAGGGTGTCCTCCAGATCCCACATGTTACAGCTGCAATAGATTGCCGGCCCTGCCATCTTCATTGTATTTTGTTTAACTAATTAGGTTTCAAATTTAGAAATATCGCTCCACTGTTATTTCTAAATATATTAAGCAGTTTAACTAGTTAAACTCTAAATTTAATGAATCACAGAATCTTTACAGTGCAGAAGGAGGCCATTCGGCCCATCAAGTCTGCACTGGCTCCCTGAAAGAATATTCCACCTAGTCACACTCCCCTGTCTTATCCCTGTAACCTTGCACATTCTCTCTTTTCAGGTAGCAATCCAATTCCCTTTTGAATACCTCAATCAAACCTGCCTCCACCACCCTTTCAGAAAGTTTGTTCCAGACTCCAACCACCCTCTGGATGAAAACATTTTTCCTCACATCACATTTACTCCTTTTGCCAATTATTTTGAACCTGTGCCCTCTAGTTTTTGATGCTGTCTTGAGTGGGAACAGTTTCTCACTATTTACCCTGTCCATATCCCTCAGGATCTTGAATATCTCTATCAAGTCTCCTTCTTTTCTCCAAGGAAAGCAATCCCAACCTCTCGAATCTATCCTCATAGCTACAGTTCTTTATCCCTGGAATCATTCTTGTGAATCCCCCCTGTATCCCTGCAATGCCTTCACATCCTTCTTCGAGTATGGTGCCCAGAACTGGACACAGTACTCCAGATGAGGCCTAACTAGTGTCTTATACAAGTGCAAAATGGCTTCCTTACTCTTGCACTCAGTGACCCTATTAATAATGTCTAAAATACACTATATGCTTTATTAACTGCTCTCTCAACATGCCCTGCCACCTTCAATGACTTATGTATATATGCACCTCCTTTAGAGTCTCTCTCTTTATTTTGTTTTGTCTCACCATACTCTTCCTGCCAATGTGGATCACCTCACACTTCTCTGCATTGAACTGCATCTGCCACATACCTGCCCAATCCACCAAGATGTCTCTGTACTTTTGAAGTTCAAGACTATCTCCGACACAGTTGACAACATTTTCAATCTTCGTAGCATCTGCAAATTTTGAAATTGTGCTCTGCACACCACAGTCTAGGTCATTAGTATATTTCAAGAAGAGCAAGGGCCCCAACCCTGACCCCTGGGGAACACCACTACAGACCTTCCTGCAATCTGGAAAAAAAACAACTATTTATCACTACTCTATTTCCTGTCACTCAGCCAATTTCTTATCCAAGTGCCTACTTTCCCTTTTATTCTATGACCTAGAATTTTGCTCACAAGTCTGTTGTGTGGCACAGTATCAAATGCCTTTTGAACATTCATGTACACCACATCAACAGGATTTCCCTTATCAACCTTCCCTATTACCTCCTCAAAAAACTCCAGCAAGTTAGATAAACATCACTTTCCATTAATGAATTCAGCCTGAGTTTCCTTAATTATCCTGCACTTGTCTAAGTGACAATTGATTTTAGCCCAAACTATAGTTTCCAGAGGTTTCCCCGCCACTGTGTTAAAATGACTGGCCTGTAGGTGCCAGCTTTATCTTTGCGCCTCTTTTTGAACAAGGGTGTAACATTCCTAATTCTCCAGGCCTCTGGCACCTTTCCCATGTCTAAGGAAGACTGGAAGATTATCACCAGTGCCTCAACAATTTCCACTTTCACTTCCCTCAGTACCCTTGGATGTATCTCACCTAGTCCTGGTACCTTAGGCTATCTTTACTTAAAATAGATTTCTAACACCACCTCCTTCTCAATTGTAAATTCTACTAGTGTACCAGTTACCCTCTCTCTCACTGCAGCCTGGGCAGCATCCACTTCCTTTGTAAAGACAGATGCAAGGTACTCGTTCAATACCTCTCCACATGCAAGTCCCCTTTCTTGTCCCTAATTGGCCCTAATTGTGCTTTTACCACCCTTTTATTATTTATATGCTTATAGAAGACCTTGGGACTCCTTTTTTATGTTAGCCTCTTTTCATGCTGTCTCCCTGCTTTTCTTTTTAGTTTCTTCACTTCCCCTCTGGTCCTTCTATATTCAGCCTGATTCTCCATTGTATTTTCTACCTGACATCTGTTGTACATGCACTTCTTCCTTATCATCTTCACCTCTATCTCTCTTGTAATGCAATACTTATATATCCCCAGTATTGGTTTAAACTATTACCACCGTTTAGAAGGATAAAATCTTAAAACTCACTAATCAATGACCAACCTGCTCACCTAATTAACGGCTTTGAATACTCACTGGCCACTGGAGGCTGAAAAAAGGTCTAAAAAAACAGCACTTCCTTGCCCCTTGCACCAAATGCCCTAGTCAGCACTCGTTCCTCACCCTCTCCACTCTGTGCTCCCACTCTGCGCAGTCATAAAACCTGTCTACTTTTATATCGGGCTGGTGACTCACACCCCATTTGCAACTGTGTAGTCAGGTTCCTACTACAGTAATTAATACTATTCAGGCAACCACTTTCAATTGATTGATAGATAATTGCCAATGCCAGGCAGTTTCTGTTAAACTACAGAATTCACAAAGCAATCTAATAGTAATCTGCTTTACTTAATATTCAATGATTATATCTTTAGTTTCAGTGCCTTGTTTTTGCCTTTTGAAAAGCTGAAGTTCATCTCTAACTGTTTTTTACTTCTATGATGCTGCAGTAACATTCTAGAACTATTCTGAGGAATGCGCTCCTCGCCTCTTGAGCCTTTTGCTCCTTTACACTCCTTACCCAGTTTCAGCCAATTCTTTTCCCACCTTCCCCTCATATCTCTGAGATCTCTTTGTCTTTTTCCTCTGTTTCCTTTTCCTATTCCCACTGCATTGCTCTCCACCTGTTACGCTGGCTCTCAAATTTGTTCATTTTTATTCAACATAAACAAATCTTTTCTGTTCCTCATTAACTAAGCAATATCATTGTCCATTATCATTATCCATTTCCTCTCCCTAAATTATCTTCCATAACGTATTTCCTCTTCCATAGAAATTTTCCCTTTTTGAATTGACCATTTTTTTGCCCTGGCCCCCTCTGGTGTGGTTTGCTAAGTAACCTTAATTTTAATCCTACTTTAGTAATTTATCAAATTCTTCAATGTTACCTCTAAATGCTAGAATTCCAATGCTCTCCAAGTCCTTGTCCCTTTTCAATCTCTGTAAACTTGAGCTCATCCAAAACTCATGGAAGATCTAGGTGGGAACTTTCTCAAGTTGTGCCCCTAATCTGTTGGGCTTGCAATCTATCTTTTTGGAGTCAAAAAGCAATGCTTGCATTCTGTTGCCATGCTCCAGTTGGGGTGTTCCATGTTAAATATCATCCATTCTGATATTGCCTGTATGTACCTTTCTATGTTATCCTATGCTATGCTGTCCTCATCCTGTCACAAGACATAAGAAACAGGAGCAGGTGGAGACCATATGATTTGTTGAGCCAGCTCCACTATTCAGTATGATCATGGCTGATCTTGGGCTTCAACTCCACTTTCCCACCCACTCCCCATATCCCTTGATTCCCTGAGAGACCAAAAATCTGTCTACCCCAGCCAAAATGTATTCAATGATCAAGCATCCGCAACTCCTCTGGGGTAGCGAATTCCACAGATTCACTACTCTTTGAGTGAAGAAATTCTTCTTCATCTCAGTCCTAAATGATCATCCCTTTATCCTGAGATTGTGTCGCTGTGTTTTAGATTCCCCGACCAACAGAAACAATCTCTCAGCACCCACTTTATCAAACCCCCTCAGAATTTTGTATGCTTCAAGGTGATCACCTCCCATTCTCCTAAACCCCAGTGAATGTAAGCCCAATTTATTCAACCTCTCATCATAGGAAAACCCTTTCATCCCAGGACCAATTTAGTGAATCTTAGGTGTACTGCCTCCAATGCAAGTATATCCTTTCTTAAATGTGGAGGCCAGAACTGCACACAGTTCTCCAGATATTGTCTCACCAAAACCCTGTACAATTGTAGTAAGACTTCTATATTCTTGTACTCCAATCCCCTATCAATAGAGGCCAACATATCAATTGCAATCCTAATTGCTTGCTGCACCTGCATTCTACCATTGCACGCTCCTTGTATGAGCACACCTAAGTCTCTTAGAACATCAACACTTACCAGTTTTACACCTTTTAAAAAAAATTCCATTTTTCTATTCTTTTAACCAAAGTGAATAACTTCACACTTCCCTATGTTATACTCCATCCGTCATCTTGTTTCCTACTCACTTAACCTGTCTATATCTCTTTGCAGCCTCTCTTTCTCCTCCCCACAACTTCCCATTCCACCTAGCTTGGTATCATCAGCAAACTTAGATACATTACTGTCTGTCTCTTCAGCCTGGAGTCTACTGCAGCAGATCCCACCCTAAAATTTTATAGATCTCTGGTTGGGCCCCATCTGGAGTATAGCATTCAGTCCTGGGCACTGCATTGCAGAAAAGATTTATTGGCCTTGGCGATGGTACAGTACAAACTCTCCAAAATGATACCACATCGATATGGGTTAACCTAGAAGGACAAGTTGCATAGACTAACCTTGTATTCCCTTCGGTGTGGAGGATTAAGGGGTGATCTCATTGAGGTGAATAAGATGATTAAATAGAACAGATAAAGAGAAACCGCAAGTAGACATGGGGACATGAGCTTAAAATAAGAGTTAGGCTGTTCATGGGAAGATGTTGAGAAGTACTTCTTCACACAAAGGGTAGAGGAACTCTGGAACTCTCTCATCCAAATAGCTGTTGAGACTGGATGCAGGGGTTGCGGGGGGTGGTGGGAGGGGAGGGGTCGACTGAAATTGTTAGACTTTTATTAGCCTGTGGTATCAGGGATATGGATCCAAGATGGGTAGATGGAGTTAAACTGAAGGTCAGCTACTAACTAATTGAATTATGGAATAGACTTGAGGGGATGAATGGCCTAAATTCCTCTGCCTGTCCATGAGCTCGAGCCTTATAGACAGCAGCGATTCTCCAATTGCACAATATCAACAGGAAGCCACTGTGGCAGAAGTAGTGGAATTTGGGTGACAATATTGTATCCCAGTTTCTGACTCATGTTCCCAATTTTGTGTCTCTCTATCAGGGAATTTGAATCAGCTTCCCCAGAGTTTTCTGAAGAATAGATCAGGCCAAGCGTTTTTGGCAGTCTGGAGTTTTTGATGCAGCAATGGATTGAGCTTTAAGTTTTATCGTGGGCACATTTTCATTTTCGATGCTGCTCGGCGGGGGTAACAGGAGCAGTGAGTAAACAGTCATTAGAGTCCAATCGACTTGTGTATTGACTGAACTGACCTACTTGGAGTTAGTTCTGTTGAAGAGTCATTCAGACTCGAAACGTTAATTGTGTTCCTCTCCGCAGATGCTGCCAGACCGGCTGAGTTTTTCCAGGTATTTTTGTTTTTGTTTTGGATTTCCAGCATCCGCAGTTTTTTGCTTTTAACTTGGAGTTAGAGCTGCTTCCATGAATGGAATTTCCTGGAGCCACCACTTCCTCCCTAATCATCCTTACATTTGTTTCTAGTCATCTTTGCTTCTTTTTTCAAATTTCTCTTATCTTTCCAGCCTCTGCGGTGCTTCCTATCCGAGTCAGTTTCTGTATGTATCTGTCTGTGTGTCTCTTGGTCTGTTTACTTTTCAGTCCTGGCTTCCACCTTCTCTCCTGCGCTGCCGCTCTCCCTTTTGCACCCTTCGCCATCTCCTCCTCTCTTTTCTCTGTCTCCCCCTCTCCCTCTTTCTTCCCTCTCCTTCTTTCTCCCTCTCTGCACACCCCAGCTCTCCCAGTGCCCTCTTTCAATTTTTCTGTGTTTCTGTTCCTCTCTCAGCCTGTGCCTCTCCAGCTCTGATTTTTGATTTCTCTTGCTGCTTCGCACTACCCGCTGTGGTGTGACAGAGATGAGAAGACAGCCTGCGGGTCGTATACAGCCACAAATCCATACCCTGTCACCTTGAAGGGCAAAAAGGTTTCTCAATCTGATTATCTTCTGCAGTCCCTTAGTGCAGTGACCTCAGCTGGAGGACAGAGATAGTAAGTTCTTTGAAAACAAGCAGTGCAGTTGACTCCCTTAGACACAGTTAAGAGGGCAGGGTCAAGAGTGAAAATGACAAGGTTGTTACATTTGCAGGGTTGTAAACAGACATATGATGATGCCATTGATAACATGATCGCCTGACTGTTCATTTGCTAAAAATACATTCTGATCCTGATGACACTTTCATTGTAAAGGCCCATAACAGGCCAGAGTTTGTGTACTCTGATGAATGGCTTAGTCCCTAAAGCCTTTCTAAGTCAGTAGTGTGATAGGATACCCTCCACTTGCCTGGATGAGTGTAGCTGTAACAGCAGTGTCCAGGGAAATGCAACTTAATCGGCATTCCATCCACCACTTTGATCCTGAGTGTGTGCAGGCTGTGCCACTCTGCCTACACTGATCTGGGGCACAGGGCTACCTCTGACCACATCCTGAATGTGTACAGGCTCTGCCACTCTGAATTCTGTCAATTCCACCAACACAGATGGAAGATAATCAGCCCCAGGCATTCTTTCCACAGAATCCTAACCAGTAGCCTATCGCTTCTGGAAGATTCTTCCTTCAATGTATATTTTGTCCCCCCCCCTCTCCTCTACAAACACTGACAATGACTGCACCATGCCCCATCCTCTGTCTTTTCCCAGTTGGCTTTGATATGTGCCAATCTTGATTTGGGCAGAGAACACAGTGGAATGGCAATGTACCACACGAGTGGGCTGAAAGTCATTCTTGTGCTTAAGGCTTAGGCCAAATATCTGTACCAACCTGCTGTGAAGCAGCCCCTTGCTGGGTAAAGTACCCATTGCAATAAATGTAACATCTGGCCTACTGCCTAACTAAAAATGTCAGCATTTATCATCCATCCCTAGTTTGAAGAAGACAGGGTCACTGGCGCACAGTTGCAGCCATGTGTACCATCTACAAGATGCGCTGAAGCAGCTCGCCAACTTCAACAGCACCTTCCAAACCTACAACCTCTGCCACCTAGAGGAATAAGGGCAGCAGCCACATGGGGACACCACCACCTGCATTTTCCCCTCCAAGCTACACAACATCCTGACTTACCACCACCACTTCACTGTGACTGGCTTTCTCCCCAACAGCACTGTTGGTGGACCTACACCACATGGGCTGCAGCGGTTCAAGAAGAAAGTTCACCATCACCTTCTTGAAACTAGGGATGGATGATAAATGCTGACATTTTTAGTTAGGCAGTGGGCCAGATGTTACATTTATTGCAATGGGTACTTTACCCAGCAAGGGGCTGCTTCACAGCAGGTTGTTACAGGTATTTGGCCTAAGCCTAAAGCACAAGAATGACTTTCAGCCCACTCGTGTGGTACATTGCCATTCCACTGCGTTCTCTGCCCAAATCGAGAATGGCACATAAAGCCAACTGGGAAAGCAGACAGAGGATGGGGCATGGTGCAGTCATTGTCAGTATTTGCAGAGGGGAGGGGGTACAAAATATACAGTGAAGGAAGAATCTTTCAGAAGCGATAGGCTACTGGTTAGGATTCTGTGGAAAGAATGCCTGCAGCTGATTTTCTTCTAACTGTGTTGGTGGAATTGACGGAATTCAGAGTGGCAGAGCCTGTACACACTCAGAGTGTGGTCAGAGGCAGCCCTGTGCCCCAGATCAGTGTAGGCTGCCTATCTCTGCCTTGATTTCACAGAATCACAGAATTGTTATGGCGCAGAAGGAGGCCATTCAGCCCGCCATGTCTGCACCGGTTCTCCAAATGGCCATCATGATTTAGTGCCATTTTCCTGCCTTTTCCCTGTCCCCCTGCACAATTTTTTTCCATTCAAATTATTATCTGGTGCCCTCTGGGATGCCACAATTGAACCTGCCTCCACCAGACTTCCAGGCAGTGCATTCCAGACCCGAACCGCTCGCTGTGTGGAGAAGTTTTTTCTCATATCAGATTTGTTTCTTTTGCCAATCACTTTAAAATCTGTGCCGTCTCCTCCTCGATCCTTTTACGAGCATGAAGGCTGATGAGCAACCTTGGGGCTGTGATGGGGTTGGGGGTGGAGAGAGGATTACGCTGCATCTGCTCAAGGTTTGCTCTCCTGCATTGACGTCTGATGAGGTTCTAGTTCATCGCCTTTCCCAGTCCTGGGTAAAGTTGACCTCTGTTTGAAGCACAAATCTTCTTGCACTGGAGAGAAGCCTATCCTTGAATGTAGATGGAGCCCCTGAGAACGCATTCGCACATTCGTTTAACCTCTGGCTAAAGAGAAAGAAAGACTTGCATTTAAATAGCAATTTTCAAAACCTTGGGATGTCCCAAATCACTTCCCAAGAAGCACTTTATTGGATGCAGTGTACTCACTTTTGAAATGCCGGAAATGCTGTAGCCATTTTGTACACAGCAAGCTTCCATAAACAGCAATATGATAACGACCAGATAATCTGTTTTTGTGGTGGTGAGTGAGGAATAAATATTGGTCGGGACATTGGGAATAGCTCCCCTGCTCTCCTTCAAACCAGTGCCATGAGATCTTTTATTTCCACCTGAGTAAGCAAATGGAGCCTCAGTTTAACATCTCATCCAAAAGACAGCACCTCTAACACAGCAGTACTCCCTCAGAACTTCACTGAAGTAAATCTATAGGTGCAAGATTAAAAAGGAAGGTCTCCCCTGAAAAGACAGTTCCCTTTTAAAGTTGAAGGATTGCCCTTCAAGACTGAAAACAGTGGTAGCTGCAGAACACTGTAAGTGGTTGCTATGGAAACAGCATTGGCCTGGGTATCATTCTTACATCATTGAACATGTTCCAAAGTCCAATCATAAATGCACCATATAAAGAAATATCTCCCAACTGAACAGGCCTAGTAAATACCAGGGAAATATTTTCCCAGCTGATATTATTAGTTACGTTTAACTCCTGTGTATACACATTGGGCAGTGTGTCTCAGTGTGAATCCCTGTGTGTACACACTGGGCAGTGTGTCTCAGTGTGAACTGTGTGTACACACTGGGCAGTGTGTCTCAGTGTGAATCCCTGTGTGTACACACTGGGCGGTGTGTCTCAGTGTGAATCCCTGTGTGTACACACTGGGCAGTGTGTCTCAGTGTGAATCCCTGTGTGTACACACTAGGCAGTGTGTCTCAGTGTGAACTGTGTGTACACACTGAGCAGTGTGTCTTAGTGTGAACTGTGTGTACACACTGAGTGTGTCTTAGTGTGAATCCCTGTGTGTACACACTGGGCAGTGTCTCTCAGTGTGAACTGTGTGTACACATTGAGCAGTGTGTCTCAGTGTGAGCTGTGTGTACACACTGGGCAGTGTGTCTTAGTGTGAACTGTGTGTACACACTGATTATGTCTCAGTGTGAATCCCTGTGTGTACACACCGGGCAGTGTGTCTCAGTGTGAGCTGTGTGTACACATTGAGCAGTGTGTCTCAGTGTGAATCCCTGTGTGTACACACTGAGCAGTGTGTCTCAGTGTGAATCCCTGTGTGTACACACTGGGCAGTGTGTCTCAGTGTGAGCTGTGTGTACACATTGAGCAGTGTGTCTCAGTGTGAGCTGTGTGTACACAGCCAATGATTTCCTCGTTAGGGAAGTGACCCTTGCTGGAAAGTACCTGTTTGTGTATTTGGTGTGTGGGCAAGATTGGGCTTGCCTGTGATGAATTCCATGGTGGAATAGCCCACAGATACGCCGTAACTAATCCCATACCAGGTGAATGGTCAGTTGGTTTGCTGTACTAGACTGCCACTAAACCCTATCTTCTCCTGGGTCCATGTGTTTGGGATAGAGGGATTGGGGGATGAATATTTGAACTGGGTAATGGTTTATAATGCACTAACTGCTGACAGCGATGTGCCTCTGAATCACGATTGCTGCTGTCAGCTGCTTCTGATCTCCTTTTTGTTTGTGGCACTTTATTGCTTGTTGAAATTGGCTGTTTTCATATTCATGAAAGCTCATGACATCTGCTCTCCCATCTTAAGCGAGTATGCTACAGATGGCAGGTTCCAAGTCAAACGTACGCTGGGGTGTTGTTGGGACAGCAATGTGGGTGAGGGGGGGTCGGGTAGAATCACCCTTTTTATCAACATACACGAGCTCCTTCGTCGCCTTAGGGGGAGAGCTCCATGTTGAACCACTCATTTCCAGGATGAAATGGGATCAGCAGAGGGACTGGTAGTCAGGGTTATTCTGTTGACCAAATATAGAGATTAAAATGGGAACACTGGCACCGGCTGTTCTTTTGCCAGCTGGCTTGATGTTTTATTGGCAAGGTTGTGTTTGTTGTGCCGTTGGATTATCTACCTCCGTGCTGTTTGCAACGCTCTCTCTTTCTCAGTTTCAGTTGCTTGTGTGTTTTTACCCTCTCTTTGCTTCATTAACCCACCCCCAGCCCCCCCACCCCCAGTCTGGACTGTAGTGCACCGTCCAATATTTATTGTGACGCACTGGAATGTTATAGCTACAGCTCTAACAATGCTGCAGCAGTAACTGCCTTATTCCTTCAGTCCATCACTGCTCTGTAGTACATGAGCTTTTTCAGTCTCTGCTCCTTGTTCTATGGGTTTCATCAGCTACTCAAACCTCACATATTGTGAACTAATGAAGTTCTTTTCCAAGGAAAACCATCTCTAATCCTTAACCTTTCTTCATAAATTAAACTCCTGACAGCAGGAATGATTTACATTCATTTTTGTATTGATACCTTGGCTATTGTGTGGATATAACTTTTCCTTTTAATATCTTTGCTAAGTTTTCTTCTGTTCTCTCTCTGCAAGGTGTGGGTTCCTTTTTGTGGTGAAGTCCCATGGGCTCGGGGACCCAATGCCCATCATTTGCCATTCTGAAACACTGAATGTCGGTTGCCCATTCGACTAAGAGGGGCATCACATTTATGTGATGAGGGGCCCAATTATGCCCTCACCTGAGAAACTTACATTTGCAGCAGATGTCAGTGGGCGAGGTTCAAAATCTTCAAACAACTTTCCTCTCCCAGCCCGAGGTACTAAGCCGATGTTATCACCCCAGCCAGCACAGACAGGATGGGCCAAATGGCCACCTTCTGAACTGTAAATCTTTTATGTTTCTGTAATCCATCTCAGCGCAGCGGGCTCAGGGCAAATGTACATGCCCCAAAGGAAAACTGGAAGGTTATTTTGTTTTGTGTTTTTGGTGTGTTTGTGGTAAATGAGAATTCAGATTTTAAAAGCCCACCTTCCTTAAATGATTCAGTATCATTGTGAGCACCAGCTTTCTGGGGAATGAGAGTATTAGAGGTAATTAGACAGAGAACATACTGTTCCACGCAGGTACTGCTAACAAGAAGCAATTGCTAATGGGAGAAGATTTCAGGGCTCGGTGACAGCTGTAATGCATTTAATTTATATGTGGAAGGTCTGAAAGGCCTAGAGGCTTTTGACCAGTTGCAGCATCACAGTTTGTTTGTTCTTCAGTTAAAGTTTTTTGTTTTACTTCAGTTTGGCTGCCTCAACTGTTACAGCACCTCCAACTCATGAGCTAACTTGATTTCTCCACAGTCTCCTCAACCTTAGGCATTCTGCAAGTACAAGGTCAAGGCTGGATATTGCCCATAGCCAGGTACCAGACTTCCACTGGACTGGGGGGTATAGGTCTGTCACTGTATAACACTGGGGTACAGTACTGGCGGGGACGGGTCTGTCACTGTATAACACTGGGGTACAGTACTGGCGGGGACGGGTCTGTCACTGTATAACACTGGGGTACAGTACTGGCGGGGACGGGTCTGTCACTGTATAACACTGGGGTACAGTACTGGCGGGGACGGGTCTGTCACTGTATAACACTGGGGTACAGTACTAGTGGGTACAGGTCTGTTACTGTATAACACTGCGATGCAGTACTGATGTGGACAGTAGGGTTGCCAACCCTCCAGGATTGACCTGGAGTCTCCAGGGATTGAAGATCAATCTCCAGGACACTGCTGTGTGCAACCCTGGAGAAAAATCATCAGGACATTAAAAAATATTGTTTTTTAAAAATATCCTTTGAACATTTCCCTTTACTAGATATAGAAATATTGAAAAGGGTGGGGGTGGGGGAGAAAAGGCTGTTTGGCTGACAGTCAAGCATCATCCCATTGGGTAATGACTCTTTTTGCTTTCCAATTGGTGTAGCAAGGCAGTGCGTCACAAGGATGGATGTGTAGTCCAACTAATGGCTGGAGTGTGTGGCCAAGTCATGTGATGAAACCTCCAGGAATACATTTAATCACAGTTGGCAGCCCTAGGGAACAGGTCTGTCATTGGTGGTAACAGCAATTGGCAGCAATGAATGAAGAAGATCAGACAGTATTAAAGTATAGCAGTTAACTGAAACTAATGACATGTTATGCTGCCATTGGACCTAATCCACCTGGTTAATGGACTGGCCTCTGCCTCCGTGTGTAAAACAGAAAACCTTGGCCAACACCTGACACAAGAGACATCTGCCTCTGGTCGAAATCCTCCCTTATTGTTGGCTATTGCTCGCCCAGTGACTTTTCACTCATAGTCTGATGACCTCCAGTAGGAGCATTTTGTGAAGTCATGATGTTAAAAATATAAATGAGAACAAAAGCTGACTAACACAGTGTTATTTTCAGCTCTCTTGTAAGCCAGTCTCTCTGACTGTGTCTCTGCGGTTTAGCATGTTCCCTGTGCCAGAACCAGGCTGGTTATATTCCCAATCAGCAACTGTTCCCCTTTAACCAACAGCATTAGCGAGGAGAAAGCAGCGTGCTAATTAAACAATTTCTACAGCAATGGCTGAGCATTCCTTTTGAGCAGCTAACACTCTCTTCCTAAAGTTAAGCAACAGGGTTTTTGGAGCGAAAACAAAAATAGCTGGAAAGACTCAGTAGGTCTGACAGCATCTGTGGAGAGGAAGACAGGGTTAACATTTCGAGTCCGTGTGACCCTTCATCAGAATTTTGTTTTTATCTTGGGTTTTTGGAGCGTTTGCCCCCAGTTTGCAGTTGGATCCCAGATTTTGTCTCATTATTCACTAAGGGTTCCTGGGAATGTGCCTCAAACTTCGGGGACTTCCCCAGAAAGTGTCACAGTATTTACAGGGGATAGTGTGTCAATGTTTACAGGAGTTCCCTGGAAGTTGGTGAATACTTACAGGGGGGTCTCTGGGATTGTCAGTATTTATGGGGGAGGGGGCAAGCGGGGGTGGGGGGTGGTCTGTGATGCGCCTCCAGACATTAGAAGGTACAAAGTGGGCTCCCCATTGTATGATTTATGGTGTAGTGTGAGACTCTTGGTGACGTTGATCACTGTCGACATGGTTGACATTGGTGTATTTGACACCTCTCAATCTAACACCTTCTGCTGTGGTTGGTGCCCCTCATGCCTCACATGTTATGGACCTCATAAATCGCTTGTTCTTTCCACCGTACCCAAGTCAGTCTCTGTCCCTGTCTGTGGGAGTTCAGACAAGCTTCTATTCAGTGCAAGGTCAACACAAGGTGAACACTACTGATTAAAACACAAGCTACCCTTCCCCCACTCTCCGAAGTACAACATTACACTGTGAAGGCAGTCTGGTTAAGAGCGTAAGCAATTTAAGGTTGTGTGTGTGTGTGTGTCAGCATGTCAGTCAGACATAATTACAGTGGCCCCCACCTATTGCTGGCCTTCTGTTCAGCTTCACCTGCTCCACCCCCCTTAAACAGCACAAATTTCATCACATTTCTACACCTCTTTAACTCTGAAACAGGGTCATATGGACTTGAAACGTTAACTCTGTTTCCCTCTCCACAGATGCTGTCAGACCTGCTGAATTTTTCCAGCATTTTCTGTTTTTATTTCATAATTATAGTGGCATTCAATATTGTTTGCACTGACTAAATACAATTCCAGCACCTTCTGCATTTTAGATTTTGGGAGTAGTGAGATGGAGCTTCGAGAGGTGCCTGGTAGAGTCCAGGGGCTTGAAGAATGCAGAACATGAAGATATTCCCCATTGCAGCTGCAGAGTGTGCAGGACTTAGTTTCACACTGGCCCTGACTGTAGCTCACACCATACCCACTAATTCACATTTCTGTTGTGCATCTGAACTGGAACTCTGCCAGTGTGGGGACAGAGGGAACAAAGATTGGTACATTTAATGGGCAAACTCACCACTGGGAGTGATCCCAAGTCACCACCCACCCCATCACCCAGTTGGGAGTTGAATGTTGTTGTTGCCACAGGTTTTTGGTACATTTTTATACTCTGGAAGTTCTGCTACATTTGTTGCTTGTTTGGATGGAGTTATTTTTAGAATAAAAGCTTCTCTTTGTTAACGCCATCCCTGAACGCCCTGCCACTCATTGGAGTTTGGTTCCACAGGCACCAGGAGCTCCCTACGGCTCCCACCTTGTACCTTAGCGCCATGTTTATCCTTCACCTTGAGTCTTGCCATGTGACCACAGCGGTGTCTCTTCCATCTCCGTCCTATCCTCACTCAAACTCCAGATGAAAGCTATTTCTAATGAAGGATGAATAGAAATAATAGTTAATTAAGTTGTTGGTACTTGGGACTCCATGTCTACTCCCTGCCGCCCCCCTCCTCCCCACCCTATCTCCCAGCAGCAGCCTGGTTTGGCGTGGGGGAATGTGTTTATGCCTGTTTAATTGCTGACGAACAGGAAGGGAAGATCTGTTGGCACCAGCTGTTCCCTGGCTGTAGGCTGCATTGGTTGGAACTGGCTGGCAGCCAGCCAGGATAGGTCACAGCAATGGCCTGCATTCCTGAACGCTGCCAGTTGTCATGACAAGGCACCATCTGGCTGATGGGAATCGTGCTGTCAGGGGCGTGGAGCTGACCCTACTGTCTTGGAACGACAGCGAAGGGGACATGGCCTCAGCTTGTAAGTCACATAGGGTGACAAATTATAGGTTTACTAATTGATTTCCCCTGACCTGTATTCTAACAACACCCCCCTCCCCTTGTGTAAAGGGAGGGAGTGGTTTAAGTGAGATTAGTGGCTCATTTTTGAAGTATGGTTAAGATCTTTTGGAAAGATTTTCCCCTTTGCAATTGTGATTTGAATCTTTGTTAGTGCGTAGTCCAGCAAAAGAGGAAATAAAGTGTAGCTAAAAAGATAGTCACAGGCTACAGGAGGTATATAAGCATGGGAGTGGGAGTAGGCAATTCAGGACCCTAAGCCTATTCCACCATTCAGTTAGATCATGGTTGATCATTATTTTAAATCCCATTACCTGCCTTGGTCCCATTACCCGCAATAGCCTTGATCTGATCCACCCACTCTGCTGCCCCCTTCACTATGGCCTGCTTGTTGCGAAGTTGCTGGCTTTCACACCAGGGTTTCCTCCAACAACAAAGCACTCAATAACTTTGGCCAGTTCCGTTTAGCTCACAATGCAAACACCAGAGAGAAGGTTTGGTACAAAATACCTGCCCTTAGCCTGCTTCAAATGGCAGGTTTTAATGCATGGAACAACATGGAAGTAGCTAAGGAAGCAATTGGCATTCTCCATTCTCCTCGCTTACTTCTAGGAGAGCCCGAAAGCCAACAGTAACACTCACGCAATACATTTGGTTACTCAACAGTCCTTGATAGTGGGGAATGGACCATATAAGTCATCAATTCCTGATTTAGGAGATGGGATCAAATTTGCCAACAAACACCAATACCTGGGAATTGTCCATAACGATGAAGAATTCCTCCATACCGGGCACTTAGAAAGCAGGTGTGCAGCTCCAAACCTTAATAACTTTGTACACATAGTGGCAAGGAACTATGAACGGGATATAAAAACATTGTTCATAAAGTTGTAACACAATCACATTCATGTTTCTAGGCTTCACTGTAACTGCCATCTTTTGTGCTGCATTATTCAATCCAATTTTCCAACTCATTAGGAACATCACTCAGCAACAACTGACGGATTTCAGGAATTGTATTTGTGAGCCTGGTCCTCAAGTTCATCTAGAGAATGTGACCCAAACCTTCTGGTCTCTGGATTATGGGAGATGTGCATTAGGACCCTGTGAAAATTCTGGTGCACAGACATATGCAGAAGTTGCCCGGGAAGTTTAAACTTCCAATGGGCTGATTCCCTGCTGCCCAGGACCCTCCATGAATGTCTCCAACTCTGAGCTCAGGATGGAGACTTGGGCCAAATATGCAGGACATACCTGCATGTTACCCTGGAAATGTTAGACAGTTTAACACCTGGTCTACTTGGTGGTTAGCCAGGGTAACTCAACTGAGCAACACAACTGACCCCCCACCTCCCGACCTCACACGACCGCCTATCACCACCCGCCACCCCCCCGACCACCTGACTACCCGCTCAACTAGGCTTGACTGCATCCCCCTCCACTTAGCTACCCCCCAACCATCCAACCACCCCACCTGACTGTCCAACTACACCCTTCCCAACCCAACCACCTACCCATTCACCCGTTCCCTCACCCACACTCATTCATTAAAAAATCTGAGACCTTTTTAAAAACTTACCTGAGTACGAGAGATTCTGTTGGGAAAAGGGGGACATGTTCTCTCCTTCCCCTGACTCTCCTACACTCGCTGGAGTTATCCTGGAGTGCCTGCACTGCCCAGTTCTGCTTCAGTTATGACCGGAAGATACAGCTGAAAATGTGTAGTATCATTGGGGTCAGTACTCGCGTAGTGGCATTGCACCCAGTATTGCTGCTGGTTAGAAAATCTAGGCCTGTAAATTAAGTAAGCAACAATCTTTTTAAAAGTTTGTTCATGGGATGTGGGCATTGCTGGCTAGGCCGGTATTTATTGCCCATGTTCAGGGAACATTTTAGAGTCACATGTAGGCCAGACCAGGTAAAGATGGCAGATTTCCTTCTCTAAAGGATATTAGTGAACCAGGTGGGTTTTTGCAACAATCGAGAACGGTTTCATGGTCATCAATTCCAGATTTTTATTGAATTCAAATTCCACCATCTGCCATGGGGGATTTGAACCCGGGTCCCCGGAGCATTACCCTGGGTCTCTGAGATTACTAGTCCAGTGACAATTCCACTATGCCACTGCCTCCACTTAATATGACCTCATTAAAAAGAGTAGTTCATGGGGACAGGTCAGGTGAATGAGTTATACAGGGACATTGGTTGCATTGGGGAAGGTCCACATGGGCCAGCAATTCTCAATTGCTGTTGAAGGAACCATACAGGCCAGAAAGCTTGATACTAGAGAAAGCGCACATGGCTCAATCTACCAGATCCTGTGGCATCCATCTGTACTTAATGCTTCTATTAATGTCTTCCTCTGGCAAGGCAATTCCTGCATAGATTCCTTAGGAATCCTCCTTGCAAATGGTCTCCTTCTATTTGGGCGCTTCCTCCAAATAAGAAACATGAGCAAAGATGCAGAGTGTTTTTGAATTGGGAAACTTGGGTGAATAACCCATAACATAGGAAACCAACAAGGAGCAAGGAGAGAAAATGAAATCGATCATGAAGGAATCATTACACAATACTGAACTTGGGGCTGGAAATTGATGATTGTAAAAGGAAGGAAACATTGAGGGAGTTAAGGAGCTTTGCAGTTTGGAAATCATGGATAAAGTGAGGTAGAGTAGGCAATGATGTGATGAGCCTTGATATCCACATAAGGTGGATGTCAGGAGGAGCAAGTGTCAGTAAAATATGCAGTGCAGAAAGAAATTGAATGCCATGGTCTTGTAAAAAATAGGTTTGAGACATCACCATAAAAATTGTAGAAGTTTAAAGAGAAGGCTCACTGCTATCATTTCAGGGCAACGAAGGATGGGTGATAAATGCGACATTGCCAGTATCGCTCACATCCTGAAAGCAAACTTAAAAAGAAACAAGATAAGTGAGGGGGACTGTCACCTCCTTTATAAAATCCAAGAGCTAAAATCTGGCAAATTGTTGTCCCCCATTCCTTTTCACTCTAACTTGTGCCTCTTCGCTGTTGCACATCATAGAATCATAGAAATTTACAGCACAGTAGGAGTCCATTTGGCCCATTGTGTCTGTGCCAGTGCATGTGTAGAGATGACCAGTTATTGCTGCCTGACAGCTGGGGCTTGAAGGAGCTTGGATCAGCACAGTGGTATTGTCACTGGACTAGTATTCCAGAGACCCAGGGTAATTCTCTGGGGACCTGGGTTTGAATCCCACCACAGCAGATGGTGAAATTTGAATTCAATAAAAATCTAGAATTAAAAGTCTGATGATGATCATGTAACCATTGCCAATTGTTAGAAAAACACATTTGGTTCATTAATGTCCTTTAGGGAAGGAAATCTCCTGACTTTAGCTGGCCTGGCCTACATGTGACTCCAGACCCACAGCAATGTGGTTGACTCTTAAATGCTTTCTGAACAAGGGCAATTAGGAATGAGCAATAAATACTGGCCCAGCCAGTGACCCCCATATCCCATGAATGAATATAAAAAGAATGATCTCTTAATGGACCCTGTAGTTATATTCTGGAACAGTCAAGTCACATTCAGCACGACCTGCATATTTTGAAAAAGTATCAAAGTAAAGCTCTATAATTGCCTCCAGTATGTTCCTTTCCTCACTGGCTGTGTTGCGGGGGTGGTGGGGGTACTAGGCTCTGCTGAGGAGCTGTTTTGGTGAAATATGCTGAAAGCTAAAGAAAGATGCCTATGAACTTTTTCTGGGTTACTATATGTTTGATCATTTAGTCTTGGTTGAGTGGCTTCAGGGAATATAAAATTTCCCAATGGAATTATGAGTTTAGCTACATCATTTGTTTTAAACCTTTTGCTGCCTTCGTCCTTTCTTTCCTTTCAGCATCTCCAGGTTAAGCTGTGTGAGGCAGCGGTTTTATCTGAAAAAATGTGTGGTGTGGGCGAGGCAGAGGAAGGTCCAGGTGTGAGTGTGGTGGGGGGAAGGACAATGTCGGGGAAATTGATGTGGGTGGAGCTGGGAGTTTCAGGGAGGTAGGGAATGTGCATGTTCACTTGGACATCCTGGAATGACAAGGGTTTGGGCTGGAAGGTTATGGTGGGGAGGTCAAAGGTTATGCCAGTGGAGCCTATAGTTATGGGGGGGAAAGAACATGGGTGACTGAGGGAGGGGAAATGGTGGGGGCGCTCTTGAGGGAGTTAATCAGAACCATCTTTTCAAAATCGAAAGTGAGCGGAGCCTCATGTTGGACGAGAACATATGCTGCATGGGCGAGCGAGCAGTGGGTGGGCGGAGATGCAGGTCAGCTCAGATGAATGACTGAACCCCAGCAGGCAGCATTGAAAACACGCAGGGCATTGAGATGAGTGTGATGGATGAAGGCTCCATGTACGTTGGAGAGTGCTTGCATGAGGCTTCAAAAGTCCCTGCCCCACACGCACGTGCTCACACACACACACACACACACTTCTCCCTACAGAATCACTCGTGATCCGACTACATGGAGGGGGAATGCAGGGGGAAACATTCACAAAACCTGTAACTGAAGCTGAAGGACAACATTACACATTATTCCATGAAAGTGAACATACTTTTAGATTATAAAGCGACAAAATGTATTCACCCGTCCAACCATGTGTGATCAGAATTTCTTAACTTTTCCAGGCCTACCACTTATTCTAGGTGCTGCCCTGACATCCGCAGGAGGAGTGGGGATAGCCTGTGCAATGGTTGGCCCTGTTGCCTCTGATGACTTCTGCGTGGATCCTCTTGAGTGCCAAGGTCTTAAGGGCCCCAGCTTGCTTTGGTTGCCCTCCTATGGGCCAGCTGCTCCCTCTGCGGTGACAGAGAATGGGGTTGAGGGGGTCACAGGCAAAGGGGACTCTGAGGGAGCAGACAGTCTCTGAGATTCCAGAGTGGATGACCCAGGTGTGTACAACTGCCGCTCCTCCTCCCTTTGGGTGCCAGAGGACTCCAGCCTGACTCCTTGAGGGGAAGAAGCACCTGGAGGGATGTTGAGGTGACTCGTTTCCCTCTCACGTAACCACTGCAGGAACTCACCCATGGCTACTGCAATGGAGTGCAGGTCTGTACACATCTCTATATTCTGCTGGACCAGGGTCTCCATGGTGTCCACCATCCTTCCCATGGAGACCTCAATACATGCACATGTGGGCACCACTTCATCAGAGAGCAGGCAGACCCACTCCTCTGACTCTGTTGAGGGCTTCCAACAGCTCTGCATGATGTTCTCCCGCCTTCTGCAGACTCTCCAATATGAGTTTGAAGGCCAAATCCAGAGGCTCATCATCTGACTAGGACCTCATAGATGCCTCTTCCCCAGCTGTCCTCCAAGTGCCAAGGAGCTCAGCCGCACCTGTCTCCTCCTGCTGCGAACACTTGTCCATGCAGTTGTGAACCTGAGCCTGCTCTAGATCTAGGCCCCACTGAAGTGTGTGTCTCTGCGCTGGTGGAGGGTGTGGGTAAGAGCTGTCTTCCAGGCTGCTTATTTTCAGCTGTTCAATGGGAGAGGTGTCCTCTTGGCTGGAGATGAGGACGTGGATGGAGCTGAAGGGCTGGCTGGCTGAGGGTGTCGGTCGCTTGGCAGAGCTCCCTGTGAACCAAAGTAGAGATAATTAGCGCATGGCAGCAGAGTCAAAAGCAGGAGACAGAGAGCACTCAGTTGTGTTGTGAGAGGGAAGATGTGGTGCAAGATCCTCACATGGGTGTTCACTGCTGACCTCACCATTGCCGCAGGCACAGTCCATGTCCTCACCAGTCAGCACAATGGTACAAGTCTCAAAGTGAGTGAGGGGCCTAATGTGGGCCACTCCACCCCTGGTCTGGGATCTCTCCTTGCTGTTGTGAGCAGGCTTCCCCTATATGAAAACAGATGGAAAGTGTATGAGCAGGATGCAAGGCGCTGCAGATGATAAGAATGCATGAAGTGTTTGTGTGCTGAGTGGAGCCATGGATGGGATGAGGACATGAGCTCCAGAGGATATGAGCAAATGGAGCTGCGAGAGTTAGCACTGCTGTCCCTTGAGGTGTGAGATCCCTGTGGATGTGTGATGGGTTTGTGAGTGTGTAAGCTGAGAATGATGAGGTGGTTGACTTACCCAGGCAGAGCAGACGAGGTCATTCATCCTCTTCTTGCACTGGACGGCTGACTTCCTCTGCGCTCTGGCGCTGACCGTCACTGCCACCACCTCTTAGACTGGATTGGTAACTCTGGTGGATCTCTTGCGGCCAGAGTGGGGGGTAGAGGACATCACAGCGGCCTTGCACTGCGCCCAGCAGCTGGCCCAGAGAGGTATCACTAGATTTGGGGGCTGCCATCTTCTTTGCTTGCGGAGCCATCTGTGCCCGGAGCACTCCTGGTCTGAAGATGAGGTAGGCTGCGCTCCGGTGTGCTTTAATTATGGCGCCTGGAGCGAGGAAGTGCAGAGGTCATCGGGTGGCGGGAAAATCTGAGCCCACCTGCCAGAGATCTGGCGTGTTTCCTGTGAATGCATTATTAACTAGGCGGGAAGCAGATGAAATGCGGGAAGCAGATGATATGGCGCGAAAACCCGCCATTGCGGCCAGTGGGTAAATTGTTGTTTCTCACACCCATTACCACACTTAGTGCAATTCTGGGACAATTCGCCCCTTATCTGAAAGATGGTGCCTCTGACAGTGCAGTACTCCCTCAGCACTGCACTGAAGTGTCAGTCCAGATTTTGCGCTCCAGACTCAAGAGTGGGGTTTGAGCTCATAACCACCTGATCTAGGGGTGAGAGTGCTACCCACTGACAAATGTTATAGATGGCTCAATGTAGTGAATTTAGGCTTGGTTATGCCTTGCAGTCTGATACTGTCTGACAAGGTCAGTGTGGTGTTCAATAATTAAAAACAGAAAATGCTGGAAAATCTCAGCAGATCTGGCAGCATCTGTGTAGAGAGAAACCGAGTTAATTTTTTGAGTCTGTATGACTCATCTTCAGCTCTGCAATATTTTGCTTTTATCTCAGTGTAGTTTTCAGTTGTTTAATTATGTGAGTCTGGTAACTGATCTATGCTCACTGTGCTTGATTGGTTAAGCCTGAGTGTTGACACCGCAGAAGCTACTAGAAGCTCAGTTAGAAACCTTGGGGTAAACATTATAAAGCATTGTATAAAACTGTAAGTCCTGCACACTTAAAAACTAGTGTCATCCCTGCGTTGCTCAGAGGTAAATCAAATATATAAAATACACAGCGGTCTGAGTCTGGTGCATCTCAAGCCTGTATCAGAGACAAGAGACCTGGTTTCTAGGACAATTCCCCTCAGCTCAGTGATGAAAGCAATTTTCAGCTAGGGGTGGCACCAGCTACCAGTCCCTTCAACTTGCCGCAGTAAATACGTCCCAGGGATTGAGCTGTGGCTGACAGAATAGAGCACTTGGGCCACTTGTTCACAGTGTGGCTGGTCTGAAATATTTGTAACTGTGCATGTGTGATTGTGCTTGAAAGGGAGGGAGAGAGGAGCTGTAAAAGATCTTATCTTCCAGCTGGGGTGAGGCTTGATGGCAGTGACCTTACCCTGTAACTAATTGTTCAGTTTTCCCACAGCTTTTGTGTTGTTCAGCTGGCAGCAAGGCGTTTTTTACCACAACATTTCTTCCCACCATCTGTGGGTGTCAAGCAGGCATCCTCTGGGAGAAGATAATCAGCCAATTATGAGCCAAGGCTATCGTTCCTTTGATCTATTCTGAGCCGGGGACTGTGAGGCTTTTCCATATAAAGGAAATCTATCACTGGAGCCCATCGGGTCCCAGTGGGCTTTGCTAGGAATGGCACCATAACCATTTTTAGCTTGAAACTTGATCAAGAATGAACAACTAGCTTGTTGCTGTGAACACAGAAGCGTACGTTCCACCTTACATCCCTGACTGCATCGCCTCTGTCAGGATACAGAAGATTGTGTGCATGTATGTGTGCGTGTGTGTGTGTGCGCACGTGTGTGTGTGTGTGCACACGTGTGTGTGTGTGTGTGCGTGCGTGTGTGTGTGCGCGTGTGTGTGTGCGCGTGTGTGTGTGTGTGTGCACACGTGTGTGTGTGTGTGCGCGCGTGTGTGTGCGCGCGTGTGTGTGTGCGCGTGTGTGTGTGTGCACACGTGTGTGTGTGTGTGCGCGCGTGTGTGTGTGCGCGTGTGTGTGTTGGGGCGGCAGGGGGATTTCCTGGGAGATTGCAGGACACGATGGGGTGGGAGTGCCCAGGCGATTTGAGTCGAGGCGACCAGGATGTTAGTGGCGTAGGTTTCTCCCAATATTAAGGAGCTGGGAGACCGAGATAACCATGTAGAAGCTATCAGATTTTACAGAATAATTGTCCTGAGATATTAAACTCCGGGAAATGGGGAGAGGGTAGCTACTCTGTTATTGGAGGCACAAAATTAAAAGGAGGGAGCAGAGCACTCGTACACTGGAGAAGCCGTTCATTGAGAGTGCGGCTGCTGCCGTTATGTTTGCTGAGGTATGAGTTTTTTTGGGGCAATACTGGAGTCTCCCAGTGGAATGCTGCATTGTTACTGCCAATTGTTTCTGGCAATTTTCCTCGTCCTTTGAACTGGAAAGACAGTGTTGTCAGATGTCAACGCCTATGTTTTGATGTGGCGTCTCTGTTGCTAATAACTCAGAACTACAGGCAGGATGTTTTGAGATGCAACTGTTACAAAGGAATAAAAAAATTGTGTATCAAAGAGTGGTAGAACTGGACCAAAAAAAAATGCCAAAAGCAGTTTTCTTTTTCAGATCGCATTCAGCTGTGGCTCAGTGGGTAGCCTGAGTCAGAAGGTTGTGGGTTCAAGGCCCACTCCAGAGACCTGAGTGCATACTTCAGGCTGAGGCTCCTGGTGCAGCACTGACAGAGAGCTGCACCACCGAAGGCGGCCATCTCTTGCTTGAAACTTTAAACTGAGGCACCGGCTGTTCTCTCAGGTGAATGCAAATGATCCCGTGGCATTATGTGAAGACGAACAGGGGACTTCTCACTGCTGTGGTGGGCTAAGATTTGTTTATCCCTTTGCCAATATCTCTAAAACAAAATATCTGGTCATTTTTTCATTGCTGTTTGGGGGACCTTACTGTGCACAAATTGGCTGCTGTCTTTTCTACATTACAACAGTCACAAGTCATTCATTGTTTGTAAAGCACTCTGGGATGTCCTGAGGCTATGAGAGGCACTATAAACATCCATATCTTTCATTTGTGCTGCCCTGAAAATTGAACTTGGAGAATTTTTCAGGAACCCCCCTTTTCTCTTGCAGCCTGACTATGTTGTTGGTATTGCTGGTTTTGGTGTGTTTTGCGTGGGGCTGGCTATCTTGAGTGGGCAATGTTGGTATGTTAGATGGAATGGAGAGGTTTAATCCTCCATGCAATTTATGTTAAATTTGGCAGCGACTGTTTGAAGGAGCTTGTCATCACTTTCAAATTTGGCCATATTTAATGAGTCGGCTCCATATTTTGAAAATTATTTATGTTGCCACAAGCAATTGCTGGGGGGGGTGGGGGGGGGGGAAGAAAAAGGTCAATTGTTGAGCTCCTCTAACCTCCCTCTGAATCACTTTATTGTGGTGGTGTTGGTGGAAGGATAAGCAATTGGCCAGGGTCCTGGGAGAACTCTTCATGTCCTCTATGTGTGGTGCCTATAGATCTTTTACATCCACCTGAGAGGGCAGACAAGACAGCACCTCCAACAATGCAGCATTCCCTCAGTCTCTTGAGGTATGTGTTCAAATATTTGAGGTGGGGCTCAAACCCTCCATATTCTGAATTCACACTTACGATCAGTCTTTCTTGCTCTTTCTCTGCACCTTCTCTGATGCTTCGTAAATTTTTTTTGATGCGCCACGACAACCAAAAATGAGGGCAGTATTTCAAGAAATAAAGAAATAAATGCTGGTAATACGCAGTGATTCTGATGAAGTCTGAGAAGAGAAAGGACAAGTCAATGTCGTGGGGCAGGGGAGAGACCCTTTGTGAGAAATTTAAACTTTTATTTTGCATTTCCATTTGCAGTTTCTGTCCTGACACCATTGCAAGTGTGGACTGAGCAACGCTTTTAATCTCACACCCCAGCCTTTTCTCCATCATTTTGCAAGTTAGTCCACTCCAAGTGGTCGTGCTACATATCTAGTTACAGTTTTAAATTTGTATTGTCGTTACGTTTAATTAATCGTCCCAGTTACGCAACCAATCTAAACTTTCTGTAGGTGTTCCCGCGCACACCCTGCCGACTCAGCGAGGGGGTTATGAGTCTGGCTCAGTTCCAGTGGGAATAGAGTTTTGAGGATGTGCAACTCGAGATCACAATGGCAAACTGGTGCATCCGATTTCCTGAGCTTCCCTTGCTGTGGCTGAGAATTCAGGGCCTCCTCCCTGCTCCTTTCTTCCTTGTATTGTTCCCACAAAGTGTGGACTCAGGGTAGGGCCCCCGGAATGAATGGGAAAAGCTGAGCCGGTGTGAACTGCATTCAGAAAGCTGCCGGTGCTTCAGCCCAGTTTGGACGCTTGCCCTTTAATTTTCATGCTCTGTTCCTTTAAGAGGCACACAGGTTGCTGACTTCAGCCATTTACATACTGAGTGGCACGTTGGGTAGTGAGATGCCAGGAGCGTGGGTATCTCTCCAGGCTGCTGTGTGAGCTCCCTGTGTTTGAGAGCAGGTGACGAGATTTTGAGTTTACACAACTTGCCTCCCCCACTCCAGAGTCCCATACAATTGCCCTTTGACCCAAGGGAACTATCAGTCAAGCTGACCACACGGACCTTTCCCTAGTTGTGTGAGAGATGGCTTCACCAATATCCAGCCTGGGGCCTTGGATTCAGTGGGTCCAGCCTGATGCTGTGGGGAATTCATTGTTCCCAGTTGTTGGAGTGTTTGACGTTCTGAAGTTGGAGGAAGTGAAAATCCCAAATCCAATCACTATTATGGTCACCTCTGTGTAGAATAGGGAGTGAGTTACAGGCTGGAATTTAATCAAGTGGTTCACATAGTTTATATATAAAGTAATATGTATCAGGGAGTGTGTTACATGCTGGAGTTTAATTGAGGGATTTGGGGGAGGAGTTTATATATAAAATAACAGATACCCTAGAGTGAGTTGTAGGCTGGAATATAATCTAAGGATTGAGGCAGTTTATATATAGAAAGAAAACTGATTCCAGGGAGTGAGTTACAAGTTGGAATTTAATCGAAGGGGCTGGGTGGTTTATATATAGAACAGATATCCAAGACTGAGTTACAAGCTGGAATCTGACTCAGGAGGTTTATATATAGAACAATAAATACTTGGGAGGGAGTTACAGGCACCATATCCTCTCATTTCTTTTGCAGTTGCAAGGATGATTTGCTTAAGTGTTCGGCCCCTTTACATTTTTGTGTGCGGCTAGTGCAGGGACTTTAAGGTTGCTGCCTGGTCATGCAGCTGAGGGAACATTGGTTACAGGTGGACACTAACCGAGGGGTTCTGGTGACTTAAGTGTTGAAGAATGGATGCCCAGCAATAGGTTACAGGCTGTGATCTAATCCAGGGTTTGGGTGGTTTATCTATATAGATTAATGGATATTTGGGAGTGAGTTTATAGGCTGAAAGCTAATCAAACTGGCCTGCCTACGCAGAGGCTATTAGCTGGTAACCATTGTCGGGTGCCAGTTATACTCGGGCTTAGTCCAGTTCGCTGGGGTTTCCTCTGTGTTGGGTCAGTGCTGTACAACAGCTGCTTGTACAAGATGCTGAGTGTAAAACACAGGGCTGAATGATAAGGCTAGCACTGAAAGATTAATGATCGGGGCGTAATTACAGTACCTACACACGTAATGAAAAATGATTCGCAGTTGATTACTTGTCTCTCAGATTTTAAAAAAAATCCCTGACTTACTCACCTCCCTTTGTGCATTCCAAACTGCTGACTTGCTGAAAGCAGGAACGATCATGCACGATACAAGGCTGAGTGAGAGACAGTGTGCTTACTAAGCTCACGTCCAAGGCTGATGTGCTTGCAAATCAGAGCGGTTGACTTTTCTTCCTTTTCCTTTTTTGCTGTCATTGAAGAGAGTAGGAATCTGAAACCAAGCACGACGGTGGCTAGAAAAGGGGTGGCTGCTTGTGTCCACTTGCAGCTCACTAAAACTGGCGGGGTCGAGGGAAACGCTGCCAGTTAGCTCGAACCATTCCTCTGCAACGCAACCAGCGCTCACTGCATGAACGAAGAAGCCAATGGGTTGCAAGCACTGGCTGGAAACGATTTGCATTGTTTCTTCTATTGGCAGCGGGGAGCAGTATGGTTGCCGGTCTGATGTGCCATGTCCTGTGACTGCCCACTGGACAAGTTCCTATTCACACTCCTGCTGCTGTGGGGAGATGTTGAGCAGCATTCATGTACTCAGCCAACAGGCCCACCTCAGTTTCCCATGTTCACCGAGGTCAGAAAACTGTTCATTGGACGAGGGTAGCAGCTAAAAGAATGAACTTGCATTTGTATAGGGCCTTGGCACGTTCTCAGATCATCATCTCTAATTTAAGGTCCTATATTACCCTGTCAGCCCAATGGGGTCAGGGTGGTCAGATGGTTAAATTGGTGATTGCATTTGTCACACCTTCTGCCTCCATTTTAACCATGCAGTTTTGGTTTAGGGATAGGCATATCCCAGGCCTCATTAACACAAAGCCAGGGTCCTGGGATGTAAACAGGGTTCTGGTGATATTTTAACTTCAGGTCAAACCCAGTGCCAATTTTTGTATTTGTTGTGCGTGGCCTGTTCATTTCAATGCGTAGTACCTTAAAAAAATGTTTTTGTGTGACTGTGCACATTATCGTACAGGAAAGCTAGAGTGGCCTTCATGGTATCTTCCAAATTCTCTCTCCCACGCACCTGGTGAGAAGCAGGAGAGATTCAGGAACATCACTATTGTTCATTTTTTTTGTGTGGCTTCCTATTTAAAATGGCCACCGGGGCCCAGTTTACATCACACGACCACAATTTCCATTTTGAAATGGGCCAATTGTCTTAGACACTCAGTGGTGGGCTCCTTTCAAAACGGAACTGGTCCTGGTGTTCATTGTTGGGGAGGGAAGCATGATGGGGTGGGGGCCAGGCCAACAACCCTATTTTGAGGCTGTTACCCCACCATTAACACATGAGGGACACACGGAATCCATCTCCTAGAGCGTGCCTTGAACCCACGACTTTCCGATTCAGTAGTGGGGGAGGGCTAACAACTGAGCCAAGCTGCCACCATTGCAGCATTCACTTTTTTTGTTTGTGAGTAAGGATTCAACCTAGGCCTTATTGGTAACTTCAGGCTATGAGTAGTGCCCAGTCAGCCTGAAGGTCAAATGCTTGTAACATAAGATGCAACTCAAAGTGAGGGGGAGGGAAAGCAGCTTCCTCCATAGATCTTCTCCAGTTGGCTCTCTACGTTGAAATGAACTGCAGGTGGGCAGGACTCTGCCAATTGTCGGGATTATTATCTCACTCTCCACTGCCTTCCCTCTTAGAGAACACAGCAAGTGGCACTGAATTAAAGTGCAGACAATTCACAAGATTTACTGTTCAATTGCAGAGGCATAGTGTTCAGAAGCATAGGGCTGCTCACTGTGTAACTGTACAAATTACTGTTTGTTCACCAGGGGAAGGGTTAGTTGTCATTGTTTCTTATTCTGGCTCTCTGCATCTCAGTCGCAAAGTGTACACTTGCATTTATTTTCTCTGTTACGTTTCGACGCTCTCACTTTTGTGATGTGGTCCATCTTCTCTGCTGCTCTCTCTGGTACGACTTTTCTCTAGTACCCTGCACGCACCCCCCCCCCCCCCCGCCCCCCAGCCGCCCTGTAAGAGTTGAGGTTGACCACGTAGAACTGCCAATATTTTTAGCAACTGTGGCAGTGGTTTTTTAGCAGAGAGATCGTAGATGGAGGGTGGAGTTGCAAAGTTGTGGTTCTTCCCTTCCGGCTGTCTTCAGCCTCTCCCTTTGGAACTGGACACACAGTGGCACAGATTGTTCAAAACAATGTTAGAGCAGGCAGGAAGAGAGGCGGCTGGAGAGATCCCAATAAAAGCAGGAGCCAGAATGCTGCGTTCCTTCCGACACTACGGAAAAAAGCGGCAGTGCAGGGAAAGGGCTAAGTTTCCTTGAAACAGCACTACCAGCTCCATAAAAACATCAGCATCACAGTTAAAGATGAGGTGTTGCCTCAGGGTTTTGCCTTTACTTATGCAGAACTACAGGGAATTTACAGCATAGAAACAGGCCATTCTGCCCAACTGGTCCATGCTGATGTTTATGCTCCACACGAACCTCCTCCCATCCTATTTCATCTTGTCCCATCAACATATTCTTGTATTCCTTTCTCCCTCGTGGGCTTCCGCTCTTATGCTTCAACCATTTGATGTTGTAGGGAGCTTCACTTTCTAAGTACTCTCCTGAGTTACCTATTGCAATTCATAGTGACTATCTTGTATTTAAGCCTCATGGTTTTCATTCCCCACCACCTCCCCCACCCCCAAAAGTGGAAATGTACCCGATCAAATTCTTTCCTAATCTTAAAGACCCCTTTTAAGTCACGCCTCAATCTTCTCTCTTCTGTAATGTTAATTGTGATGTTTTGTAGCTGTTTTGAGTTCCATTTATAAACCGCAGCCCACATTAAAGCTGAATCCAGCTCTCACCTTGGTGAAGACTCTCCAAACACTTGTTTTCACGTGAGACTTCGAAAACAAATCTCTGGCATCATCCAATCAGTTTCCCCTTTTCCTGCTGTTGTACTTGCCCAGTCAAAAATTACCACGGCTTTGATTATATCAGATCTGCCCACACCCCTCAAAAGAAAACTGTTTTATTTTTGAACTGCCCTGCATTTCACTGTAATTTTGAGATCAAAGGGAGGCTTGTAATCTGATAAGTGATTGTTTTCTCCGCTTCCAGTCTCTAATGTCTTGTGTTTCTCCATTTTCTAGAATGATCCATACTCCTGAGCACTTTCTGCTCTCGTTGCCTTTTTCTATTTCCACCGCCACACCCCCCACACCACACCCCATCCTCCACAACCCCCCCTCTCCACACCCCACCCTCCACACCCCAAACTCTCAGCCCTAACATCCTTAATGTGTTGAACTCATGATCCACTGCACGGTCTCCCTACCCTCCAACTCATTCTTTCTCAACACCTCAGGATTACAGAACTCCTTCAGCTCTGCCCTTCCTCCTGCATACCATGGGATTTTAAAAATTAGGGAGAAGCTACAAAGGCTGAATTCCTGAAATTAAGAAAAGAAATGCTGGAAATACTTAGCTGACCTGGGGAGAGGAAAGACAGGTTCTGACTTTTCAGATGGTGCATCCTTCCTCAGTTTTAAAACCTAGGTTTTAAAACCTAATCTTAGTGTTGCTGCACGGTTACTTCCTGCTGTTTCTCATCTTTGCTCCAAACAAGAAAAAAATAGGGACCGGATCAGGAAGGGCCAGGGTGGCAGGGACAGGAGTATGCCATTTGGTTATTTGAGTCTGCTCCGCCATTCAAAAGATTATGACTGTTCTTCTACCTTAACACTATCTTCCCACGCTATCTCTACCCTGTAATATCAACTTAATCTCTCCCCATAGGACCATTCCCTCATCCCATGAACCAGCCTAGTGAACCTTTGTTGCACTCCCTCGAGGGCAAGAATACCCTTCCTTAAGTAAGAAGACCAAAACTT
This sequence comes from Carcharodon carcharias, assembly GCF_017639515.1. Lineage (NCBI taxonomy): Eukaryota > Metazoa > Chordata > Chondrichthyes > Lamniformes > Lamnidae > Carcharodon > Carcharodon carcharias. Next base: position 21,119,800 of record NC_054488.1, read on the forward strand.
TAACTATACTGCAGTTTTGGTCTCACCACTGCCTGGGATCTATATATTTTAGCAGCATTATGGACAGGAGAAGGCCATTCAGCCCCTTGAGCCTGTCCTGTTATTCGATTAGATCATGACTGCTTTTTCCCTCAGCTCCATCCATCCACCTTAGCTTCCTATCCCTTGACCCCTTACTGAACAAAGAAATCTATTCACCTCACTCTTGAAAGTTCCAATTGACCCCAGGCATCCACAGCTTTTTGGGGGAGAGAGCTCCAGGTTTCCATTACCCTTTGTGTGAAGAAGTTCTTTCTGATTTCACTCTGGAATGGCTTAACATGAACTTTAAGCTCATGCCCCCTGGATTTGGGTGCCCCCTGCCCAACCTATCACCACCACCACCAGAGGTAATATTTCCTCTATATCTAGACTATTGAATCCATTTCACACTTTTAAACACCTTGATCAGATCACTGTTCAATCTCCAAAATGCCAGGAAATACAAGCCAGCTTTCAGCCCCAGTATCCTTACATATGAACAAACAATAGGAGTAGGCGATTCAACCCCTTGAGCCTACTCCTCCATTTAATAAGGTCATTGCTGATCTGAAAGTAACCTCAAATCTGTATCCCATCTACTCCCGATAGCCTATCACCCCCTTGCTAGCCAAGAATCTAACCATCTCTGCCTTAAAAATATTCAAAGACACTGCTTCCATCACCTTTTCAGGAAGAGAGTTCCAAAGACTCACGGCACTGAGTGTAAAGAATTTTTGCCTCAGCCCTGTTTTAAATGGGCAATCCCTTATTTTTAAACAGTGACCCCTAGTTCTAGGTTCTTCCACAAGAAGGAACATCCTCTCTACATCCACGCTGTCAAGACCTCTCAGGATCTTATATATTCCAATCAAGTCGTCTCTCACTCTTCTAAACTCCAGTGGAGTTTACAAGCCTAGTCTGTCCAACATTTCCCCATAAGACAACCCACCCATTCCAGGTATTAGCTGGTAAACCTTCTCTGAACTGCTTCCAACACATTTACATCTTTTCTTAAATAAGGTGATCAATACTATACACAGTACTCCAAATGTGGTCTCACCAGTGCCCAGTACAACTGATGCATAACCTCCCTACTTTTGTATTCAATTCCCCTTGCAATAAATGATAACATCCTATTAGCTTTCCTAATTACTTGCTGTATCTGCATGCTAGCCTTTCGTGATTCATGCACTAGGTCACCCTCTGTGCCTCAGAGCTCTGCAATCTTTCACCATTTAGATAATATTTTTATTCTTTTACTCTTCTATTTTTCCTGCTAAAATGGACAATTTAACATTTTCCCACATTTTACTCCATTTGCCAGATATTTGCCCACTCCCTTAACCTATCTATATCCTTTTGTAGCCTCCTTATATCCTCTTCACAACTTACTTTCCTACCTATCATTGTGTCATCAGCAAAATTGGCAACCATCTCATCGATCCCTTCATCCATGTCATGTATATAAATTGTAAACAGTTGAGATCCCAGCACTGATCTCTGGCACACCACTCATTACATCTTGCCAATCTGAAAAAGACCCATTTATGCCTACTCTCTGCTTCCTGTTAGCTAGCCAATCTTCTATCCATGCAAATATGTTACCCCCTATACCATGAGCTTTTCTTTTCTGCAATAACCTTTGATGTGGCACTCTATCAAATGCCTTCAGGAAATCTAAGTACAGTACATCCACTGGTTCCTCTTTATCCACAGCAATGTTAGTTCCACAAAGAACTCCAATAAGTTGCTTAAACATGATTTTCCTTTCACAAAACCATGTTGACTTGTCTGACGACCTTGAGCTTATCCAAGTGCCCTACTATAACTTCTTTAATAATAGCTTCTAATGTTTTTCCATGACGGATGTTGAGCTAACTGACCTGTAGTTTCCCACTTTCTGTCTCCCTCCCTTTTTGAATAGTGGAGTTACATTTGCTATTTTCCAATCTAATGGGACCTTCCCCAAATCTAGAGAGTTTTGGGAAATTAAAACCAATGCATCGACTATCTCACCAGTCACTTCTTTTAAGATCCTAGGATGAAGTCCATCAGGACCTGGGTTCTTGTCAGCCTGCAGCTCCAACAATTTACTCAGCACAACTTCTCTGGCGATTGTAATTTTCCTGACTTCTCCATCCCTTCCACTTCCTGGTTTATAGCAGCTTCTGGGATGTCACTTGTATCCTGTATATTGAAAACTGATGCAAAATACCTGCTCTGGTGATTCTGTGCTGCACACCCTGCAAGACCACTATATCCTTCTTGAGATACAGTACCTGAACTGTACTTCAGATGGGGGTTGTAATAAATTTGGAGGGGAGGACGGGTTTCTTGCAAGAAACAGTTCACTCTATTTACAAACTCCTGATGAGACTGTATGCTTTTTCCAAGGCCAAGGCTAAAAAGCTCCACCCTTAAGATTCCCTGCGCTTAGGGCTGACTCGTCTGCACAGTCACATGATCCCCATAACAGTAAGAAATGCTTTAACTTCTAATTACTACATTCCCCCCACTTTTAATTTTGTTTTACCCTCTTATTTACAAAAACATCTTAACCCATATTATATACAATTATATGCAGTTCATGCTGTTATAAACTTAGTCTTTAAGGAGGCTTTAAGATTCCGGTAGAGTGATGCAACTCTACAGCTGGAGATTCTTCCATTGGCTTAACTTGAACAGGAACTGCAGCTTCAGGGACATCTCTAGATAATGGCAGTTCAGAATTATTTACTTCAACAGAGACATCAGGTATGTCAATTCTTTGTCGATCTGGCAGCTCAGGGGTTGACGTTTCGACTTCGATTTCAGGTGGATTGACTGGTTTCTGAAGGGTTTCTCGATTTCTGAGATGATCCACGTGTTTCCCAGCAATCCTGTTTTCCACTTCTACCTGATAAGATACAGGTTCTGTTTCAGACAACATTGTACCAGGGACCTATCTTGGTCCAGTTGCAAAATTTCGTACAAAAACTTTCTCTCCATATCTGATAATTCTTGACCTTTACTATGAATGTCATGATTTACTTTCTGACTTCCCTGGTTTCTCTCCACCTTCCCCTCTAAATTAGGGCATATTAGACTCAATTTTGTCCAAAGATTTGTGAACCTAAATGGGATTAAACACATCAGAACAGCCCCGTATCATCCCTCATCCAATGGGTTAGCAGAAAGAGCAGTACAAGCCTTTAAAACAGGTGTTTTAGGCGTGAAGAAACTATCAGACAGAATATTAGAAACATGTATTTCAAAATCCCTGTGCAGCTATCACACAACTTCCTCATGCAATCACTGAATTAACACCTCTAAAGGTGTTACACTCTGAAGTGTAACACCTCTGAAATACATGTTTCTAATGTTCCCTCTGATAGTTTCTTCATGCCTGTTTTAAAAGTTTGTACTGCTCTTTCTGCCAAACCATTGGATGAGGGATGATAATGTGCTGTTTTGATGTGTTTAATCCCATTTAGGTTCATGAATCTTTGGAATTTAGTACTAGTGAAAGCAGTGCCATTGTCTGACACAATAACTTCAGGTAAACCATGAACACTGAAACTCTTGCGCAGTTTTTCAATGGTTGCAGATGAAGTAGGTGATCTCACTTCAAACATGTCCATCCATTTGGAATGTGCATTGATAATCACAAGAAACATGGTACCTAGAAATGGACCTACATAGTCTATATGTAATCTAACTCAGGGTCAACCAGGCCACTCCCACAGATGCAGTGGACCTGAAATGGCAACTTCTGCTGTTGCTGGCACTGGAGACAGTGTTTCACCATTTTTTCTAAATCGCTGTCTATAGCTGGCCACCAGATATAACTTCGTGCGAGCATGCTCATTTCCAAAATACCAGGATGCGGACTATAAATTTCTTCCAGTAATGTTTCTCTTCCTTGCACAGGGATAACAACTCTTGCTCCCATTATAAGATAACGTCTTGGCAACTCAGTCTGGATCTACGTACAAAGAATGGTTTTAATTCTTCAGGGACTTGTGCAATTGACCATCCTTGTAATACTTGTTCACAGACTCTTGCTAAAATTGGATCCCAACTTGTCCAATTCTTTATCTGCCTCATGCAACCTGTTGAGGAGTCCAGGAAATTTAATGCAAGTACTACCTCTTGAGGTATTGGTACATGTGTAATACTATCGGGCAAAGGGAAATGACTGAGGGCACCTGCATTTGCTATATGCACAGTGCATAAAAGTGTACTCGTATACCAACAAAATTAAAGTCCATCTTTGAATTCTAGCAGAGGTTATCAGTGGGATTGCCTTATCTTCACTAAACAACCCTAACATGGTTTGTGATCTGTCAATGTGGTGATGTCAACCGTGCAAATATTGACAGAACTTCTTTACTCCAAATGCGATAGATAAGTCTCTTTTTCAATTTGAGAGTAACCTTTCTCAGCTGCACAAAGGGTTCTGGATACATATCCTATTGGTCTTTCAGATCCACCCTCCATCTTGTGTGACAATTACTACTCCCACACCGTAGAGAGATGCATCACAAGTGAATATCAATTCCTTAGATGGGCTGTAGTGCACTAGCAGACATGATGAGTGTAAAAGCTTCTTGACTCTTGTGAAAGCTCCCTCTTGTTGTGCTTTCCAGGACCATCTGTGGTGGTTCTTCAATAATAAGTGTAAAGGGGCTAACACTGTAGATAGATTAGGCAAGAATTGATAGTAATAGTTTACCATGTCCAAAAAAGACGAGCTCCGTAGGTAGGAAAGGGCACTTCCTTGATTGCCCTGACTTTCTCCTCTAATGGATGCAGACCTTGGACATCCACTTAATGACCCAGATACGCAACTTACTTTGCCTGAAAAGTGCATTTTTCTTTTTTTAAATGAACACAAGTCTCTAAAAATCTCATCAAAACCTCTTCCAGGTTTGCCACATGTTATTCTTCTGTGGATCCTGTGATTAGGACGTTGTCCAGGTACATTATAACTCAGGGAAGCCCTTGTAGTAAGCTTTCCATGATTCTTTGTAAAATTGCACAGCCATAGGACACACTGAAGGGTAGACATGTATACTGGTGTGTGTTTATGGTGACATAACTTCTTGATGTGGTGTCCAACTTGAACTGTTGATATGCATGACTCATGCCCAGTTTAGTGTAGGATCTTCTTCCTGCAAGTTAATATACAAAACTTCAACCTTTGGGATTGGGTATTTGTCCAATTTCACAGTCTTGTTTCCTGTTAATTTATGATGCCCGCAGATGCGAATGGTTTGATCCAGTTTTAGCATAGGGACTATGGATGCTGCCCATTCTAAAAGTTGAACTGGTTGTGTTATTCCTAACTTCTCCAAATGACATAATTATGCATCCACCTTTTCTTTTAGAGCGAAAGGTACAGGTCTTACCTTAAAAAAATTGGGGCATTGCTTTAGAGTCCATGTATATTTTAGCTTGTAGACCTTTAATTTTCCCTAACTCGTCTTAGAACGCTCTGTCATACTTCTGGAATTCTTCCTGTCCTGATCTGGAAAATTTCTGATCAACTTAGTTTGATTTCTTTCAACCAATCACGGCCCAGAAGGCTAGGCCCTTCTCCAGTTACAACAATTATTGCCAGCTGAACTGTCTGTTATCTGTAGGATACAGGTACAGAGGTGATGCCTTTTACCTGTATTGCTTCTCTTGTATATGTTTTTAATTGAGCAGCGGTTTTCTCCAAACTCAATGGCTGGGTACCTTCTCTGAGATATTTAAAAATATGTCCTCCTGCCACTGTGGTTGATGCTTCTGTGTCCACCTCCATGAGTAGAGGCTTTCCCCCACTTACCTGAAGTGTAACAGTGTACCAGTGATTGGTTCAGTTTTCCTGGCCTTCAGATTGTGTAGGGAATAAACGTCAGCCTCAGTAACTCCTGGCTTATCTATATTGTGCACTTCACATGACTTGATGTCTGACTTGATGTCCAAGTGGCTGCCTTGATCTGGTCCTGCACTGTTTAACAACATGCCCTTTTTTTTTGGCAGTGGTGACATTCCACCTCTCTAAATCTACAGATTTTGGGTGCGTGATTTCCCCACAATGGTAACACTAGCTTTTGGGTTACTGGTGAGCTGCTTCCAGCATTTCTTTTTGTTTTTCTAGCAGTAGGGACCATGTCTCACTTCACGGTAACCCCCCTGATCATCGCACCACGCATGGCGATAGGTTCCCGCCATGTTGCTCACTCTGACAGATGAGTTGTACAGGTCAATTCTGCCAAAGAGGGGCATTGCTGGTGAGCATACTTCTTTTCTTCCCTTAAAATATCAAAATGCTCACAGTCGTGAGGCACTGCGTCAGCGCTATTTATTCTTGCTGCCAGTTATAATAAACTTGGAGGGCAGGATGGGTTTCTTGTAAGAAACAGTAAACTTTATTTACAGACTCCTGATGAGATTATGTGCTTGTTCCAAGACCAAAGCTAAAAAGTTCTGCCCCACACTTAGGGCTGATTCGTCTGTACAGTCACATGATCCCCCTAACAGTAAGAAATGGTTTAACTTGCAATTACTACAGGGGTGGTCTGTATCAAAATGCTATAAAACTGAAGCATAACTTTGTATTCCAAAACTCTTTGATTGAATTTTCACCTGTCTGCTAGTTTTTAGCTCTCTTGTGCCTGTGGAAACCCATATCCCTTTGCTCCTCCAGAGTTCCTAGTCTCTCTCTCTATAACACAGCACTGTTAATCTAATATGGAATACCAGAATTTCACTTCAGGACCAACCTTTTAAATGTGCAGTGCCCAAAGCTGAATGCAGTACTTAGTATTAGTACAGTAAATGAATCATGGTGGTGTTCTGCACTGTGCAACTTCAATGTGGAAAACAAATACTATCTCAGTTTTGTTTATATCAGATGTAGCCGCTCTTGTTTTTGTTCTACTTGTGAAGTCTTTCCTGAGTTTCCCTATAATTTTGAGGCTTCTTTGTGGGCAAGATCTATTTAAAGGGATTAAAGCTTTGAAAGGTTCAGACCGAGACTGGTACCTTCCCTCTAATCAGCGGCAACCACATGTTCTTCACTCCCGTGCCATCCACAGCCTGTGGCTTCTCCATGAGCACTGCTCCCAGAATGATTGTTTAGGGGCATTCCAAGTGTGAAAGGCAAAAGTCACCCAGGTTTTACAGCTTCACCATCAAACACTCCCAGGACAGGTACAGCACGGGGTTGGATACAGGGTAAAACTCCCTCTACACTTCCCTCATCAAACACTCCCAGGGCAGGTACAGTATGGGTTTAGATACAGAGGAAAGCTCCCTCTACACTGTCCCCATCAAACACTCCCAGGACAGGTACAGCACGGGGTTGGATACAGGGTAAAGCTTCTTCTACACTTTCCTCATCAAACACTCCCAGGGCAGGTACAGCACAGGTTTAGATACAGAGTAAAGCGCCCTCTACACTGTCCCCATCAAACACTCCCCGGACAGGTACAGCACAGTGTTAGATACAGAGTAAAGCTCCCTCTACACTGTCCCCATCAAACACTCCCAGGGCAGGTACAGCATGAGGGTTGGATACAGAGTAAAGCTCCCTCTACACCAGGCTTGTCCAGCCTTTTCACTTCGGGGGCCATTTTCCATTTTTTTCTCACTCAAGGGGCTGATGAGCAAATTTTGGAAAGATAATGTTTGGCACAACATTAAACATGAATTTCAAAACAAAGTTGAGGTATGAAGAAAAGAAACAACAGTAAAGCAATGTCAAAGCAATAAATTGATAAAGATCTCAATTAGAGTGTGAGAGGGACAGAGTCCGTTTGTCTGGCTCACTCCCAATCTCTTAATGCTCACTCACTCACCCTCACCCACCATGTGAGTGGGTATGTTAGTGAGTTGGAATATGGGGGTGAAGGTGTGTGCTATGGCACAGCCAATGGTAAATGCTGAGCTACTCAAATCCCAGATGGAACTTGAAGCAGCCACCACAGCTATTTTCAATGTGTATGTATTTTGAGATGCAGATTTTGAATTTAGTAGTAATAAGACCACTGAGTCTTACAGATTTCTTACAAAACTAAACTAAATCTTTATTAATAGGAGAAATGATTTGAAGTACATACATAGATCTACAAATTACTACTATGGTAACTTCTAAATCCCCTAGTTAATCTAACTCCCACTTATACTTTCGTTAAGGCAACAGTAAGACACACAGATTTTAAAAAACCCAAGTAAAGCACACACCCTGGATAGTCGAATTCAAAGTGAGTTTTCTCAGCTTTGGTTCCTTGTAGATACCAGCTTGAGACTTAGATGCTGGAGGCTTTTCACACTTGTTAGAGTCTAGAATACATTCCCTTACACACAGCCTTCTCTCCTTTATACATATTTTCCCCTTTCGATGCAAATTCTCATTGTTTCACTATGTCTTTGGACTTTACCTCTCTAATAATAAAAAAAATCATAGTCCCAAATTTACCAGTAATCTTTGGGAAAAATAAACACACTTTTTCTATTGGCCAGGTGAAATATTTTACCTCCTTTTTTTGAATTCAAGCTACTCTGATTTATTTAAAAATGCAAATGTTCCCTTTACATCATGTTTCCCTACATAACATTTCAAACCTAGCTTATCTTCTGACACATCAAAACCTTAAGGCCAGCTGCCTTTAATTCTATTAAGTCACGCGCACATACAGACTATTACTCTATTTTACAATAAATTCCAATGACATCTTGAAAATTATTATACCTTCCTGACAGTGAGTGGGAATCCTGAGACTGCGAGTGAGCCAGACACACAGACACACAGAGACATGCAATCCCACACTCATTCACTCTCTCTCCCACTCACTCACACGCTCTCTCTCTCCCACACTCACTCACTCTCCCCCTCTCTCCCACACACTCTCTCTCCAATCTACACACACTCACTCTCTCTCCTACTCAGTCTTTCCCCCATATTCACTCTCTCTCCCTCTCACACATTCACTCTCACCATCTCGCACGCTCACTCACTCGCCCGCTCACATGCTCATGTGCTCGCCCACTCCTGCACTCATGCGCTCACTCTCTCCCATGCTCTCTCACTTGCTTTCCCATGCTGGCTGGCCTGCCCGTTCGCCCTCTCCCACGCTCGCCCTCTCCCACGCTCACCCGCTCCCACGTTCGCCCTCTCCCACGCTTGCCCGCTCGCCCACCCGCCCGCTCCCATGCTCACCTGCCCGCCCGCTCCCACACTCGCCCACTCCCATGCTCGCCCTCTCCCACACTCACCCGCCCGCTCTCTGGGCACCACATTGCAAGTTCATGGGCCACGCGTTGGATGAGCCTGCTCTACACTGTCTCCATCAAACACTCCCAGGGAAGGTACAGCACAGGTTAGATGCAGAGTTATGTTTCTGATGCAATCACCTTGATTTCAGAAGAGTGCCCCCAAATGTGATTCTTCTGTGTCCCACATCTTTGTGGCCTCCCTGTGTGAGATTCTTCAGTTAGGGACAGATTGATGTGACAGGTTTATGCTGACCTGGGTGGCCTGCCTAATGTTGCTGTGGATGATTAGGAAGGGGAGACTGGACAGAGCTGGCCTGGTTTTGGAGAATGTGACAGTGATGAATGAGTAGAGTGACTGATTTAGTCTTCACTTAATGACAGCATTAATCAGATGGTAAGTAGTGGAAGCAGACAGAGTGACAGCTAATACCCTGTGTTAACAACCATCCCAACTGGCTTAGAGTTGCTGGTATGGAATCTCCCATAGTAGTGTCAACGGTAGTGACATTTTAACCAGCACCTAAACCATGATCTCAGTTTCCCTCAGGACTTAAGACATGAGGCCTAATTATATAGAAATTAAAGCACAGACACAGGCTATTCAGCTCAACTGGCCTGTGCCAGTTTCATGCTCCACACAAGCCTCCTCCCAACCCACTTCATCTCACTCTATTAGCATATCCTTCTATTCCTTCTTCCTCAAGTACTGATCTGGTTTCTGCTAAGTGCATTCCCTCTACTCATCCTGTGCATCTTTGAACTCACAATCCAGTCATGACTCCTGCAAAGTGTCAGAACCCTCCCAAAAAGAAATGGACATTAATTCTTACCCCACTGACCTGAAGAGGTACAAGATGCAGAGAGGTTTGCACACTTAACAACACCACTCCCTCTCCAGTTCCAATCTGCTTCACCCAGGTCAGCCTGGGCCAGCTCTGGGACTTACTGAATTATGCCGGGGGTGGTGGGGTAGGAAGCATTTTTATGTATTGATTTTCATTCAGCACCTCCCAGGCTGAAAACCCCTGCTGTACAATAATGAAAACCTAGCAACCCATTCTCCAAATATTGAATTGGAACAGTGGACTGCACCCAATCATTGCCTTATTGTCTTGAGAAGATTAGGATCAGGAGGAGACCAGGCAGCCCCTTTTGCCATTCAGTTAGATAATGGCTGGTCAACTCCAGTTACCTTTCCTTTCTTACTCTTTGACTACGCTTCCTCCTCCTTCTCTTTCAGGTACCATGCCCCAAGAGGGCATTGGCATCCATGGTCTTCCATTGGAATGGTCCATGATTCTGCTCAGCAAAGTACTGCAGTGGTTTGCTGTTGCCTTCTGACCAGGAAACTTTCCCACTTTTAACTGCCTGCCAAGATTTACAGGTTGATAATCAATCTGTTTGGCCACATACCTTCCTGCCTTCAAGTCCTGAAGTGGGACTTGAACCCAGAGATTCTGGCCCAGACGTAGGGACAATACCACTGTGTCACAAGACCTCCTGATTACCCTTACTGAGCTCAAATCCAATTGACTTTCATCTTGAAAGCTCCAATTGCCCCAGCATCCGTAGCTTTTTTGGGGAGAGAATTTCAAATTTTGTGCAAAAATGTGCTTCCTGATTTCACTTCTGAATGATGGACCAGCTTTAATTTTAAGATCATGTCGCCTTGCATTTGGCTCTCCCAGCAGAGGAAATATTTTTTTCTGAATCTATCCTGTTGAGCCCTTCATAACATTTTAAGCAATTTGATCAGATCATTTGTCTATTTTCTAAACTCAGTACAAGCCACCACCTGTGCTCATAATTTATTCCTCTGAGCCTCAGTCTCATACGTTATGTGTCCAGACTGTTTCTCAAGAGTCTGGAATTCGCTTGCAGTAATAGAGAATGATGCAGCGGTGAAGTTACTGCATCTGTAATCCGGCGGCCTGGGGTATTAATCCAGAGGATGTGAATTCAAACGCTACTGTGGGAAATACACAATTTGAATTAAATATATTTGAAAAAAATTACATACCTGTCACATGGGAGAAAGAATTAGCTAAAGCTATTTGTTGATTTTCTTTTCTCTGGAATCTTGCTGTCTGCAAACTGGCCAGTGGTTTTACCTCTGTAACAACAGCATTTAGTAAATGGCTTCTTGGCTGTCAAGCTCTTTGGGACATCCTGAGGTCATGACAGGACACTTAGCAGAGAGAACAAGAGAGATTTCTATCATCCTGCAGGATGACAGAGGCTATTAATAAAGAGACAGGCAAGTATTTAATGGGAAGGCAACACATTAGGGAAATGGCTTAGTCTGTGAGGAGAGGAATCTGCTAATCTCTTCATGATGAAGTCTTCAGTTGAATGGTTGTACCCTTCATTAACATGCACATCACCCCTCTCTTCTCCAAGGGTTAGCCTGAACTTAAAAGCCTGGATTCCCTTCAGTTCCTCATTTGCATTATCTTTCATCTGTGCCAGTTCAGTGGCTACCAAGTGGTGCCTCACTCTCTCTTGGTCTGTCTTGTGATTCTGAGACCTTGGTGAAGAGCAGAGATGGGGGTGGGGATAGGGAGGGGGTGGGGGTCTCAGAAACTCCAGTTACTGTATTCTCTGAAAGAGCTGCTCCTTCCCTGTCATAGGGTTATGAAGCTTACTTAAACCACAGGGTGGTAAAGAGAGTTGTGAATATCTGCCCCTTAGCATTGATCAAATATTTTCCCTGCTAAGTGCTGTTAGGCTCTTGTGCCCATGTCCTGACCCATACTAACTCCCATCAACCTTGGCCTCATTGACCTGCATGGACTCCCAATTCACCAACGCCACAATTTTAAAGTTCGCATCCTTGTTCTCAAATCCCTCCATGGTCCACCCCTCCCCATCTCAGTAACCTTTTCCAACTCTACAACCCTCCAAGATCTGAGTGCTGTTCTACTCTGGTTTCCAGTATACCCCTGACTTTTGTTGCCCCACCATTGGCCAGCCCAGCCCAGCCTCCTGGACAGACGCAGGCTCCTGGCATCACTTGGGCATGAAGGAAGCCATGTGTGATTGAAGTTTCCACTTTCATTTCGCGTAACATTAATTTCAGCTGCCTCATCTCTAGAATCCCTCCCAGAACGTCTCTAAGACTTTCCTTGAAACATACTGTTTTGAGTTCAGTTTCAGTTGAGGGAGAGAAGAGTGAGTCAGGACTAGTATTTTAAACTTAACTAAGGGCAATTATGAAGGCATGAAACCAGAGCTTGCCGGAGTGAACTGGCAAATGAGGTTAAGAGATAGAACCATAGAGATGCAGTGGCAGACTTTTACAGAAGTATTTCAGAATACACAGAATAGATACATTCCTTTGAGAAAGAAAACTTCCAAGGGGAGAACCCACCATCCATGACTAACTAAAAAAGTTAAAGGCAGTATCAAACTTAAAGAAAAAGCAGATAATTGTGCAAAGATGAGTGGCAAGTCAGAAAATTGTACAGAATATAAAGAACAGCAAAGAATGACTAAAAGATTAATAAGGAAGGAAAAATTAGAGTAGGAGCGAAAGCTAGCTGGAAATACAAAGACGGATAGGAAGAGCTTCTATAGGTACTTAAATAAGAAAAGAGTTAACAAGTGAGCCTTGGTCCTATAGAGAGTGCATCTGGGGAATTAATAATGGAAAATAAGGAGATGGCAAACAAATTAAACAGGTATTTTGTATCATTCGTCATGATTGACAATACAAGTAAAATCCCAGAAATAGTGTAAATCAGGAAATGGAAGGAAGGGAAGAACTGAGGAAAATTACAATCACCAGAGAAGTGGTCTTGAGCAAATTGTTGGAGCTGCGGGCTGACAAATCCCCCGGTCCTGATGGACTTCATCCTAAGGTCTTAGAAGAAGTGGCGAGTAAAATAGTTGATGTGTTGGTTTTAATTTTCCAAAATTCCCTAGATTCGAGTAAAGCTCCATTAGGTTGGCAATTAGCAAATGTAACTCCTTTATTCAAAAAAGGAGGGAGACAGAAAGCAGGAAACTATAGATCGGTTGGTTACCTTAAGATCTGACATAGGGAAAATGTTAGAAGCTATTATTAAAGATGTTATAGCAGGGCACTTAGAAATGTTTAAGGCAATCAGTCACAGTTAACATGGGTTTGTGAAAGGGAAATAATGTTTAACCAATGCGTTGGAGTTCTTTGAAGGAGTCACATGTTCTGTGGATAAAGGGGAACTGGTGGATGTACCATACTTATATTTCCAGAAGGCATTTGATAAAGTGCCACATCAAAGGTTGTTGCAGGAAATAAAAGCTCATGGTATAGGGGGTAATATATTGGCATGGATAGAAGATTGGCTAGCTAACAGGAAGCAGAGGGTAGCCATAAATGGTTATTTTTCTGGCTGGCAGGAAGTGACAAATGATGTGACAAGGGATCAGTGCTGGGACCTCAAAGTTTTACAATTTATATAATTACTTGGATGAAGGGACAGATAGTATGATGGCTAAATTTGCTGATGACACAAGGGTAAGTAGGAAAGTAAGTTGTGAAGAGGACAGAAGGAGGCTGCAAAGTGACATAGATAGGTTAAGTGAGTGGGCAAAGATCTGGCAAATTGAGTATAATGTGGGTAAATGTGAAATTGTTCATTTTGGCAGAAAGAATAAAAAAAGAAACATTACCTAAATGGTGAGAGATTGCAGAGCTCTGAGATTCAGAGATATCTGTGTGTATTAGTGCACCAATCACAAAAAGCTAGTATGTGGGTACAGCAAGTAATTAGCAAAGCTAATGTTATTGTTTCTTGCGAGGGGAATTGAATACAAAAGTAGGGAGGTTATGCTTCAGTTGTACAGAGCACTGGTGAGACCACATCTGGAGTACTGTTTACAGTATTGGTTTCCTTATTTAAGGAAAGATGTAAATGCGTTAGAAGCAGTTCAGAGAAGGTTTACTAGGCTGATACCAGGAATGGGAAGGTTGTCTTATGAGGAAATGTTGGACAGTATCCACTGGAGTTTAGAAGAGTAAGAGGTGACTTGATCAAAACCTTTAATATCCTGAGGGATCTTGACAGAGTGGACGTGGAGGGGATATTTCTTCTTGTGGGAGAATCTAAAACTAGGGGTCATGGTTTAAAAATAAGGTGTCACTCATTTAAGACAGAGATGAGGGGAAGTTTTTTCTGAGGGTCATGAGTCTTTGGAATTCTCTTCCTCAAAAGGCAGTGGAAGCAGAGTCTTTGAATATTTTTGAGGCAGAGCTAGATAGATTCTTGATTAACAATGGGAGGGGGGGGGGTGAAAGGTTATTGGGGGTAGACAGGAGGTTACAGTCAGATCAGCCATGATCTTATTGAATGGTGGAGCAGGCTTGAAGGGCTGATTGGCCAACTCCTGTTCTGAGTTCGTATGTAACAAGCCTCTGGTCACCTGCCCTAGTGTCACCTTATTTAACTTGGTGACAATTTTTGTGCGGTTCTTGTGAAGTGCATTAGGACATTTTACTATGTTAAAGGCACTATGATAATGCTAGTTATTGCTGATGTACGTGCCCTCTAGAATCTCACTCTAGTACTCCAAGAAATAAGTGTTGGCAGGGCATTTATAGGCTGATCACCTTAAACCATTGGGTAGCTGGTGAGGGGAAGGGTGTGGGTCCTCCATGAGGTAACAGGCAGTGTCATCCTCATCCACTGTGCAATTTCCAGCAGGAATCATTGAGTAGCAATCAGGAACAAGAAGCCTGTGATGTTTCTTGTCCATTCATTCCCTCTTCCCAGGTACTGAGGCCAATTGTAACATTTTCAATAGCATCCCTGGTTGGGATTGACTAGCTCAGCACAGGCTGAACATTTTTTTGAATTCATTTTATGGGATGTGAGCGTCGCTGGCTAGGCCAGCATTAATTGCCCATCCTTAATAGCACTTAAGAAGGTTTCCTTCTTGAACCGCTGCAGTCTATATGGTGTAGGTGCACCCTCAGTGCTGTTAAGAAAGGAGTTCCAGGATTCCAGCAACAGTGAAGGGACGGTGATATATTTCCAAGTCAGGAGGGTGTGTGGCTTAGAGGGGAACTTCCAGGTGGTGGTGTTCCCATCTATCTGCTGCCCTTGTCCTTCTAGATGGTAGCGGTCGAGGGTTTGGAAGGTGCTGCCTAAGGAGCCTTGGTGAATTCTTGCAATGCATCTTGTAGATGGTACACACTGCTGCCACTGTTTGTCGGTGGTGCAGGGAGAGAATGTTTGTGGATGGGGTGCCAATCAAGTGGGCTGCTTTATTCTGGGTGGTGTTGATCTTCTTCAGTGTTGTGAGAGCCGCACTATCCAGGCAAATGAGGAGTATTCCATCACACTCCTGATTTGTGCCTTGTAGATGGTGGACAGGCTTTGGGGAGTCAGGAGGTGAGATACTTGCTTCAGGATTCTTAGCCTCTGACCTGCTCTTGTAGCCACAGTATTTATATGGCTAGTCCAGTTCAGTTTCTGGTTAATGGAAGCCACCAGGATGCTGATCGTGGGGAATTCAGCAATGGTAATGCTATTGAATGTCAAGGGGCAATGGTTCGATTCTCTCTTGTTGGAGATGGTCGTTGCCTGGCACTTGTGTGGTACAAATATTACTTGCCACTTGTCAGCCCAAGCCTGGATATTGTCCAGGTCTTGCTGTATTTGGACATGGACTGCTTCAGTATCTGAGGAGTCGGAAATGATGATGAACATTGTGCGATTATCAGCGAACATCCCCACTTCTGACCTTATAATGGAAGGAAGGTCATTGATGAAGCAGCTGAAGATGGTTGGGCCGAGAACAGTACCCTGAGGGACTCCTACAGTGGTGCCCTGGAATTGAGATGTTTGAGCTCCAACAATCCCAACCATCTTCTTTTGTGGTAGGTATGACACCAGCCAGCAGAGAGTTTTCCCCCCGATTCCCATTGATTCCAGTTTTGCTTGGGCTCCTTGATGCCACACTTGGTCAAATGCTGCCTTGATGTCAAGGGAGGTCACTCTCACCTCACCTCTGGAGTTCAGCTTTTTTGTCCATGTTTGAATCAAGGCTGTAATGAGGTCAGGAGGTGAGCGGCCCTGGTGGAGCCCAAGCTGAGCATCAGTGAGCAGGGTATTGCTAAGCAAGTGCTGCTTGATAGCACTGTTGATGATCCCCTTCCATCACTTTACTGATGATCGAGAGTAGACTGATGGGGCGGTACTTGGCCAGGTTGGATTTGTCCTGCTTTTTGTGCACAGGACATACCTGGGCAATTTTACACATAGCTGGGTAGATGCCAGTGTTGTAGCTGTACTAGAAAAGCTTGGCTAGAGATGAAGCAAGTTCTGGAGCACAAGCCTTCAGTACTATGTCACGTGGAGTGAATTAAATTGGCTGAAGACTGGCATCTGTGAGGCTGGAGGTATCCGAAGGAGGCCAAGATGGATCATCCACTTGGCACTCCTGGCTGAAGATTGTTGTGAATGCTTCAGCCTTAACTTTTGCATTGATGTGCTGGTAGAGTGGGGGATATGCTGGGCTCCTCCATCATTGAGGATGGGGATATTTGTGGAGTCTCCTCCTCCAGTGAGTTGTTTAATTGTCCACCACCCTTCACGACTGGTCTGTCTATTACTTGTTGCTAATGCTGTTTGGCATGCAGGTAGCCCTATGCTGTAGCTTCACCAGGTTGGCACCTCATTTTTAGGTATGCCTGGTGCTGCTCTTGTCATGTCCCCTGCATTCTTCATTGTACCAGTGTAATCCCTGGCTTGATAGTAATGGTAGAGTGGGGGATATGCTGGGCCATGAGGTTACAGATTGCGGTTGAGTACAATTCTGCTTCTGCTGATGGCCCACAGTATCTCATGGATGCCCAATCTTTAGTTGCTGGATCTGTTCGACATCTATCCCATTTACCACGGTGGTTGTGTCACACAAACATGATGGAGGGTATCCTCAATCTGAAGATGGAATTTCACAAGGACTGTATGGTGGTCACTCCACCAATACTGTCATGGCCAGATGCATCTGTGCGCAGGCAGGTTGGTGAGGATGATCTCCAGTATTTTTTTCCCTTTTGTTAGCTACCTCACCACCTGTTGCAGACCCAGTCAAGCAGCTATGTGCCTTGGGACTCGGCCAGCTCGATCTGTGGTGGTGCTACCGAACCACTCTTAGTGATGGACATTGAAGTCCCCAGTCCAGAGTACATTCTGTGTGCTTGCCACCCTCAGAGCTTCCTCCAAGTTGTGAGAATGACTATGTCAGGCTGTTGCTTGACTAGTCTGTGAGACAGCTCCCCCCAGATGTTAGTAAGGAGGACTTTGCAGGGTAGACAGGGCTAGGTTTCCCATTGCTATTTCCGATGTCTAGGTCGATGAATTTGTAGCGGTTTGACATAACTGAGAGTGGATTGCTAGGCCATTTCCGAGGACATTTATGAACCAACCACATTACTGCGGACCTGGAGTTACTTGTAGGCCAGACCAGGTGAGGACAGCAGATTTCCTTCCCTAAAGGACGTTAGTGAACCAGATGGATTTTTACGACAATGGTTTCATGGTCATCATTAGACTTTTAATTCCCTATTTTTATTGAATTCAAATTCCTCCATCTCCCATGGTGGGATTCAAACCTGGGCCCCCGGGGTATTACCCTGGATCTCTGGATTTTCAGTCCATTTACAGTACCACGACACCATCGCCTCCCCGTGCAACCAGAGACCCTGTCGGTCCCCAGGACGCAATGCCTCTCTCGCTCGCTCTATCTGTCTCGCGCTCACTCTGTCTCTCGCGTTTGCTTTCTCTCGCGCTCGCTCTCTCTCGTGCTCGCTCTCTCTCGCGCGGTCACTCTCTCGCTCTCATTTGCTCTCTTTCTCTCTCTCGTTCGCTCTGTCCCTCTCATTCGCTCTCTCTCTCTCAAGTGCTCTCTCTCTCGCTCATTCGCTCTCCCACTCTCCCGCTCGCGCTCTCTCTCGTTAAGTATAAGTTGATCTCCAAAAGCCTGTGAAGAAATTTACAATGCTTCTTGCATTTAGAACTTGCCTTTCTACAGTACATTTCACAGCCTCACGATGCCCCAAAGTGCTTTACAGTCAATTAAGTACTTTTGAAGTGTAGTCACTGTTGTAATGTAGGAAACTCATCAGCCAATTTGTGCACTGCATGATCCCACAAACAGCAATGTGATCAGGTCATCTGTTTCAGTGGTGTTGATGGACATATATTGGTCAGGACACTGGGGAGAACTCTATTCTTTTTGAAATATTTGGTGGGATTATTCTCATCCGCTTGAGAGGACAGATGGGGCTTCAATGTAAACTGTTTTGTCTAAAATACAGCACTTGCAACAGTGCTGCACTTCTACAGTTTTGCACTGGACCATCAACCTAGATTATGTGTTCAAGACTCTGAAGTTTGATTTGGACTCATATCAAGAGCCAGGTGTGCTTCCAGATGAGCAGAGACTGACACCAATTTATTTCCTATTTATCTCTCTTCTTGTTTCTACCCCCCGCCCTCACCAAGGCATGAAGTATTTGAGACAAAAGCAAAAAACTGCAGATGCTGGAAATCCAAAACAAAAATAAAAATACCTGGAAAAACTCAGCAGGTCTGGCAGCATCTGTGGAGAGGAACACAGTCAATGTTTCGAGTCCGTATGACTCTTCAACAGAACTAACTAAAAATAGAAAAGAGGTGAAATATAAGCTGGTTTAAGGGGGGGTTGAGATAAGTAGAGCTGGATCGAGGGCCAGTGATAGGTGGAGATAACCAAAAGATGTCATAGACAAAAGGACAAAGAGTTATTGAAGGTGGTGATATTATCTAAGGAATGTGCGAATTAAGGGTAGAAAGTAGGACAAGCAAGGTACAGATAGCCCTAGTGGGGGTGGGGTGGGGGGAAGGGAGAGGATTGAAATAGGCTAAAAGGTAGAGATAAAATAATGGATGGAAATACATTTAAAAATAATGGAAATAGGTGGGAAAAGAAAAATCTATATAAATTATTGGAAAAAAAGGGGGATCGGAAAGGGGCTGGGGATGGAGGAGAGAGTTCATGATCTAAAGTTGTTGAACTCAATACTCAGTCCAGAAGGCTGTAAAGTGCCTAGTCGGAAGATGAGGTGCTGTTCCTCCAGTTTGTGTTGAGCTTCACTGGAACAATGCAGCAGGCCAAGGACGGACAAGTGGGCATGAGAGCAGGGTGAAGTATTGAAATGGCAAGCGACAGGGAGGTCTGGGTCATGCTTGCAGACAGACTGAAGGTGTTCTGCAAAGCGGTCACCCAGTCTGTGCTTGGTCTCTGTATGTATGTAAAATGTATTTCCATCCATTGTTTTATCTCTACCTTTTAGCCTATTTCGATCCCTTCCCTTCACCCCACCCCACCCCCACTAAGGCTATCTGTATCTTGCTTGTCCTGCTTTCTACTCTTAACTAGCACATTCCTTAGATAATATCACCACCTTCAACACTTCTTTGTCCTTTTGTCTATGACATCTTTTGGTTATCTCCACCTATCACTGGCCCTCTATCCAACTCTACCTGTCTCCCCCCCCACCCCCCCAAAACCAGCTTATATTTCACCTCTTTTCTATTTTTACTTAGTTACGTTGAGTCATACGGACTCGAAACGTCAACTGTGTTCCTCTCCACAGATGCTGCCAGACCTGCTGAGTTTTTCCAGGTATTTTTATGAAGCATTTGAGGCTGAGTTATGTCAGTTATAAAATAACTGTGTTATTTCAGCTCAAGATAGAAATGTTTTACCCTTTCCCCTGCATGCATGTTTACAATGAGAATATCGCCAATGGTTAAGCTGAAAAGACACAGCAGGCATGAGGGACATGCATCCTATTTCTAATTGAAGACTCTTTGGTTAAGTTGAATGAGAAGAGGAGTATGTGTTACTGCTTTGGTATTCCATAAGCACATTGGATTCATCAGGCTTAGTCTGTCCCAGGTCTACGACATCGCTACCCCCTTATAATAGGGAAAAAAATGCAGTGGGATGCTTTCAAAATTTTATGTTAGACTTTTAAATATATATACATGGACAAAAGTATCAATTGACGATGTATCAGTTAAAAATCTAATTTCTCATCTACAAAGACTGATTGATTGGCCAGCATGTGATGCCATTGATCACCAATGGCTGATGGCTCTATTTATTGTGGGGTGTAACACTATAGTGCTGCTGTTAATGGTGAATGTCACTTATCGTGTAACTGAACACATTGTTTCTTCAGCATGGTAAGTTTTAGTCACTGTGTAAATGTACGGAGTCACTTTATTTAGGGTAAGGGTTACTTACTGTGAGACTACACAGAGCCACAGTTTATTCAGGGTAAGGCTTACTCACTGTGTAACTGTACAGAGTCACTTTACTCAGAGCAAGGGTTTCTCACTGTGTGACTGTACAGAGTCACTGTTCAGGGTAAGAGTTACTCACAGTAACTGTATAGATTCACTGTTATTTAGGGTAGGGATCACTCTGTGTGAGTATACAGAGTCATTGCTTATTCAGGGTAAAGGTCTCTCATTCACTCACTGTGTAACTGTATAGAGTCACTGTTTATTCAGGGTAAGGATCGCTCACTGTGTAACTGCAGAGTCACTGTTTATTCAGGGTAAAGGTCACTCACTCATTCACTGTGTAACTGTATAGAGTCGCTGTTTATTCAGGGTAAGGGTCACTCATTGTGTAACTTGCAGAGTCAGAGTAAAGATCACTCACTGTGTAACTGTACAGAGTCACTGTTTATTCAGGGTAGGGATCACTCTGTGAGTGTACAGAGTCACTGTTTATTCAAGGTAAAGGTCACTGACTCACTCACTGTGTAACTGTATAGAGTCACTCCACCAATATCCATTACGAGCCTACCGACTCCTACAGCTACCTCGACTACAACTCCTCACACCCCGCTTCCTGTAAGGACCCCATCACATTCTCTCAGTTCCTTCACCTCCGTCGCATCTGTTCCGATGATGCTACCTTCAAAAACAGTTCCTCTGACATGTCCTCCTTCTTCCTTAACCAAGGTTTTCCACCCACGGTCGTTGACAGGGCCCTCAACCGTGTCCGGCCCATCTCCCGCGCATCCGCCCTCACGCCTTCTCCTCCCTCCCAGAAACATGATAGGGTCCCCCTTGTCCTCACTTATCACCCCACAAGCCTCCGCATTCAAAGGATCATCCTCCGCCATTTCCAACAACTCCAGCATGATGCCACCACCAAACACATCTTCCCTTCACCCCCCGTCGGCATTCTGTAGGGATTGTTCCCTCTGGGACACCCTGGTCCACTCCTCCATCACCCCCTACTCCTCAACCCCCACCTATGACACCTCCCCATGCCCACGCAAAAGATATAACACCTGCCCCTTCACTTGCTCTCTCCTCACCGTCCAAGGGCCCAAACACTCCTTTCAAGTGAAGCAGCATTTCACTTGCATTTCTCCCAACTTAGTCCACTGTATTCGTTACTCCCAATGCGATCTCCTCTACATTGGAGAAACCAAACGTAAACTGGGCGATCGCTTTGCAGAACACCTTCAGTCTGTCTGCAAGAATGACCCAAACCTCCCTGTCGCTTGCCATTTTAACACTCCACCCTGCTGTCTTGCCCACATGTCTGTCCTTGGCTTGATGCATTGTTCCAGTGAAGCCCAACGCAAACTGGAGGAACAACACCTCATCTTCCGACTAGGCACTTTACGGCCTTCCGGACTGAATATTGAATTCAACAACTTTAGGTCTTGAACTCCCTCCTCCATCCCCACCCCCTTTCTATTTCTTCCCCCTTCCTTTTGTTTTTTCCAATAAATTATATAGATTTTTCTTTTCCTACCTATTTCCATTATTGTTAAATATTTTTAAATCTTTTATGCTCCCCCACCCCTACTGGAGCTGTACCTTGAGTGCCCTACCATCCATTCTTAATTAGCAAATTCGTTTAGATAATATCACCAACTTCAACACCTCTGTGTTCTTTTGTCTGTGACATCTTTTGATGTCACACTGTGTAACTGTGCAGAGTCAGAGTAAAGATCACTCACTGTGTGACTGTACAAAGTCACTGTTTATTCAGGGTAAGGATCACTCACTGTGACTGCTGAGTTACTATCCCTGTGCTTGATGTGTCTGTCACAACACTTGTTGCAATAACTGTACAAGCTTCCTGTTTATTCTGGTGGAAAAGTAATCTGCTTCTATCACTACTTGCTTGTCCCTACAACCAGATCCCCTCCCCAACTTCTCTCCCCCCACCCAACTGCACGCCCCCCCCTGCCCCCCCCACACACACATCTTAAACCAGCTTATATTTCACTCCTTTACTTGGATTCACCTAGTTCTGTTGAAGGGTCATGAGGACTGGAAACATCAACTCTTTTCTTCTCCGCCGATGCTGCCAGACCTGCTGAGTTTTTCCAGGTAATTCTGTTTTTGTTTTGTATAGAGTCACTGTTTATTCAGGGTAAAAGTCACTCACTGCGTAACCGTATAGAGTCACTGTTTATTCAGGGTAAAAGTCACTCACTGTTTAACTACTGTCATTGTTTATTTAGGGTAAGGATCGCTCACTGTGTAACTGCAGAGTCACTGTTTATTCAGGGTAAAGGTCACTCACTCATTCACTGTGTAACTGTATAGAGTCACTGTTTATTCAGGGTAAAAGTCACTCACTGTGTAACTGCAGAGTCACTGTTTATTCAGGGTAAAGGTCACTCACTCATTCACTGTGTAACTGTATAGATTCACTGTTTATTCAGGGTAAAAGTCACTCACTGTGTAACTGTATAGAGTCACTGTTTATTCAGGGTAAAAGTCACTCAATGTGTAACTACTGTCATTGTTTATTCAGGGTAAAAGTCACTCACTGTGTAACTGTGCAGAGTCAGAGTAAAGATCACTCACTGTGTGACTGTACAAAGTCACTGTTTATTCAGGGTAAAGGTCACTCACTCATTCACTGTGTAACTGTATAGAGTCACTGTTTATTCAGGGTAAAAGTCACTCACTGTGTAACTGTATAGAGTCACTGTTTATTCAGGGTAAAAGTCACTCAATGTGTAACTACTGTCATTGTTTATTCAGGGTAAGGATCGCTCACTGTGTAACTGCAGAGTCACTGTTTATTCAGGGTAAAAGTCACACTGTGTAACTGTGCAGAGTCAGAGTAAAGATCACTCACTGTGTGACTGTACAAAGTCACTGTTTATTCAGGGTAAGGATCACTCACTGTGACTGCTGAGTTACTATCCCTGTGCTTGATGTGTCTGTCACAACACTTGTTGCAATAACTGTACAAGCTTCCTGTTTATTCTGGTGGAAAAGTAATCATGAATGAGCTCCCGGCGATGACTGACATCCAGGGAGTGACGCAAACTTTGCCAATCACTGCCAAGCCAGTGGAGCGCCCCTCCCCCGCTACCATCTTCCTGAATTTCAAACACAGGCTCTTTTACAGAGACTGGGCTGCGGGCCAGCTCTGGGGCCTTAGAAAAGTGGCCTAGTAACGAGGCTCCACTTTGATCCCTCCACAGTCCTTTCACAACTAAGTGTCAGTGAGTGGCCACAGATAAATGATGTCATGGGCCTGGCAGTTCATTGAGAACTCTGAGACTGTAACCAGAGGAAAGGCCCTTTGCTAACTATGGAAGCTGTACTTTGCTAACTATGGAAGCTATATGCTATTCGCAGGCTAATGTGACACCTTCAGGCAAACTGCAAAGTTCACCTGGGATTCCCAAGCCTAACCCAGATTCTGTTTCACTTTGAGCTGTACTTTGCTTGGTTCTGAGAGCTATTGTCAATTTACAATAGCGTGAAGGTGCATTGTCTGTGGCTGGGGTTCACATTACGTCATCCTCTTATTCAGGAGAGTCTTTCCCAGCCTCTGGGTAAACACTTGGAAAAACTCAGCAGGTCTGGCAGCATCGGCGGAGAAGAAAAGAGTTGACGTTTCGAGTCCTCATGACCCTTCGACAGAACTTGAGTTGTTCTTTGTCAAGTTCTGTCGAAGGGTCATGAGGACTCGAAACGTCAACTCTTTTCTTTTCCGCCGATGCTGCCAGACCTGCTGAGTTTTTCCAGGTAATTCTGTTTTTGTTTTGGATTTCCAGCATCCGCAGTTTTTTTGTTTTTATCTCTGGGTAAACACTGATTGGCCCTGTGCTCTTAGAGTATGCGCAGAGACAGTCCTGCTCCTTTGCTGAGGTGTCAGCTTGGCTCAGTCGATAGTGTACACTTAATCCTTGAGTCAGAAGGTTGTAGGTTCAAAGGAACAGGAGGGGACCATTCTGCTCCTCGAACCCTCTCTGCTATTCAATCATGGCTGATATACCTCAACTCCATTTTCCTGCCTTAGCTCCATATTTCTTGATACCCTTAGCTAACTAAAATCTATCAATTTTCAATCTTGAAGGCACTAATTATCCCTTCACAATCTACAGACTTTTTGGAGAAAGAGTGCTTCCTGATTTTGCTCCTCTGAATAGCCTAGCTTTAATTTTAAGATAATGTTCCTGATTCTCATACCACGGGAAATAGTTTCTCCCATTCAAACCCTATCCGGGGCTTGTCATTGAAGGTGGCAAGACAGGCTGAGAGCTCGGCTAATAAAGCATATAGTATCCTAGGCTTTATTAATCGAAGCATTGAGTGCAAGAGCAAGGAGACTTCGTTGAACTTGTACAACACACTAGTTCAACCTCAGCTGGAGTTTTGCATCCAGTTCTGGGTGCCGCACTTTAGGAAGGATGTGAAGACATGGAGAGACTGCAGAAAAGATTCATGAGAATGGTTCCAAGGATGAGGAACTTCAGTTATGAAGATAATTTGGAGAAGTTAGGACTGTTTTCCTTGGAGAAGAGATGGCTGAGAGGAGATTTGATAGAGTATTCAAAATCGTGAGGGGTCTGGACAGAATTGATAGGTTGAAATTGTTCCTATTTATGAAAGAATCGAGAACAAGAGAGCACATATTTAAAGTAATTGATAAAAGAAGCAAAAGCGACATGAGGTAAAACTTTTTCACACAGTGAGTGGTTAGGATCTAAGATGCACAGCCTGAGAGTATGGTGGAGGCACATTCAATCGAGGCATTCAAAAGGGAATTAGACAGTTATCTGAAAAGGAAGAACTTACAGGGTTACAGGGAGATGGTGAGAGAATGGCACTAGGGTAATTGCTCATTCGGAG
Source organism: Carcharodon carcharias (assembly GCF_017639515.1). Lineage (NCBI taxonomy): Eukaryota > Metazoa > Chordata > Chondrichthyes > Lamniformes > Lamnidae > Carcharodon > Carcharodon carcharias. The sequence continues at coordinate 21,145,236 of NC_054488.1, forward strand.
AACTGGTGCAGGCACAATGGGCTGAATGGCCTCCTGGGTTATAACAATTCTATGGTTCTGTGACTTGAGCACAAGCTGACACACCAGAACAACACTGTATTGTCAGAGGTGCTTCTCTTCAAATGAGACTTCAAACTGAGGTTGTGTCTGCTCTTTCCCCAGTAGAACAGGAGCTTTACAGAGAAGTACCATTATACAAAGAAGATCAGCGAATTTGTTTGCGATTGTGGTCAGCATTCACCCGCACCTCCACCACCCCCTACAATAATCTGGTTAACTGTTCATTCATCTCATTGGGATCTTGCTGTGCACAAAACGACCACTGTGATTTCATCTTGTGTGAATGGCTTTGTGATTTCGAGACACAATGTTTTTTGCTGAACCCACAAGCTATCTAAAGTACCTGTTTATAAACCATAGTTGTGGATTATGTTCAGTGTTACTGTATGTTAAGACTGCTCAGATGTAATGAGCACATTACTCCTTTTAATCTCGTACCCTAGCCATAGTGCTGGAGGCTGCCAGTACTGGGAACAATTGGCACCTGTGCCCCCATTTTCCCTGCCCTCCGCACCTGGCAGTATGGAGTTGTGCCACCTTCTGTTTGATCTGAATGAATGCAGGCCAGGGAGGGGGCTGAAGTTCCAGAGGAGTCATTCACTCTGGATCGCATGGCTGCATCTACTTCCGTGGGAAATGTGGCTCCAACTTTGTGGTGTTAAGGTGAGATAGAATTTTCTGTGATCATGGTTTAGGTTTGTGTCAGCCCCTTCATTATATCAATACCTGATTTTGTACAGTGGGGAGTGCACGGTTCTCTGCTGTACAGTGAGGGAAGGAGTTGAATGTAATGCAGCACCAGCTCTGTCTTGTACTCCAAGACACGTTCCCCAATACTGTCAGTCCTCATTGAAGGGACCTCCATATCATTCTAATGAAAGTGTATTGTCAAAAGAGGAGGAGAAAATAAATACAATAACTTTCACTGGAGAAAAAGTACTGGGGAAACTAAAGGTGCTAAAGGCTGATAAGTCCCCTGGACCTGATGGGTTGCATCCTAGGATATTAAAGGAAGTAGCTACAGAGATAGTGGATACACTGGTAGCAATCTTCCAGGAATCCTTAGATTCTGGAAAAGTCCCAGAGGATTGGACAACTGCCAATGTAACACCCTTATTCAAAAGGGTGGGAAGACAAAAAAAAGGTAGCTATAGGCCAGTTAGCTTAACATCTGAAATTGGTAAAATGTTAGAGTCTATTATAAAGGATATTATAGCAGAGCATTTAGAATTACATAATCTAATCAAGCAGAGTCAGCATGGCTTCATGAAGGGGAAATCATGCCTAACAAATTTATTAGAATTCTTTGAGGAGGTAACAAGCAGGAGAGATAAAGGGGAATCAGTAGATGTAATATATTTTGATTTCCAAAAGGCGTTCGATAATGTACCACAAACAAGGCTACTTAATAAGATAAGGGCCCATGGTATTGGGGGTGGTACATTAGCATATATAGAGGATAGGGTAACTAATAGAAGACAGAGAGTTGGGATAAGGGGGGCATTTTCGGGATGGCAACCTGTAACTAGTGGAGTGCCACAGGGATCAGTGCTGGGGCATCAATTATTTACAATATATATTAATGACTTGGATGAGGGAAGTGAATGTACTATTGCCAAGTTTGCAGTTGATAGAAAAATAGGTGGGAAGGCAAATAGTGAGGATGACACAAGGAGCCTACAGAGGGATATAGACAGGTTGAGTAGGCGAAAAAGTGGCAGATGGAATAATAATATGGGCAAATGTGAGGTTATGCATTTTGGCAGGAAGAATAGAGGAGCTGAATGTTACTTAAATGGAGAAAGACTGAAGAAAGCGCATTACAGTGGGATTTGGGAGTCCTTGTGCATGAATCACAAAAAGCTAACTTACAAGTTCAGCAGGTAATAGGGAAGGGAAATGGAATGTTGGCATTTATTTCAAAGGGAATGGATTATAAAAATAGGGAAGTCTTGCTAAAACTATAGAAGGCACTAGTTAGACCACACCTAGAATACTATGAACATTTTTGGTCCCCTTATCTTCTTATCTAAGGAAAGATATACTGGCATTGGAGGCAGACCAGAGAATGTTCACCAGGTTGATCTCGGGTATGGAGGGATTTTCTTATGAGGAGAGGTTGAGTAGGATGGGCCTGTACTTATTGGAGTTTAGAAGAATGAGAGGCGACCTTATTGAAACAAAAGATTCTTAGGGGCTTGACAGGGTAGATGCTGAGAGGTTGTTTCCTCTTGTGGGAGAGTCTAGGACCAGAGGGCATAACCTCAGAGTAAGGGGCATCCAATTAAAATGGAGATGAGGAGGAATTTCTTCTCTCAGCAGATAGCTAATCTGTAGAATTCTTTACCGCAGAGGGCTATAGAAGCTGGGTCGTTAAGTATATTCAAGGCAGAGATAGACAGATTTTTTAATTAGTAAGGGAATCAAGGGTAATGAGGGAAAGGCAAGAAAGTGGAGTTGAGGATTATCAGATCAGCCATGACCTCATTGAATGGCAGAGTGGACTCAATGGGCCGAATGGCCTACTTTTGCTCCTAAGTTTTATGGACAGGTGTGTGTTTATCCTATGGGGTTGACTGGATAACATTTGTATTTCTTGTATATTATAATATTATATTTTATTATTAAACATTTTGATATCTGCATTTCCTGTCAAGTTTCTCCATTATTAATTCCTGTATCCACATTTATACCTTTTGACTTGTCACACTGTAACTACACCCTTAAGGTTGATAACTCAGTGAACCCAGCAACTTGCATTTATGTTATCTGTTTGACATTGACAATTCCAAGGTCCCTCCTGTTGCCATAATTTTGTAACCTATTTTTGAGCTGAACAGTTATATCATCTGAAACTAGGCCTGGCTTAGAGGGTCTGAGCCAGGTGGTGCTGTGAAGCGGCCTCTCGCTTCAGAGGCTTCAAGAAATGTGCCATTGTTATGCTTACAATGTGTTAAATTCCCTTCTGGAGAATATTTCCTCCAGCCTCCATTTCACATGATGACAGTAATCATTGAAAGAAATAGCTGCTCCTTCATTGGTGCTGAATGACTGATTTGAGCCAGGGCTGTGATTGGAGCTCTGTGATAGGGAGAGAGAAAATTCCAATCAGTTCCTGTTTCCGATCCTTATTTAGTGCCTCCTGCCACATGTGTGGGCCAAGATGTGTGGTTTAATAGCTTTGGGTGTGATTGTTATTTCTGCATCTTCTCCCACTTGGGAGGGCGCAAGGATCCTCAGGCTGATTTAACAGGACGTGACCTGAACGTTTCTTCAAAGGCTGCAACCATCTTTATAGCGCAGCGAATAGGATATCTAGTCCTATAATGGTGTGAGGGTTTTATGGGCACCCATAACCTATATGATGAGGAGGCCACTCACACTCACCATACCCTTGTATCCCACACACACTCGTCTTACCCTTGTATCCCACACACACTCGTCTTACCCTTGTATCCCACACACACTCATCTTACCCTTGTATCCCACTCACACTCGTCTTACCCTTGTATCCCACACACACTCGTCTTACCCTTGTATCCCACACACACTCATCTTACCCTTGTATCCCACTCACACTCGTCTTACCCTTGTATCCCACTCACACTCGTCTTACCCTTGTATCCCACTCACACTCATCCTACCCTTGTGTCCCACTCACACTCGCCCTACCCTTGTATCCCACACACACTCGTCTTACCCTTGTATCCCACACACACTCGTCTTACCCTTGTATCCCACTCACACTCGTCTTACCCTTGTATCCCACTCACACTCATCCTACCCTTGTATCCCACACACACTCGTCTTACCCTTGTATCCCACTCACACTCGTCTTACCCTTGTATCCCACTCACACTCATCCTACCCTTGTATCCCACACACACTCGTCTTACCCTTGTATCCCACACACACTCGTCTTACCCTTGTATCCCACTCACACTCGTCTTACCCTTGTATCCCACACACACTCGTCTTACCCTTGTATCCCACACACACTCGTCTTACCCTTGTATCCCACACACACCCGTCTTACCCTTGTGTCCCACTCACACTCGCCCTACCCTTGTATCCCACTCACACTCGCCCTACCCTTGTAACCCACTCACACTCGCCCTACCCTTGTAACCCACTCACACTCGCCCTACCCTTGTGTCCCACTCACACTCGCCCTACCCTTGTATCCCACACACACTCGTCTTACCCTTGTATCCCACTCACACTCGCCCTACCCTTGTGTCCCACTCACACTCGCCCTACCCTTGTATCCCACACACACTCGTCTTACCCTTGTATCCCACACACACTCGTCTTACCCTTGTATCCCACTCACACTCGCCCTACCCTTGTATCCCACTCACACTCGCCCTACCCTTGTATCCCACTCACACTCGCCCTACCCTTGTAACCCACTCACACTCGCCCTACCCTTGTGTCCCACTCACACTCGCCCTACCCTTGTATCCCACTCACACTCGCCCTACCCTTGTAACCCACTCACACTCGCCCTACCCTTGTGTCCTCCTCACACTCGCCCTACCCTTGTAACCCACTCACACTCGCCCTACCCTTGTATCCCACTCACACTCGCCCTACCCTTGTATCCCACACACACTCGTCTTACCCTTGTATCCCACTCACACTCGCCCTACCCTTGTGTCCCACTCACACTCGCCCTACCCTTGTATCCCACACACACTCGTCTTACCCTTGTATCCCACACACACTCGTCTTACCCTTGTATCCCACTCACACTCGCCCTACCCTTGTATCCCACTCACACTCGCCCTACCCTTGTATCCCACTCACACTCGCCCTACCCTTGTAACCCACTCACACTCGCCCAACCCTTGTGTCCCACTCACACTCGCCCTACCCTTGTATCCCACTCACACTCGCCCTACCCTTGTAACCCACTCACACTCGCCCTACCCTTGTGTCCTCCTCACACTCGCCCTACCCTTGTAACCCACTCACACTCGCCCTACCCTTGTGTCCCACACACACTCGTCTTACCCTTGTATCCCACTCACACTCGCCCTACCCTTGTGTCCCACTCACACTCGCCCTACCCTTGTATCCCACACACACTCGTCTTACCCTTGTATCCCACACACACTCGTCTTACCCTTGTATCCCACTCACACTCGCCCTACCCTTGTATCCCACTCACACTCGCCCTACCCTTGTATCCCACTCACACTCGCCCTACCCTTGTAACCCACTCACACTCGCCCTACCCTTGTGTCCCACTCACACTCGCCCTACCCTTGTATCCCACTCACACTCGCCCTACCCTTGTAACCCACTCACACTCGCCCTACCCTTGTGTCCTCCTCACACTCGCCCTACCCTTGTAACCCACTCACACTCGCCCTACCCTTGTATCCCACTCACACTCGCCCTACCCTTGTATCCCACTCACACTCGCCCTACCCTTGTATCCCACTCACACTCGCCCTACCCTTGTAACCCACTCACACTCACCCTACCCTTGTGTCCTCCTCACACTCGCCCTACCCTTGTAACCCACTCACACTCGCCCTACCCTTGTATCCCACTCACACTCGCCCTACCCTTGTATCCCACTCACACTCGCCCTACCCTTGTATCCCACTCACACTCGCCCTACCCTTGTAACCCACTCACACTCGCCCTACCCTTGTGTCCCACTCACACTCGCCCTACCCTTGTGTCCCACTCACACTCGCCCTACCCTTGTGTCCCACTCACACTCGCCCTACCCTTGTGTCCCACTCACACTCGCCCTACCCTTGTGTCCCACTCACACTCGCCCTACCCTTGTGTCCCACTCACACTCGCTCTACCCTTGTGTCCCAGTCACACTCGCCCTACTCTTGTATCCCACTCACACTCGCCCAACCCTTGTATCCCACTCACACTCATCCTACCCTTGTATCCTCCTCACACTCATCCTACCCTTGTATCCCACTCACACTCGCCCTACCCTTGTATCCCACTCACACTCATCCTACCCTTGTATCCCACTCACACTCATCCTACCCTTGTATCCTCCTCACACTCATCCTACCCTTGTATCCCACTCACACTCATCCTACCCTTGTATCCTCCTCACACTCATCCTACCCTTGTATCCCACTCACACTCGCCCTACCCTTGTGTCCCACTCACACTCGCCCTACCCTTGTGTCCCACTCACACTCGCCCTACCCTTGTGTCCCACTCACACTCGCCCTACCCTTGTGTCCCACTCACACTCGCCCTACCCTTGTGTCCCACTCACACTCGCCCTACCCTTGTGTCCCACTCACACTCGCCCTACCCTTGTGTCCCACTCACACTCGCCCTACCCTTGTGTCCCACTCACACTCGCTCTACCCTTGTGTCCCACTCACACTCGCCCTACTCTTGTATCCCACTCACACTCGCCCAACCCTTGTATCCCACTCACACTCATCCTACCCTTGTATCCTCCTCACACTCATCCTACCCTTGTATCCCACTCACACTCGCCCTACCCTTGTATCCCACTCACACTCATCCTACCCTTGTATCCCACTCACACTCATCCTACCCTTGTATCCTCCTCACACTCATCCTACCCTTGTATCCCACTCACACTCATCCTACCCTTGTATCCTCCTCACACTCATCCTACCCTTGTATCCCACTCACACTCGCCCTACCCTTGTGTCCCACTCACACTCGCCCAACCCTTGTATCCCACTCACACTCGCCCTACTCTTGTATCCCACTCACACTCGCCCAACCCTTGTATCCCACTCACACTCGCCCTACCCTTGTATCCTCCTCACACTCGCCCTACCCTTGTGTCCCACTCACACTCGCCCTACCCTTGTGTCCCACTCACACTCGCCCTACCCTTGTGTCCCACTCACACTCGCCCTACCCTTGTATCCCACTGAATTGGCAGGCCTAAAGCTCACCCCTTGGGTGAGGTATTGGAGTGTAATGTGTGTCTGTGGGACCAAGCTTCAGTGTGGAAATGTCAACTCTGGTGTATTCCAGGAGGTGGCATCAGATAATCTCCTGCCGTTTGGTCATCCAACACAGCAATTGGTCAATAATTCACTGGACTTTTGGTATAGTAGTTATTATTACTGGACGACTAATCCAGAGACGTGAGTTTAAATCCCACCATGGCAGCTGGGGAATTTAAATTCCATTAATTAAATAAATCTGGAACAAAAAGTTACTCTCAGTAATGGTGAAAGTGAAACTACTGGATTGCCAATGTCCTTTAGCAAAAGAAATCTACTGTCCTTACCTGGTCTGGCCTATATGTGACTCAGACCCACAGCAATGTGGTTGACTCTTAACTGCACTCTGAAATGGCCTAGCAAGCTGCTTGGTTGTCTCCACTGTCTTCTCAAGGGCAATTGGGAAGAGGTAATACCTTGCTGTGATGGCCACACCCCATGAATAAATAAATAACGCTGGTTAGAATATTCACAATCCCCTGCACATAGAAAATAGAAAAAGCATACAAGAAACTGCTGTACCCTTTGCGTGGTTTTGCCAGAGTGTGCATGCACTAGGGATGCCTTGCCTCCAGGGTACACTGCGGCCTCTGCTATTTTGTTGTGAGTCTAGTCTGGGGAGCAGGAATAGAAAATGCACCTATAATCTTTCTCTCCAGGTTTGTCCACAGAGCTTTGTAGAAGTTAATCTTTAATTGCAGGAGAGGCTGTGATGGGATCAGCAATCTTGGGTTATTAGGAATGGGGTGAAATCCAGAAAAACAAAACAGGAAAAATGGGAAATCCAGCATAAACAAACAGGAAAAATGGGAACTGGATATTAAGGAACTCTTGTATAAATTAAAGGGAGCAAAATGGCATTTGCAGAGATTGGAGGAGAACTCATTGTTTCAGGGAGACCACAAGGATGTTTTTTTCCATTTCCAACACACAAAGTTTTGAGTCAAATACGCCTCTCCTTCAGAACTCCGAATTAATGTTTCAGGTCTGTGACCTTTCCCTCGAAGGTGCTGCCTGACCTGCAGAATATTTCCAGCATTTTTGGTTTTTATTTCAGATTTCCAACATCTGTAACATTTTGTTTTTGTAGACCCCCAGTTATCCCACAGCAGATTGGATCATGGAATTGTAGTGTAGGAGGAGGCTGTTCAGCCCATTTGCCCCTGTGCTGACTCTCTGAAGGCATTATCCACTGAGTCAGTTTCCCTTCCCTTTCTCTGTATCCAAGGTGCCATCCGTGACTCAGCAGTTAGCGCACACACTTCTGAGCCAGGAGGTTGTAGGTTCACACCCTACCTCTGAGACTAGAGATCTAGGCTGACACTTCAGTTTAGAACTGGACCCGTCTTTAATCTTACATGGATGCAAAAGATCCTGTGGTACTATTCAAAGAACAGGGGGAGCTCTATATAATGTGCTAGAAAAACAGAATATCTTTTAAAAGGTGGGAGGGAGACTAGTAAAAGTTGATACTCTTGAGGTATTTGGACATCCTTGTACACATCACAGAAAGTTAACAGGTACAGCAAGCATTTGTGAAGGCAAATAGCATGATAGTTTTCATTGCAGGAGATTATCAGTATTTGAGCAAGGATGCCTTGCTGCGATTATTTAGGATATTGGTGAGATGTCATTTGAGGTACTCTTTAGGTTTCCTAAGCAAGGCTATACTTACCTTAGCCGGTGCAGACTCGATGGGCCAAAGGGCCTTTTCTGCACTGTGTGATTCTGTGATTCAGTGATTAGCGAAGGTGAACCAGATTGATTCCTGGGATGAGAGATGGAGTAGAATGGGCCTATATTCTCTGTAATTTAGAAGAATGAGGGGTGATCTCATTGAAAGGTATAAAATTCTTCGAGAGTCTGACAAGATAGTCTGCTGCAAGAATGTTTCCCCCTGGTTGGCAAGTCTAGAACTAGGGGTCATTGTCTCAGTATAAGGGGTAAGCCATTTAAGACAGCGATGAGGAAAAATTTCTTCACTCAGAGGGTTGTGAATTTTTGGAATTCTCTACACAAAACGGTTGTGAATGTTCAGCCATTGAGTTTATTCAAGGCCAAGATTGATAGATTTTTGAGCACTAAGGGAATCAAGGAAAATGGACTTGCTGCAGAAATTCAGCCATGATTTTATTGAATGATGGAGCAGGCTTGAGAGGGGATATGCCCTACTCCTGTTATTTTTATTATGTTCTTATATTCAATAGTTACCTCTCAACCAACATCACTAAAACAAAATATTGTATGTGGTCATATTTTTCATTGCTCTTCGTGGGAGCTTTCTGTGCACTTATTGGCTATCTGTCATATGCCCTACACCACAGTGGTGACAGCACTTCAGTATTTAGTTGCGTGTGAAGCTCTTTGCGACATCCTGAGGCTGTGAAAGGCACTATGCAAATGCCAAGTCTTTCATTTTTCATTGGCTGGATGTTTCTTTAAGGTTACAATGGCAGTGCTTCTGAAGGCTGTGCGTGTGACAGACAGAGCTTGGCAAGTGGGGGTGGAGGGGCGGTGCTCAGACAAGAGAGGACATGTGAAGAGAATATAAAAAAGGCTTCATTTACATTCAACAGACAAACTTCAATCCGGCTGCACGCAAGCTTGCAAAAAAAAGCTTTGAGAGCAGAAGTAACTTTGATAAAGTACAACTTCCTTACGTGGTCCTGCTCCAACAGGTTGCTTGCTACACTTCCGAGCAGTCATGTGGGAGCACCTACAGCCTTGGTCATAAACCTAATAACTGGTGACCTTTTTAAGATAACAATTGAACAAGGATAGTGCTGTCCACTACATGAGCTACATGTGGCTAATTGGGCAATTCTGATATGGCTAACTGCCCGTTTCTCATTAGTAAATAAACAATGAGTAATAGGCACAGTCATTGGACAATATTCATGTTTGCTCGGCGGTGTAAACTTAACCTTTCTGTTTGTCAGTAAAATAATAAGAGGAAAAGCAGAGGGCATGCGTGTTTTGTGGTTGTCGTTACGTGCTTTAAGAACATAAGAGAAAAGAGCAGGCCATGTGGTCCCTGAGCCTGTTTCATCATTTAGTGCGATCATAGCTGAACTCATACATCAGTTCCATTTTCCTGTCCTAATCCCATGCTCCTTAACTCCCTTAATGCCTAAAATCTATTGATGTCTGTCATGAATATACTCGTCGACTGAACAACCCTCTGGGGTAGAGAACTCCAAAGAGGCAGAAGCCCCTGAGTAAAGAAGTTTCACCTCGTCTTAGTCTTAAATGGTCAATGCCCTATTCTGAGACCATGACCGCTAGTTGTAGACTCCTCAGGGGAAACGTCACCATTGAAGCACCAGCAATATAGCATGAAGAGCAGAGCTGCCATCAGGATTGCTCAAACAAATAGAATAACTCCAGGTTAACAAGCTTAAAAGGAAAGCAGCTCCAGCAGGGCATTAGAGGGCAAAAGGCAAGCTGGATTCTGGGTGGAGAGCGGGAGTGCGTCCTGCTGGGGGATGGGGGCAGGTCTGGGTGGAGTCTTGGCTCCAATGACTGTGTGGAGCCTCTTGGTTCTTTAGCATGTGCTGTCCCAGTTAACAGCCCCCAGTATGACCAAGTTGCAGAATGCAGTTCCTGTCAACCATGGGAGAAGCTGTGGGACACAGCTGTTTCCAGCTGACACACAGCTTTCTTTGGGCTGAGCCCTGGTAAGTTTAATTTTGCTGCAAAATCCAGAAGCCACACGAGAGTTAAAGTGCTCGTTAAGGTGACTGGAGACTGATTTGTGGAAGTGAAGTTACAGAAAGTTGAAGGTTCAAATCTCACTCAGGGGAATTGAACAAATAGCCTGACATTCCAGTGCAGTACTGAGGGAGTGCTACATTGTTGGCGATGGCCTCATCCAAAAGGAGGCCTGAATGATCCCTCAGGTGGGCTATTCAGAGAAGATCTGTGGAATTCTCCCTGATGCCCTTGCCAATATTTATCCGTCAACCAACATCACTAAAAAGATTGGTTATCTGATTTCATCACATTGCTATTTGTAAGACTCTTGCTGTGAATGAATTGACTGCCTGTCTCCTATAGTATAACTCTGACATTTCAAAAAGAAGCTTGTTGGCTATAAAGTGCTTAGGGGAGTCCTGGGATAATGGAGGCACTCTACAGTTCAAATATGTCTTTTTTCCTGAGGCAAAAGATGCTGGCGTCACCTCCCAGGGGGGATAACCAGGCTACTTGGATGGTGTTGTACCTGAGATGTGGGAGGTAGGGAGGCAATTTGCTGAGGTGCTGTGGGCTGGAGTCCCGTCATTCAACTCTGCTGGTCTCAAAGCATCTTAACGATCCAGTAGGGGGAATACTTTACGATCGTGGAGCATCAGGGACACAGAACATTCTTTCTGGTTCATCAACCCACAGACATTTGTGTACACAGCATTGCGTTTCATTTTTAATCTCCTTCCAGACAATGGTAATTTTGGGCTTTACCAAATATCAAATGAAATTAATACTACACCTTCATTCACAGAAACAGCCTGTCTTGTGATCTCCTTATTCTTGTGTCAGAACCTGCAAGCTATTAATTATAACATGCACAAAGCTGTGTTACTGTTGAGAAACCCACAGAGATGCAATTCGGAATAACTTGTGGTGGTTCAGCTTGGTATTTGATGCCTTTCATTTGAGACGTTAAACTGAGACCCTGTCTGCTCATACAGGTGAAACTCCCATGATACCTTTTCCAAAACAAAGCAGCTGGTATCCTGCCAAAACTAAAACTGCTTAAACAGATTGTCTGATCATTCATTGCATGGTCTTTATGGGATCTTGCTGTGCACAAGTGGCCTGCCATATTTACAAACACTGCAACAGTTATTGCCCTTCAGAAGTACTTCATTGGCTGCAAAGCCTCCTGGGACATCCTGAGGATGTGAAAAGTGCTATATAAATGCAACGTTGTGTTCTTGCTAGAATTGGGGTGTTGGCATTTAGCAAGCATTGCCAGCCTTCTTGCTGTTGGTGTCAACGTGGCACCTGGTACTGGTAACAGAGATGCACCAACAACAAAATTACACCATGTGTCACCTTTGTTGTGTGCAGTTTGAGGAAAGAAAGGCCTGTATTTATAATAGCACCTTTCACAGTCTCAGGAATTCCGAAAGTGCTTTGCAACCAATGAAGTACTTTTTGAAGTGTAGTCACTGTTGTAATTTAAGAAATGTGACAGCCAATTTGTGCACAGCAAGATCCCACAAACAGCAAAGTGATAAATAAGCAGCCAATCTGTTTCTGTGATGTTGGTTGGGAGGTAAATATTGACTTGGGCACCAGGGAAAACATCGCTGTTTTTCTCCAAAATAATGCCTGGCGTTCCCTTACGTCTACCTGGTGGGACCTTGGTTTATCACCTTGTCTGAAAGACTGCACCATCAGCTGTGTAGCCCACCCTCAATACTGCACTGGACTGTCAGCCTAGGCTATATTCTCAAATTTCTAAAGAGAGGGTTTGAACACACAATCATCTGGTTTGGACGTGAAAGTGCTAGCCACTGAGGAAATAACTGGGTACAAAAGAATCATTTCCTGGCATCCACCTTGGTTCACAGTTTATCTGGCTGTAATAAATACCAGCTGAGCTTCATTTTGGTGATTTAAATTGATGAAGGTCAGCAGGGTGCCCTTTACTCACTGTGTAACGACACCTCTGGTATGCTGTGCCAGGTGTTAGTACCACACCACTCTTACACATCCTGAGCAACTGGCACTGTTATCAATTGACCACAATTGGCTATGGTGAGTGGAAGCAGACATGGTGTCTGGACCATTTGCAGTGGTGGTGGAGATGGGGTGAGGGGGAGAGTCATTCCAACATGTGCTCCTTGTGAACCTCCTATCCTTCCCTTCCCCACCCCCACCCCCCCCAACCCTCCACCTCCAGCCCCATAAACTTGAGCTCATCCAAAACTCTGCTGGCCAGATCCTAACCTGCGCTAAGTCCCATTCACCCAACACCCCTAACTGGACAATGGAGTTAGACGGTGGCTAACCTTCCATTGCTGCTCATTACCTTAACACTACAGCTAGTGGCCACACCTTTCCCAACCTTTCTCTGTTCCCTTTGAAGAGCGATGAATTGAATTGTGTGCAGTCCTGTATGTGTGACCAGCCTAGTCACACCACATCAGACTTCCACTGTCAGCTGGAGCCCGAGCCTTGCAGCGAGGGTCATTGCTTCTTTATCTGTGACAAGAAACACCAACAACTCCTAAAGCCAACAGTTTCAAATAACACTTGCACTTAGCAGGTGGAAGAAACAGGAAAGTGAAGATTGTTCGTTTCTGTTAGCTGCTTGTGACTGCCAGTTGTTTCCTGGCTGTGCAGACATTGGAAACTTCTGGACTTACTTGACTGTGCTTTTTTGACACAGGACATGGAATGTTCAGCACAGAAAGAGGCCATTCTGCCCAACTGCTCCATCCTTGTTTATGCTCCACATGAGTTTCCTCCCCAGTTCCTTTTCATCTCACCTTATTAACCTGTCTTATTCCTTTCTCATTCATGTGTTCAACTTCCCTATAAATGTATCCATGTTATTCACCTCAATTACTCCTTATGGCAGTGAGTTCCACTTCTTGCCACTTTCTGTGTAAAGATGTTTCTCCTGAATTCCCTATTAGTGACTGTCTTAGAGTTAGAGTTATGGGCCCTAGTTTTGGTCTCGCCCACAAGTGGAAACATTTCTATGTCCACCTTGTCAAACCCCTTCATGATTTTAACAACCTCCGGTAGGTCATCCTTCTAGAGATAACTGCCTCAGCCTGTTCAGCTTTTCCTGACAGCTACCATCTACAAGATGCACTGCAGGAGCTCACCCAGGCTCCTTCGGCAGCACCTTCCAAACCCCCGACCACTACCATCTAGAAGGCAAGGAGAGCAGACACACAACCACCTGGAAGTTCCCCTCAAAGCCACTCACTATCCTGACTTAGAAATATGTTGTCGTTCCTTCACTGTCGTTGGGTCAAAACCCTGGAACTCCCTTCCTAACAGCACTGTGAGTGTTCCTACACCACATGGACTGCAGCAGTCCAAGAAAGCAGCTCACCACAGTCTTCTCAAGGGCAATTAGGGAAGGGCAATAAATGCTGGCCTTGCCAGCAATGCCCATATCCGATGAATGAATAAAAAAAGCTTGTAAATCTTTTATTACACCTACTCCATTCTCTCTATATCCTTTTCATAATATGGAGACCAGCATTGGCATAACGGTCAAAAGGTGGTTCCCTCAGCTATTCTCTTTTAGCTCTTTGGCCGAAGGCTGTTCTGACCCACAGCATCATGATCTTCACCATGGGTAGGGCAAGGGGGCAGGTCCCAAATCCACCCCAGCTTTTCCTGAAATGTATTAATGATCTAGATCTTGGTGGGCAGGGGACAATTTCAAAGTTTGTGGATGATATGAAACTTGGAAGCATTGTAAACTGTGAGGAGGACAGTGCAGACTTGATTGAAACATATAAGATCCTGAGGGCAGTTGACAGGGTGGATATGGAGAGGATGTTTCCTCTTGTGGGAGAATCTAGAACTAGGGGTCACTGTTTAAAAATAAGAGGTCGCCCATTAAAAACGGAGATGAGGCGAAATTTTTTCTCTGAGTGTCGTGAGTCTTTGGAGTTCTTTTCCTGACAAGGCGGTGGAAGCAGAGTCTTTGAATATTTTTAATGCAGAGGTGGATAGATTCTTGGGAAGCAAGGAGGTGATAGGTTGTTGGGGATGGGCAGAATGCAGAATTGAGGTTACTATCAGATCAGCCATGATCTTATTAAATGACAGAGCTTAGCAGAGCTTCGAAAGAACACAGACAAGTTGGTGGAGTGGGCAGATAGGTGGCAGATGAAGTTCAATGTGGAGAAGTGTGAGGTGATGCATTTTGATAGGAAGAGCATGGACAGACAATATAAAATAAGGGGTACAATTGTTAAGGGGATACAGGAATAAAAGCACCTGAGTGTAAATGTGCATAGATCATTGAAGGTGGCAGGAATGGTGGAGAGAGCAGTCAATAAAGCATATAGTATCCTGGGCTTTATTAATGGGGGCATAGAGTACAAAAGCAAGGAGGTTATGCTGAATTTATGTAAGATACCAGTTAGACCTCAGCTGGAGTATTGTGTACTGTCCTGGACGCCAAACTATAGAAAGGATGTGAACGCATTGGAGAGAGTGCAGAAGTGGTTTACAAGAATGGTTCCAGGGATGAGAAGCTTGAGGTATGAAGATAGATTGGAGAGGTTGGGACTGTTGTCCTTGGAGAGAAGAAGACTAAGAGGAGATTTTATAAAGGTGTTCAAAATCATGAGGGGCTGGATAAAGTAGGTAGGGAGAAACTGTTCCTGTTTATAAAAGGATCAAGAATGAGAGGTCACAGATTTAAAGTGATTGGCAGAAGAAGCAAATGTGATGTGAGAAAAAACTTTTTCACATAGCGAGTGGTTGGGGGTCTGGAATGCACAGCCTGGAAGTGTGGTGGAGGCAGGTTCAATCGAGGCATTCAAGAGGGCATTAGATGATTATTTAATAGAAACAATGTGCAGGGGTATGGGGAAAAGGCAGGGCAATGGCACTAGGTCATAATGCTCATTTGGAGAGGCAGTGCAGACACGATGGGCTGAATGACCTTCTTCTATGCCATAACAATTCTGTGATTCTGAACAGGGATCAAGCCTCATGCTGTTGGCACCAACCTGATCCATACCGGTCACCCGGCCGACTAAGCTAACAGACCCTAGCCCCGGAGTCTGGGGTGCTGTGACAACGTGCACTTTTGCATGCAGGTTGTAGTCTGGAGCTATGGGTAGTGATGGTAGAGGCTCCAATTGCTTTCCAGCACATGGCTGATGGGGAATCTCTCTTGCTCTTAGCACCTGCCATTGGCATGTGTCAGAAGAATTTGCAGATTGATATTCAGCCTGTTTGGCCACATTATGAATATACCTATCTTAGCCAGTAAGTCCTGGAGTGGGATGTGAACCCAGTGCTGTTGGCTCAGAGGCAGGGATGCTGCCCACTGCACCACATAACCTCCTTCCCAGCCTGTTGCTCAGTCCAATATTGAACTCAAAGTCTCACCCTACATCAATATTTCAAGGTCCTAATATAGAATCTTGCCCTCATCCATACCCTCACCCAATCCCATAAGGTGGCATCTTCCCAGTGTCAGGAGTTGCAATAGTTGCACAAGTAGCAGGGTTGACTAGTACTTCAGGCCTCTTTTCACCCAAGGAAAGTTGATGCATATTTGTTGTCCTGTGTTGGTTGACCAGTGGAGTATTGGTTTCTCTGCGCTGGTCTGCTATCCTGGGACATCCCAGTTTACTAGGTCAAGCATGGACAGTAGAGTTAAAACAGTTATGGGCCCGATTCACCGACAGGTACCTCATCATTTTGGCCACCTGTAGACCTCAGGCTGAAGTCAGCATTTTAATGTATTTTTTAAAGTTGCTTATTTGTTCGCCTTTGCTCTTTTGATCTACCTGTGCAACACACCCTTGAGAGGTGGAAGTCAACCTGGCCCCATTAACTACTAGATTGTCAGTACTATTGCCAGAAGCCTGGGAGTAGGTTGCCTGTTTGTTGGTGACTTGAGGAGGAATGTATTTCCACCACACCCCCACTAGAAAAATAAAATGATCGTAAGGTGTGAGTTGTTGATTTTTTGGATTTAACTCTCTCCTCACAGGGTAACCGAAAGGATTTTTTCAGGATTGTTACCATGTTGGGCACTGCTGTTGCTGTTGGCAACTGGTTAGCCCAGGTTACAGCGAAGCCATAATCATTTACCTCTTCCTGTATAAGGGGAGAGGGGCAGGGGGCCAGGTTTCTTTGAATAAGCCAAGAGTAAATGTTTTTGGAGATTCCAATGGCATCAAGCATGCCGGAAGAATCGGGGCTCACCTCTGAGGTTGCTAGACAGAGTGACAGGCCTGGGTGCTTGCCTCTGGCATTCCTGAAACCCTGCCAAACCTGGAGACAACACCTAACACTGAGTGAGTCAAACTATTCCCTGGAGTGGAAACAATCTGGTAATAGAGCCATTGTTTTTCACCTCACACCGCTGCTGAACCAGGATGAGGTCATCCTTGTTCTAATGGCAGCCATGCTGACTCCAAAGCTTTTACCAGTGGGGGCGGGGCTGGGAATGTGGATATACCATAGACTGACTCAGGCACAGACAGCGACAGTTTATTTTTGGCTGGAGAAAGGGAGTATTGTAATTCAATTCTTTGCCTGAGGTTAAGTAAGGGAGCTCAAAGATTTCATTGAAGGTGGGGCTGGGAGCTAGACCGCATGGCGTGTGAGGTTTGACTATTTTCTTCAGAGCATGGTGAGTGTAGCATGTTTGGGAGGACCAGGTGACTTTGAACCTACAGTTCGCAAAGCTCTGCACTGTTGTCAGGGCGCCAATTGACAAGGATTAGTCAATCACTCCATTATCATTATGTCGTATGAAAACCAGGACGAGAACTTGATGGATATTGATCTTTTAGTCGTCCTGTAATTCTAGCCCTGATGCTTGCCCAAGGCTGTCGGAATCCTCATTTACATGTGCATCATTTACATCATGGTTTGGTGATGTCATTGGGACCTGACAGTGAGTTGAACATCAGTCTGATTGGCCATTTGGCCAGCATGAAGAGACCCTGGTAAGTTTTTTTTTTGCTTCCCTTTGTGGGGTCCCAGGAGAAGCCGGAGTGCCCTGCACCAGACACGCTCCCCATTTCCTTGTGAAGGGAGGTTGATAAATGCAAGTCGGTTCTTACCTGGTTTGATGTGAGGTTGAGTTTTTGCGATCCCAATTTTTTTCTTTGGAGCAGCTTACTGCTCTACCTACTGAGCGCATTCACTTGCTTGGATCTTTTCCATAGGCAAGCTATGGCCCCATGCAGTGAGCTCGCTGTGTCAACTGCGTTGCTCGAGCTCCTGGTTCTTTCTTCTCTACCTTCCTCTCCCCGCTTCCCCCACCATCCCCGAGGTGTCACTGTTTTATAATTAAAAATGGGCTGGCACTCAATGATTGGATTCTCTCCACCTTGGTGTTACCTCACACCAACCTCATCGTAGTAAAGGAAGGAGTGTCAAGTATGAGTGTTGACCTGAGAGATGAACACACTGGTCTCAGGATGGGGGGAGGGGAGAGAGTATTGTGTAAAGCTTAGAGGATGATATCCAAACTGGGGCCTAGCTAGCTGAACCACCCTGCTGCAGTACCTGATGGTTTAGCATACCATTCAACTGTCCTCTGTCAGAGTTTGAAATGTTGAAAGCTGTAGCTCACTGGGTAGCACTGTCATCCCTGAGTCAGAAGGTTGTGAGCTCAAGTCCCACTCCAGAGACTTAAGCACAAAAATCTAGGCTGACACTCCAATCAGCACCGAGGGGATACTGCCCCGTTATGGTGAGGCCATTTTTCAGCTGAGACCTTAAACCAAGGCCCTGTCAGCTCTCTCAGGAAGTTGTAAAGGATCTCATGGCACTATTTTGAAGAAAAGCAGCAAAGGACTCCCAGATGCCCTGGCGAATATTTATCCATTAACCATCATCACTTAAAAAAACAGATTATCTGGTCATTATCAGATTGCTGTTTTGTGGGATCTTCCTCTGCACAAATTGCCACATTTCCTACATAGCAACAATGATTAAATATACCTTCAAAGGTCTATAATTGGCTGTTCAGTGCTTTAGAATGTTCTGAGGTTGGGAACGGCGCTAGATAAATGCAAGTCCACTTGCAGGAGGAAACAGTGTGTGACACTTCACTTCTGGGGCCCCTTAAAGACAGAATAAAATTAAACAAGTGGCTCCCTTTGATCCCAGATCTGTGACCAATTGAAACAATGAGGGGAGGCCACTCCTCTTTAATCCGGATACAGGATCTGACTGCAATTTCTACCCTCGTCTCTGTCCACAGCCCCGTTCTCTCTCTCTGTAACTTTATCCATCTTCAAAAATGTCGAACTTTAGTTGTGATCCACATTTGTTGCAGCTGCAGTTCCCTTCCTGCTCCCCACCCCCACCTGCTTGTTCAGTTCTCTCTTGCTCCTTACTTATATCGCTGGTTTGCAATATTTCTGCTGCAGCCCCTATGTTTTGCCCCACTACTGCACAGTTGCTGTTTTGTGGATGAACTGTTAAGCCAAAGCCCTGTCTGTTCCCTCAGGAAAAATCCCATGGCACTCTTTCAAAGAAGAGCAGGTGAGTTACCCCTGGTGTCCTGGCCAATATTAATCCCTCAATCAACACCATTTAAAGCAGATTATCTGATCATGATCAAATTGCTGTTTGTGGGAGCTTGCTGTGTTTTTTTTAATTCGGTGTTGGAATGTGAGTATCACTGGCCAGGCCACTATTTATTACCTGTCCCTAATTGCCCTTGAAAGGGTGGTGGTGAGCTGCCTTCTTGAACCACTGCAGTGCCTGCGGTGTAGGTACACCCACAGTGCTGTTAGGGAGGATGTTCTAGGATTTTGACCCAGCGACAGTGAAGGAACGGTGATAGTTGGTGAGTGATTAGGAGTCCACGCAGGTGCTGGTGTTCTCGTGAGCCTGCTGCACTTGTTCCTCCAGGTGCTGGTGCTTGTGGCTTTGGAAGATGCTGTTGAAGGAAGTTTGGTGAGTTTGTGAACAAAATGATGGCTGTGTATCTACATTACAACAATCACTACACTTCAAAAAGCACTTCATTGGCTGCAAGCGCTTTGGGGCATCCTGATGTGGTGAAAGGTGCTATAGAAATTCAAGCATTTTCTTTATTAAAGAGACAGAAAGTGTTAGTAAACCTGCAGAGGGAGAATAGTTACCAGCCTGTTTGTCACAGTGCCAATTGCGCAGTTTGTGTGACTCCAGTACATGGTGACAGTGATATTTCAATCTGCCACTACTCTGCCCTAAACACAATGCCCTTGCTGTGCCAAGACTGACGGTGTGCCTGTGGACTGCTTGGGCAGACTGTATCCCACATTCTACCCACCTTGAGCACAGGTTGCAGTGGCTGGTGGTGAGGGCCAGCTATCTAACCTGCACTCTAGCCAGGAATGATTCAGATCAGGAGGCACTGGAAGGAACATTTCTCTCCTGATAATTTCATAGATCAAATAAAAACTTCACATCCTCAGAGTCTAAATGCGTAATTTAAAAATAAAGCTTACAGCTCCTGTCAATGAATCTACCAGTATAGACACCACATTACAGGGCAGTTTAGTCTTTAGGTTCATTGTCTCTGCAACAGATGTAAAACTCATTTCCTGCTTAGACTGGCTCTTGTAATCCTCACTCCCCTGTTCTCTTGCTCTGGGCTGTACACTCAGCACAATAAACACACTGACTCCTCTTATCCGCCTGATTCCTTGTCTCGTATCTTTTTTTAACCTCCTTTGTTCCCCTAGGATCAACTCTGTCCTCTTTGTGCTTGGATTGGAGCTGAGTGATTTCTCTGCACCATGCCAGTGCATTTCTCTAAATCTGTCCTCCCATCTCTATCTCTCTCACCCTTCTCTGGGGTGAAGAGTGCACTATTGCAAGTATAGCCTCTTCAATGTTTGGTCCACACTCAGGGTTAACTCTGACCTAGAAGTCCTTGAAAGGAATGTTATTCACCACTTAAGCCATTCTATACCTGACAGGAATGCTTGATGGGATCACTTGAAGCTGCATCTCAACTATGCTGTACAAAACATGGGAGTGTTTGGTGGGACAATGTTGAGGGAGATTTACTATGTATCTAACCTGTACTATACCTATCCTGGGATTGTTTAATGGGACAGTGTAAAGGGAGATTTACTCTATATCTAACCTGTGCTGTACCTACCCTGACAGTGCTTGGTGGGACTGTGTTGAGGGAGATTTACTCTGTATCTGACATGTGCTGTATTTACCCTGGGAATGTTTGGTGGGACAGTCTTGAGGTAGATTTACTCTGTATTTAACCTGTACTATACCTATCCTGGGATTGTTTGATGGGATAGTGTTGACAGAGATTTACTCTGTATCTAACCTGTGCTGTACCTACCCTGGGAGTGTTTGATGGGATAGTATTGATGGAGATTTCATCTGTATCTGACCTGTGTTGTACCTGCCCTGGAAGTGTTTGGTGGGACAGTGTAAAAGGAGATTTACTGTGTACCTGACCTATACTGCATCTGACCTGGGAGTATAGTCGGGGTATAAAAGGTCTTTGTTGGCCAGCACTAATGTCAGTGCCTTGATTAGTAGAAGATGTATCCTCCTGCTGTACCTTCGAGCTCCTCAATAATCCCTGGGCAGTAAAGTACTGGATTACATTTTGCTAGAATTGATGATAAACCCGTAGAAGTCCAAAGCAGCAGAGTTGCATTGCCCTTGTGACCTTTCGTGTAAGTTGTCATTCATTGCTCACGCACTGTTTATGCTCTGAGTGTGGAATGCATTGCCACTGGCTTCAAAGGAAATGCATCAAGTATCCCAACACTGTGTACTTGTTAATCTTGCACAAAGTGTAGAGCGGCTGCCAGTGATACAAAGGAACATTACACAGAGGTGTGGCAAGGGACCTTTTACATTTATTTTTTGATAAATGGCACTGATGCCTGGGGCCTACATTTGAGTCACACGCTATGAATCTGCTCTCAGCTCAGTCATAACCCTTTGAGAGTCTGCGGCCTGAGAGGAAAACAGTGATTTTATCGCTGTGACTCAGTCTAATGTTGGCTCTTCATTATTTTGCAACTTGTCTTTTCCTGACCCCATGAGTTGGGTGTCTCTTTGCCATGTACTGTCACAACCTGAGAGTGGGTAGCTTATGCTCCAGGGATATGCAGTTCTGAATTTGTATGCTAGGCTATCTCTCTCTCTCTTTCTCTCTTGTGCGCTCTCTCTCATCTCTCATCTCTCTCTTTTCCTCTTCCTCCCTCCCTCCAACTGTCATACAATGTCTCTCCCCCTTGGTCTGTCATATGATCTCTTTTTCTCTTTCTCTCTCTCTCTCTCTCTCATTCTCTCTTCTCTCTTCCACCCCCACCCACCCGTACGATCTCAGTCTCTCTTAGTCCATGTGCAGAAACTAGTGACCCTGGGGCTTGTTCACAATGGTGTGGTTAAGATTTGAAACTTGACAGGAGAAGGAATAGGTTGCGAAAGAGGAACTCAAACTCCACTCTTCCATAGCACTCCCTTCAGTGCTCCAAAGAGCTGCTTATGAAGAAGCTTTTTTCCATGTCTAACCTGTGCTGTACCCGATGTGGAGCAGTACAGCAGCAGTAGGAACATGCCCTGAGCCACCTGAAAATTTTCTGCTTCTTTCTTCCTTTGTTGCCTCCAGCTCAAGTAAAATCTTTGAATGATTCATTAGTCAAAATGGCACCAAGGCAGTAAGGCTTTGCAGTCCTTATGAACTATTGTATGCATTGTAACAAACTGTTAAATCACTGACAGTGATTGGGGAATGTGTTGTCATTGGCCTCACCAGCCCTGAAAGGATTAAAAGACGATTCTAGGGTCGCCAACTCTGCTTGGGCTGATTTAAGGAGATGCCTGCCCCACCCCCACATTCCTGCCATTGGTGGCGTGGTATGTCTGTTCCTCAGCACCCTGCCTTCTCACACCAATTGGACTGCTCGTAAGCTGATAGAATGATTGTGAGTGAGCGAACAGAAAGCACACAATTGTCTTTAATGCTGCTCTGATTTTTCTCAGGTTTGCTCACAGCAGGTGTCGGGGCAAAATGCCAACACGATTAATCCAGGAGAGTTAGCAACCCTAGACACAGCAAGTGTGCTAACACTGTAAATGTTACGCTTGGTGTTAAATAGCCACCTGTGAAGAAAAACAAATTACTTACATACTGGTGTGGTAATCAAGGTTTTGAATTTGTTTTTAGTGTGAAACTGAAGCCTGAGGCCTACATGAACTATGCAGGGTGAAGCCTGAGGCCTACATGAACTATGCAGGGTGAAGCCTGAGGCCTACATGAACTATGCAGGGTGAAGCCTGAGGCCTACTTGAATTATGCATGGTAAACTTGGTCTCAGTGCATCATCATCCTTTCCTTTCGGGTTCAAAATCTCTTGGCGTGTATCTCCGACATACTGAACTGATCTGTTCACACTATTCTCGGGTTGGGCCTTGCTTGGAGCTGACTGCATGGAGGCCTTTAAAATGATGAAAAGTTTTGACAGACTGGATACAGAGAGAAAGTTCCTTCATTTGGGGAAGAGCATAACTAGAGGCCATTAATATGAGATGGTCATCAAGAAATCCAGTAGGGAATTCAGAAGAAACTTCTTTACCCAAAGAGTGGTGAGGATGTGGAACTCTGAAGCAAACAGTACAGATGCATTTAAGGGGAAACTAGACAAACATATGAAGGGGAGGGGATCAGGGGGTTACAATGGTAGATTTAGAGGAGGAAAAATGGGAGGAGGCGCGAGTGGAGCATAAACACCCGGGTGGACTGGTCGGGCCGAATGGCCTGCTTCTGTGTCCTATATCCTATGTAATCCTACATAACCCTCTAGGATTGCTCTGAATCCTCCAGGCTGTGAGCAAATTTGGAACAAAAAATCATAGGGACTTTACTTTGAACACTTTTGATTATTATTATAAAAAGGTGATCTCATTGAAGCATGCAAGGTTCTGAAGGGGCTTGACAGGGTAGAGACTGAGCAGTTGTTTCCACTAGCTTGAAAATCTAAAACATGGGGGAATGGTCTCAGGATAAGGGGGTGATCATTTAGCACTGAGGTGAGGAGAAATTTCTTCCAGAGGGTTGTGGATGCTCCATCATTGACTATATTTAAGGCTGGGATAGATAGATAGATTTTTGGTGTCTCAGTTACATGGGGAAATGGTGGGAAATTGGAGTTGAAGCCCAAGATCAACCATGATGATATTGAATGGTGGAGCAGGTTCAACAGGTCATATAGTCTTCTTCTGCTCCTCTGTCTTGTGTCACTGTCGTAATGTAGGAAACGCAGCAGTCAATTTGCTCACAGCAAACTTCCACAAATAGCAATGTAATAATGACTAGATAATCTAGATCATTTTTGTGATGTTGATTGAGGGATAAATATTGGCCAGGACACCGGGGAGAACTCCCCTGCTCTTCTTCAAAATAGTGCCATGAGATCTTTCACAACCACTCAAACAGGCGGATGGGGCCTCAGTGGAAAGTTTCATCCAAGTGACAGCATCTATGGCAGTGCAGTACTCCCTCAGTACTGCACTGGAGTGTTGGCCTTGATTTTTGTGCTCAAGTCCTGGAGTGGGACTTGAACTTTGTGACTCAGAGGTGAGAGTGCTACCAACTGAGACACAGCTGACATAGCGACAGTAAAGTGAAACTTCTTGGTACTGTCGCTAGAATAGCTATGTTAATGCAGCACTTTTATTTTAAATTAAGGATGGCCAAGACCTAGAACGAGAGCATTTGGATCTCCCTTTGTCTCAAGATTTCATAATTGCTCATCTTTTTGTTTATGATCTTGCACTGAGCAATCTTCACCAGCCAGCACCCGGTGTTCCTCCGACATGTTTGTTGCTTTTACTGCTCCAAGGTTAGAGATCACAGGCACCCCTGTCCTCAAAATCGCACCAGATCGCTTTTCTCTTGCTATCTAATTCCCTTGCCCTCAAGAACCTCCTATGGAAAGAATTTGAGGTTATATATCTCCTTTCACAGCCTCAGCACATCTCAAAATGCTTTACAGCCAATTAAGTACTTTCTGTTTTTCGATGTAGTCCTCGTTGTCAAATAGAAAAACTCAACAAGCTCCCACAAACAGCAATGAGGTGAAAGGCCAGAGCATCAGTTTTAGTGCTGTGGCTTGAGAAGTCATTGTTCAGTCAGGATACTAGGCGATTTTCCCTTCCCCTTTGCCAATGATGCCATGGGATCTTTTACCTCCAGAATCCACCAGAGAGGGCGGACCGGGCCTTGGCTTAACATCCCATCCTAAAGCCTCACCCTTGGTTACTTCTGTGAACGAGCAGTCTAAATTTTGTGCTTAAGTTTCCGGAATGGGTCTTGAATCCATTGAATCCATAACGTAGCTAAGGCAGAGCTCCTAAAGACCTGCACCCTTTGTTGTACCTTTGACCACCCCCCGGTCCTGTCCCGTCCCAAAAATTCCTCCTATACCTTTGCAGTGTTATTTGCCCTGAGAGAGGGAGCTCAACATGGTTTGTTGCTGTTTGGTTTTACTCCTGCGCGGTGCTGCCACCACTGTTCAGACATGAAACGGCAGCAGAGGTAAAGCTGCAGTTCCTCGACCGACCTGGGGTGTCGCTGCAGGGCAACCATCGTCAAATTGGAGCAACATGACCAGAGAGACCTAGAAAAACTGAGCGGGGTGGGGTGGGGGGGGGGCGGGGCAGAAGATGGGCAACGGGTGTGGGGGAGTAGGAGGGGGCAACAGGGGTGAGGTGCAAGGAGGGGCAATCGGGATGGGGTAGCAGGGGTTGGGGAGCTGGGAGAGCAGCAAGGAAGAACAACAGGAGCAGTGGAGCAAAGGTAGGGAGGTGCAGGGGTGGGGGTGAGAAGGTGAGGCAGAAGGTTAAGGTGGCTGTGTGGAACCAGGGGACCAGAGAGAAAAGGAAACCAAGTCTTATGAACCCAGCTGAACAAGTCAGATCCCAGAGTGGAACCTGGCTTGATGGATCGTAACTTTTTTTTAATCATGGAGGGCAGTTACTGCACAGATTCACAGGAGTCTGTTGATGAATTTTTAACAAAAGAATAACACATTTATTAAGCAAGAAGAATGAACTATATTACACCAGGCAAAAAGGTTGGAAAGCTTTTAACAGATACCAGCAAATGATTCAAACTCACACTATTCCTTATCTCCCAGCGACTCTTACAGACACAAAACCCCAGTGAAGATTTACCAATGCCTCAATACCAAGGTTCCTGGCCTTGGTTAGCTCAGTTTCAAGTCGTTTTGTTCTGGCGGACATCTGAGCATTCACTAGATGCTGTCTTGAGTTAGAATTTCTTCCTGAGACACCAGAAACTGAAATCTAAACTCACTATTGCTTTAACTTCAGAGCAAATACATGAGCTCCTTAAACTCAGTTCCTCATCAAGCTTTTTGAAAGATTTCTTATTGGAGACTTCAGACCTTCTGCCTCCACTTTCTGGTGTGCACACAGTGACTGTGCGTGGCTCCCATGGTTTCTTCTAACCCTAACTTTTTCCACAACATGGAACCACCAAACAGCTCCTGGGTCTTCTCCTGAGTCCTAGTTGCAGAGCCAGCCCAGCACCCTTGCTTCTTGGAATCTCTTTGCTGACTGACTTGTTACTCTGCTCCTTTCTTTTTTCTTAACTTAACTGGGGCCTGTTTCTGTCCCCTGTCTTTGTCCCTCTCTCTGGGACACTTCTTGGGACCTCTCCCTGACTCTATTCCTAGTACCCTATCTGGGACACTACTCTTCAGATAAAAACTGACTTGACTAGAAAATGACTGCCTAATCTTGACAGATCCTTCTTGAACTGGTCTGGGGAATCCATCAACACACTCGCAGTGGATCCCACCCTTGTCACTAGGCAGAAACCATAGTACCGGTATTGGAACATGCTGTACTTTAAACACACATGAATGGATTTCTCTAATATAAATCATAGAGCTGCAATAATATAAAAGTGAAATACTGCAGATGCTGGAAATCTGAAAAAAAAAACTGTGTTGGAAATACTCAGCAGGTCTGGCAGCAACTGTGGGGAGTTTTGAGCTAAATATGGGCCCTCTTCAGAACTGCAGAATAGAACTACAAACCATGTTTAGTAAGGAAATAGCAAGTGTAACCCCACTATTATAAAGTTGCCAAAAAAGTGGTAATCCTGACTATCACTGCTTGTTTGTCTCTACAACCACACCCCCATTCCACCTCTCTCTCTCTCTCTCTCTCCGCCCCCCACACACACACCTTAAACCAGCTTATATTTCAACTCTTTCTTGGACTCGAACTCAAGTTCTGTCGAAGCGTCATGAGGACTCGAAACGTCAACTCTTTTCTTCTCCGCCAATGCTGCCAGACCTGCTGAGTTTTTCCAGGTAATTCTGTTTTTGTCTTTGTAAGCCTGAAAATTGGGAGCAATTTAAAATTCAGCCAAGAAGGACCAAGAAACTGATAAAAAAAAGAGAAAATAGAATATGGAAATAAACTAGCAAGACACACAATTATGGACGGTAAAAGCTTCAACAGGTTTGTAAAAAGGAAAAGGTTAGCAATGACAAATTACCGGCAGAGAATAGAGAATTTATAATGCGGAATAAGGAAATGGCAGAAAGATGAAAGAAATACTTTCTGTCTGTCTTCACAGAGGAAGATACAAGAAACCTCCCAGGAATACTAGAGAATCAAGGGACTAGTGAGAATGAGGAAAGGAATGAAATTAGAATTAGTAAAAAAGTAGTCCTGGAGAAATTAATGGGGCTAAAAGTTGGTAAATCCCCTGGAGCTGATGATCTACACCCCAGGGTGTTGAAAGAGGCGGCTGTAGAGATAGTGGATGCACTGGTGATCATCTTCCAAAATTCTATAGATCCTGGAATAGTTCCTGCAGATTGGAAGGTAGCAAATGTAACCCCACTATTTAAGAAGGCAGGGAGAGAGAAAGCGGAGAAAGAGTACAGAAAATGCTCAAATCTGTTATAAAGAATGTAATAACTCAACACTTAGAAAATAATGGTTGGATTGAGCAGTGTCAACATGGATTTATGACAGGGAAATCATGTTTGATAAACCTGTTGGTGTTTTTTAAGGATGTAACTAGCAGAATAGGTAAGTAGGAACCGGTGGATATGGTATATTTATTTTCTCAGAAGGCTTTTGATCAGGTCTCACACAAGAGGTTAGTAAACAAAATTAGAGCAAATATGATTGGGGTTAAATACTGACACAGATTGAGAATTAGTTAATGGACAGAAATGTAGGAATAAATGTATCATTCTCAGGTTGGTAGGCTATATAACTAATGGTTACCACAAGGATCTGTGCTTGGGCCCCAGCTATTCACAATATATATCAATGATTTGGGGAACAATGTAATATTTTCAAGTTTGCTGATGACACAAAACTAGGTAGGAATGTGAGTTGTGAGGAGGATGCAAAAAGGCTTCAAGGAGGTTTAGAAAAGCTAAGTGAGTGGGCAAGAACATGGCAGATAGAATATCAGGTGGAAAAACATGAAGTTATGCACTTTGGTAGGAAAAACAGAAATGCATAGTATTTCTGTAGCATTGAGAGATTGGGAAGGGTTGATGTCCACAAAGGACCTGAGTGTCCTTGTTTAAGAGTCACTGAAAGCTAATATGCAGGTGCAGCAAGCAATTAGGAAGGCAAATGGTATGTTGGCCTTTAGTGCAAGAAGATTTGAGCATGGAGTAAAGATTATCATTGTATAGAGCCTTGGTGATACCGCGCCTGGAGTATTGTGTACTGTTTTGGTCTCCTTACCTAAGGAAGGATATACTTGCCATAGAGGGAGTGCAACCAAGGTTCACTGGGCTGATCCCTGGGATGTTGGAATTGTCCTAATGGGTGAGATTAAGGAGACCGGGCCTGTATTCTCTGGTGTTTAGAAGAATGAGGGGTAATCTCATTGAAACAAAATCCTTACAGGGTAGATGCAGGAAAGGATGTTTCCCTCGGACGGGGTGGGGCAGGGGCAGTGGTGGGGGGTGGGGGAGGGTCGTTGGTCCAGAATCAGGGGACACAGTCTCAGTATAAGGGGTAGGCCATTTAGGACTGAGATAAGGAGGAATTTCTTCACTCAGAGGTGGTGACTTTTTAGAATTCTCTATCACAGAGGCACATGGAGACTCAGTTATTGAATATGTTCAAGACCGAGATCGATAGATTTATAGATATCAAAGGTATCAAGGGATATGGGGATAGAATGGGAAAATGACATTGAGGTAGAAGATCAGCCATGATCTAGTTGAATGGTGCAGCAGACCCGAGGGGCTGAATGGCCTACTGCCCCTATTTCCTAGGTTTTTATGAGAGGGGAAACAGAAAGTAAGAAATAAAGAGGGAATAGAGAGTAAGGGGCTCTGTGGTACTGGACAACAATAGACTAAGGTGCAGAGAGCACGAGGCTCCTATTGAGCAAAGTGTGATGGACCCCAGAAGACTGAAGAGCAAGAATTTGGAGAGCAGGGGGCCAAGGAGGTCTAGAGAGTGAAACAACTGATCATGATCGAGTAATTCTGGAGACTGGTCAATGAAAATATGATAACCCTTTGCTTCCTGAGCAAATGGAAAGGGGTGTTAACCTGACACAGGGAAGTAGAGATGGAAGTAGCAGTAGGATGACAGCTCCTCCAATTTCTTTCTGTTAGCCGTCTCTCTGTCTCTTTTCAGCCTCACTCTTCACTCCCAGACCACAATGATGCAGTGTGTGAACTTCCGCTGCTGTCAGTCAGAGGTCCGAGATCAGCCTCTGCCCTGCAGCTCACGGTCGCTGTTGTTTATTTCCGACAAGGTTTCGAATATCCATTTTCTGTGGTGTTCCTTACAGGTTGAAGGGAGGAGGCCAGGAGTGGGGGGGGGTTGGGGGGTGGTTGGTGGTGTGCATGTGTGTGTACGTGTGTGTGCGCGTGTGCTTGTGTGTGTGTGGTGAATTTGGTGAATTCAGTGACCATCGGCTATGCCGAGGACAGGGGCATGTATCACAGCACAAGTCCAGAGATTAAGATTGAGACAAGGATGAGCAAGTTGAAAGCAATGTGTGAATGTTCAAAGCTTCCAGGGAAAGAGCTGTCAGATGGCTGGTCTATAAGAATGGAGAATAGTAACAGTCATGATGTTGGAAAGAGGAGATGGTACTCTTTCTTTCTTTCAAGAATCTGGATGATTGTAACACTGAACGATCTAAAATCCTGAAAATGAGGCCTTCAGAAACGAGAAGGCATTTACATAGATTTATGGTTCAATTTATATAATTATGGGAGTAGCTCAAGGGCATTACAGAGCCTGGAGATGTGAAAGCGCAGAACTAACGTCAGAATTGTGAGCCTGGAAATGGCTACTTGTGATATTAGCATTCCAGAACAGCATTCTGCTGTCTGCTGCTTTAATAGGGGCTTTAACCTTTTTATTTTAAATGGGTTAGCTGCTCTGTTAAACTAGCTGATGGTGTGTGAATGCACTGAGTGTCGCTGAACTAATATCGCAGTCATTTCTCTGTTGTAATGATTAAACTGGCAGATGGATAAGGGGGAGTTGGGGGAGGATGCCTAGGAATAATTGGAGGAAAAAAGACCCTGGCCTGTCTAGTTCGCCTTCTTCCATCTGGGTTGTCACATAATAGAAATACGAACACCATCGACTGTGCCCAAGTTAATTCTGCTCCCTCACATTGGTGCAATCATTAAACCCTCCAAAGTTGCTCCAGATTGATGCCTTTGGCAGTCACTGTCAGCTACGATTAGCAGAAACTAACAGCAGCTCATCTTCCTTATACCTCAACGACCTTTATTGTGAGCGAGTTGCTGTAGTGTGTCCTGTACACAGAGCCACAATATGCTGCTGGTGGAAGGGCCGGGCTGGATACTTAGTGCGTGTTGGTAGGTTATGGTGTGTGGAGGACATCAATCTTGGCTTGTGGGTTGGGGTGGGGGAGTGGGAAGAGACTGATAGGGATCGTAATCTTTAAAAAAGGTTATTGAGTATTGGAGACTGAGATTTCATTTGCCCCCTTTGACAACTGGTTAGGGCAGTGAGCGGCACAGAGAAACAAAGCCGCTAGTTTGAGAAGGCCAATCTCAGCCAGTGAGGCAGCAAAGGGATCACCGGCCTGGATTCTAGTGATCCTTGCCGAGCGTTGGGAGAGGACCAGATAAGGCCACTTAAGGTGGAACCACCCTTCCATTCAGGGGGTGCAGCATTTCTCTGTGACCCACTCTTGCTGCAGTTGCTGTCCCAGCATTGCCAGCTGATTGTATTGCATTCCCTTCCTCCCAGAATTCTAACGCAGTTCATTTGGCTTGGGGTGTTGCCTGTGAGGTGTCCTGTTGCCAGGGTAACCAGGGGGCAGCTTTTTGCCGTTAGCTAACATGGTGCTGATTTAAACAAACTACGCAACAGCTCTCCCTCACTGCCCTGATTTCCTGGGGCGGAGGGGAGAAAACAAAATAAGGGATAATTATCATTCAACAGGTCATCTTCGGAGGAAGTTTTAATATTTTGACAGGCCATGGTGCCTGGTCAAGCCACCGGCAACTTATTTAAAGGACTTCCAGTGAAGTCGCAAAAAGATTCAGCAAAAAAGTGCCACATGGTCATTCCAAGAGCAGAACTGTCTGTTTAACTGGATTGTGGCAGTCACCAGCTTGCAGCAACTTGTCAAGAGAATTAGCCTGATGTGCAAGAGTAAAGGCAAAGTGCTGATGGTGTTGCTGGCGGACCACGCTGGTCTTAGTGAGGAGAAGTGACATGATAAATAATTGAACCTGGGCTCCTGGCAATGCAAGGCCTGATTTAGCCCTCTGTGATTAACTGTTCAGATCGTTTGTCTTCATTTATTCCTAATTCCGATCAGTCTGTGTCAGGCTGGAAATAAAAACAGGAGGAGTGTGAGATATGCTTCAGGTCTGTGAAGGGAAAGGACAGGCTAATGTTCCAAGCAGAGACCCTTCACCAGGACCCCATGCCCAGAGGGGTCAGAGGGCAGCTGAGCAAACTGTGACCCACATTACCCTCCGTGCCCTCAGGTCAAAGGGAAGGCAGGTGATCTGCACCACACACATGCATCATCCTGGGCTCAAGGGACAGACAGGTTTCCTGCACCCTCTTTCTCCCTATCCCCCCCTCATTGCACACAATCCTGGGGTCAAGGGGCGGCAGGTGACCTGTGATCTGTGCCACACACTGTAATGCGAGCAACTTCAAACTATGGGGAAAAGGTGTCAGAAGGGCAATTTTCCATGTCAGATTTCTCCCCACCGGTAACCAGAGAGACCCCCTCCCAAACTCATTTCATTTTGGATACCTGTACGTCAAGGGGACTTCCAGCCAATCAGTCAAGGCTGGAGTTAGATCCATGCCCAAGAGGTGAAATGGCTGTATATCTAATCCACTGCCCCTCCCTCTCCTCTCCTCAAACACAGAATCCAAAGGTGGAAAAAGACTTCTAAGTTTAGGAAGGAATAAGAAACAAAGTCAGAGGAGAAATAACCATAATATCAATGAAATAGAGAAGAGCGAAAGATTGTAATGGAAGGAGAGGTTGGGGGTTAAAGGTGAGAGAGGGGGTAAGCATCAAATGCGCTTCTTGTGTCCTGTATACCAGACAGCAGGAGGTGGGTGAAGTGAGATATGGGTCAGTGTATAAAGCAGGGACATACTGTCTTCCTCAGTGGCTTCAGTGATTCCAGTTACCATGGCCTCAGTGATAGCTGTGCCAATAATACTGAGCACTGCCTCCACCAATAAGGTGAGGACATGCAGCCGTGTTTGTTTCCCTTGTTCGTTGTTGCTGTGTCTTGTTATGGGACTTCATCCTCCGAGAGAGAGGGAAGTGTGTCAGTGAATGTGTTGCAATGTAGGTGATGTGCCTGTCAGAGCTGAATAATTGGAAATATGCAGAAACTGAGATGTGGCTTTGAAGCTTGCTGAAGTGGTAACTGTGAAGGTGAGGTGGAGCATTTGAATGTTAGGCATGAGCCTGATTGTTGGAGCTTGCTGTTGGGTGGGGGTGTGGTGCATTGAGCAGTGTGTGAGGGCGATGGTGTGGTTGGTGGGAGATTCCATCACTTGACTGCTTGTGTGAGGTCATTGAACTTTTTCCGGTGCTACATCCAGGTCCTCAAGGCCAGACTCCTGACATTGGCTCTGTGGCTATTTGTTCCTCCTGCCTTCATCACGTATGTCTGTAGGGCCTGCTTGGCCCCCGCAATAAGATGATCTCTCTCCTGCTTTCCACCTCCTGCACTAAGGCCACCAAGTGCTGCATCTGAGAATCTAATGCAGAATTTTACATTTCCCCATTGACGGGTGTGTAGACAGGGAGTGACCATAAAATTCCTTGGATGGTCTTCCCACCAGGTTCCCGCTCGCCCCAACCTCTCCACAATTTTACGCTGGGTCGGGTGATGCCTAGCCCTTGTCTTAATTGAGGCCCTTCAGTGGCCAATTATTGACCTGCCCAGCCTCAATTTTCAGGCTGGCGGGAAGAGTTCAGGGTAGGGAGGAAGCCCAAATATTAACCCTGTTCAGGCCTAGGTTGGGAAGGGCAGTAGTGGATGGGGGGTGGGGGGGGGGGCCTCCATCAACAACCTCCTTTTAACACTGGGCTACCCCTCAAAAGCCATCAGGGAGCTCCCTCCCCCCAACCTGGCCTCTCCACCGACACCCCTACCCCCTCTGTCCACCCCTCCAGGCCTCATCTGCTCTCCCAGCCCTGAGACCCCCAAAGCTTACCTGGCCCTATACTCCTGGAACTTGGACTCTGGGACTGCTTGCAGTCCCAGTTCTATCCATTGCAACTCCTGGTGCTGTAGGGACTAGGGAGCTGCTGGCCAGTCAGATTTCCTCCCAACTGAGGGCGGGAGTCCTGCCTCCAGTCCTAGAAATGACATTTTAATTTGATTTGTTAAGTTTCCTTTGAAAGTCTTTTGTTTTTTTGTCACCCTTTAAGGAGCTTTCAATTAGCTCATTAGTGTATATTTGTTCATTTGTTTTTCAGAAGAGCGTATAAATGGGGTATAGCTGGGACACTGGATTGAGTGGAGGGAGAGCTATGAGACTGAACGAGTCAATAAAATCTCTCAGTAAAGAAAAGCTCTGTGTCTTGGTTTCAGCTTCATCAGCAGGTGTGGATCCTATAAACAGTACAGCATAAAACATAGGGTGTAATGGTGAATCTATATAAAACCTTACAGAGACTACGTTTGGAGTATTGTATATAGTTTGTGTGTTTCAATGATAGGAAGGCTGTTGAGGCAATGGGAGGGAATGGCACAGATTCACTGGGATCTTGCCTAGTCTGAGGAAGTCAAAAAACAAACTTAAGACTTGAAAAATTGGAGCTGCTTTTTTCAGAGCAGAGGAAGATTCAGAGATACTTAATAGAGATGGTTAACATTTTGAAGGGATATAACAGAGTGGATAGAAACATTTTGGTTTCCAGTGGTTGAGGAGACATAGATTTAAATGTAAGAGCTAAGACAAAGAGGAGAAGAGAGCTGTGAGGCTGTGAATGAACAATGGGAGTTAGTGATGGAAGTGTTGCCATTGAAGAATCGGTTTGATAGATAACTGAAGGAAATTGGAGAGAAAGGAATAAGGGAAACAGGTTGGACACATAAGATTAGATTGCATGGGATTAACTGCTCGCTGGGAGGCTGAATGCCAGCACAAACTAATCAGGCCAATGATTTGCTTTGTTTCCCTGTGAGTAGCTGGTTCGGGAGCTTTTAACTGGAGCTGGTATTCTGCCCCTCCCCCTCCTCTACCTCCGCCCAGTTATCAAATGCGACAAAGAATTTTCTTGGTTAACCCCCACTGCAATGACTGGTTTGCAAATGTTGGGGGGGTGGGGGATGTGGGGTGGGGGGGCGGGGAGTGGGGATTGCTTGCACTTATTTAAATCTAAGGCCTGTCACTTTACAAACGCTGTTTGCTTTTCAATGTGGTAAAAGTTGGCGTGACTGCGGGGGTGGGGGGGGGGGGGGGGGGGGTGGGGGGTGTGTGGGCGGGGGGGTTGTGCTGTGCTCAGGCTGTTGTGCACTCATAATTCCAAGAATCCCACGCTCAGACTACAATCTGCACCCAATTCCAGAGAGAAATGCCTGGAATCTTGGCCCAGACTGCCAGATACATTCCAGCCATGCCTCTCTAGCACAGTGAAAGGGACGAACAGATTACAGCTTCTGGCAAGGGGTGGCGCCGAGTTTTCCTGCAGGGCTGGGTTTTTACCCATCTCCGATGACCTGCTGGGTGAGTTCAGAGAGATGGCACCTACATGGGGCACATGCATAGTTGCCCAAAAGGCACAAACATGGTTTTGTTTTTAAGCCTGCACTCTGCCAGGGAAAGGGTCCCCATCCCATGTGATCCCAGAAATCATCCAGGTAGGCAGGTTCAAAGTGGCAGCCCGATCACAGGGGACTTGGGGGAGGGGGTAATAGCCATCTTCTTTTGCCATCAGAGGCGATATCAGATGAACTACCTGCTCTTGAATGCCACCGTGGGCACAGGCTTTGAGTCATGTCCTGCCTCTAATGATGAGCTTGCAGTGGAGGCACTGAGGAAGCTAAACAGACCGGAAGGTGTGTGGCCTGGAGGGGGACTTGCAGGTGGTGATGTTCCCATGCGTCTGCTGACCTTGTCCTTCTAGGGGGTGGAGGTCACGGGTTTGGAAGGTGCTGTTGAAGGAGGTTTGGGGAGTTGCTGAGGTGCATTCTGTCGGTAGTTCTTTGTGAAACAAGGAGTTGTTGGATCTGCAGGAGGAATTTATCTATTATTTAGTGCTGTCCAGTACACCAACCACATGTGGTTAATTGCCCTTTTCTGATTGGATTAAAAAATGTAATGGACATTGTCATGTGATCTTAATATTAACATTTGGATGGCATATGCTGTGAACTTGAAGACTTCTTTATGTTTGTTGATAACTAACAGGAAAGGTACAATGTGAGTGTGTGTTATTTTGTTGTGAGAGCTTTACTGTGTTAGTTATTGCTTATTGGTTATCTGCTAAAACGGTTTGGAACATGGTGAAAACCGGCAGGTCTTCAGCACCACTATGGAGCTGCTGTAGTGTGGAGAGGGGAGCGGTGATCAGGACAAGCACCATCAATTGGAATATCTGCTCTGGGCCAGCAGCAGAATGGAAACCAAACCAATAATGAGTGGCTCCAACAGAACGAGGGCAAGTGGCATCCAACGATCTTCTGGCTAAAGAGTGGGAGTTGGGGAATGTGCCTGGATGGAGAGTCGAGAGAGGGGGTTTCTGGGCAGAGAGCTGAGAGAGGGGCTTCTGGATGGAGAGCTGAGAGAGGGGGTTTCTGGACGGAGAGCTGAGTGAGGGGGTTTCTGGATGGAGAGCTGAGAGAGGGGATTCTGGACGGAGAGCTGAGAGAGGAGGTTTCTGGGCTGAGAGGGGGAGTTTCTGGATGGAGAGCTGAGAGGGGGTTCTGGACAGAGAGCTGAGAGAGGGGGTTTTGGATGGAGAGCTGAGAGAGGGGGATTCTGGATGGAGAGCTGAGTGAGGGGATTTCTGGATGGAGAGCTGAGAGAGGGGATTCTGGACGGAGAGCTGAGAGAGGAGGTTTCTGGGCTGAGAGGGGGAGTTTCTGGATGGAGAGCTGAGAGGGGGTTCTGGACAGAGAGCTGAGAGAGGGGGTTTTGGACGGAGAGCTGAGAGAGGGGGATTCTGGATGGAGAGCTGAGAGAGGGGGTTTCTGGACGGAAAGCTGAGAGAGGAGGTTTCTGGATGGAGAGTTGAGAGAGGGAGTTCTGGACGGAGAGCTGAGAGAGGGGGTTTCTGGACGGAGAGCTGAGAGAGGGGGGTTCTGGACGGAGAGCTGAGAGAGGGGGTTCTGGACGGATAGCTGAGAGAGGGGGTTTCTGGACAGAGAGCTGAGAGAGAGAGTTTCTGGATGGAGAGCTGAGAGAGGGGGTTTCTGGACAGAGAGCTGAGAGAGGGTGTTCTGGATAGAGAGCTGAGAGAGGGGGTTTCTGGACGGAGAGCTGAGAGAGGGGGTTTCTGGACAGAGAGCTGAGAGAGAGAGTTTCTGGATGGAGAGCTGAGAGAGGGGGTTTCTGGATGGAGAGCTAAGAGAGGGGGTTCTGGACGGAGAGCTGAGTGAGGTGATTTCTGGATGGAGAGCTGAGAGAGGGGGTTCTGGAAGGAGAGCTGGGATGGGGGTTCTGGACGGAGGGCTGGGATGAGGGTGGGCCTGGATGGAGAGCAGTGGGGAATGGTTGGTGGTCTGGTGAGTCTCACTGTGAGATTGAACATTCTCAGTCATCACTCTAATGGTGACATTATAGCGTGGCTACCAACTGCTGGACACAGATCCAGAAATAGCTCGAATGTGAAAATTAACACTGGAATTCCAAATGCTGTGAAAGAGACTGCAAAGTTTAGCATGGCATGTTGTTCGATGTTTGAATAAATATATACATGCAATACGTTACCTGTAAGCTATTTTCATAGCATCATCGAAAGGTTAGAGCACAGACGGAGGCCACTCAGCCCAACATATCCATGCTGGCTCTCTGCAAGAACATTTCACCTAGTGCCACCCACCTACCTTTTCCCCATAGCCCTGCAACTTTTTCCTCTTTAGTTAATGATCCAACACTCTTTTGAAAGCCACAATTGAATTGGCCTCAACCATACTCATAGACAGCACATTCCTGATCCTAACCACTCACTGCATGAAAAATGCTTTCCTCATGTCATCACTGTTTCTTTTCCTAACCACTTTATATCGTTGTCCTCTGGTTCTTGATAGTTCTGCCAATTGGAACAATTTCTCTATCTACTCTGTCCAGATCCCTCATGATTTTGAATACCTCCATCAAATCTCCTCTCAACCTTCTCTTCTCCAAGGAGAACAGCACCAGCTTCTCCTATCTCTCTACATGACTCGACATAAATTTTTAAAATGTGGCCAAAGCAGTGTTGCTTTAGTCAAGTTTGAAGGTGGCTCTATTAGCACTGAATCAAAAGAAGAAATAGCATTAATAATATCTGCACATTGGCTCCAGAGCTTCACCCTTGGGCCCCTCTCATTTGTCAAAACCAGACACAGGATTAGCACTTAGCTCCCAGTTGTCAACTGTGGTTCAGTGGGTATCACTCATGCCTCTGAGTCAGAGGTGGTGGATTCAAATCCCACTCCAGAGACCTAAGCACAAATACTGAGGCTGAGATTCCAGTGCAGTACTGTGGCAGGGCTGCACTGTCAGAGGTGCTGCCTTTTGGAAGAGATGTTAAACTGAGCTCTCTCAGGTGGATGTAAAAGATCTATTTTGAAAAAGAGCAGCGGAATTACCTCTGGTGTCCTCCCAACATTGATCCTTCAATCAACATCACTAAAACAGATTATCACGTTGGTGCTGGTGGAGCTTCCTGCATACAATTAGGTTGCCACGTTTCCTACATTGCACCAGTGACAATGCTTCAAAGTACTTCATTGGCTGTGAAGCATTCATTGGAATGTCCTGAGGTCATGTGGAAGGCGCTATATAAATGCAGGTATTTCTTTTTCTAGTTATAGGGAGATGACCAGCAATGTTCCCTGTCCTCTGTTAAGTCAACCTCTGTTAGTCGAGGAGGTGTTAGATGGATGTGGAAAGGTGGGCGGATACACTTTGCTTCTACTTCCCTGGGTTAGGGAGAGGGAAAGAAAATTAGCTCAGGTTCCTGCTCCTGACCAGAGATTGTTCTGGAAAGTGGGTGAGGTGATTTTGGATGGACTATGAAAAGCGTTGACTGTTAGCCCCTCAGTGATTGTGTACCTCAAAGACATTCACTCTCTCAGCTCAGTGTTTAGGTGCCAAGGAGCTGACATCATTTATGGAACTGTACAGAGTTCAGGGGGGGATTTTGAGTCCAAGCAAGTTTTTCTTTGTCAATTTTCTTCCCTTTTCTTCAGCCTGCCTTTCATTGACTTACTGACGGAAGGAGAGATGAATTAAGATTAAGGGACAGAAGGTTAAGATATATGTTTTACCAGATGAAAACCCATTGGGCCTGAAAACTTACAGGAGGCCCTTTCCTGGGATGAATGCCGAGGCAGCCCATCTGTGAACTGACCTTGCTGGAGTTTGTCACATCAAGAGAAAGAAGCCTTTGGCCTTTAAGGGGGACGTCAGGGGCATCCCCCAGCAGAAGAGGCTACTTTCCCCAATGTAACTGGTCAGCTGGGCATTCCCCTCCTCCTCCTCCTCCTCCCTCTCCATCTACCCAAAAACTAAGGAGTTTCCCCACACCTGCCCTCTGGAAAGCTGCTTGTTTTTCAATATTGAACATATTTCAGACCAGCTCCAGGCTGAGGCCCAGGCCTGAAACTCCCAATTGGGTGGAGGGGGGTCGCGGAGATCAGGGAATTATTGCTGGAAGTACAGGCAGACAGCAGCCCCAAGACCTGACTGAGGGCAGGAGCTTGTGGATTCAAACCAGCCTCACTACCTCTGCATCACTAAGAGATGATGGCGGCTCTGCCATTTACAATGCCTGGTGACAGCTCTGCTGTCAGGCAGGGACTTTGATTACATGGCCCCAATGGAAGTTACAGTTGTCCCAGTGGACTTGGGCTCCAGTTTTGGCAGAAGTCCACTAGAATGACCAATGATAGTCAGCGGAGAAGGTTATTGGACTGGCAAGCTATACACTGGCATAATCTGAGGGCTTAGGTAATAGAAGTTGGACGTGATTGATAGCACCCATGGCATAAAGCCACTCAGCTAATTAATTCAGATTGACAAATTCTATGGGGAGGCAGTGGTGTCTCAGTATTTTTACAAATGCTGTATAAAATTGGATGAGATTGATGAGAATCCTCGGGCAGGAAACCCTTCAACTGAAGAAAAGCTATTGTTTGAGCTCTCCACTGGCTTAAGGCTCCATCCATTATAGTTTGAACCCTGGGCTGTGCTAAGATAGATGATTTGAGTTGGGGCGGTACTGGCAGTGCTATAGTCACTGTAATGCTTCAGGTGGGGGAGGGGAACCAGTATCAGCCAGGAGATGGTCCTCCTGATTACCATCCCGCCTGATTCCTATCTTCCCCTGATTGCTGCGTCCCCCCAGTTGCTGTTCACTGACACTTAATCGAAAATATAGATCTGTGAGAATGGATTGGTTTTGTTTTGATATTTCGTCCCCATAGTTGAAGAGCTTAAACGGCTGAGCTTATTAGTTCATTTGTCGCACCATTCATCAATTCCCTCATTCCGTCCCTTGCGCCGTCACCCATAATGTCCCTTGTTCCATCCATTGTTACGTCCCTCTGTACAGCCCTTGTTCTGTCCTTCATTACGTTTCTTGTTACACCCCTCTGTACATCCCTAGTTACCTCTTCAGTTATGTACCTTGTTACATCCCTTGGTACACCCTTCGTTCTGTCCCTCTTACGTCCCTCATTACATTCCTCGTTACACAACTCCAACTACCTCATTACCTCCCTTGATACCTCCCTCATTACTCCAATCATCAACCCCCTCATTACCTGCCACGTTACCCACTCATTGCCCAACCCTTGTTGACAATCACTTGATCCCAGCTCAGGTGTATTGAACTCCAGGTCTCCATGGTCTCACCCCAGCTTACCTTTACCACCTCCTCCAGCCCTAGGTTGCAATTTGCTCCCTCTTCCTGAAGTGAGGCACAAAGGTATGTTGGCAGGAAGACAAAGGTGGCAGTCATTTTGTGGGCAGCATGATCCCAAGAGCTGAATGACCGGTCGAAATGTATCACTGCTGTTGGTCACGTGAACAATATCAGCCAAGACTCTGGGAGAATTCCCCTGCTCTTCTTAGGGTAATATCATTGTGGGGGGCTGGGGGCTGGGGGGGATATTGGACAGAGAGTGGGTAACTCCCAGCAATCAGAAGGCCACAGCAGGGACAGGGCCTGCTCTTAACAGTGCACTTGCCTTTGGACACAATTTAAGAGAAGGAGAGAGCAGAATCTAAAAAGAGAAACTTTGACATCTGACAGTAGATTTAAAAAGTTGTGCTAAGAGAGCTTGGGGACTGTGTCTGAAGGAGCGGGAGAGATGAAGAAGGAATAAATTAAGTTGCAGCACAAACGAGTGATTCAGCCTTCTGTCATGCCCGGCTGGAGTTTTGAAATGGTCTTACAAGAGAGAATCGAGTTAAAAACATTTTCTTAAAAACCTGTAAAGACGGTCCCGTGCAAGTTTTCTCTCTGAATGAAGAGGCTGGTTGTTCTTCAAGCTCCACCTTTATCATTTTTATTCAACAGATCTGACAGCTCCGTGGAATTGCCATGTGTGAGCAGTGTTTAATTAGCCCTCTCACACACTGTTAATCAATGTTATCTGGAAGAGGCGTGGTGGGGGGGAGGGAGGACGAGCGGCACTGTTTTGAACAAAGTGACCTTATCAAGAGTCACAATTTAGCTGTGGGCTAGTCTTGGCAGCTAGGAGGCACCGGGCGCTTTGAAAGTGCAGCTCCTTTACTTTGAAGGCGACAGCTAAGCCGAGTGTTGACACTTGTCCTTTGGTGTCTTGAGCCTCTCCCTCTCCCGTGTGAGCTGGCTCCCCTCCGTCAGGGACTTGGCACCTCAGAGACCCATCAATCGCACGGAGGCAGCAGAGACAAGAAGGGGAGATTGGCAGCCCAGAGAGGACGGTTGCTGGTAACTGGTGCTTTGTACAGGACGCATAAGCAAACAGTCACGTCAAAGGATTCATTCTTGAAGACTTGTTAAAGAAGTGGCTTTTACTCGGGCATGAAACAAGCCCTCAAACCTTTTGGCAAAAATGTTTTGACCCCAAGGAACGTGGATTTCTGCGAACGTGGACACGTTGATGTGTAACGACGGTTCAGTGTGTTTTCTTTTAAGCGGCAGGGAATTTCAGAGTTTCTGAGGGAGGAAGGTGAGCTGTGTCAGCCCAGCAGTGGTGAGTGCTTTTCTTGCTCCCCTTTCTGGAGCTTAGGCGAAGAGGGAGGAAAGTGAAATTCCGACAGCACGTCCGAGCGTGACTGGGTTCTGAATCTACTTGTCACTGCAGAGCAAGCTTCCCTTTCAAATTCCCTCTGAGAAAACACTTTGCTCAGAAAGAAAAAGTGGGGAAAGGAAGCCAGGTGCAGACTGGAAGCTGCTGCTCCCTGGAGGCTGTAGGGAGACGGAGGACAAAACAGAGAAGGATGGTCGGACAGGCATTTCTCTGAGGAGGAGGGTTCAATGGGCGCTATCAGATTAGGGGCTCATCAAGCAAGGCCTGGAAGCTAACGCGATCAGAATTGACAGTTGAAGAAGCCGCTTTTTGCTATTAATTCTCAAGAAAGTTCAGCAAACAGCCATGGGTCAGACAAGTTCCTGCACTCAGACAGGTTGGTGTGGCTTAACCCTTGACACCTGTGTTGACTGATATACGAGCTGGGTCCCTTTCTCTACATTGCGTCTTCATTCTTTTCGTACAATTAGAGGGAAACTCTGATTTGTGCTGGTGCCACTGGTGCCCACTGCCTGTGGACATCTTGTCTATCAGATATTGAGGGCGAGGTGGGTGGGTAGGGCAATTGATAGGACTCCACATCACAGCTGAGCTTTGTTTGATGTCCACAGGTGGGCATTTTCCAGTAGAGTTCATTGGACAATAACCAGGAGCAACAACATTGGCATCCTATTTGAAAAAATACTGAGGACCAATTCTAGCAGCTCCTATTACCACAGCACGGACAGGCACTATGAGTTAGGAACTGAATGACATAATGTGTAGCTAATGTCTGAGGGACAGACTGGGAATAAAACCTAAAGCTCAGGTGGTACATTTGCCATCTAAAGTCATTGGAGAAAGTATTTCATTGTAAGTAACTTGCTTTGGAGTGATGAAATGTGCCAGGGTGTGGCAAGTGACCACGACGCTGTGGGGAGCTACTGGCAGGAGCCTTGCCACTTCTACAGTGTGGAAAGTCAGGCAGAAGTCAGGCATGGGCTGCTCAACCTTGGAACTTCAATCCCCACTCCACACAAACCCCATTGTGGTGCTAAGAGGGTGCAGCATCTATTCAGAGTAACCTTTTACTGACACTGTTTTAACACTGTTTCTGTAAGTCTGATATACCTGTGGCTCAGTGAGTAGCACTCTAGCCTCCCAGTTGGAGGCTGCACTGCTGGAGGTGCCATCAATATAGTAAATCTCATAAGGCACTTCACAAAGGTGTCATCACAAAAATTAGCAGCGAGCCACATAAGGAGATA
The DNA here is from genome assembly GCF_017639515.1 of Carcharodon carcharias. Taxonomy (NCBI): domain Eukaryota; kingdom Metazoa; phylum Chordata; class Chondrichthyes; order Lamniformes; family Lamnidae; genus Carcharodon; species Carcharodon carcharias. Next base: position 21,188,196 of record NC_054488.1, read on the forward strand.
TTAGGATATGTGACCAAAAGCTTTGTTGAAGGAGTGAACTTTTTCACCTCCATAGTCAGGCGAACCAGTGTAGGGGCCCTAGTGCTGAGACCAGCACAGGTCAAGGGCGGAATCCTGTGACCAGCATGAAAGATGTGAAAGGACTTGCATTTATATAGCACAGTTATGACCTCAGAATGTCCCAAATGCTGTAGAACCAATTATCTACTTTTCTAAACTGTTGGATTGCAGCCAATTTTCACACAGCAAGATCCCACAAAGAACAAAAGATAATAGCCAGATTGTTTGTTTGTGTGATGTTGGTTGAGAGGTAAATATTGACCAGGTCACTGGGAGGTGTCGGGGGTAATAACTCCTTTGCTCTTCTTGGAATTATTGTCATGGGATCTTTGACATACATCAAGAGGGCAGACTTAGTGTAATGTTATCTGTGACTGATTTCTTTAGCCAATCATGCATTTACTCACTGAGCAAGTGAACTCAGGAGTGGGACTTGAACCCACAATCTTTTAACTGAGAGGCTAAAGTACTATTCACTGGGCCACAGTTATAACAGACTTACAGAAACAATGTTAAAACAGTGTCAGTGAGTAAAAGATGACTCGAAATGGATAAAACCGCGCAAGTAGATGTACACATACACACACGCACGCACACACTCACACACACAGGGTGACTGATGTGGCATGTGGAACGCTACTTAACCAAACAGGAAACCACTGACTGACACAGGGCACTTAGTACTTGGCTAGATTCTGCTTATTAAGAGTGTGTTCAGTTGGTTTCTATTAAACAGCTGTTTCACTCCTTTGAAAGAGGTCAAGCATTCAAATGCATTCCCGTTTCCCATTCGGACAGCTTCTGTAGACAGCGAGGGAACTGTCATTGCCCTTGGGGGATCCAAGCCGACAGCAACAATACTGCGGTAGGCCTCAGCATCCCTGCATCTTGGAGGATGTGCAGCATCTCCCACAAACAGCTGAGAGATAAATGACCAGATCACATTTTTTTATTGATATTGGTTGTATCTACTCTGTCAAACTCCTTTATCATTTTAAGCACCTTCATTCAATCATCCCACAATCTTCTACAATCGAGGGAATAAAATTTAATGCAACTGATCCTCATAGTTTAACCCTTTAAGCCCTGATATTGTGCTATTATTTTCTACATTTTATACATTTATCTTTGACAGGAAATCATGCTCTTTGTCAGCAAACTGACCATTAGAAAAAAATAACTTGTACTTCAATAGCGCCATTCACAGCCGCAGGATATCACTGGGCACTTTACAGACAATGTAGTGCTTTTGAAGAACAAAAATAAAACTACCTGGAAAAACTCAGAGAGGGATACAATTGACGTTTCGAGTCTGTATGACCCTTCATCAGAACTAAGACATATAGAAATGAGATGAAATATAAGCTGGTAGAAGGGAGTGGGACAGGAGAGCTCAATAGGGGGCCAGTGATAGGTGGAGGCTAAGAAGAGACTGCCAAAGATGTCATAGACAAAAGGACAAAGGAGTGTTGACGGTGGTGATATTATCTAAAGGATGTGCCAATGGGGACATTAAGGGAAGCAAGCTAGTGGCAGATGGCCCTAGTGGGGGTGGGGTGGGGTGGGGGGAAGGGATCAAAATGGGCTAAAAGGTGGAGATGAAACAATAGATCGAAATAAATTTAAAAATAGGAGGGAAAAGAAAAAAGAAAAAAAAAGCTGTAAAAAAAATTATAAATTATTGGAAAAAGGAGGATCAGAAAGGGGGTGGGGATGGAGGAGAGAGTTCATGATCTGAAATTGTTGAACTCAATGTTAAGTCCAGAAAACTGTAAAGGGCCTAGTCTGAAGATGAGGTGCTGTTCCTTCAGTTTGCATTGATCTTCACTGGAACATTGCAGCAGGCCAAGGACGGACATGTGGGCATGAGAGCAGGGTGGAGTGTTGAAATGGCAAGCGACAGGGACGTCTGGGTAATGCTTGCGGACAGACCGGAGATGTTCCGCAAAGCGGTCACCCAGTCTGCGTTTGGTCTCTCCAATGTAGAGGAGACCGCATTGAGAGCAGCGAATACAATAGACTAACTTGAGGGAAGTGCAAGTGAAATGCCGTGAAGTGAAGTGTTTGGGCCTTTGGACAGTGAGGAGGGGGAAGTAAAGGGACAGGTGTTGCACCTTCTGCGGTTGCATGGGAAGGTGCTGTGGGAGGGTGTTGATTTATTTCGATCTATTGTTTCATCTCCACCTTTTAGCCCATTTTGATCCCTTCCCCCCACTCCACCCGCACTAGGGCCATCTGCCACTAGCTTGCTTCCCTTAATGTCCCCATTTGCACATCCTTTAGAAAATATCACCACCATCAACACCCCTTTGTCCTTTTGTCTATGACATCTTTGACAGCCTCTTCTTCGCCTCCATCTATCACTGGCCCCCTATCGAGCTCTCCTGTCCCAACCCCTTCTACCAGTTTATATTTCATCTCATTTCTATATGTCTTAGTTCTGATGAAGAGTCATACAGACTTGAAATATCAACGGTATCCCTCTCTGCTGAGTTTTTCCTGGTATTTTTTTTTTGTTCTAGATTTCCAGCATCTGCAGTATTTTGCTTTTATCTTAGTACTTTTGAAGTGTAGTTACTGTTGTAATGTAGGGAATGCAGCAGCCAATTTGTGCACAGCAAGCTCCCACAAACAGCAGTGTGATAATCCCAAACAATCTGTTTTTTTTGTAATGTTGGTTTCAGGAGAAATATTTATCCTTTCCCTATGCTACAGACAGTTTGGCACTCCCTCGGTACTGCACTGGGGGGGGTCTCAGCCTAGAATTTGTGCTCAAGCCTCTGGAATGGCAATCGAATCTTCTGTCTTTGACTCAAGAGTGCTACCCACTGAGTCATGCCTGCCCACCCATACCATGATAAGCTCTTCAGAAAATGCAGAGGAGCCTTTCTGACTGAAGATGATCATCCTTTTTTTTTAACCTGAGGAATGTTGCTTCCCAACTGACTAGGAATTCCAATTGGGGAAGGGAAAGGAGGGGGGTTAACCAAGAGAGATCACAAAACAGCGTAGTTATTGTACAAGGGACAAAGGATGGGGTGGGGGAAGAGAAATTTGTCTTGAATAGAACAAGGCAGGAATCTGCTGGTGGGTTGCTCACAATGTGGACGCAAAGTGTTTGAAACAAAACAAACTTTGTGTAAGAAGGAGGACCTTGCTCCCCTCCCCTCAGTCACATGGAGGCTGTATCGAAAGCCTCATTCAGCCTAGCTCCCTTTGTAATTGAGACTGCGAACACTGGCTGCTTACTCATCAAAGCTACAAACAAGTGACTTTGGTTCCCAACACCAGGCTTAATGCCAGGACCTGATAGCAAGTTTCGAAGGAGAGCCTCAGGACATCCCAAAGTGCTTCACCATAAATGGAGTGCTGTACTTTGTGAAGTGGAGTCACTGTTTAATGTAGGAAACATGACAGCCAATTTGCACACAGCAAGCTCCCATAAACAGCAACGTGATAATGACCTGGTAATCTACTGTCAAGTGATATTGGTTGAGGGATAAATATCATCAGGGTGGAATTCCCCTGCTCTTCTTAGAATAGTACTGTGTGAATCTTTTACACCCTTAAGCTGAGAGGACCTCAGTTTAACCTCTCATCTGAAAGATGGCACCTCTGACAATGCAACACTCCCTCAGTACCACACTGAATTGCCAATCTGGATTATCTGCTGTAGAAGGAGTGCATCATTGTCAGTGCAAAGTGCCTTGTTGGAAAGACAGTCCCTGGGAAACTCTTGCTTTTGCATTGTAGAAAGAAGTCCCTCAGCAAGGCTGGAGTTTAAGATAAATCAAAATAATTAAGCATGCTCGACACATACCATTCCCTCGGGATCCCTTCGCAGTAACCTCACTGCGGTATGGTACTCTTCTCCTTCGAATCCCCTGGGACTCCCAATAATCCACTTAACATCAATGGTGCTTAAACTCTGCAGGCACAGAGTAAATAAGATTATAGTTGAAGTGCTCTTAGCTTAAAGAAAGAGGGATGATATAGGCTACAGTGGCATGTGTGGTTAATTGGTTCCAAGAGTCTGTGTATTAAATTCCCAAGATTTCTTCAAACTAATTTATTCTGAGTCTAGCTTCTCTCTCCCAGTTGTGATTTTTCACATTGTTTGAGAAGGCAGTGTTCCCTCTATATTTTATTACAGAAGGAAGGAAAGACTTGCATTTATATAGTGCCTTTCACAACCTCAAGACATCCCAAAGTGTGTTACAGTCAATTAAGTGCTTTCAAAGTGTTGTAATATAGGAAATATGACAGTCAATTTGCCCACAGCCAGCTCCTACAAACTGCGATGAGATATATGAGCGGATAATCTGTTTTGTGATGTTGGTTGATGGAATTATTGGCCAGGGAACCAGGACAACTCACCTGCTCTTCAAATAGTAGCGTGGGATCTTTTACATGCACTAATTAGGGCAGATGGAGCCTCAGTTTAATGCCCCATCCAAAAGATGGCACTTCTGACAGTGCAGCACTCCCTCAGCACTGCAATAAGAGTGTCAGCCTGGATTTTTGTGCTCAAGTCTCTGGATTAATTCTTGAGTCCCACAGCCCACTGACTCAGAGGCGTAAGTGTTACCCCTTGAGGCACAACATTTCAAGGATCTTTTCTGGAAGGAGGGGAACCAGTTATGAGGGGCCGAATGGCCTCCTTCTACTCCTATTTCTTACGTTCCTACGTTCAATTAACTTTTGACAAAGGACGATTGCTTTCTGGCCACAAGCACACAAACCAGAACACACAGTATGGGTGGCGCAATTGGCCTCAGGGCCCCTGGAGGGTAGAGAACTCTCACTCCTGGTCAATAAAAGGTCACTCCCGATCAGAGGTGCGGAGCGAGGAGCTGGATCCCGCTCAGTTGCAATGCACTTAACAGCTGAATAGCCCAGTTACTCACACACGAAGAATGAACACACAGATGAGATACGAGAGGGCAGTCAGTACCCATGGGACCCATACCCAAGCAAGACCCAGCACTTTCAGGATAGGAGCAACATAGAATGTTGTTGTACTTTTGGGATCTATTTGCAATTGACACTTCAATATAACAGCGTGGGGAGAGGGAAGAACTTAATGGCAGGAATTGAAAGCTGCCAAAACAGGGTCTTCCTACATACGTTGCCAAGACTGGCATTGGTTATACTCTCAGAGGGTCACTAGGAGGCAACTTTCTGCCACTGAGGAGAGGGTAGATGCTACCAAGTAGAGGGGGAAGGGTAGTTGAAACAACAGTAGAAAAATTGCAGAGACAAATTTCAAAATGATTAAGTAGCTTTTGTCTGAGATACCAGATGTGATTAAGCGGCCATCTGCGGCCACATCTCCCAACCTGGCTTGTGGCTTATCAAACCACTCACCATCCCCTGTTGCTCTCTTTCTCTAGGCCCTGACCCCTCAGTGTTCTGAAGCTGTAACTAAAAGCTTTCAGAGTGTTGCCTTAATTCTCAGGTTTTGCACAGTAAGTGAATTTCTGCAGTCCCTTCCTGGTGTCTCTAATTAATCTGCTTCACAAACTACTTTCTCAGAGCTCTGACATTTCTCATACAAATTCAACTGCCCTAAGTCTTTACAGCTTTTAAATCATTGTTAAAGGGGCATAACCCACATTAAATCATTAGTGAAGGAACATAGCCTACTTTCAATCATTATTAAAGGGACAGAACCAATTAAACTTCTCCATTAGCTGCTGAATAGATTGTGGGTTGTCTCAAAAACCTGTTCTGTATTTTGCTTCTGTCCTTTAGAGTTATGGAAAAACAAGGTGGGTGGATGGATTAAGATACAGGTCAACCATGATCTAATTGAATCATGGAACAGGCTCGAAGGGCTGAATGGCCTCCTATGTTGCTTTCTGTGAGTCAGACGTACAGTTAAATCATTAGCACGTATACTGTGTTAAAGACACATATGACATGTCACAGGCCTATGTACAATATCACATGTATAAAAGGTGTAAAAGGAGCCTGTGCAGTGTTATACCTACGGTTACAAGTATTACTGAAATAAGAGACATGTGTCAGCTTTTTGTCTTGCACTCTTCAAGACACTTGCAAGAATACCAATATAAGGGGAAAACAACAACTTACACTGTATGTGAAGAGAGTGCTGATTGATTGGCAAGTGGCTTTGCCATAGAAAATGCACCACTGATGGTGACTGACACTTAACTGCCAAACATTGTCTGAAATTTAAACTAGGCAGCTTGATCCCAATTGGTCAAGGCATTGCCCTGAGGAATGAGTCAGCGAATAGCTGTTACTTATTTTGTTTAGTTGAAAGAGGTGCAATGTGTGTACATGTTCTTTCTGTCTGCAAAGAACAGGGCCCAGTGTATTAATATATGTCGCTTCCAGTACACACAAATGCACCACACTGAGAGCCCAACTGATAATCTTAACTTGGTTGTCAGCATAATTCTTGAGGATTATTTAGTAAATGTTATCCAATCACAGAATTACATCTAATGTTGGACACTGTGTTTTGAGTTTTGCAAGCACGGGCAGCTTGGATACGGCCTGTACCCATTGCGAGCAGCAGCTGGGACGTGCTGCTTGATCCAATCTGCCAGTCTTTGAGATGTATGGCCTACATACCTGGCATTACACTGGCACTGAAATTCATATACCACATTATTCATTTGTGTGATAGGCAGAACGTATTTTTGACTTGACAGCAACATCCTGCTAGTGGTGAATACCACTCGTATTGCTTCTGTATAGTAGCAGCGTGAAACAGCTGGCTTCACCTGTTGCTCAAATCTTTGAGATACCTTGCCCTTCCAGGGTAATCTGAGGTAGACTGGGCACTTTTCAGAGCTGAAAGTGATGGCCTTAGGCCCGTTCATGAGTTTGAGCAATACACCGCGCAAAATGATCTGATCAGGGTAGCCACTGTCCCACAGGATGTCTTTGATGTGCCCTATTTCAGCATCAAGCTTGCATGGTGAGCAAATGGTTAGGGCCCTGTTTGGAAGGTTGTGATAAGGCCAATCTTATAGCTCGTGGAACTGTAAGAATCCCAACATGTATATTGACCAGTGAAGACAGACATGGCAGATTTCTCAACTAGTACATCAAGGAAAGGGAGTTGATTTGATTTGATATTTCAAAAGGTGAATTTGGACACAGGATGGAGCCCAATAAGACATGCAAGGAAATTATTACGTGCAGCTTCGGATTTAAATACAGCAAACGTATCATCCACCAATCGGAAATATGCAAGGGGCAGGAGGTTGGGTGTTATTCCATCAAAGACACGTTTCTCATGGAACCCAACAAAGATGTTTGCGTGAGCTGGGCCTAGAAGGGATCCCATGGCAACACCATCTATTTGGGCATACATGGCGTCATTAAATCTGAACTCAACTGCGCAAGTAGCCGAGTTCATAAGCTCAATGAATACTGATTCACGCAATGGTGGTGGGTCTAGATCACCATGATATGGTGCTGTAGCTCAAATATCTTTGGCTTTCTTAAGTGGAACATTGGTAAATAGGCTAGGAATGTCAAAATGAGGACATGGACGCAGCAGTACTATCGATATGCAAGCTGTGTATGACCTTCGCAAATGTGAAGGAATACTATGTGGAAAACATGGTCAAAACTGGTTGTAACAATTTGCCCAACTATTTGAGGCAGGTGAGATTGGGGCACACAAGTTTCCCTGTGTGTCTGGGGTGCACGGTATGTGATTAGGGTGCACGGTGTATGATTAGGGTGCACAGTGTGTGTCTGGGGTGCACGGTATGTGCCTGGGGTACATGGTGTGTGATTGGGGTGCACGGTGTGTGTCTGGGGTGCACGGTGTGTGCCTGGGAGGCACGGTGTGTGTCTGGGGTGCACGGTATGTGCCTGGGAGGCACGGTGTGTGTCTGGGGTGCACAGTATGTGCCTGGGATGCACGGTGTGTGTCTGGGGTGCACGGTGTGTGTCTGGGGTGCACGGTATGTGCCTGGGATGCACGGTGTGTGACTGGGGTGCACGGTGTGTGCCTGGGGTACACGGTGTGTGATTAGGGTGCACTGTGTGTGTCTGGGATACACGGTGTGTGACTGGGGTACACGGTGTGTGATTAGGGTGCACGGTGTGTGTCTGGGATACACGGTGTGTGACTGGGGTACACCGTGTGTGACTGGGGTACACGGTACGTGTCTGCGGTGCACGGTGTGTGATTGGGGTGCACGATGTGTGACTGGGGTACACGGTGTGTGATTAGGGTGCACGGTGTGTGATTGGGGTGCACGGTGTGTGATTAGGGTGCACGGTGTGTGATTGGGGTGCACGATGTGTGACTGGGGTACACGGTGTGTGACTGGGGTGCACGGTGTGTGACTGGGGTGCACAGTGTGTGTCTGGGGTGCACGGTGTGTGACTGGGGTACATGGTGTGTGACTGGGGTACACGGTGTGTGACTGGGGTGCACGATGTGTGACTGGGGTACACGGTGTGTGACTGGGGTGCATGGTGTGTGACTGGGGTACATGGTGTGTGATTAGGGTGCACAGTGTGTGATTGGGGTGCACGGTGTGTGTCTGGGGTGCACGGTGTGTGTCTGGGGTACACGGTGTGTGACTGGGGTACACGGTGTGTGACTGGGGTGCACGGCGTGTGATTAGGGTGCACGGTGTGTGTCTGGGGTGCACGGTATGTGATTAAGGTGCACGGTGTGTGACTGGTGTACACGGTGTGTGACTGGGGTATACAGTGTGTGATTAGGGTGCACGGTGTGTGACTGGCGTACACGGTGTGTGATTAGGGTGCATGGTGTGTGATTAAGGTGCACGGTGTGTGACTGGCATACACGGTGTGTGACTGGGGTACACAGTGTGTGATTGGGGTGCACGGTGTGTGATTAAGGTGCACGGTGTGTGACTGGCGTACACGGTGTGTGATTAGGGTGCACGGTGTGTGACTGGGGTACATGGTGTGTGATTAGGGTGCACGGTGTGTGTCTGGGGTGCACGGTGTGTGACTGGGGTGCACGGTGTGTGATTAGGGTGCACGGTGTGTGATTAAGGTGCACGATGTGTGACTGGGGTGCACGGTGTGTGACTGGGGTACACGGTGTGTGACTGGGGTGCACGGTGTGTGACTGGGGTACATGGTGTGTGATTAGGGTGCACGGTGTGTGACTGGGGTGCACGGTGTGTGATTAGGGTGCACAGTGTGTGTCTGGGGTACACGGTGTGTGACTGGGGTGCACGGTGTGTGATTAAGGTGCATGGTGTGTGATTAAGGTGCACGGTGTGTGACTGGGGTGCATGGTTTGTGTCTGGGGTGCACGGTGTGTGTTTGGGGTGCACAGTGTGTGATTAGGGTGCACGGTGTGTGACTGGGGTGCACGGTGTGTGACTGGGGTACATGGTGTGTGATTAGGGTGCACGGTGTGTGACTGGGGTGCACGGTGTGTGATTAGGGTGCACGGTGTGTGATTAAGGTGCACGGTGTGTGTCTGGGGTGCACGGTGTGTGATTAGGGTGCACGGTGTGTGATTAAGGTGCTCAGTGTGTGATTAGGGTGCACGGTGTGTGATTAGGGTGCACGGTGTGTGATTAGGGTGCTCAGTGTGTGATTAGGGTGCACGGTGTGTGATTAGGGTGCACGGTGTGTGATTAGGGTGCACGGTGTGTGACTCGGGTGCACAGTGTGTGATTAAGGTGCACGGTGTGTGATTAGGGTGCACGGTGTGTGATTAGGGTGCACGGTGTGTGACTGGGGTGCACAGTGTGTGATTAAGGTGCATGGTGTGTGTCTGGGGTGCACGGTGTGTGATTAGGGTGCATGGTGTGTGTCTGGGGTGCACGGTGTGTGTCTGGGGTGCACGGTGTGTGACTGGGGTGCACGGTGTGTGATTAGGGTGCACGGTGTGTGTCTGGGGTGCACGGTGTGTGACTGGGGTGCACGGTGTGTGACTGGGGTGCACGGTGTGTGATTAGGGTGCACGGTGTGTGACTGGGGTGCACAGTGTGTGATTAAGGTGCATGGTGTGTGTCTGGGGTACATGGTGTGTGATTAGGGTGCACGGTGTGTGATTAGGGTGCACGGTGTGTGATTAGGGTGCACGGTGTGTGACTGGGGTGCACAGTTTGTGACTGGGGTGCACAGTTTGTGACTAAGGTGCACGGTGTGTGACTGGGGTGCACGGTGTGTGATTGGGGTACACGGTGTGTGATTAGGGTGCACGGTGTGTGATTAGGGTGCATGGTGTGTGTCTGGGGTGCACGGTGTGTGACTGGGGTGCACGGTGTGTGACTGGGGTGCACGGTGTGTGATTAGGGTGCACGGTGTGTGATTAGGGTGCATGGTGTGTGTCTGGGATGCACGGTGTGTGATTAGGGTGCACGGTTTGTGATTAGGGTGCATGGTGTGTGTCTGGGGTGCACGGTGTGTGATTAGGGTGCACGGGATCGCTGTGTGTAAAAAATTGTCAAATCCTGGAACATTCTGCACTTGAAAGTTCATTGATCCCTGTCATTGCAGTGGTTCAATATGCCTGCTGTGGGTCTGTCTCTCCTTCTCTAGCTGTTACTGTGTTTTTCATTGCTTGAACACTTCAAAAATTTGAGAGATTGTAGTGACGGTGGTGGGTGGGGTGAGAGGGGGAGATGGCAAGAGAACTTTTAGACCAGGCAGGGTGGTTAAAGGTGGGAGGTCATGTAAGACAACCTCTCGGCAAGTGTCTAACCAGAGTTGACAAGCCTGGAATCTAGAATTTTTTTCACAAACCAGTTCTCCTGCCTATTATTGTGACTAGAAGTTCAAGTCAAAGATTTGGTGCCCAATTTTTGCTCCATTCTCTCTGATCCTTGTTCTCATTGAATGAAGGCCTGCACAGTGAATGGGGTCAGGCAATAGTCACTGAGTACTCTACCTGCCTCCCTGAAGCTGGCACTTGTCACTTTACTGGAGTACAGCCTGCAGCCTCACAGAGGCCACTCCCCATTGTTAATACATTAGAGGCACAAAGGTTAGGGTTGAATCTTAAGCAGTTCTGATTTTTTTAATCAATGTCAGATTCTGGAAATGTTTCTCTTTGTTTCAGGTTCTGTCCAAAGTCACTATGAGAAATAGCCACAGTTAGTTCCCAGAGAGAGAGTTATTAAAAGCCGCCAGCAGCTCAGTCAGTAGCTGAGAAATAACTATTGCAGCGCTATCAACTTAGAAACGGTGAATGAGCTATTATGAATTTACTGGATCAGCAACGAGGTGTGACCTTTCAAGTCCTCGTTGTCTTAGTAACCATATAGGCCTCCATATAGAATGGCACCAGACTGGGTTGCTGATGATCGACAAAGACTGACTGTCTTTCACAATGACAATTGATAAACCAGCAATGGTGTTCCTGAGTGATTAGTGAGGGAGTGTTGAATTACTGCAACTTAATCTTTTACTGATCCACCAATATTGAGGGCAGTCTGTCCAGATTACGGTGGGCTAATGTGAGAAGCCACTGGCTGTGAAGAGGATACTGTGCTCAGTTTAATTTTCAGTAGGGTGGCGTATTGTTACTTAGCTGTGTACCTAGCTGGCTCTCAAGCTTCTTAAGTCAATGTCTAACTAGCAAGAGTGACCTCACACTGCTGCGGTGAGCACTACTGGCGTCACAGTCACTCCCTCCCTGCGCAAGATGAAGACCTGAGCTGCCTACCATGTGTAGTAACATTGTAAATGTGTTCACAAAGATTCCCTCTTCTGGGTTTTTCCAATAAAATCATGTGTTTGTAACATCTCCACTATTTTCTCAACGGAAAAAGTGTCCGTGAACATAATTGCAATGCTACTACAACAACAACTTGCACTTAAGTAGAGCCTTTAGTGTAATAACAACGTTGTACGGTGTTTCACAGAGCATTATCAATTAAATTGGACACCGGGACACTTATAGAGGTATTACAGTGATCAAAAACTTGGTTAAACAAGGTGGGTTCTAAGGAGCATTTGAGAGGAGAGAGAGGTGGGGAGATTTAAGGAGGGATTTCCAGAGCTTAGGTAATTGAAGGCACAGCCGCCAATATTGGAGAAAAGAAATTTGGCGATGTGCAAAAGGCCAGAATTGGGGGAGTGCAAAGATCTCAGGGGGCGGATTATAGAGTTGGGGTGGGTGGGTGCGCAGGAGTGAGGCCATGGACAGATTTGAAAACAAAAGATGAGAATTTTAAAATCAAGGCATTGCTTAACTGGGAGCCAATGTAGGTCAGTGAGCATAGGGGTAATAGGTCAATGGGATTTGGCGTGAGTTAGGATATGAGCAGCAGTGCATTGTTTACAGGGAGCGATACAGGAGAGGTTGGCCGAGGTTTGGAATAGTTGAGTCTTGAGGCATGAATGAAGGTTTCGGCAGCAGAAGAGTTGATACACATGGTGAACATGAGTTCCTCCCCAGCATGATCTTTTCAGCCTAGTGAAGGGGAAATGTTGCCATTCTGACTCTCATCAGCTGACAGTGAATGTGCTGTGGGATACAGCTGTGTTAACTCCTTCCTTCCTAACCCGTACAGCAGAGGGAATGGACAGGAAAGAACCAGGATAGAATAACTGGACTAGAGATGGCAGATTGTTAGACAAGGACAACTGTAGAGAGGGACGATGCATGTTCATGCTTATGGCTCACACATCTGGGGCAGAATTTTACGCCAGTGGGATTTTTACAGTCCCACCGAAGTCAATGGGTTTTGAATGGCTCGCCACATGTTATAGTCCCACCCCTGCCACAACGGGGCAGTAAGATTCTGCCCCTGAAGCTCTCTAACTCAATTATCCTGCCTAACAGAGGATGCCAAATAAAAAGAAAATACTGCGGAAGCTGGAGGTCAGAAATAAAAACAGAAAATGCTGGAAAAACTCAGCAGGTCTGGCAGCATCTGTGGAGAGAGAAACAGAGTTAACTTTTTGAGTCTGTGTGACCCTTCTTCGGAAGGTCAGACCTTGTTAATCCTTGCATTACTGGAGCTTACAATACAGTTGCAACAGTCAGGACTTGCATTTATTTAGTGTCTTTCACAAGCTCAGGCAATTCCAAAGTGCTTTTTTTATGGCCAGTGAAGTGTACTCTTTGATGTACAAAATGTGGCAGCCAATTTCTTTGCAGCAGCTTCCCCAGGCAGTGCCACGATAATGGCCTGATACCCTGCTTTGTTAACTGAGGGACGAATATTGAGCAGGGCACCGGGAGCACTCTCCCCTTCGTTTGTTCAAACCGTGCCATGGGATCTTTTACATTGACATGGAGACAAGCACTAAACTTGGCTCAGCATGCTTCAAGGACCATCTACCATTGAAGGCTCAAGGTGGCACAGCTCCCCAACAATGACGATACAAACTGCCGTTCTGTGGACGTCCATGCTGATCCCGCATCGGACTCGAAATCATGAGAGGACCCACAGGAGATGATGAAATGAGCGCGATGACATACTCGAGCAACGAGGAGCCTACCACGAATTACATTCGCCTGAGAGGGCAGTCAAGGGCTTCGATTTAACCTCTCATCGAAAGTCTAAAAACAGACATGGAAGAGGATGAGGGTGGGTTTGGTGGGGGAGGTGGGGGTGGTTCGGTGGGTTGGGGTGAGATTGTGGCTTGAGTTGCAGCACTTTCTCTTCTACTGGAGAAAGTCCAGTGAGTTCACTGTCAATGGGTCAAAATCCTGGAACTCGCTAACCGCACATAAACTGAGGCAGTTCAAGAAGGCGGCTCACCACCACCTTCTGAAGGGCAACCGTGGATGGGCTACAGATGTTGTCCTTGCCAGCTCATGCCACAAGAAAGAATTAGAAAGAAAAGAACACCATGATAAAAAGCATCAGAAAACAAGAGCAAGAGGTGGGCAAGAAATGGGCTTCCATTTTATAGATCAAACTTTTGGCTTCTGGTTGATAATTTTAAAAAAACTCTGAGGCAATTTGTTGATTAAAAAACTGGAGATTCAAGTCCAGACTTGGACAGATGGTGACCGAGGAACTAGGTGTAGGTGATTTAGCTGCTCTTTGTTTGCAGCCAGTTCACTGTACTGTGTAATATTGTCCAGCAGTTAATGAAAACAAAGGTAATGATTAACTGGATGGAATCAGTGCACAGTACACTGATCTTACACTCAACATAAAAAAGCCAACTAAATCACCAGTGTCTAGACCAGTGGGCAGCCACTTGACTCCTCCATCACACAAAAGGAATTCTTTCAAAATTGGCAATTGTAACGCATCCCAAGGTCCCTACTCCCCCACCCTGCTTGGCTCTCTCCCCTTTGCTTTGCTTCCCTGAAAAGGGGTTAGATATACCCCGCAAACTGGTCAATTGGAGCAAGTCACTCAACCTTCCTTACTCCTTAATCGGAGGGGTGGTTGCCAACCCTCCAGGGTTATCCTGGAGTCTTCGGGAATTAAAGATTCCTCTTAGACGCTGCTGCGAGCGCAACTGGCAAGAATAAAATTATAAGGCCATTAAAAAAATGTTTTTGCTTTCATTTGCTTTGAACATTTTTGGCTATTAGTAATGAAGTTACTGGACACGGGCAGGGTTAGGGGGCGGGGAAAGGCTCAAGTAGGATGGTTGAACACCGGAAGTCATGTGATCCTCAAGGGAAATGTGCAACCAAAGTTGGCAACCGAAGCTGGAGGCTTGGCCTATTTCTTCTTGTATCCCTCCACCTTCACTGAATTGGAAGCTCAGTGTATTTCCTGTACTGGAGGAGGTCATTCTGTCACTTGCTAAGGGAAAGCAGAGTGAGTGAAGCTTATAGAAATGAGTATTAAAGAAAAAAGGACAAATTGCAGTTATATAGCACCTTTCTCACCCTCGGCTTCCCAAAGAGATTTAGAGCCAATGACATTCTTCTGAAGTGTAGTCAGCAGTTTGATAATGACCTGATTATATATTTCTGTGTTCTTGATTTGAGGGGTAAACATTGGGCAGGACACCGGAGAGAGCTCCCCTGTTCTTACGCCCAGCCAAGAGGACAGACAGGGTCTCATCTGACAGACTTTTATATTCAAGATGTCCATAAGCATCGGAATGATAGCTTTGTGGTTATTCCACACATGGAGCAAGCACGAGAATGTTGCTTGGAGTAGTTTTAAAAGTACACCAGGTTGAATAAAGAAAGGTGCTTGCTTCTCAGATGGCTCAAAGGGTGATGGCAATGGATCAGTCAGATGGAGACCATCAATGTCCATGTTTGACCTTTGGCTTGTATCACTGGATGAGGCAGATGACTGAACATCAGTAAATCATGAAATCAGTGTCTCCAGAGGCAGGAGGGGACGATGGTTAAAGCTATTATAAAGCTAATTAACACTACTAGTTATCCTTTCTGTCTATGGTTTTTCTTTATCTGAAGATTTCATGATAAAGAACCTATAGGTCTTTCAAAGAGCCAGCACAGACAAGATGGGCTGAATAGCCTCATCCTGTGCTGTCAATTTCTGATTCTGTAAAGCATTTGCATCAGAGTCAGACCATTTGGCTCAACTGGTCTATTCCCATGTTTATGCTCCACATTGAGCCTTCTCTCATTCTACTTACAAAACAGAGGTCCAGATTTTTGTGGTGGAGTTGGGAATTGGGAAGAGTGTTTGTTTCTGGGTCATGAACTCGCTCCTAACAGGAATTTTGTTACAGGTGAGCTGTCAATTGGGTCAGGGACGGCTTTGCCAACCAAGTTGGAAAACTTTTCACGTTCTGGCATCTTGGAACCCAGGATAGGGTCGAAATTGTTAAAATCTTTTTGACTTTTCCTGTGTGGAATAGGCCCCCTCTGCTCCTCTAAGGTTCTTCACTGTCACTTGTTCAAAAAATATGTTAACCCTGTTCTCCCCATCCTTGATCTGGTCTACATTAGACAGCTCCCAAAGGCTGCCTGATGAAAAGATTTAAATGTGAACTCAATCAGTTCATTTAATTGGCCTGAGATTATTATTGTCAGTAAGTTTGTTAGCTTGCTTACACCCCACTCTAACAAAAGTCGTCCGGATTGCGAATGGGAGGCAGGAAGTCATCATGCATGACATCAGCACCATTTTTTGGGGGGTTGTCGGTTTCTGTTCAGAGCTGCTCCCAGCAGTGAAAATCCCACCCAAAGACTTCTTGAAGAAATGCTGAGTGGCAGTGCTTTGGATTTGAGTGAACACTGTGGTTACTTTAATGGATAGAATTTCACTCAAATCGAGAGTGTTAAATCCCACTTGATGAAAATCCTTGACAGTTTGATGGTTTTTTATTAAAATGGAACATTACAGAGGGACATTCCCCAGGGTTGCTCCACATAATTTAAGAAATCTCAGACAGCAGGTCCCCCGTGACCACCTCAATTGACAGGGGTGAAATTCATCCTTGGTTGTACTGAGTTGGCTAGTAACAGTCAGGGCAGTAACAATAACATAGAAAACACAGAGGCAATTGGTCTGTGCCATTTTATGCTCCACATGAGTTTCCTTCCACTCTACTTTGTCCAGCCCTATCAGTACAACCTTTTATTCCTTTCTCCCTCATGTACTTGTCTAACTTTCCCTTTAATGCAACTACAGTATATCGCTCAAATCCATATTCTCACCACTCTCTGGGTAGAGAAGTTTCTCTTCAATGTCTTATTTAATTTATTACTATTTTAAGATTATGGTGTGCCTATTTTTCTGACTCTCCTGCAAGTGGGAAACACTTTCTCTACATCTATCCAATCTAAGCTCTTCATAATTGTAAAGACCACTATCAGGTCAGCCTCCTCAGTTAGGGTTGCCAACTGTCATTAAATGTACTCCTGGAGGTTTCATCACATGACTTGCCCCACGCTCCAGACATTTTCAACCAACACATCCATCCTTGTGACACACTGCCTTCCTTCACCAATTGGAAAGCAAAAAGACTCATGACCCAACTGGATGATGCTTGACTGTCAGCCAAACAGCCTTTCCTTCCCACTCACACTCCACCATTTTCAATATTTTTATATCTGATAAAGAGATATGTTTGAAGAAAAATTTTAGAAGACTATCTTCTTTAATATCCTGATGATTTTTCTCCAGGATTGCACACAGCAATCTTCTTCTATTCCTGGAGACTCCAGGTCAATCCTGGGGGGTTGGCAACCCTATATGCCAGAGTAAAAGATGCAGCCTGATCAACTTTTTGCTGGTAGTTACCTCTCAAATCTGGCATCATAGTGTAAATCTTTATTGCACCTTCTCCATTTCTTCAGTATCCTTTTCACATTATGGAGACCAGTACCATGCACAATTCTCCAAGTGTGGTCCAACCAGGGCTCAGTACAAAATTAACATAACTTCTCTGCTTTTCTATTCCACCTAATACCCCAGCAGTGGAAATCCAGATTCTGTCCCACCAAACCGTGGTTTGGTTTTTGAGCTTGCTAACACTGGGTAAAGTTTTTTTTAAACTTAGGATGTGAGTGTCGCTGGCTAGGCCAGCATTTATTGCCCATCCCTAATTGCCCTTGAGAAAGTGGTGGTGAGCTGCCTTCTTGAACCACTGCAGTCCATGTGGTGTAGATACACCCACAGTGCTGTTAGGGTGAGAATTCCAGGAATTTGGCCCAATGACAGTGAAGGAACGGCGATATAGTCCCGAGTCAGGATGGTGTGTGGCTTGGAGGGGAAATTCCAGGTGGTGGTGTTCCCATGCATCTGCTGCCCTTGTCTTTCTAGATGGTAGAGGTCATTGGTTTGTAAGGTGCTGTCTAGGGAACCTTGGTGTAGTGAATCTTGTAGATGGTACACAGTGCTACCACCATGCGTTGCTGGTGGAGGGAGTGAATGTTTAAGGTGGTGGATGGGGTGCCAATCAAGTGGATTGCTTTGTCCTGGATGGTATCAAGCTTCTTGATATTGTTGGAGCTGAACTCATCCAGGCAAGTGGACTAATGTTATTGGAGAGGGCGGGGGGTGGTGGGGTGGGGTGGTGGTCACCAGGCTCCCCTTACAGGTCACTCCAGGTAAACTTATGGTGACCAGCTAAGACCAGGTGGATTTTTCTGACAGAAACAATAAACAGTGTCAGTCTAGTGCCAACACTAGGGTTGGGCTGAATGCCAGCCTCTGTTTACAATGCTGACTGTGTTCTTCGTGGCTCAATTTAAAATCTCTAAACACCAAGTAGAAATATTTGTGATAATTTTGTGACTTGGGTTAGAATCTCACCTATTGCTGCTGTGCTAGAGTTTCTCAGATTTACTGTGTCTCACTCACTCTAATGGAGTTACTCTGTCTCACTCCCTTACTAATGGAGCTACTGTGTCTCACTCACTCTAATGGAGTTACTGTGTCTCACTCACTCTAATGGAGTTACTGTGTCTCACTCACTCACTAATGGAGTTACTGTGTCTCACTCACTCTAATGGAGTTACTGTGTCTCACTCCCTCACTAATGGAGTTACTGTGTGTCACTCCTTCACTAATGGAGTTAGTGTCCCCATTCTCTCTAACCGAGTTTCTGTGTATCATTCTCTCTCTAAAGCAGTTACGGTGTCTCACTTTCTCTCAAACAGTGTGAATGTGAATCTCTCTAATGGAGTTTGTATGTATCACTCTCTCTGACAGTTAGTGTTCTCCAATCTCATTCACGTTTCCCTTTCTCCAATTACAGAGCTCCTGGGCTCCACAAAGAGGCTGAATGTTAATTACCAGGATTCAGACGGGTGAGTACCAACAACATCCTGTTTACATTAATCCTGTCATCCCTCAGTGCCATAAATCAATCTGTGCTGCGGGTTAAGAGAATGCCCCAAGCAACTGTTTCAACCTCTTTAAACAGCCCATGCTGGTTATCTGGAGAGGGCATCACCTTTATTTGGGGAAAGCTTGTCAGACCGTTTTCCTAGTATTTGTTTACATGGAACAAGGTGATGATACCGGCCTGGCTGACTCCACTCCATAGAAATAGAACGAGCTGTTAGAATTGGAACATGACCTTATGTTACATAATCCCTGAGAATTCAGTTTGGCTCTGACTTTGAAATAGCCGTGACTCTGAGGCTTCAGTGTGCAAGACAAAACTGTTCAAAATGGGGACATTAGAGACACAAGTAGGCCATTCAGCCCCTCGAGTCTGCTCCTGTCCACTTCGATCATGGCTGATCTGCATCTCACCTACATTTACCCACCTTTGTTCCAAATCTCCTAATATCCATAACCAACAAAAACTATCCATCTCAGTCTCAAAATCTCCAACTGACTGCTCCCCTCCCCTCGACCCTGCCAACATCCACAGCCTTTTGGAGCAACAGTTTTGCTGGCCACTATATTTCCTGGAGGTACCCAGGTTACCAATGAAATCAAGTCAAACTATTGGACATGACTCTGAAAGCTTCAAAACAGAGCTGCAGAAATAAATAGCAGGCTTATCGATTATCTGAAAAGAGGATGTGTTTGTGTCCTGTCTAAGACAGGTTATGATGAGGGGTTGACATGCGGAACATGAACCTCTCTATTTGATGTTGAAGACCTCCTGTGTAGCTCCAGAATTTTCAGGTTTTTTAACAGTTTACTTCTTGTCAGGAGCTGATCCAGTTGATGAATCTCTTTTCTTGAAGTTTGCTGGCCAATGCTCCCTCTAAATTATATTCAGAGTGTGCAGGTGATTAGGTCAGGTGCATGGCTCTTTGTGTGTGGCCTGCATGGGGACTTTTGGCTTGCTACCTGGCCATGGGACATTCGTGCTGATACAGGGGAGGGATGCAGTTCCCCATGTGCTGGCTGCCAACCATTACCTTGGCCAAATAGGCCACCCTCCATATGTGAGCTCCATCTACAACGTTTAATAGAATATTCAACCTTGAGGGCATTACAATGGAGCTACTCCTCATCTGATTCTCACACACCTTGGCCTTCCAGCAGCATAAAAGTCAAAGGCAGGGCTATAGCTGTTTACTTTATTACTGCACTCTTCCTCCATGGTGCTTTCCTGTGCCATGGGCCTTGGCCATTCAGTGGGCCTCTCAACAATATGCCAAGAATTTAATATTGATGTCACGTGAGCAGCTGTTTCCCCATTGTTACCAAAGCTGCAGATTCCACCAAGGCATTTTCGAGAACAGCTGTGGTAACGCTGGTTTTGTAACAAAACTAGGAGTTATAAATATGAGAGTCTGGGGAATTCAGGCAAAACCTTTTCTTACTTGTACACAGGATGTGGGCGTCGCTGGCTGGGCCAGCTTTTATTGCCCACCCCTAATAGTCCTTGAGATGGTGGTGGTGAGATGCCTTCTTGAATTGCTGCAGTCCATGTAGTGTAGGTACACTCACACTGCTGTTAGGAAGAGAGTTTCAGGATTTTGACCCAGCGACAGTGAAGGAACGGCGATATATTTCCAAGTCAGGATGGCAAGTGACTTGGAGGGGAACTTCCAGGTCATGATGTTCCCATCTATCTGCTGCCCTTGTCCCTCTAGGTGGTAGAGGTCATGGGTTTGGAAGGTGCAGTTGCAGGAAATTTCTTTATTCAGGGAGCGGTGAAAATGTGGAACTCGCTACCATATGGAATAATTGAGACAATTTGTACTGATGCATTTAGAGAAAGCTTAATAATGGAGAAAGGAATAGAAGGGTGTGTTAATAGGGTGAGGTGAATTAGAGTGCTGCAGTGAAGCTTTAACTCCAGGACAGATAAGTTGGGCTGAATGGTCTGTTTCTGTGCTGTATTTCTATTTAGTTCCATGTAATTCAGTAAACTACAGTTAATTTTTCTGTGTCCTTACTGGCCAGGGTGTTGCCCCTGCCTAATCTAACTCCCCCTGTCACAGATGGGTAGATCCAGCCCCAAAGAGGGATTGCATTGTGTTTGTTCTCAAAACCCATGGCCACTGTTTCTTGGTTTCTGCCGGGTTGATGCTCAAAATGGAGGGTCGCGCAGCAGAAGTGGATCTCGGAGGCAATGTTGCCTCTAAGCTGCATGGTTGCACAGCAGATGAAAGTTCTCATGCAGGCCATTGCAAACGTTGGTCCCTTGAAGTTACCGCGCATGCATGGCTGTGGGAAAGAATTTAAAGAAACGGCACAATTCAATGAATCAGGCGCACATTACACAAAGGTGGAGACCTGGCTCT
The DNA here is from genome assembly GCF_017639515.1 of Carcharodon carcharias. Taxonomy (NCBI): domain Eukaryota; kingdom Metazoa; phylum Chordata; class Chondrichthyes; order Lamniformes; family Lamnidae; genus Carcharodon; species Carcharodon carcharias. The sequence continues at coordinate 21,209,311 of NC_054488.1, forward strand.
TCCTGGCTAAGAGCTGCCAGCTGTCTGTCAGCCTCTTCAGACTGATAGGTTGGAAATGGGAATGACCCAGTGAGCGGGAGAAACTAGCCTGGAGGTCCGCTGGCTGCTTTTTCACAGCAGCTCCTGTGTCCTTTGGCTGCATGTCCAGTTTCCAAGCTTCACTGCAGATTTATGAATGAACAGTGGGGAAATTTCCTAGGTGACCATTCAGTTAGTTATGGGACAGCTGCCGAACAAATCATTCGTATGTCTGGATGCCTGTCTGCATGACTGCATGACTCACAGTGGAGCGGGCTGCTGGTTGGGAGAGATTAGATGGAGTAGTGGCTCTTACTAATCTCTCTGTTATGGGGCCTGAGAGATGAGTCAGTGCTGGGAGACAGGGTGGAGGGTAAAAGGAACCTTAGTGGCCTTTTATCTTAGTGGCTGTGTGTCTGATTGCGCCCCCCCCCCCCACCCCCCACCCAGAGAACAGAGGAGGGAGTAAGAGCAGGTTGTATGCTATTTCAGGATATGGAAGTGCACTGATAGGGAAGAGAGGACCCGTGAGTGGGCTGGCTGCAAGTTTAAGAACATAAGAAATGGGCGCAGGAGTAGATCATAGTAGAACTTGTTCTGCCATTCAGAATCTTGTATGTTTCAAAGAGATCACCTTCATTCCTCTACACTCCAGAGCTCTTACTCAGCCTCTCATTATAGGACAACCCTCTCATCCCAGGGACCAATCTACTGAGTTTTTGTTGTACTGCCTCCAATGCAAGTATTCCACGTGTGGTCTCAGCAAAGCTCTGTAGAATTGTAGCAAGACTTCTTTTTTCTTGTACTCCAATCTCCCTTGCAATGAAGGCCAACATGCCATTTGCCTTCATAAGTGCTTGCTGTATCTGCATGCTAACATTGTGTTCTTTGTATGAGGACATCCAAGTCTCTTAATAACAGATTCCAACATTTTTCCAATGACTGATCTCAAGCCAACTGGCCTGTTGTTCTCTGATTTCTCTCTCCCTCCTTTCTTGAATAGCATTGTTCCATTTTCTAATCTCCAATCTGCTGGCACCATTCGAGAGTCTACCCACGTGACTTCTCTTCCCAGCCCTCTCGTCCTGGACAAACACAGCATTTCCTCACTTCATTGTTTGGAATGGACTTCGGCCACATCATATTCTATTGCCGTAGGTCTCAGAGTGAATCAGTAACAAAGCACAGAAGCACTGTCCAATCGGCACATTGAGCTCCAGCACATTCCTATCCTCCCTCAAAGGTGGTGGGCTATCATGTAGCGTCTGCCGTTTGGTGCTTTGCCCAAATGGCTGCTCTTTTGTATTAGCCTAGACTACAAGTGTAGATCTTTCACTTGTGGGCCTCAGCAGACTTGTTTCCCGGTGTTTTGCTGAATCTCCTACATAACTGTGGGATTAAGAACATTCAATGCTGAACCCCGCCCCCCCCCCACCTTTCTTGCTCTCCAACTAATAAAGGAAAAGGGAAAAAAAGACTTGCATTTATAGAGCACCGTTATAACCTCAGGATATCCCAAAGCACTTTTAAAAAGAAAGACTTGCATTTATATAGCGCTTTCCAAGAGATCATATGTCTCAAAGTCCTTTACATACAATAAAGTTTTTGAAGTGTAGTCACTGTTGTAATGTCGGAAACGCAGCAGCCAATTTGCACACAGCAAACTCCCCACAAACTGCTGTATGATAATGACCAGATAATCTATTTTGTTTTGTGATGTTGATTGAGGGGTAAATATTGGACAAGTTACGAGGGATAATTCCCCTGTTCTTCTTCAAAATGGTGCGAAGGGATCTTTTATATCCACCTGAGCAGGCAGATAGGGCCTCACTTTAACATCTCACCTGAAAGATAGCACCTCTAACAGCATCAGCCTTGATTTTTGTACTCAAGCCCTGGTGTGGGACTTGAACCTGGAACATTGTGGTTCAGAGGCAAGTGCGCTACCAACTGAGCCACAGATGACCCAACAATGAAGTTCTTTTGAAGTGTGTAGGCTGTTGTAATGTAGGAAATGTCCCATCAAATTGTACACAGGAAACACCCACAAACAGCAATGTGATGATGATCAGATAATCTGTTTCGGTGACATTGGTTGAAGGGCAAATATTTTCCAGGACACCAGGGAGAACTCTCTGCTCTTTTTCGAAATAGTGCCATGGGATCTTGTGCATGCCAGGGAGAGGGGGGTGCAGATGGTTCCAAACACCAGGGCCTGTGGGCTGGGGTGGGTGGTTGGTGGGGGTTTGGTGCCCTGCATTGGTTTTGGAAACAGGCTCCAAACTGAGCAGCAGGCCTGAAAGATCGGCTTTTCAAAAAAAAATTGGAGCCATCAGCCTGAGAGTTCTGATTTTTTTAAGCCAGACTTTCAGGTCAGTTCTACTGACGGTAACTGTTCATATGAACTGCTGCTGCTTCTGGCCTTCGGGCTGCTTCATGGTTCCATTTTTTTTTAAAAGCCCGCCAGAAAATCATGAAGCTGCCCAATATTTGGAAGCAGCAGCAGTTCTTGTTGGCAGCTACTGTCAGGCAAGTGTTCTCGTTTGAATATTGGCGTGAAAAATGGTCAGCCCCTACAATCATTTTAGAGCTAATTTGATGCTGTGTGGGGAGCAGTGGGATGGGATTGTGGTGAGATGCTATTGTGGGCTGTCTGGGGTGTGGAGATTGATGAGGGATGATGGGATGAGAGGGCGGAGTGGGGGGGTTGTTGGCGTGAGGGGGTGGTGAGGTGGGGTGGGGGGTCTGTGGTGGGTGGTCTGGGTGTGGGGGGGGCCAGGCGACAGCTGGGGTGAAGAGTTGAGAAATGTGGGTGGGGGGGGTGAGGCATGTGGGTGAGTTGGCAGGGGTAGTGGTTGGAATGGGGGATTAGGGATGGGAGGGTCACTTTTAAGATTTAATACCACAAAATTAAAGACTGTATGCTTCTCCAAATTCTCTTTTGAATTTAAACCAGCATATGAGTAGCAGCATAAATTTTCATTGTACTCTCAAGTACACATAATTCAGATGACATACTTTGTTGATGTACCAGAGGCTTGAAAATCTTGGGCCTCAGCAAATAAATGTAATAAAATAAAAAACTGGGAGTTGGCTATCTATCGCCCGTTATATTACTCTTACAAAGTCTGGGAATGAAATCCCTATTTGTCACTAGGAGATTACTCAAAGGAAGGTTTTACAAATCTCTGCTCCATCCTCGGTTTACCCAAGGTGACCTGAAAATTCACAGTGCCCAATACAACGTATATGATAGTTTCTGGGGGAGGAGGGGAAACAATCCAGTTCTTGAGTTAAGGCTGTCCTGAATTTATGTACCATTCTTCTCTGAAAAATTCAGAACAACAATTTAATCTATATTTTTCATGAGCTGCTGATAGATGTCTGGTTGACGATTCATGGGGATAGTGTCTTTAGCTTTAAAAAAGCAGATGCCATTTATGGTATTTTGTGGGTTGGTGCCAGAGAAGTCAGAAAGGTATGGTTTTATGAGCTATAGAGTTGAATTGTTTTATAAATGTAATGATTTTGTTGTAGCCACCTTCCTAACAGCAGTTGATTGCTCTGTGATTAAATAATCCTTATAGACTCAGCATTGGACCTCCAATTTCACCATTGCTGCAGCCACTCTACTTATTGCATGCAAATATAATGAAAGAAATTCAAAACCTAAATTATAAAGCACCTTTCACAATGTCCCAAATCGCTTTATAGCCAGTTAAATACTTTTGAATTGTAGTCGCTGGTATAATGTAGGCAATGTTATCAAATGGTAGAGCAGGCTTGAGGGGCCAAATGGGTTACTCCTGCTCCTAATATGTATGTTGATATGCCATTTGGATGGATGAGATGAGCTGGGCTGGATAGCCTTTGTCATTCATAATTATCTTGCGGACAGAGGGTAGGATCATGGCTGGAGTGCTGTTTATTTTGATGCTAATGGAAACTTTCTGAGCAGGCTATGTGAGGTGAGATTGCCAGGACAGGAGTAAGTAATGGGCTCATGGTGAATCAGTAACCTATTTTACACTGCACGTGATTCTCAAGAACCTTTTCCATTGACTTCAATCTTGTCCTTTTGTCTAATCACCTACTAGCCCACTCTATCTTAATGCTTTTTATGAGATTTTTTAAGTATTGAAATTTTGTGATTAAGTTGTGTTGCATAGTAGATATTGAAAATATATTATAGTGAGAAGCAGCAATCAGCAGAGTCTTCAGACTTGCTAATCAAGAAAATGCAGATACAACTGTGAACCATTCAGTCTTTGTCCTCTGGCCTCATAAAAGCTGTTTTGTACAAAAACACCTGAGGGCTCCAATGCTTCTCACTGACAGTGACAACCTATGTTGCATCATTCCATTTTGTTGCTCAGATGTCATTTTATCTTTCCCCGTGAGATTTCCAATAAAATAGAATCCAGTTGCTTGTATGAAATAATTATAATATAATAATTATATTGAATAATTTCATATGCCCAGGTAGGAGAAAGTCTTCTACTTCTTCTATAGAATGGAAAAGATCTTGTGCAGTTTATCTGGGTTGCATGTATTGGATCTTTACCCCAAATATGAATTTACTGTCACCATTCTATATGGTACAATGAGCAGAACATGTAAATGAGAGCTGAGGCAGTCACAGAAATCAGTGTTATCACCTGCATAGTGTTATAAATAACCAATGGGATATTTACTTGTCAAATTAACAATATTGTATGATGCTGTTGCTGTTAAAGTAACATTTGTACTCATTGGTTTGTTTGATGATCACAGCAGGATCACCTATAGGGTACACACAAACTAACACAGCAAATATATAGTTGCTGCTCTTAATATTAATGACCCATGCTGCATGTATAATCAGCTGATATTTGTAACCAAATGTCAACAATGGCCATTATCATTTTATTAGGATTTTTCTGTGATTGCTTGGTGAATTGATTGATGAATCTGGAAAGGGAATAAAAAATATCATGCATGATTGAGGGGGAGGGTTAAAGTGGGAAGTGGGGAATAAGGGTCCAGAGAAAGGAGAATCTCCAGGGCCTATGATTTCTCCTGCTGGCCCTGTTTCCAAATACAAGTGTCAAAGGCAACAAACAGTAATTAATTGGCCATTAAGTCTTTTGGAAGTCCTGTATATTGAGACGTTATATCGATATATATACGTGTAAAAAGAGTTACTTCTTTTGGCTTGCCCTGAACCTGATGGACAGCTTGTCATAGCGCGAGGTTGTTTACACATATTGGTGAGGTGATGAGACAGTGTTGCCCATCTGTGAACTTCTGCACACGATTCTTGCCCTGAAGAGAATGAGTCAGATTTGAAAATATTTAATCAAAACACGCAGTCCGCGGTTCAATTGACAATGTTTAAGCTGAGTCTCGAGTCTGTTCCTGCTCGCTCTATAGAGGTGAACGAATAACAAACTTCTAGGAAGCTTGGTGTCATGAGTTAGGAATCCTGGCAATTTTATACTGGCAGGGTAAGGCAATCAGTGCAATTGTACAGTGATGTCTCCCTGATTTAGGGTCTTAAACTACCCTCTATCTCCTGCCAGAGCCCATATTTGACCTTAATAGTTCAGCTCTTGTAACCAATGAATGAAGAATCACAGATGCCCACAGTTCATGAATGACTGTGTCGCCCAAGTACAGTAATTGATGACCACCCTCCCCAGCATTCATCTCTGGTTTGACCATTCAGTTCCCAGCATACACCTGACTTACAGCAGTGGCTCGGTGGTAGCATTCTTGCCTCTGATTCACGAGGTTGTGGGTCCAAATCCTATTCTTGAGTAAAGGGGCTTGAGTGCACAATCCAGGCTGACACTCCAGTGTGGGAGTGCTGCACTGTCAGAACTGTTGTCTTTTGGATAAAACATTAAACTAAGTCCTCAATCACCTTCTCAGGAGACGTAGATGATCACATGACACTGTTTGAAGGAGATTGAGGTGATTTCTGCTCAAGATGTTGCCAATATTTATCCCTTAATTAATATCAGTAAAACAGATCATCTAGTCATTTATACCCTTATTTGTGGGATCTTATTGTGCACATATTGACTGCAATGATTACAATACTGGCTCCATTTCAAAATATACTTCATTGGCTGTAAAGCACTTTTGGACATCCTGAAGAAAAGAAAGACTTGCATTTGTACAGTGCTTTTCATGACCATCGGACATCTCAAAGCAATTTACAGTCAATGAAATACTTTTTGAAGTGGTCACAGTTTAATGTAGGAAACACCATGGCCATCATGCACAAAGCAAATTCCCACAAACAGCAGCATGATATTGATCAGAGAATCTGTTTTGGAGTTGTTTTTTGATTGACCAGTACACTGGGGTTAACTCCCCTCCTTTTCTTCGAAATAGTGCCATGGGACCTTATCAGGCAGATGGGGCCTCATTTTAACATCTCATCAGAAAGGTGGAATCTCTGTCAGTGCACTTAGTACTGCACTGGAGTATCAGGTTTGATTTTTGTACTCAAGCCCTGGACCCTTGCTATTCAAGAGGCCAGAGTGCTACCAACTGAGGCATGGCTGAGATTGTGAAAGATGTTACAGAAAGGCAGGTCTTTAATCCTCACATTGACCAATCAGCTGTCAATCACCTGTGTTGGCCAGCACTGAATATTGAACTTAGAAAATAGGAAAGTTTATTTTTTAACTGAAACCGAATTAAATTGAAGTTTAAAAGCAGACGTTTGGACTTATTGGATATTGTCTGTCAACTGCAGGCAATTCTACTGACACTGTGTGGGAGATGCTTCAAAATGAGAAAGATCTGACTGAGAAGATTAAAGAGAGGCTAATGGAGTTGTTCAAAATTTTGAAGGACTTTAATAACTGGAGATAAACTATCTTGGTTGGCCGGTGAGCCAGCTACTCGAGGCCCAACATTTAAGGTCGTGACCAAAAGAACAATGGGCGAAGTTTGAGGTGGTAATTATTTTATATACAGTGGACTGTTAAGACAGGGATTGTCCGAACTGAAACAGTGAAGAAGCAGAATATGACAGCGTTAAAAAGAAGAATTTTAAAAATAACAATTGAATAGGCATGGGGTGGTGGGGGTGGGGGGGGGGGGGGGGTGGTTGGAGGGGGTGGGTGGTGAGTGGAGAGTAGGAGATTGGACCAATTGGCCTCCTTCTGTGTTGCAGGATTTCATGATTCTAGAACCAACTGAGCAATGGGTTGTTTACGGATATGTAGTTGGGAATTTTTTAGGCTTTTTTTTTAATCTCTATCAGACTTTAGATATCAGTTAAAGCAAATGATGTGGGCCACAGTCAGGTTGTGGCTTGTAGAGTGGAATTTGAAGCAGTTCACATTGAACAGCACAAGCCAGGACAGCAACATAATGGAGCTCCTTTATTCAAGTTAATATCTCAATGGGGCCTAAGGGCTGTGTGTTTTTACAGTGTGGTGAAGTTATCCTTCTGACAGCTGTCAGTGTGGTGCTGGAGAAGTGTGATATTTCAAGTGAGTGCAAGAGAGCTAAACAAACAACACTTTACTGACACAGCTCTCACCGGGTGGGTGCAAATTCTCTTGATGTGAATGTGCAAGGCACTGGAAGTAAGTTCACCTCAGTGGATGTGGTTCATCAGACCCCAGACTGAAGGAAGTAGGGGGGAATAGCCAGTGTTCCCACTGCTAATCACTGTCAGAAAGTGAAGTATTGGTCTGTTTACAGTTGTGGAGGACCGATGTACAAAACAGCAATAAAGCAGCATAGAAACATTCAGCATATAATCATTAAAGTTCATGCTTCATCGATCAAAATTTTATACATGATCTAAGTATGAAATTCTGGTTTTAACATACTTTATAAAACCGTTATTATTTTATGTACTCACCAGTTCTTTATGTCATCTGAGCTGCACCAGCTTATGGACCTTGGTGGAGGAAGCAGTGGAAGAGCAAGTTGAGGGTCTTGAGATAGCAGATTCTGGAGCCTGGGTTATTCTGTAGCACCAGGGTGACGGTTTGACTCAGATGAGCCACAGCTCAGCAGTGGAGGCATCGCTCTGCTGGGTTCATGATGGGGCCAGCCTTCAAGGGTCAGCGAAGTGGCCCCAGTCCAGAGAAAGAAAGACTGAGAGACCAGCAAGAGAAGGGCAGGGCCGGACACTGCCTGGGGTTCAGTGACAGTGCGGGGGGTTGTTTTGGAAGAGGGGGAGAAATGTGCCCCCATTCATTCTGTGACTCCAGTTGGGGTCGTGGCCCACAGTTTGGGAACCGCTGCCCAAAGCACTGGGATTTCTGGTCTGAACCTTTTTGCCTTCCTCTCCTCCTCCTTTAAGAGCTCCTTAAAACCAAGCTTTTGGTCACTTGTTCTAATATCTCCTTATATTCCTTAGTATTTATTTCTATCTGGCAATACTCCTGTGAAACGCCTTGGAACCTTTTACTACTTTAAGGATGGCACGTAAATACAGGCTATTAAATTGTTGACTGAAGCTGCACTGATAAATTATGAATGGGGTGGGGTTTATGTACGTTTTGGGAGGTGGGTGACACTAGCATGGAGCATTTGGACTGCAGCGGTTCAAGAAGGCAGCTCACTGCCACCTACTCCAGGACAATTAGGGGTGGGCAATAAATACTGGCTTAGCCAGTATGCCCACATCTTATGAATGAATAAAAAAAATTATTGGCCATCTCTGGTGGCCTGGAGGGCATCAGGAGTCAACCACTTTGTGTAGGCCTGGAGTCCTATGTAGGACCAGACTAGGTCAGCTGGCATGTCACTTCCCTGAAGGACAAAAATGAACCTGTTGCCTTTTTACAAGGATCAGTAACCAGAGAACAAAGGTTTTTTTATTCATTCACGGGATGTGGGCTTCACTGGCTGGGCCAACATGTTTTGCCCATCCCTAGTTGCCCTTGAAAAGATGGTGGTGAGCTGCCTTCTTGAACTGCTGCAGTCCATGTGGTGTAGGTACACCCACAGTGCTGTTAGGGAGGGAGTTCCAGGATTTTGACCCAGCGATAGTGAAGAAACGGCGATATATTTCCAAGTCAGGATGGTGTGTGACTTGGAGGGGAACTACCAGGTGATGGTGTTCCCATCTATCTGCTGTCCTTGTCCCTCTAGATGGTAGTGGTCATGGGTTTGGATGGTGCTGTCTAAGGAGCCTTGGTGAATTCCTGCAGCGCATCTTGTAGATGGTACACGCTGCTGCTACTTTGCATCGGTGGTGGAGGGAGTGAATGTTTGTGGATGTGGTGCCAATCAAGTGGGCTGCTTTGTCTTGGATGGTGTCAAGCTTCTTCAGTCTTGCAGGAGCTGCACTCATCCAGGCAAGTGGGGAATGTTCCATCACACATCTGACTTGTGCCTTGTAGGTGGTGGACAGACTTTGGAGAGTCAGGAGGTGGCTTACTCATCGCATGATTCCTAGCCTCTGACCTGCTCTTGTAGCCACAGTATTTATATGGCCAGTCCAGTTCAGTTTCTGGTCAATGGTAACCCCCAGGATGTTGATAGTGGGGGATTCAGTGATGGTAATGCCATTGAACATAAAGGAGCAACAGTTGGATTCTCTCTTGTTGGCGATGGTCATTGCCTGGCACTTGTGTGGTGCAAATGTTACTTGCCACTTGTCAGCCCAAGCCTGGATATTGTCCAGGTCTTGCTGCATTTGGACATGGACAGCTTCAGTATCTGAAGAGTTGCGAATGGTGCAGAACATTGTTCAATCATCTGACCTTATGGTGGAAGGAAGGTCTTTGATAAAGCAGCTGAAATGGTTGGGCCCAGGACACTACCCTGAGAAACTCTTGCATGATGTTCTGGAGCTGAGATGATTGAGTTCCAACAACCACAACCATCTTCCTTTGTGCTAGGCATGATTCCAACCAGCAGAAAGTTTTCCCCCTGATTCCCATTGACTCCAGTTTTGCTAAGGCTCCTTGATGCCAGACTCGGTCAAATGCTGCCTTGATGCCAAGGGCAGTCAATCTCCCCTCACCTCGGGTGTTCAGCTCTTTTGTCCATGTTTGAACCAAGACTGTAATGAGGTCAGGAACTGAGTGGCCCTGGTGGAACTCAAACTGGGCGTCAGTGAGCAGGTTATTGCTAAGCAAGTGCAGCTTGATAGCATTGTTGATGACCTCTTCCATTACTTTACTGATGATGAGAGTAGACTGATGTGGCGGTAATTGGCCAGGTTGGATTTGTCCTGCTTTTTGTGTACAGGACAAACCTGGGCAATTTTCCACATAGTCAGGTAGATGCCAGTGTTGTAGCTGTACTGGAACAGCTTGGCTAGGGGTGCAGCAAGTTCTGGAGCATTAGTCTTCAGTACTATTAAGATAAATGACAAAAAAAGGACCAGGAGAATTTTTTTTATGCAGTTAGTTGTTATGATCTGGAATGTGCTGCCTGAAAGCGTGAAGGAAGCAAATTCAATTGTAATTTTCAAAAAGTAGGTAAATGCTTGTAAAGGAAAAAATTGTCAGGCTAGGGCTCATTGGATGTCTTTTCGAAAGAGCCAGCACAGGCACAATGGGCCAATGGCCTTCTTCTGGGCTGGAGGATTCTCGGAAACCAGCGGTTTCCTATGGTAATTTTAGTTTGGTGGCAGCCCAAAAATGGCAGCTTATCATGGTGGGATTTGAACTCAAGAGTTCCTGGTGTCCAGCCCATTAACCACTGGGCTGTGGATTAGATTGCTAAGTAAATCAATGGCAGAAGGAATCAGGCAGCCTAACAAGTGCACTCTGCTCCATTCACATTGTCCATGCCTGCTGGCGTCAGCCATGTTTGGTGCCGTGAGTGGCAAGAAGGCCAAAAATCAGTTTCACAGCTTCATTCGGGGATGGCAGGATTGTCGCATGAGGAGAGATTGGGCCGACTAGGCCTGTATTCGCTGCAGTTTAGAAGAATGAGAGGTGATCTCATTGAAGTGTATGAAATTCTGACAGGGGTGGACGGACGGGATGCAGGGATGATATTTTCTCTGGCTGGGGGCGGGGGGTTTAGAACAAGGGGTCACAATCTCATGATACGGGATAGACCATTTAGGACTGAGATGAGGAGAAACTTCTTCGCTCAGAGGTTGGTGAAGCTGTGGAATTCCTACCATAAAGGCTAAGCCACTGAGTATATTTAAGAAGGAAATAAATAGATTTCTGGACTCTATAGGCCTCAAGGGTTGCGGGGAGAGAGCAGGAGTATGGTGTTGAGCTATGATCATCTTGAATGGCGGAGTAGGCTCGAAGGGCCGAATGACCTACTCCTGCTTCTATGTTTCTATGTGAAGCCAGTTTGCAATCGTCCGCTCAGCCCGTCGATAGCGGACAACATTCCCCGCCATTGGATGTCGGGAACCTGATTGTAATACATCAGCATATAAGGCCAGCCCGCTGGACTCATCCCCACAACGTCCCCCCCCACCCCGCTGGATTGTCCGCCCACATTGGTGGGAAAACACACCAGTGCAGAACACGTTTTGACAAATGCAACGTGCAGAAGTTGGGACTTACCACCAGGGCTTTGCTCATATCGCAGATGTCTGAGGAGCAATGGGACACTCAAGGGAAGTCCACAGCATGCTGGGTGGATTCTCTTCGACATGGCTCTGCTGTGAAGCAGCTCATGGAAGTTGTAAAGTCACCATTGATGCTCATAATGGATGATGGTTGAGGAGGTGGTAGAGGAAGGTCTAGGATTGACTGGGAGGGGAAAAAGTGTCGGGGGGTGAGGTTGGGAGGTGGGGAATGAAGGTGTCAGGATGGGGGGAGGTTGGGAGGGGGGAATGAAAGTGTAGGGGGGTGAAGTTGGGAGAGGGGTAAGAAGGTGTCGGGAGATGAGGTTGGGAGGAGGGGGTAATGGGGGAGAAGATGGCAACTGGGGAGGTAGGTGTAAGGAGGTTGGAGAGTAAAAGGGAAGGAGTTTGAAGGGGAGAAAGAATGCAGGGAGGGGAAGAAGTCCAAGGGGAGGAAGGTGTGTGGAGTGGGGAGGGAGTCCAAGGGGGAGGAAGGAGTGCGGAGAGGGGACGGAGTAAGGGTGGAGGAAGAAGTAAGGGTGGAAGAAGTAAAGCTGGAGGAGGAAGTGAGGGTGTCTAGAAGGGGGAAAGGGTAAGCCTGGAGGAAGAACTGAGGCTGGAGGAAGAGGTAAGGCTGGAGGAAGGAGTCAGGAGGGGGAAGGATTAAGGGTGGCTGAAGAAGTAAGGGTGTCTGAGGAAGTCAGGAAGGGGGAGGGACTGAGCGGGGAGAGAGTCTGGGGGGGGGGGGGTGAGAGGACTGGGTGGGGGAGAAGGAGTTCTGGGGAGAAAGAGGTCCAGACGGGGGAAGGGGTCCGGATGGAGGGGAAGGGGTCAGGAGGGAGGGATATCCAGGTGAACGCGCAAAGGAGGGTTCTGATGAGTCCATCACTGCCTCCTAGGGAGCGAACTGAGGGTGGGCGTGGAGCGAGGAATGGTGAGAATGACCGAGGGCAGAGTGAGGCAGTAGGGTGGGAGGGTGAGGGTTCTATGGTAGCGATAGAAGGGATGGTGAGGGTGGTTTGTAGAGGGATCCGGAGGCAGACATGGACCCTGGGGATGGGAAGGAGGAGGTCAGGGAGGTGAGTGTGGATGGAGGTGGGATTTTCTGGAAGGAGGGGAACGTGCACGTTCACCCGGGCATCACCCGGGCTGGTAGGTTATGGAGGGGAGGTGGAAGGTGATGCCAGAGGGGTCAACTGTGATGGGGGAAAGGAAATGGGTGACTGGGGGAGGGAAAAAGATGGGGGAGTTGACGAAAAAGCGCATCCGGATCATGCTGTCTAAACCAAAAGTGAATGAGGAGTCGTGGTGGGAGACATCAGTGGGTGGGTGGAGATGCCGTACAGCTCAGATGGATAACTGAAAGTGAACCCCAGCAGGCAGCAATGAAAATGCTCAGGACATTGAGGTGAGTGTGATACAGGAAGGATCCATGTGCTTTGGAGAGTGCTTGCACAAGGCTCCAAAAGGTCCTGCCACACACACACATTTGCCCCTCCAGAATCACTGGTTGGCCGGCTGCTCCCTCTTCGCTGACAGAGGACAATGTTGAGGGGCTCACAGGCAAAGGGAACTCGAGAGCAGACAGCCTTTGCGATTCCTGAGTGGATGATCCAGAGGTGTCCAGCTGCCGCTTCTCCTCCCTTTGGGTACCCAGGAGCCCTGGCCTGACTCCCTGAGGGGAAGGAGCACCTGGAGGGACATCGAAGTGCCAACCATGGCTTCTGCGATGGAGCCCACATCTCCACGTTCTGCTGGCATCTGCCATCCTCCCCATGGAGACATCCATGCACGCACATGTGGGCACCACTTTATCAGACAGCAGGTGGACGGACTCCTCCAACTCATATGCTGAGGGCTTCCAACTGCTCTGCATGATGTTCCCATGTCTCCTGCTGACTCTCCACAATGAGTGGAAAGGCCAAATCCAGAGGCTCACCATCTGACTCGGACCTCACAGATGCTTCTTCCCCATCAGTCCTCTGAGTGCCGGGGAGCTTGCATGAGCCTGCTTCCTGCTGCTGCGGACATGTGTCTGTGCGGTGACCACCAGACTGTGAACCTGAGCCAAGCACTAGATCTAAGTCCCACCGAGGTGTGTGTCTCTGCACTGGTGCAGGGTGTGGGTAAGCACTGTGATGGGTCCTCCAGGCTGTTTATTTCCAGCTCTTCAATGGAGGAGGTGTCCTCTTAGTTGGAGGTGAGGACATGGATGGAGCTGAGGGACTGGCTGGCTGAGGGTGTTGGTCTTGGCAGAGGTCTCCGTGAACCAAAGTTGTGACAATTAGTACATGGCAGCACAGTCAAAAGCAGGAGAGAGAGCACTCACATTTGCGTTGAGAGAGGGATGATGTGGTGCAGGATCTTCACGAGGGTGTTCACTGCTGACCTCACCGTCACAGCAGGCTGGGTCCACATCCTCACCAGTCAGCGTGATGACACGTTCCTCAAAGTGAGTGAGGGGCCTAATGTGGGCCACTCCACCTCTGGCCCCTGCTGATGTGAGCAGGTTTCTCCTGCAATAAAACAGATAGAGTGTGAGCAGGACACATGGCACCGTGTGGAATGTTTGTGTGGTGAGCAGAGACATGGACAGGATGAGGACGTGGACTCGAGGATATGAGCCTGATGGAGGTGCGAGGGTGTGTGTGAGAGTTAGAGGTGTTGTCCCTTGAGGTGTGGGATCACTGTGGATGTGTGATGGGTTTGTGAGGTGTGAGTTGAGAGTGATGAGAAGATTGAGTTACCCTGGCGGTACAGATGAGACCATTCATCCTGTCGCGATACTGGATGGCTGTCCTCTTTTGCAGGGCATTGGCACTGACCACTGTTGCCACTGCCTCCCATGCTGGATTGATGATGCCGCTGCCCCTCCTGCAGTCAGAGCGGGGGTAGAGGACATCACGGTGGGCCTCCACAGCGTCCAAAAGGCACTCGAAGGATACGTCACTGAACCTGGCGGCTGCTGTTTTGTTGCCTTTCAGGGCCATCCTGTCTTCAGTGCAGTAGCTGTGGGCTGGAAGCACTGAGAGGTGTGCGCGCGGCTGAACTTTAAATATGGCGCCCGGCGTGATGAAGCGGCGAGGTGGTGGTGTGGCGAATGAATGAAAGCCTGCCTGCCATGAAAAAGGCATGCTTCCCGGGAATGCAGAATTAATGCAGCGGGTTTGGGATGATACAGTATGAAAAGCCACCATTGCAGATGGCGGGTAAAACAACATTTACCCGCCGACTACCCCACTTAGTGCTAATCTGGGATGATTCTGCCGTTATGTGGATTGTTCCCTCTGCACCAACAGTAACAGGTAAATAATGGAGTTTGAAAGCTGTGGTTTTGGCTCTTTGACCTCCTCTCCCTCTCAGTGCCTGAGGTTGACACTCTATCTGTTCCTGTCAGATTAGAGTGGGCTGGAGGGATGGAAAGCGAGTATGCGAGGTGGAGTAAAGCCAAAGAAAATGTTAACCAGGTGTGGCTTGCTGTTGGCAGTGCTGCTTACATGAGCATAGGCTTCTTGGTTTGTTCTCAGTCACGCTGGCCACACCACCTCGTGATCATGATCCCAGTCCTGCTGAAGCTGGGCTGGGATTCCCAGAGACCTGTACCGTTATGGAGCCACAGGCAGGCATTGTGGATATAGAGGGGGCTCTGTGTTCCACCTCATGTCAAACAGTTGGTATTGGAAGTGTCTGCCATGGCTCAGTGAGTAACACTTTTGGCTGTGTGTCAAACGGTTCTGGATTCAAGTCTCACTCCAGAGACCTGAGTCCAAAATCCAGGCTGACACTCTAGTGCAGTACTGAAGGAGTGCTGCATCGGTGATCTTTCAAATGAGTCATTGAACCGTGGCCCTGTCTGCTCTCTCAGGTAAAGAGAAAATTTATCATGGCACTATAAAAGGTGGGAGAGTTCTCCCCACTGCCCCCGAACCCAGGGTCCTTGGCCAATAGTTATCCCTCGTACTGTGAGATTGATGTTTGTGAGACCTTGTTGTACACAAATTGTTTTCCACATTTTCTACATTTCAACAGTGATAACACATCAAAAAAGTAATTCATTGGCTCGAAAACACTTTAGAACAGACAGACCATGAAAGATGAGATAGCAAGTTCCTCTGTTTGTCTTTGTGTCTGACTTTATTATATTTTTCTCTCTCTTTTTCTCTCCCTCCGTCTCTCATTTTATCTCTCTCTTTCTCACTTCCTATTACTCTCAATCACTTTGTTACTTTCTGTCACTGTTTCATTATTTTGTTCACTTTTTTTACCCTTCCTTCCCCCTTCCCTTTCTCTCCTCCCTCTCTCTTTCTCCATAGCACCGACAGCTCTCATGGTGATGAGGTAATGGGAAATGCTCCTACTCCCTCTCCCTCTGTCTGTTTCTCTTTTCTCTGTGCTTTTCTTTGACGGAAGGAGTGTGTATTCAAGGACTCCTGTATCTGTTCAGTTCCCAGCCCTCTGGCTGACAGTTGAACCTTTGAGGACAGAGCTGGGGCTGTGAGAAGTCCCTGTCAGAACAATGGACGGCATTTATCCATCGCTTTGCAGCTCCAGACTCCGTCTCCAAGCTCAAGTCCAGGGATGAAAGTATCAAAGGTGAAGAGACGGGGAGGGAGGGACCATGGCCTGTGAGTGACAGCCCGGGACTCTTCTTCCTGATGCCAACAACCATACAAAGAATTTAATGAAGTGTTAAAGGAAAGAACCAGAATTAGCGGTAAAAATTGACCACAATCTCTGAAATCCTGTTAATCTTTTGCAGCGCTAACCGAGTTTGAGAATCAGAAAGGATGCAATATTATTCAGCAGGTGACGAACAGGTTTCAACCTGTAAAGTCCCTAAGAATGAATCGTATGGGTCATTTACCTACGGGCAAGTTCAATGAAAGAGATTCCATTCAAGCCCTCCTCGCAAACTGGCCTCACCATCGTGACATTATGGTGGGAAAGGCGCACTAATGAGAAGGACACCTTTGTGGCCAATTGCTGGACTAGCATTATGTCAATTAGCTAAACAAAGATCCAGGAACAAATATAGGATCATACTGGTGTGTGTGGGTCCGTATGACACCATGTAGCTCATTTACCCATTGAGGCAATGGATAAGGTTAATAATTTAATATTTATATTCGACCTCATCAGGAGTGTTGTAAATAAAGCACCATGGGGTGGTTTATTTAATTAAAGCTGCTATAGATGGAGAGACGGTAACATAGTAGTAATGTCACTGGGCCCATAACCCAGGGACATGGAGTCAAATTCCACCAGAGTGGCTAATAATTCTACAATTGAAAGCTAGTCTCAGGAATGGTGATTGTGAAACTATCAATGGTTGTTGTAAAAACTCATCTGGTTGCCCAATGTCTTTGGGGGAGATAGTGGCTTAGTGGTAATGCCACTGGGCTAGTAATCCAAAGGTCCAGCCTAATGCTCTGGGGGGCATGGGGGTCAAATCCCACCATGACAGCTAGTGGAATTTAAATTTGATTAATAAAATCTGGAATTGTCTCAGTGATGGTGACCATGAAGGAGCATAGATTTAAGGTAAGGAGCAGGAGGTTTAGAGGAGATTTGAGCAAAAATATTTTCACCCGGAGAATGGTTGGAACCTGGAACATATGGCCTGAGGGGGTGGTAGAGGCAGGAACCCTCACAATATTTAAGAAGTCTTTAGATGAGCTTGAAATGCCATAGCATTCTGGGCTACAGGCAAAGTGCTGGAAAATGGGATTAGAATAGATAGTGCTTGATGGCTGTGCCAGCACGATGGGCTGAAGGGCCTGTTTCTGTGCTGTATAACTCTATGACTGTATAAAATATCATCGATTATGATAAAACCCCATCTCATTTACTAATGCCCTGTAGGGAAGGAAATCTGCCAAATTTACCTGGTCTGGCCTACATGTGACTCCAGACCCACAGCAATGTGATTGACTCTTAACTGCCCTCTGAAATGGCCCAGCAAGCTACTCAGTTCAAGGGCAATTAGGAATGGGCAATAAATGCTGGCTGTGCCAAAGATGCCTACATCTCGTGAAAGAATTTTAAAAAATTGTTTTTGTTAAACTCTTGGAGATTGAGAGATGCTGGTTAGCTTCACTGTTTCATTGTTCATTCACCTAACTGGAGGGAAAAAAGAAAGATCTGTACACTTTGAAACAGCCTCAGGATATCCTAAAGCAAACAGCCACTGAAGTACCTTTGAAGTGTAGTCATCGTTGTAATGTTGGAAATGAGGCAGGTAAGTGGCACACAAACAGCAGTGTGATAAGTTAGGTGTTGGTTTAGAGTTGCATATTGGCCAGGATACCAGGGAGAACTTCTCTGCTCTTCTAGTCATGCTACAGAACGTCCACCTGAAAGGGTAAGCGGGACCTCGGATGGACAACTCTTCTGAAAGATGGGGACAGTACAGCTTTGCCTCAGTGTTGTACTAAAGTGTCAGCTTCAATTAAAATGCTTTTGTCTCTGAAATGGGACTTGAGCCCAAAGCCCTCTGACTCAGAGCCGAGAGTTCTGTTACTGAGCCACAACTGACACTCAAAAGAAACAGCTGGTCAGTTGGGATGTGGAGGGTAATGTTTTGAACCTCACTGGACAGAACTATTGGTTAAAGATAGGTTCATGACATGATACCATTATTTCTCCAATGTATGCTCAACACTGGAATTAGGATCTCTCGAATTCACCAAATTGGCGATTCTGGGAAACTTGCAGGTCACTTTTAATATTCATTCCTAACCAGTCAGTGCATCCAGTCAACAAGAAGAACAGAGAGGACAAGATTTGCAGGAATGAGGTCAATTATACACTGTGTCTGCAGCAGAGTAACAGAGATGTCCCACCTTTATGCGAAATTGGAATTCAGGGTAATAAGACATCACCTCATGTATGGTGAGTGTTGAAAAAAAAGAAGTAACTGCATAGTTTTAAATGCTAATCAGGCTACACTGATACCTACTGTAATGCTTGGGCCTTCTTATGGCTCAGCATGGAGCCTGCATTGGATCTTGGTGCTGTTGAGCCAAAATCCTGAGATAGCCTGGCAGCACCGCACCCCACCCTCCAAAACAAAAATCAGACATCAGAGTGCGGGCAAGTCCACAATTTATTGGGGAACTTGTGATGGGCAGAAACCTGGCCGATCTTAGCCCACCTTCTGGCAGGGATTATACCAAAGTTCCACAACCATCTCCTCCTTGTCCCTTTATAGACCAGAATTTCCTTCTTCAGTCAAAAGATAAATGTTGTTTATTTGGTCTGGCATCAGCGTGAACTTGCCATATCAACACAAACAAAGTCTTCTCTATTGAACGCCAAAGAAAACATGCCGCAAGGGCTTGGCAAGAGCTGCACCAGGTGCTTGGGGCAGCTATGTGACAAGGAACAAAAATCACTGCACTTATTAGATGCGTAGAAGCATTTCACAAGGAAGGAATAAGAACAGACATGACTTGGGAGACAGAAGAGCTAGTGGGATAATTGCCTGTTACAACCTGGGGTTACAATTCAGTTAAGATAAGACAAGAAGCCTTAAAGGACTTGGTTTGGAATCAAGCAGGAACCACAGGGATAGGCTAGACACTAGTGCGGTAATTAAGGTTTGGATGATACATGCAAGTTGAATATTTTTGGCTGGTCGCCTTCTGTGAGACTTTTGGACTCGTGGCTTTTGCGGTTTGCTGAATGTGAATGATAAACTTGTGCCTGCTGCTGTACTTTTACATTGGTATGGGAGTGCTAGGTAGGATTATTAATTAAACAGAAAAATATACTGGGAGACATATGATTATCACATGACAGAAAATGGATGTGCAAAGTCAGGTTAATATAACGTCAAGATATCCCAAAGGACTGCAATCAGTAGAAGTTGACGCATCAGAGAAAGCAATAGGACAGGTGCGGGGGAGGAAGTGGGAGTGGACAATTATTGGAGGGTCATGGAGGGATTTGAGCACAAGGAGGAGAATTTTAAAATCAAAATATTTGGTGCCTGGGAGCCAATGTAATTCTGCGAATATTAGGGTTATGGGTGAGTGGGAAATGTTGGAAGATAGGATATGCATTCCTCTGGATTTTGTAGCTTTCTGTTCTCACACACAAAAAAAACTGTCAAATAATTTGAATTCCAAAACTGTATTATTTTAATGCCTTGAGTAGTTAGTCAAATGTTCTGGTAAAGAGGAGTCTCACCCACATTGTCTGCTCCAAACCGCACAAGAAACATTAGCAGCGTGGAAAGGCAGTTTGGTCCAATAATGTTGCTCTTTCTGCAAAGTTAGCTTTCCCATTAAGGTATCCAGTTGTATTTTGAATAACCTCAAAGCTTTGTTTCCACAGCTCCAGCTGCACAATTAGTTCAAATGGTTCTTGTTCCTTCAAGAATAAAGATAATTCTCTTAATATCTCTTAGGAACATAGGAGCATAGGAACAGGAGAAGGCCATTAAGCCCATCAAGTCTACTCAGCCATTCAATATGATGATGGCTGATCAAACGCTTCAATGCCTTTTACCTACACTATCCCCAAACCCTTTAAGTTATTGTTAATCAAAAATCTGTCAATCTCTACCTTAAACATACTCAATGACTGAGCTTCCACGGCCCTCTGGGGTAGAGAATTCCAAAGTTCACGACCACCTGAGTAAAAAAATTTCTCCTCATCTTGGCCCTAAGTGGCTTCCCCCTTATTATGAAATTATTTCCCTTGGTTCTAGACTCCCCAACCAGGGGAAACATCTTACCTGCATCTACCCTGTCTATCCCTTTAAATATTTTGTAGGTTTCAATGAGATCACCTTTCATTCTCGTTCTTCGAAGCTCTAGAGAATACAGGCCCTGTTTGCCCAATCTCTCTTCATAAGACAGTCCCGCCTTCCCCGGAACAAGTCTGGTGAACCTTCGTTGCACTCCCTCTATGGCAATAATATCCTTTCTGAGGTAAGGGGACCAAAACTGCACACAATACTCCAGGTGCCGTCTAGCAAACTTCTATACAATTGTAGCAAGACTTTACTACTCCTGTACCCAAATCCTTGATGTTTACACTAACTTTTCACTAATTTCCATTGATGCCCTTTGAAGTAATATTCTTAGTTTATTTTACATACACAATTTAACACTGTCTATGATTTGATGGCATTCCCTTCTTAATCATCTTTTCCTCTTCAATGTTCAACTTTTCTATCCTTCAGGTTAAAATAGAAGGAGTGTCTAAAGAGAGACTCTCTTTTAAAGAGAGGGTCACTATACTTTGTCCTTGTTCAATGATATGAAGCTGCCCCTCCCCGATGATGTTCAGGGGGAAGGAGCTTTAAAAATTTAATAACAGGAAAACATCCCCAACCTGCTTTGTACGCTGTAGTAATATGCCTTTAAGGGATTACAACATGACATCAATAGAAGGAAGTGTGTCATGCGATCCAGTTTTAGTTTCACTCTTGCTCTTCAGCAGAGCACACAGCAGTCAACTCTGCTGCTGGTGTCTTCAAGCTTTATATCCATGTATATCTGCTAATATGTGCCTAGAATTAATAAATGAACCCACAACATATTTACCCAATCCCTTATGATTAATGCCTTATATCATTATTAAAATACAGCATGTGGTGGTGCAGCAGTGGTTCCTCCTAAACGACACAGCCTTGCAGCAAGGTTTAGTACAGGTTCAAATGACATGGTGAACAGTTTTAGATCATGCTACATGGCATGAAACAACCCTCGACATGCTGGTCAGACTGCGACGAAGCCATATGATCAGAGAGTATTGAAATCACAGTGTACTGACTGCACAGGAAAGCCCTGAAGATACAGTGCTGGGATAGTGCTCAGATAAAGAGCTGGTAAGCAGACGGCTCCCTGATGGTGAGATTGCAGTGCATAGCCTGTCAGTTCAGTGAGTGGGACAGTGTGTCAAGAGGACCAGCACTGGGTTAGCTCAGTTGGGAAAGGCGAGTGACCAAGGTGTGGGCCGAATCATTCGCGAGCAAGGGAGAGTGAAAAAAAACCCCCAAAAAACTCATAAAAATCGGGCCAGAGAAGGTTGCGATTTTAACAGGCAGATCTTTGGAACAGTGAGCAAATGGGCTACAGTGACACTCTTCCTAGGTGCTATAGCAGAAGGAAAGTCAAAGAGATATTGTCAGAATGTTCACAAAATTCCCCAGTTTGAATTGGGATGCAGCTGAACGAGCATCCAAATTCAAAATGTTTAAACAGCGTACAGAGCTGTGGTTTCTTGGTTCAGGTGTATCTGAACCAGATAAGCAAGCCTTAAAAAAATCACCTAGCAATTGGGAATGAAGGCTAAACTCATCAGGATTAACAGTAGAGGAGCTAAAGGGCTCCAAAAGATATGGACTACATTGGGAGACTGGTTCAGAATCAGGTTAAACTTCCATTTTCGTCGACCAGAGTTCATGCATTTTGACAACAGCCCTACAGAATCCATCAAATACTTGTCAGCAGAAAAAAGGGGTATGTACTGTTATTTTTCAAATGCAGAGCTAGCAGACAGAATTGTTGAGTTGGTGATCACATCCACTCCCCTGGATGTATTCCAGAAAGACCTGCTAGACAAGCCCAAAATGCATCGAAGAGCAACTCAATGATGGATGTAAGTATGAAGTGATCCTCGCAGGCTGATGAAGCTTATGGGTCATAAGTATAACTCCAGTTGCTGAAGCACTCATGGGAACACCCAAAGCTAACAGGCCATGTGGAAGGTGTGGCCTTCTGCACGCACCAATGAAATGCCCAGCTTTCCATCAAATCTGCAAAGTAAGGGGCAGAACGGGGCAGTGGTAGTGCCAGAGAAAAGGCCGATGCACCTACAGAGTCATGCACTGATCCAAACAGACTGCACAGAATGGGTACCTTCAAGAAATAAGAATGACCATCCAGTATCCCATCAGACACATATTCGAAGTGAGTGACAAACCAGAAAACAATGATAAGGTGCACAATGAGATGAACAGAGGTGAACACATGTTTCACACTGTTAGTCCCGTGGAAAACGTAGACACCATTTCACCGCCTGAAGTGTTTGCCAAGATTCAAATTATCTACCTAAAAAAGTTAGTAACTATTTGTTATTGGCCAAGATTGACACAGGAACAAGTGCCAATTTATTACCCCTGTGAATTCCCAAAGACACGTATCCGGAGGCATGGAAGCCCATGGCAAAACCTACTACTGCGCAGCTTTCAGTGTACAACGGTTCACTAATTTCACACGCAAGGTTCATAACCCTGGAGTGCAAGTACATTCAGTCTTCCTAGGTGTCACAGATGTTCTACATCATGGAGACTAAAGGCCCTGCGATTGTAGGTCTACCAGCATGCCGTGACCTCGCACAAGTAACAATCCATGGAATTAATCAGACATCACAGGGCAGATCAGTCTCAGAAACTGCTACTATTGCCTCAGTTCATGACCCAATGTGAAATATCCAGAATGTTTGGACAAAATTGGCAATTTCAAAGGAACTAAAATGCTTGCAGGAGAATGGAAGTCCATCCATTGACCTGGTACATTCTGCACAATGCCAGTGCCAGCAGCTGCAAGAAGAAACTGCGAAAGATTCCACGTTACAGAAACTGTGGAAAACCATCATTGAAGGCTAACCTGAATCACTCAGCATGTCTATAAACACACAAGACCATTTTAGCCTTAGTGGGATGAGCTAGGCATCTTCCAGGGAGTCTTTTTTAAAGGCAGGCAGATCATCATACCACAATCTTTGCAACTTGATAACAACTTCATCCCTCACACATGGGCATAGATCAAATGAGAAGACTCGTGAGAGAGACAGTCTAATGGCCAGGTATGAACAATAACATTGAAGTTGTCGTCAAGAAGTGCGAGGCACTTTAAAAGCATATGCCAAGTCAGTACAAAGAACCACTGATTCCACATGAAGTTCCTACCCATCCTTGGTCCAAGATCACATCCAACTTCTTTCATGTCTATGGCACTGACTTCATTGTCATCATTGACTACTTTACCAAGCACCCCATTATTCAACAATTGCACAATACATCAAGCACAGCTGTCGCACAAACTGTAAGTGCTATTTTCAGTTTATTTGGTGAGAGATCATTATGGATAGCAGTCTGCAAGTTATTGATAAGCCATTTCAGGATATTTACTCCTTCCAGACTTTTGGTTCCTCACTTCCTGCACCTCACTGCCCTATATCTATTTGTTTATCTCTCGTCTTATACTCTCACCTTTGTCTTTACATTTTCACTTGCCCCTCTCTTAATTTAGTACAAACATATGAATTAGGAGCAAGAGGAGGCCATTCAGCCCCTCGAGCCTGCTTCGCCATTCAATAAGATCGTGGCTGATCTGATTGTAGCTCAAGTCCACTTTCCAACCTACTGCCGATAGTTTTGACTCCCTTGTTAGTCAAGAAACTATCTACCTCTGCATTAAAAATATTCAATGACCCCACCTCCACCACTCTCTGGGGAAGAGAATCCCAAAGACTCACCACCCCCTTAGACAAGAACATTTCTCCTCATTTCCATCTTGAATGGGAGACCCCTTATTTTTAAACTGTATTTATTTGTCTTGATCATTTTGTTTTCTGGAACTGTTTCGACTGAGCCCTCAGTTATGTCTCCCCCGCAGCCCTCCAAACCCCATCTCTCGTAATCTGCCTACGGGACTTGGGTAGCAGCTCAGGCCCCCATGTAATGTAGGCCCCTCAACAATCTGGGGCTGTACCCAACGTGGCTGCTGCCTTATTTTACACTGGCCCAAAGATAGGAGCCTTTATTTGAGAAATAACTGAGAAAGGCCACAAACAGGACCAGAGGAAGCAGTACATTCCTGACACCGAGCCAGGAGTTACCTCACTCACAAGTTATGGCCCTGCGGCCTACAAGCAGCTGAAACAGGGCAGCCTGTTGGTGAGTTTAATCCATTGGTATCCAGGTTTTCCCAAATGTGCTATTTATCACAGCCCCTCGGGGGTGGGGGATGGGAGTAGGGGATCAGGTATAAAGCCTAAATCCACGTTCCCATGAACTGGACTGTCAGCCTGGATGTTGTGCTCAAATCTCTGGAATGGAGCTCGATTGAACCCATGACCTTCTGAGTTAGAGCCGCTACCCTTTGAGCCAAAGAGGAATGATATTCGTGCCTTCATGTGTTGCAAGAGTACAACATTTTGGAGGCACGGAGCTGTCACCATCTGTGAATTGTGGTCACTTGTTTCAGCCTCTTTGAGTTGTTGGTGAGCTCATTATTGCCTGACAGATTGCTTTCATTCTGAGCTGGCTGTTGTGCAATGTGTAAAGGGCGCCTCTGGTTTAAGTTTTAACTTGTTATATTTGAAGTGGTGTCAATGTATCCCTGCCCCCTCCTCCTTTCTCCAGCCTCTTCTCCCAGCCCCGCCTCCTAGTCTGCCTACTCTGGCTACCTTTGCAGGTTTCAACACAGACTTGATCAGTGTTTGAGATTGTTACGCCTGGTGGCAAGATAATCACTTAACATGAAGTGTGTTTGGAAAGGATGTGATTCGTGTAAGTTGAATTCTTTAGCACACGCCAGGATTCATTTAGATATTAATCAGCTGTTTGCGGGACCTCCAGGGTTCGAGCACTGTTAGGTGGGGGGAGTTGCAGGTGAGCAGACTTGAAATTGCTGTTTATTTTTGAATGGAGCATTGTGTTGTTGTAAATTTTGTGCTCTTTGAGCTGCAAGTTGGTACAAAAAGGGTTCGCAACACCCATTTCAGGCATCCAGTCTCAATAACAACCTGATCAAATACAGCTAGGATTGGTCTGGAGACTCCAGGAATTGAAAATCAATCTCCAGGGCACTGCTGTGTGCAACCCTGGAAAAAAATCATTGGGGCATTAAAAAAGACCTTTTCTTGACATTTTCTTTGAACATTTCTCTTTACCAGATATAAAAATGTTGAAATAAAAGCAAAAAATGTGGATGCTGGAAATCCAAAACAAAAACAAAAATACCTGGAAAAACTCAGCAGGTCTGGCAGCATCTGCAGAGAGGAATACAGTTAACCTTTCGAGTCCGAATGACCCTTCAACAGAACTATAAAAATATTGAAAACAGGCAAAAAAAAAACGCTGTTCAGCTGATTGTCATGTGTCATCCAATTGGGTCATGAGTCTTTTTGCTTTCCAATAGATGTAGGAAGGCAGTGTGTCACAAGGATTGGTGTGTAGGCTGACTAATGGCTGGAGCTTGGGGGCAGGTAATGTGATGAAACCTCCAGGAATACATTTAATCATAGTTGGCAACCCTAAGCATGGCCTAACTATGGATTAAGC
The DNA here is from genome assembly GCF_017639515.1 of Carcharodon carcharias. NCBI lineage: Eukaryota > Metazoa > Chordata > Chondrichthyes > Lamniformes > Lamnidae > Carcharodon > Carcharodon carcharias. The sequence goes on from NC_054488.1 coordinate 21,235,137, forward strand.
TTCTTTTCCATATCCCATCAAACACTCCCAGGGCAGATCCAGCTGGATGCAGAATAAAGCTCCCTCTACACTGTCCCAGCAAACACTCAGGACAGGTACAGCATGGGTTAGATACAGAATAAAGCTCCCTCTACACTGTCCTCATCAAACACTCAGGACACGTACAGCATGGGTTAGATACAGAGTAAAGCTCCCTCTACACTGTCCCATCAAACATTCAGGACAGGTACAGCATGGGTTAGGTACAGAATAAAGCTCCCTCTACACTGTCCTCATCAAACACTCCCAGGGCAGGTATGGCACAGAGTTGGATACAGAGTAAAGCTTCCTTTACAGAGAGTTGGGATAAGTGGGATTCTTTTGACTGATAGGCAGGGACAAGTGGTAACCTCAGGGCTTGGGACCGACGCAGCAGCTTGTCACGTTATTTGTAAATGATCTGTGTTTAAAAAAGCGAGCGGAATATCAATGTCACTTTAAACACTCCCAAGTCAGGTACAGAGCAGGGTTAGAAATTGAGTAAAATTCCCTCTATACTCTCTCATCAAGAATGCGTAAGTCAGCTAAAGCACAGATTAGATACAGACTAAAACAGGATGGGGAAGGTATTGGCCGAAGTCTCTGGATCAACAGTGGAATCTATTGAAGAAAGTGATAAGTGAATATTTTTGAGTTACTTGTTATATATTTCCTTGCGTTTGACCTTAAAATCTACTCCAGAAGCAAACCTTATGTCCCCTATGAACTGGGGTATGCCGTTGTCAGCCCATTATTGAGGTGAACGATATTGAGTCTCACGGATTGAGCAGAGACTTCTTGATTCTGTGCTCTAGTTTGCTATTTGGGACTGACAGGAAAATGGAGTTGAGGGAATGATCTATCTAACTCAGCCTTGAATATATTCAATGACCCAGCCTCCACCACTCTCTAGGATTGAAAATTCCAAAGATTAACTGCCCTCTGGGGGAAGAAATTCCACCTCATCTGCATCTTAAATAGAAGACCCCTTATTCTGAAACTGTGCCCCTAGTTCTAGATTCTCACACAATGGGAAAAGTCCCCGCAGCAACATTAAAGAAGAGGTACTGCAGCTACACAAATCATAGATTAGATTTGAATATTCTACTCAGTTTTGGACATTCCACCTCAGTGAAGTCCAACTGGACATGGAGTGAGCTGATTTATCAGGATTAGTCCCTGGGGTTAAGAGGATAAAGGAAGATGAATGTTTGAGTAAATGGATTATAATATTCCCAGGAGAGGAGGATGCTAAGGGATGATCTATTTGAGATGTCTGGAATAATTCCCCCACAAGGGAGAGACTGTGGTTTAGTGGTAGTGTCACTGGAGTAGTAATCCAGACACCCAGGCTGATCTTCTGTGGACATGGGTTCAAATCCCACCATGGCAGATGGTGGAATTTAAATTCAATTAATAAAAATATGGAACTGAACTATCACCAATTGTTGTGAAAACCCATCTGGTTCACTGATGTCTTTAGGGAAGGAAATCTGCCACCCTTACCTGGTCTGGCCTACATGTGATTCCAGACCCATAGCATTGTCATTGACTCTAAAACTGCTCTGTGAAATGGCCTAGCGGGCACTCAGTTTGAGGGGAATTAGGGATGGGCAACAAATGCTGGCCTTGCCAATGGTGCTCACATCCCATGAAAGAACTCGCCTTCCATTGCCTCATCATGGCTGAATGTATTTGTATCTTGGAACTGCCAGAGGCACCGCCACTGATTCCTTCCCCTTATTGTAACCTCCAACCTGGCAATTCATTCAATCACTTGCCCTACCCAAATGTTGGTGATGCTGTCCTTGTTGCTGAGTTACACCTTAGCCTCTCCCCTTCTCCACCTCTGAAGATTTAAAACTCTACCAATCTGCATCTTACCCAAAATCCCTGTTGTGGACTGCCCTCACAAGTCCCAGGCTGGCTTTCTCCCCAAGATATCCTTCCTTAGGGCAGACTTCCCCCTGAAATGGGGGTGAAAAGCCTGCAGTAACAGTTGTTCACTTGTGAGGTTCCCCAAATTGACCAATTATAAATTCCAGCCTGCCTCCAACAATAGGCCTTTAACTGGGTCAATTGGCTAGCGTTGCCACTCCACGCTGCCCATCCCACCCTCTGAGAAACGGCCTGGGGGCAGGCTAGAGCTGCAGAATCGGTGCACAGGCCAGCAGCATGAAATTTTGTGCTGCCTCCAATGGTGCCTAAAAATTCAGCCCTTAATCTCTGTATCAAATGACACTCTTTAAATTCCCAACAACTCTCACCTCCAAATCACTTGTAACAAGGTCACAGACTTCTTCAAGCCTGCGATAACAGGCCTCTGGAGTTGCCTCTCTGCTCATACTATCCCTTCATCACCATTTCCTGACATTCTCACCCCTAACCCCTGGTGTCTCCCTCTTGTCTGCCCGCTGTCTCACTCTACTGCCCTGTGACTCTGCACGCACTCTCCTTTTTCCAAGTTAACTTAATCATGAAAACCCCTCCTCTTCCCTTCATTCGCAATCCACTCAGCTCCTCATCCCTTTACTGACACTACTACCCCCATGCCAGCTGAAGTTGTTAATAGTTCCTCTTTGTATGGTGCCATTACTTCTTGTTCCAGATCACTATCAGTCCTTCTCCAGCCTGCCTTTTCTCTCTCGGGTGCCATCACCTCACTGGGTCCTCCATCTCTTGCCAAACCCCATGCTTAGGTCCCATTAATCCCACTCCATCCTACTCACAGCACTGAGGCTGCTTAGTAACCAATGTCCATGATAAGCAGGAGACATAGGAACAGCAGGAGGCCATTCAGCCCCTCTAGCCTGTTCTGCAGTTGTGTCAGATCATGGCTGATCTGTATGGTCACTCTACTTACCTGCTTTGGTTCCATAACCCTTAACACCATTACCCAACAAATGTTTGTGATTCTAATTCAGCAATTATGATTAGGTTTGAATCCATAACCAAAATGAAAGATCAGAAGGTTAGTTTAACCATGAGTCCTCCAACACAGCTCCAGTATATATTTTATGAATGGATTACTGTCTTTTACACCTCTTTTGTTTATGTCATACAATTGCTAATGCAATGCTAAGGTTGGTGGCTGACCCTGGACACTTCCTGAGAGGGAGGAGCGGAGTGATTAGTGCTTTATACTGGCGGATAAAGTAGAAACAGTTGCTCTGGTGGCACAGTGCGATGAAGCCACCAGTCAGCTGTACTGAAGCCGGGACTTCCCAGTGCTCCCCACAGGGGGAGACATTGAGCTCCCAATCATGGTGCCTATGAAGAAGGCAACAAACTCCTCAGCTCCATCAACTTCTGTCGAGTGACTGATCTTGGCCATGTTGTGAGTTTCCAATCAAAATCCTGACAGGGAGGGAGGGTGATGTGAGGCCAAGCCCTGCAGGACCAGGCTCCTACTCTTTCTAGCAACTGATTACAAAACAACAACAACTTGCATTTATATAGTGTCTTTTTACATTGTAAAACATCCCAAAGTCCTTCATAGGAGTGTTGTCAAACAAAATCTGACACCAAGCCACATAAGGAAGTCTTAGGACAGGTGACGCGGTTGGTGTTCAGGAGTGACTTACTAGAAGAGACAGAAGTAGAGAGGTGGCGAGGTTCAGGAGGGATTTCCAGGGTTTAGGGCCCAACCATCTGAAGACACGATCACCAAAGGAGGATGAAGGAGATCTAGGATAGTAACAAGGCCAGAATTGGGGAATGCAGAGTTCTCCAAGGGTTGTGGAACTGGAAGATGTTATAGAGATCGGGAGAGAGGAGGGCACGGAGGCTTTTGAGCACATGGATGAGAATTTTAAATTTGAGGCAGTGCAATGGCAGCTCATGTAGGTCAGTAAGCACAGGAGAGATGCGTGAATAAGGCTTGCCGTGAGTAGGACATGGGCAGTCATTTATAAGAAGAAAGAAAAGGGATGAAACTAGGAGATCCCTGATGCCTCAATATCACACGTAAGAAACCGCATTAAAAAAAGGTTTGAATTTATTGGTAATTTTCCACTACAAGCATCACTGGCCTGTTTTAAGCTGACATGCTTTAAACATCTCAGCACTATAAAAGACAGTATTCTGGTGCAGTTTATAATAGTGTTCAAATGGCTTGGTAAATAAGAGGGATTTTGGTAACAATGCAGGCTAATTGAGCCTGTGATCTCTCTGTGGTGTTGAGTGAGTGACTACCAGTGAATGCTGGAACCTGGAAGAGTTCAGTCACGAGTGGCTGGGCGCTGGGAACTTGTTGACAGTTTGTCATCTCCCGGTCAGTCTGTGAACGGTAAGCCTGGATTAGAGCGCTTAGGACAGGAGTCTGCTGTAGGAGTGGAGCAGGACGTGGGGATGGGAGGTGGTGGGGGGGGGGGGGTGGGGGTGTGGGCGGGGGAGGCACTATTGTGCAGAGTGATACCCCCAACCACAAGATGAAGTGGAGCTGTCCCCTCGGGGTATTTAATTGGGCAGGTTTCTTGATTGTGTCCTCGTTCTGGCAAAAACCCCCCCTTTCTTATGAAGTTTCTCCCACTGCTTTCAAAAGGCAGAGGAAGAGCTTGAGAAGTCATCGTCTGCTTTTTGACACATCACCTAAGTGGGCAATGCCCAGGCATGTGCCTATACAATGAGGATGATCAACCACAAGGGGCATCACAGCTGAGCCTGATGTTGCAGTCTCCAGTAGCGGTCACTGGATGGTGAACAGTTTGACCTCTCTTCCCACAGCTCAGAGGCACCAAAGCCTCCTCAATCACTCGTGCCAGTCAAAATCGCTCAACTCAGCACGTACTGGATGTCTGATTTTAATTCTGCACATAATCGAGGCTGACACTCAGGTGCAGTACAGCTGTCCTTTATTTAGAACTCTTAATGTGTTCCTAAAGATACAGTGTACTCAAGGAAAACGTGCCCAACAATAATTGCTTACCGATGCGAAAACATGTAATAAGGGGTAGGTTATGGTTCTGACCTGTAATTTTTACATGAAAAACCTATTAGGCTTGCTTGAACTTAACCAGCACAAAATCCTCTTACTAGCTCTTTATAACTTACTAACTCTACTCGCCTCCCACTTGCTGCTTCCCTCCCCCAACCCTCCAGCTTGCTGCTTCCCTCCCCCACTCCCTCGTGCTTGCTGTTTCCCTCCACTGAAGCCTCGCTGTCCTGTGAACAAGGGCTTGGGAGAGGGACAGCAAGAGGGAGGAAGTGAGTGAGGGAGCCAGAGGGCCTGTGAATGGGAGTGATGGAGTGGGCTGGGAGGGGGAAGCAGCAAGCAGGAGGGTTGGGGGAGAGAAGCAGCAAGCAAGAGGGTCAGGGAGGGGAGCAGAAGGACTGGGGGAAGGGAAACAGTGAGCGGGAGGCTTGGAGAGGACAGTGGAGAGTGGGAGGGTCGGGGAGGGAAATGGCAAGCGGGAGGGTCGGGGAGGGAAGCGGGAGTGTCGGGGGAGGGAAGCAGCGAACAGGTGGGTCGGGGGAGGGTAGAGGTGAGCGGGAGGGTCGGGGGAGGGTAGAGGCAAGCAGGTGGGTCGGGGAGGGAAGCGGGAGAGTCGGGGGAGGGTAGAGGTGAGGGGGAGGGTCGGGAGGGTAGAGGCGAATGGGTGGGTCGGAGAAGGGAAGCGGGAAGGTAGAGGCGAGGGGGAGGGTCGGGGAGGGTAGAGACAAGCGGGTGGGTCGGGGGAGGGTAGAGGCGAGCGGGAGGGATGGGGGAGAGAAGCGGCGAGTGGGTGAGTCAGGGGAGGGTAGAGGCGAGCCGGTGGGTCAGGGTTGGGTAGAGGCGAGCGGGAGGGTCGGGGGAGGGAAGTGGGAGGGTTGGGGAGGGAAGCGGCGAGCGAGTGGGTCGGGGGAGGGACGGGGAGGGATGGGGGAGGGAGCGGGAGGCTCAGGGAGGGAAACGGTGAAGCAATGGTTTGTTTTTAAAACAGACTGAGCGTGCGCAATTACCATGCTAAAACAGAACTGGAAGCCGTACTCCTTGGGGAATGCCTCTAGTTTACAAATCACGGTAACGCAAAAACTATTAGAACACTTTAAGCAGGGGAGCCTGTAGTGAGGGAGTGCTGCAATGTCGAAGGTGACATATTTTGGATGCGATGTCTGTACCTCTCAGGTGGATGTTAAAGATCTCACATTACTATTCGAAGAAGTGCTGAGGAGCTCTCCCCAGAATCCGAGTCAATATTTATCCCTCAACTAACATCACCAAACCAGATTACCTGATTGTTTATCTCATTGATGTTTATGAGAGCTTGCTGTGTGCACATTGACTATCGCGTTTCCTACATAAAAACAGTGACCACACTTCAAAAGTACGTCATTGGCTATAAAGCGCTTTGGGATGCCCTGAGAGTGTGAAAGGTGCTATGTAAATGTAAGTCTCAACCATAGTGAGTGCTGCTACCTGAACATATTGATATTGATCAAATATTCCACTGAATGATTCTTTCTCTCTCTGCATTATTAAGGTGTTGAAATCGAAACACTTTGTCCTATTTTCAGGGTGTAGAAGTCTTGATCTCTTTCGGTCTTCCTTTCCTCTGACAATTCAAGCCTTTGAGGCCAGAGCAGGCATGACCACGTTTACCCCACTGCCTGAGTTACCTTGTCTCCTCCCTGATTGTGGGTATTTCTAATTTTCTGCAGTATTGTGGGGCAGTTTTGGGTTTACTTGGGTAGCCAGGGGGATATCACCCACTTTACACTGGCGGCAAATGTCACAAAAAGCCGCAGTCTCTTGGTCGGTGGTGCTTTCCTGTGCTTGTGGGCCTTGGCCATTCAGTGGGCCTCTCAGCAACACAGCAAGAGTTTCATTTTAATGTGCACGTGAGCAGCTGTTTCCTTATTGTTAGCAAAACTGAAGATTCCAGCATGAATTTTGGGAGAATGGCTGCGGTAAGGCTAGTTGAAATAGTAAAACAAGGAGCCATTAAATATTAGATAACCACTAATAAATCCAGTAGGGAATTCAGGAGAAACTTTATTCAGAGAGTGGTGAGAATATAATTTCTCACCACATGGGATAGTTGAGGTAAATTATTATTGATGCCCTTAAGAGAATGTTAGTTCCGTACATGGGGGAGGAAGGAATATACGAACACATTGATGGGCTTCGATGAGAGGAGGACATGTGAAACATAATGAGCAGTGTGGGCTACAAAATCAAACACTGCAGATGCTGGCAATCTGAAATAAAAACAGAAAATGCAGGAAATACTCAGCACCTGGAGAGATGGTGGTGTAGCAGTATGTCACTGGACTAGTAATCCAGGGGCCCACTCGAATGCTCTGGGAACACAGGTTCGAACCCACCACGACAACTGGTGCCCTTTAGGGAAGGAAATCTGCCATCCTTACCTGGTCTGGCTTACACATGACTCCAGACCCACAGCAATGTGGTTAACCCTTTAACCACCCTCTGGAATGGCCTCACAAGACAATCAGTTCGAGGGCAGTTAGGGATGGGCAGCAAATGCTGGTCTTACCAGTGACAGCCGTGAAAGAATAAAGAGAATAAACCTGTGAAGAGAGAAACCTCAGGCTGATGACCTCTCATCAGAACTGTTTCAGTGGTCTGTTTCTGTGCTGTAAATTCTCGCCACTCTGTGTAATACACTCAAGACCACAACGCCCATGTTTGCACCCCCTCCTCCTCAATGACACTGTGAGCTCAGCTTACAACCCAAGTATGAGTTTGGCAGCTTGTGTTTGAGAAGCCTGACAAGAACGAGAGGCCTGCATGACACAGACACATTGATGATGGGTGCCTACCTTGGAAAGGCTGCAGGGCTGAATGGAGACAGTCCAGTCCCTTGTTCTGTGTTTGCATACCCCAGGCACGCAGCAGCACTTCCATAGCAGCATTGAGAAATGTCCTTTCATCGGAGCCTGGAATGTCGGCAGTGAGCTGCTGGCTGGCTAGCTGTCAGAGCATTAACTGCACCACGGCAACCTGAACTTTGATTCCATTCACACCCTTGCACATAGTAAAGCTTTCACTATGTTTAAATGTTGGCTGGGATGTAATATGTTTACTCCTCCGAATGTGCCTCACAGCATTTATACGGCACCTGATCACAACAGCTGCTTCATTTGCTATTAAAATGCATCATTGTGGTGTTCAAATGCCTTCGCTACCTCGCTCCCCAAAGCACCACCTCCGCTGCCCCAATCTCTGCAACCTCCTCCAGCCCTCTGAGTGCTGTATTCCTTCCAGTCTGATCTCTTGTGCCCTCCAAATTTAGTGACCGTGCCTTCAGCTGTCCAGGCCACAACCCCTGGAAATTCTCCCTAGCCTGTTCTACCGCTTGCTCCTCCTTTAAGATGTTGCTTTGATCAAGCTACTGCTACGTATCTTGATGTCTTCTCCCTTGGCTCACTGTCAGTTGTGATTCAACAATGCTCCTGTGAAGCTCTTTGGGACTGTTTACAATGTTAAAGTGCGATATAAATCAAGTCATTGATGCTAACATAGTAAAACATCGCAAGGCATTTCTGTCATGACTCACTGGGGATAGTGCGCTGCAGTATCAAGCCTCACTGCTCCCCGAGCCGCAACAAATGTGAAAAGTTGGATCAAACCACCTAATTTTTTAATTTAGGTTAACAGAATACAAGCACCAGGTTTGTAAACTTAATAAGTAATTAACTGTTTATTGAACAAATTGTCTTTAACCAGTGCCAAAAGAAATATAAACTGCTAATTTTTAACACTATAACCTAAACTCTACCCCTTCTTAAATCCCTATATACACACACATACAAGACACATAAGACACACAAAAACATGGATTTTAAGGGTGGGATAAAACAGTTCAATAGCACCAATTCCGGAGTACAGGATTTGATGGGTTGATTTTGATCGATGTCTTCCAAATTCCTTTCAGTTCTTTGTTGATGACATGAGATGGTCTTCCCAGCACTTTAAGTCTTTAACAAAAACAGAATCAGAAATACCTGTAAAAACTCAACAGGTCTGGCAGCATCAGCGGAGAAGAGCACAGTTGATGTTTCGAGTCCTCGTATGAGGACTCAAAACATCAACTGTGCTCTTCTCCACTGCTGCTGCCAGACCTGCTGAGTTTTTCCAGGTATTTCTGATTCTGTTTTTGTTTTAGATTTCCAGCATCCGCAGTTTTTTGCTTTTAACTTTCAGTCTTTAGTTGCACACTTGCTTTTCGATGTCTCTAACGGCGATTTTCCCCTTTTCCTCTTGACAGGAGTTTTTCTCATAGCAGGTTATAGAGATATGAGAAAGAAAAACAGTTAGCTATTATTGTAGAATTACCGGAATCCTACACACACAGGAGAAAGGTTTTGCTAGGAGCTTTTTTTACTGCACTACTCTTACACACCTGGTCAGGAGCCAATTAAAATGTTGTTGTCAGGCAGTTCCCCATTAGACCGGACTCCTCCTCAGCACCATCCTATCTTTCATGGCACACTCTGTTCCAGGACAGCAACATTGCCTATATCCCTCGCACTGTTCCGGTATTTATGTCTTTCAAATGGCAGCCATTGTAATTTTAATCCATAGTCCAACAGATATAAAAGGATATGTTCTTTATATACCTCCACCCTCAAAAGAGATGAAACAACATTTCAAAAAGGTGTTTCATCACAAGGTATGTGACACTTGGACAACAAAACACGAGACTTACTTCCATTCATCCTTCCACCCCCTTATTCAATCTTATACAATCTTCAGCATTTCTTACCCCTTTAACTTATTTTACTATTTTACACTTAGTACAATGTATCTGCGATCACATTATCTTTGCCGGTAATGAGAACAATCTTTACATTGAATGTTGGAAACAATTGACTTCGTCTAAACAGTCTCACGTTTTGAATTTTAAACTTTTCAATGAATGCCAGTGAATTATGGTCAGTGTAGATTAGTGTTTCTTTGTTATTATGTTGAACATAAACTTCAAAGTGTTGAAGAGCCAACAACAATGCTAGAGTTTCTTTTTCCACTGAAGAGTACTTCCTCTGATATTGATTTAGTTTCTTGGAAAAGTACCTGGTTGGCTTCTCTGTCCCTAATTGATCATCTTGTAAAATGACTGCACCTACCCCCAAGTCACTAGCATCAATTGCCATTTTAAAAGGTTTGGTAAAGTCAGTGGTGGCCAACACTGGTTCATTTATTAAGGTTACCTTCAACTTTTCAAAGGCTTTATTACAATGGAAACACTTAGGCTTTTGAGTTTCACCTCCACCCTCAGTACCTTCCTTCCTGATCTGAGGAGGAGACCTCCGCGTATTCCCGGCTATCCATTCTTTACCCTGGCTTCTTGCCTTCCTTTTATTCTCCCACTTTCTATCATTTTCAAATTTATGGGGTGACAGATAAAATGTTTAGTTTTATGGATCAGCTCATAATTCTCAATCGCTCCTGCTACCTGTCTAGTGGTTGCAATCCTTTCGACTTCAACATGGGTTATTATTACAGAAGGTAGGGAGTTTTTAAATTCTTCCAAGGAAATAGTCTCTCTGAGAACTTCATAGGTAGTTTCAATTCCTGATGCTCATATTCACCTGTCAAAACTACTTTACTTAACCCTTTAAAATTCAATGTAAGTTTGCCCACTGTTTATTTAAATTTTGAAACTTTTGTCTGTATGCTTCAGGGACCAACTCATACGCACTCAAAATGGTCTTTTCCGCCACACCATAATCCCTAGAAACCTCCTCTGACAGTGAATTTCCTATGCTCTACTTGTCAATTTGCTCTGCATGGGCATTTGCATTTGGCCATGTCATCTGTTTAGCTACCTTCTCAAATGAAATAAAGAATGTTTCAACATCCCTTTCCCCAAACTTTGGAAGAGCTTGTACAAATGTAAAAAGCTCTCCACTGGGTTCTGATCTAGGAATAAGTCCTGCCTCACCTACTAGTGTCTCTTTTTTAACTGTCAGCATTCATAGCTGGAATTCTCCATCTCCCCCTTTTTCTCTTTCCTCCTTTTCTAACCTCGCCATTTATAATTCCCCTTCCTGGTTTCTTTCTCTCTCCTGCCTTTCTACCTGTTCCCTTTGGAATGCCCTTTATCGTTCCTTTTCTGCTGCTTCTAGTTACAATTTTTTTATTTGCAACTGAATTTGGGCCCATTCCAGTGAATCACCCCTTGGTGAACTCGATCTCTCGGGTATTCCTTTTAGTTTTAAATGCTGTGCTATCTCTTCGATTATCTCTGCCATCCTAGCTTTGGCAGGCAATCCTCCTGTTTATTTACTTGCCAACTCAATTAACCTGGCTTTTGGGCTCCCTTGTAAAATCATCAGGGACATCTCTTCCACTTGTAGGAAAGCTTTAGCAGTTTCCGGTGCCATCTTATTTTTGATAGTACAAATCTGGTGTTTCCTTTTAGCTTTTATTACTACTAAATCTACACCCAAATCAACATTGTCTTTTGCTCCAAATATCCCTGGACACGAGCCCCAAAACTTTGTCATGAATCACTAGGGATAGTGCACTGCAATATCAGGGCCGTGACAAATGTGAAAAGTTGGATCAAACCACCTAATTGTTTAATTTAGGTTAACAGAATATGAGCACCAGGTTTGTAAACTTAATAAGTAAATAACTGTTTATTGAACAAATTGTCTTTAACCAGTGGCAAAAGGAAGACATTTAAACTGCTAATTTCTAACTCTATAACCTACCTTCCACCCCTTCTTAAATCCCTATACACACACATACAAGACACATAAAACACACAAAAACATGGATTTTAAGAGTGAGATGAAACAGTTCAATAGCACCAAATCTGGAGTAGAGTATTTGATGGGTTGATTTTGATCAATGTCTTCCAAATTCCTTTCAGTTTTTTGTTGATGACGTGAGGTGGTCTTCCCAGCACTTTCAGTCTTTAGTTCATTGGTTGAGCATTTGCTTTTCAATTTCTCTTACAGTGATTTTCCCATTTCCCTCTTGACAGGGGTTTTTCAGAGAAAGCAGGTTATAGAGATATGAGAAAGAAAAACAGCTAGCTATTATTGCAGAATTACTAGAATCTTACACGCACAGGAGAAAGGTTTTAGGTCTTTTCTCTAATCAGGATAGGAGCTTTTCTGCTGCATTGCTTTCATATAAATCTAGTCACCTGGTCAGGAGCCAATTAAAATGTTGTGGCCAGGCAGTTCCCATTTACACCATACTGGTCCTCAGCACCAACCTGTCTTTCACGGTACAATCTGTTCCAGGACAGCAACATTGTATATATCCCTCACACTGTTCCAGTAGATATGTCTTTCAAATTGCTGCCATTGTAATTTTAATGCACAGTCCAACAGAAATAAAAAGATATGTTCTTTATACTTCACAGGGTTGTAAACAGACAAAAACTAATATGGAGCCAAAGAAGGAGGCACCAGGAATGAAATCTGCAACTTTAATCAAGGACCTAGGGTTTAAGGAGGGTATTAAGCAAGAGCATGGTGTAGAGGGTGAAAATGGTGTTTCAGAACCAATAAATTAAATACATTTTGAAGTGTAATTACTGTTATCACATAGGCAAGCAGAGAGCCATGTAATACACAGTAAATGTCATGAGTGTCTGTTTTCATTGACAATAATGGTTGAGGGAAGAATGTTGGCCAAGGCACGGCAAAAAGTGCCTTTGTTCTTCAAGTAAAGCTGTGGGATCTTTTACATCTGCAAGGATAGATGGGGCTTTATTCATTGACTCACCCAAAAGATGGAACCTCCAACAATGCAATCTGGATCATGGGTTCAAGTCCTGGAATGGGACATGAACCCACCAGCTCCTGAATCAGAGGCAGAGTGCTACCACTGAGCTGACAGAGAGCACCTTTCCAAATGAGCTCAGTTAGTTGGATGGTGAAGCATCCAGCTCTGTAAAACTAGGCGCTAGTCTGGAAATCACATACAATTGATCATCTGGGGGGAAGCAGCAAATTAATATCAAATGCTGAGAAATTCTTCAATACGATGAAGAGGAATACCACATAGCTTTGAGATGATGAATAAAATATTGGTGCTTGTTGAGACAAATTGATCAAATTTGCAGATACCAAACCTGAAGGGCAGGGGATTGAACTCAGAATTTAAAGAGGGTTCTGGATAAAGTATGTAAATGGGCAGAAGAAGAGGAGCTGAAATTTAATATAAATGTATAATGTAGGAAGGAAGGTGTTATAGAGTTGATCTTCCAGACAACTTTTCTTAGTGAACACATTTAACTTTATTTACAAGACAGTAGCTGCAACTACACACATGCATCAAACTCCATAACTAAAGAAGAACTCTCCTCCTAGAGGTTCCCCGCACTGCTAACACATTGGTTTACACAGATCATGTGATCTTACAATGCAGGATTATTCTTAAAGCTGCAGACCTATGTTTATCCAAACTATAATTACTATGGAAGGAGAAATGATACACATGTTCCATGAATTTTCTCCCTTTATTTGTTTTATGATCATTGCTGGCTTGGCCAGCATTTGTTGCCCATCCCTGGTCTCTGAATTACTAACCTTGTAACAGTACTACTATGCTACATCCCCCAAATGGTGTTGAAATAACCAAGAATCAGGCCAAAAAGAGACCTAGACTATAGTAACTTTGAAGGTGAATCTGTTCAATTAATGCAGAGCAGCAATTGGTAAAGCCAATGATAAGTCAGGGGAGACTGGAACCATGCTGTGCTCAGAGTACTGCCACTCGCTCTGGTCACTGAGGTAGAAGGCAGAGATTTAAGATGCTAGCAGTACACAGAAGAGCCACTGATCGCTGGTGTTAGTGAAGTGAACAATGAGAAAACGACTGAAGGAACTCGGGCCTTTGATTACGGGAAGGTAATGGCAATGAGGTGATTGTACAGAAGTGGCCGAGATAGTAAATAAAATAGAAAAGGGAAATCCGGGAATTAATTTTAAATTAAACTGCGAGAGCAGGGCAGATTTAAACTAGCGGGAAGGTAAATTTCGGTCTGATATCGAGAAATTCCTCTTCACACGAAGAGTGATCAACGTGTAGAATAAACTTCTGAGTAGAGAAGTGGAGATGAAAACACTGGAATCTTTTGCAGAAAACAGCTGAAGGTTGCAATCAGAGAACTTTAGGATTCCCCTGGCTGGATGAACTAAGATGGATGAAATCTTGTGAAATTATTTTCTCCATTATTTTTAGCAGGATTATATTAATCTGTTTAATTTTGTATGGGTTAAAATAACCAAGAGTGAAATTTCAGAAGTGTTTAATCACTAACATCCCACTCGAAGATTCCAAAGCCTTTGGAAATCGATAGATCTGCTTTGATGGATGAAAACACCAATATGATCCACAAGGGTCTCAGATCCACAGATCTCTGTTAGTTTGTGACTCTGTCGTTGAAGTGTACATGTGTTCTGTCTGCAGGTTCTCAGCCTTGCACCATGCTGCACTTAGCGGGAGCACCGATCTCATTTCATTGCTGCTGGAAGCTCAGGCCCTGGTGGACATCAAGGACAGCAATGGTTTGTACTGTTGACTTGTTTTATATTCTTCTCATCCTCATTTTTGGACAATTCCATGGATTTGGCTCTCCCTGCCCCAGCCCCACAGCACTCTGAGATCTCTGCACTCCACCAATTGTGCACTCTTGCACGTCCCTGTTTTTCATTGCTCTGCCAATAGTAGCCATGCCTTCAGCTGCCTCAGTCTGAATCTCTGGAATTCCCTCCCTAAACCCCTCCACCTCTCACTTCAAAACACTCCTTAAAACCCACCCTTTTCTCTATTAGTCTGTATAAATTGACTACATTGTTTGTCTACAACAGCTGTTGCAGTTCAGAAAATATTAATTTCATCAAATAGGAGGCACATTGCAATGTCCTGTTCCAGCTCTTCAACTCACTCACCAAAAAAGACCAACTTCTTAAACCATGCATTTATATAGTGCCTTTAACATAGTCAAACATCCCATAGCACTTCAAACAAAATTTGACATTTAAGTACGTAAGGAAATATTAGGGCAAGTGACCAAAAGCTCGTTCAAAGATTTAAAGCAGCATCTTAAAGAGTGAAGTGAAAAGGCGGTGGGAGTTTAGGGAGATTATTCAGAGATTGAAGTCTAGGCAGCTGAAGGCACGACCACCAATGGCCGGTGAAAAAAAATTATGGTTGTGTAAGAAGGCAGAAGTGGAGGAGCATAGAGACTCTAGAGGGTTTTAGGGTATGAGGAAGTTACAGAGATAGGGTAAGTGAGACCATGAGGGATTTGAAAATAAGGATGAGAATTTTAAAATTGAGGCATTGCCAGACAGCGAGCACAGGGACAAATGGGACTTGTTGCGAGTTAGGATACAGGCATCAGAGTTTTGTTTGATAATGTTCCTGTGAACTGCCTTGGGATATTTTACTACATCAGAGGTGCTATATAAATGCAAATTGCTTCAGTATTTTTGCCCATTACATCTTCACCATTGGTACTGGCTGCCACACTCCTTCCTCCTCCAAGCAGGATGGGCTGGGTGCATGCAATGACATTTTCTTATTGATGTAGGAAGTTTGGAGTGGGAGAACAGTTCAGCCCCTTGGACCTGCTTCACCATTAAGCCATATCTTGTCTGATTTATACCTCAATTCTATTTTCCCACCTTTGATCAATGTCTCTTGATACCCTTTCTTACCCAACAAAAATCTATTGATCTCAACCTTGAAAGCTCCAAATGTCCTCCACCATTTGCAGCCTTTTGGAGGAGAAAGTTCTAGATCTTTTCTGCCCTTTGTGTGAAAGAGTTTTCACCACTGTCTGGCCTACTTCTAATGTTAAGATTGAACTCCTTGACTTTACTGCTTGCTGATCATGTTCCTTTGGTACTGTTTAATGTTTGATGAAGGGATGCGACCCTTACACTATGCAGCATGGCAGGGGAAGTTGGAGCCTGTGCGTCTACTCCTTCGTGCTGGGGCAGTCGTGAACGTGGCCTCGCAAGACGGGCAGATCCCATTGCACCTCGCAGCGCAATATGGACATTATGATGTGGTAAGTAAGAGCTCCCCCTCTGGTCCCACCCTGTAATGTTGTCATCTAGGGTCCTTTCGCCATTAGTGCCAACACAACATGGGAGGGTCATTCTTGGACCAATATGTCCCTTGTATTGGGTACTGACAACCCACCAGCAATGTTGGTCCTGTCATAGAATTGTAACAGCACAGAAGGAGGCCATTTGGCCCATTGAGTCCATGCTGGCCATCACCATCAATGCTGGACATTTGACCACCAAGTCAAGCAGCAGTTGTAAGCCTCCAACTGTCACCACAGAAACCAAAATGAAAAGAACCTCATTTTGAACTTGTAAGGTGAAAATGCTTTGCCTGGTGTTTGGTTAAGCCGATGGATTGTTATTGCCTTAATGGAGATTAGTTTGGGAATTTGTTTAAAGTTATAATAGTAGTAATTTGAAGCCATGTGTATATATATTTTAACCTGTGTAAATTAATAAAATGTTTCATTTAGTTTAATGTAAAGCCTCGAGAACTGGTGGTCTGATTCCTGAATTTAGAGTCACATCTCAAACATAACACTTAAAATTATAGGTTATGACAGTTGTTTAAAGTTTCCCTCTGGGATTTTTAAATAACTCAGCTTTACCAACTGCATCGATCATAACAATTGACCACTCTAGTGTAAAGTGATGCATTTGAAGAGAAGCTACATATTGTACAAGGAAGGAGAAAAGAATAGAAATATATGCTGATAGGGTGAGATGAAGTAAAGCACATGTGTGGAGTGTAAGCACTAGTAGAGACCAGTTGGGTTGCATAATTTGTTTCGGCGTTGTGTTCAACTTCAGGACCCAATGCACCCCACCAAGTTTGGAATGACAGTCTCTATATAATCTTACTGCGGGGTGCTTTTCACACCTCAAGTGGATTTAAATGTTATTTGGACACAGTTTACTGAAATCCAAGGGATAGCATCATGCATGGAGTGGGACCAAAGGTTTTCAGGAACAAGATTATGGATTCAAACACCACTGAAGTTCCACCAGCCTCCTGTTCTCTTAAGACAATTATATGGAGCCCTGCCAACAAGGGAGGGCCACAGAGAGTCCATGTGACCAAGGCAGCAACTGGCCCTCCCCCTCCTGGTCCAAGGCCACGGAAATAGAGATTCAGTGATTCATAACGACTGAGGAGGTAGAGATGATGGAACTGCATCCACAATAGACTTTGCTTGTCCATTCAGACCTGTCTTATTGGAGTTGTCACACAATGAGGATAAGTTGTGTGGGCTGTGCAGTGTCTTTTCTGGTGAATGCAGCATGCTAGGATAAGGGATTTCCAAGGCTGTTTGTCATTGTCAATGGGGCAATGGGTTTTTCATGAATTTGCTCACCTTCCCTTCCATCTCCCTTTTTTCCTCTGTTCCTCCCCTCTGCCTCAATTCGTGCTGGGTTACGTTCCAACAGGCAGATGCTGCCCTCTGGTACCCCATCGCAGCATGCCTAGGCACTGAGGTGCAACTAGTGATTGACCCCAATCCTGCCTTCACCTAGTTGATGCATATAATCACATTCCAACCTGGGCTTCCTGGCAGTGGGTCCAATATCAGAGGTACCTCCCCTTACCCAGGAGCCTCTCCATAGCACAGCCCTGCTACTGCGGATGGAGAGGGGTTAACCCAGCACAGATGGCGAATCAAACTCACTGCTTGGCACAGTGAAACCTCCCAACACATAGGGCACCTAACAACTGGCCTCAACTTCCTTTCCAGAAAGAACATTCAAATGTGAACGTACTTTAAAAGTATTATCCATGTGATTCAAGTGCCAGGTTAGCTTTTTAAAGGAGCTGTTGATGCTTTAGGACATTATTTTGTGCAGTTCCAGGTCTAGCCTGTGAATGGCTGTTTGTGTCAGACTGGATGTATTGATAGGACAAGGATATCAGGGCATCATGGATTGTCCACACCCCATTACTGATATGGTGTGGGCTATTTGCCCAGGAGCGGGTGGGGAGGCGGGGTGGGGATGTGGCATATAATCGAGTGGGAAGGGCTTGATGGAGAGCCCGTTGCCTTCCCAACAAAGTGAAGGGTGTGGAAGGTCAAGGATGACGTTTCCCCCCCTGGGCCAATTGAGGGCCTTAAGTGGCCAATTAAGGACTGCCGCTGGTATACTGTACCATGTGAGGAGGACCCTGGCAGCCTCCATGTGGGCTTCTGGGGGACAAGGGCCCTCTTGATCAGCACCCTGTGCATCACAAAGTGCCCTCCAAGGCAAGGGATGCCCCTACAAAAGAGTCCCACTCTGCCCTCCACATTGACCCACCCCCCAATTCTTTGCCGGTGCCTGCCTGACGAATTTACCTCTCCTGTATGCCCCGACCCTGCTCATGGTCCTGGGTCTGCTGCAGTTCCAGCTGTGGTCACATGTCCCAGTGGCGCTGCTGGGGCTTGAGAGCTGCTGGCCTCCTTCTTGGTTGGTGCCTCTTCTAAGCCGATCTTTGTCTTTAGTGGTGTGGGGACACAGATGGCAGGCAGTTAACTGCCTGATTGATGTTTAATCCTGTCAGGGATCTTGGAAATGGGTGTGGCGGGGTTGCCACTGGCTTTCCAGCTGGTGGCCGGGTCTGCAGCCGAGGCCATTAACCCCAGCCCCATGGCCCTTTAAATTTCCAGCCCCCTTCTGTTCTGAATAGGAATACACTCAAGGCTTGACTTTCATAGTGGGTGAGATTAGAGTGTTTGGTGAGAGTTGTTGAGTAATTCTAGAGTTTGTTTTTAAATTGCACCTTATTATCGGAATCTCTCAGGCATCACGGTCTGACCGGACTTGTTTGTTTTGAAATGAGGTTGTGTGTGTAAAGGTGATTGTTGATTCCATCTGAAACATAAAAACAAACCTTCCTGTACCCTGGGCTAATGATTGGAAGGATAGATTTGCATTACACAAGCGGAGAGGGTGCAGCATCAGGTGAGATTGTTGGGCAAAAGGTAATCAGGGTGATATTCTGAGGAGGCATCACGGCAGGGAAAGAACAAGAAAATATCACATGGAGCAGCATGTTCAGGTCAGGGACACTGCCAGTGTGGGGAGTGTGGGATCAGAGACACTGCCAGTGTGGGGAGTGTGGGATCAGAGACACTGCCAGTGTGGGGAGTGTGGGATCAGAGACACTGCTAGTGTGGGGAGTGTGGGATCAGAGACACTGCCAGTGTGGGGAGTGTGGGATCGGGGACACTGCCAGTGTAGGGAGTGTGGGATCTGAGACACTGCCAGTGTAGGGAATTTGGGATCGGGGACACTGCCAGCGCAGGGAGTGTGGGATTGGGAAAACTGCCAGTGTAAGGAGTGTAGGAATGGAAACACTGCCAGTTTGGCGAATGTGTGATTGGGGAGGCTGCCAGTGTGGTGCATGTGGGATCAGAGGCATTGCCAGTGTAGGGAGTGTGGGTTTGGAGACACTGGCAGTGTAGGCAGTGTGGGAATGGAGGCACTGCTAGTGTAGGGAGTGTGGGATTGGGGAGACTGCCAGTGTAGAAGTGTGTGGTCAGGGATACTGCCAGTGTAGGAAGTATGGGAATGGAGGTACTGAGAGTGTGGAAGTGTGGGATCAGAGACACTGCCTGTGTGGAAATTCTCAGATTGGGGTCACTGCTATTGTGGAAGTGTCGGATCGGGGTCACTGCTAGTATGGAAGTGTGGGAGTGGAGGCACTGCCAGTGTAGTGAGTGTGGGATTGGCGACATTGCCAGTATGGGATCAGAGACACTTCAAGTGTGTGGAGTGTGGAATCGGTGACACTGCCAATGTAGGGAAGATGGGAATGGAGACACTTCCAATGTAGGAAGTGTGGGATCAGAGACATTACCAGTGCATGGTCTGTGGGATCAGGGACACTGCCAGTACAGGATATGTAGGGTCAGGGGCACTGCCAGTGTAGGGACCGTGGGATCAGGGATACTGCCAGTGTAGTGAGTGTGGGATCTGGCACAGTAGCAGTGTAGGGAGTGTGGGATTAGGAGTACTGCCAGTGTAGGGAGTGTGGAATCAGAGACATCGCCAGTGCAGGGTATGTAGGGTCAGGGGCACTGCCAGTGTAGAAAGCATGGGATCAGGGATACTGCCAGTGTCGGGAGTGTGGGATCAGAGACATTACCAGTGTAGGGAGTGTGGGATCAGGGATACTGCCAGTGTAGTGAGTGTGGGATCGGGCACAGTGGGAGTGTGGGATTGGGGATACTGCCAGTGTGCAGGTGTATCAGGTTCAGGGTAGTGCTGGTAAGGTTTAAGGTTGTGAATCAAGGAATCATCATGTTGGGCAGGGCCAAGATGAGAATCCGACTACATTGCTAAAACCACTCATTTTAATTTCAGGAATGCTGTCTGGCTTTGCCCCAGCTTCAGCTCATCTGCTGCTGAAACTCTCATCCGTCTTTGTTGTCTCTAGTCTAGACTCTTCCAGCATGTTCCTGTCCAGCCTCCCACGTTCTACCCTCCATGAGCTTGAGGTCATCCAAAACTCTGCTGCCCATGTCCTAGCTTGCACTAAGTCCCATTCACTCATCACCCCTGTGCTCACTGACCTACGCTGGCAACTGGTCAAACAATGTCTTGATTTTAAAATTCTCATCCTTGTTTTCAGAATCCCTCCATGTCTTCACCCCTTCCAACTCTGTAATCCCCTCCAGCCCCACGTCCCTCCAAGTTATCTGTGTGTCTGCAATTCTGACCTCCTGAGAACCCTCTACTTTTATCACTCCACGGATGTTGGCCAGGCTTCAGCTGCCTGGGCCCTGAGCTCTGAATTTCCGTCCTTAAACCTCTCTACCCCACTACATCTCTCTCCTCCTTTAAGACACTTCTCGAAACCTATCTCTTTGACTGAGGTTTTATCTGGCCTAATATCTCCTGCAAGATGCACTGCAAGAAGTCACCGAGGCTCCTTAGACAGCACCTTCCAAACCCACTACCACTACAATTTAGAAGGAGAAGGGCAGCAGAAAGATGGGAACACCACCACTTGGAAGTTCCCCTCCAAGTCATTCACCATCTTGACTTGGAAATATATCGTTGTTCCTTCACTGTCGCTGGGTCAAAATCCTGAAACTCACTTCCTAACTGCACTGTGGGTGTACCTACACCACATGGACTGCAATGGTTCAAGAAGGCAGCTCACCACCACCTCCTCAAGGGCGATTCAGGATGGGCAATAAATGCTGGCCCAGCCAGCAAAACCCACATGCCTTGAACGAGTAAAAAAAAAATTATGTGGCTCGGCGTCAAATTTTGTTCGAAACATTACTGTTGAGCACTCTGAGATGTTTTGCACATTAAAGGCAGGTTTTCAATGTAGCTAACAGTTGGTGGGAATGTCAGATTAGGCAGGCGTTACACTAGTCTGCAGTGGCAGATGGGTGCGTTTGGGAAAATGTTGGGGTATTTCACCTCCTCGAACCTAGTTGCAGAATTTTTAAGCACCTTGTTATTCCTGTGTGCATTTTGATCTTGCTCGGGCTGAAGGGAAGAGTTAAACATGGATCCTGCTGCCAATGTTATGAATACAGATCACATTGAGTCACAAGAGTGCTGACATATGGGTGAGAAATCAACTCAGCCCCAGCACATTCATTAATCTTCATCAACGTATTTGTTGCTCACTTCCAGACCCCTCAGCACTGGGGAAACAGAATTCTTCAGCTCACTTGTTGGGATATTTCCAATGCTCCTCTCAATCTGTTGCACCCTGAGGGCCACATCAAACCAAATAATAAAAAGCAGTGATTCCCTCCCCCTCAGGGTTACGTAAAACTGGGCCACTGAGTGGGAGAGCGATCTCCCCTCCTGGACCTTCCCTGAGTTGCCCTCCTATACCTCCTACTGGCTGCCTCGAGAACTGCATTGACAGAGACAAATTGAGGCCTGATTGTTTCAAAGGTATTTTTTTCATTACGTAATCTTTCTCTGTCCTCATTTTCCAGAGGTCATTCAACACAAGAAAGCGGGAGAAGAAGGGAGGGCCTGGAAATTCTCAAACAACTAAACAGAACATACATTTCTATAGTACTTTGCCAAGTAGTCAAAGCATCTCTGATACTCCACACGAAGGTTTCCTCTGCAGCGCAGTGATTGTTGTTTACATAAATACTTCAGTCAGTTTCCTTGTCAACAACATCCCATCGGCAACAAAGAGATGAATAACTAGGCCAGCCAGAGACTTGAGCACATTGTCCAGGCTGACACTCCAGAGTGATACTGAGGGAGAGCTGCACTGTCAGAGGCGATGACTTTCACCCATTTCTAGTGGTTCATATGGATTTGGAAACCTTATGACACCATTGGAAGAAGAGCAGGGAATTCTCCCCAGTGTCTCGGCCAATATTTTTCCCTCAAAGTACATCACTAAAACAGATTAACTAGCCTTTCATCTCATTGCTGTTTGTGACATCTCGTGCTCAGACTAGCTGCCACATCCATCTTTATAGTAACAATTGCACTTCATAATAACCCAACACCTGTAGACGTTTCTGAGAGACAAATAAGCAAATTCAAGTCTTTCGTGCTTTCATCCGAAGAATAGCAGCACTGGCTATACTGCTGTCCTTCACTGCTGCACTGGAGTCTGTGATTGGACAATACCACATTGCTCCTGTACGATCGCCCCTGCTTCAACTCATCTTAACTATTCCAACGCAGTCACGACTGTCTTCCCACATTCTAGCCTCTGTAATCTTGAGGTCATCCAAAACTCTTGCCTCCCATATTCTTACTCACATCAAGTCCCGTTCACCCACTACCTCCAGTGCTCACTGACCCACATTGAATGCCAGTGAAGCAACATCACAATTTTAAAATTCTAATCCTTGTTTTCAAATCCTTCTGTGGCCTTGCTCCTCTCTACCTCTGTAATCTCCGCCAGCCCCATAGCTCTCCTGAAATACCTGCACCCCTCAAATTCTGGCAGCTTGAACAACTCCAGTGTTAATCGCTGTTCCACTTGTAGCCATGCCTTTAACTGCCTGGGCCCTAAGCTCTGGAATTCCCTGCATAAATCTCTATCTGTGTTATATATTATTGTATTATCTGTAAATATCAATGAACAGTTAGAAACTACTTAGCTAGGAACTTGTGTTGTGTGTAAGTGTTCCAGTGGGTCACATTTCACGGCTACACTAGAGACTGAAGTGATGTGCACAGAGGCGGTTCAATCCGGTTTCACTTCTGATCTAGACAGCATGGGAAAATTAAACATAAAGAGTCTCTGATCTTTACAAAGTGAAAATGTGATTACTAACAACATCTGGGAACTTAAAAAACAACAAGAACTTACAGCAATCTCTCTTACCCCTTTTAAGACAGTCCTTAAAGCTTACTACTTTGAGCAAGCATTTGGTCATCTGCCCTGATATTGCCTCATGTCAAATTTTACTTTAAAATGCTTCTGTGAAGCACTGCGGAATGTTTTATTAAGTGAGAAATGCTATAAAAATACAGTGTTGTCATTGTTGTAGTAGGATCTATGATGTGGCAGTACTGCAGTCCTTCAGTGCTGCACTGGAGTCTATGTTCTGCTTCAGTTGTGAACAATTGTGTGCTTGAATCCTGAAGTGGGGTGAATTTTGACCTTTTCGAGGTGTTGTAGAATGTGGTAAGCCAGGATTCTAACAAGGAAGAGCTGCAGGTGTATCAGGGTATTTACTTAAAAACTAGTGTATTTACATTAAGTACATTGTAGGTTACAGGGAAGGCACATTTCCCCTCAGAGCTACCTGTCTGCTGCCTAGAGTACCTAGCACATGATTGCCTGAGGTCAGTCCTATATCATCATGTATCTTGGAGATTAGGATATCCATTCTGCTAACTCTTTATACTACAGAAGGAAAGGGTGGATTGCTACAGACTGATTTTAGCTGTCCAGGAGTTATCTATCCAGTTCTGGATTGTACTTTTTACTCTTGTAGTGATAGCAATCCAAAAAAAAGGCTGTTTAGAAATCTCTCAAAATATGTGTGGAATGTAGAAGAGGCCATATAAGGATAGTCAAAGGTTTTGATGAATTTTTTGTCTTGCTCAGTAATGGAGATGTGGGTCAGCGCAGTGAAGCTGGGGAAAGGATGAAATAAAGGATTCTGTAATCTGTGCCTAGAGATGGGATTCAGTAGGCGTTGTCCACCTTCTATTATCAACATTGTGCTTATTTTCTGTCACAGTCCGAGATGCTTCTACAGCACCAGTCCAACCCATGCATCATAAATAAGGCAAAGAAAACGCCACTGGACCTTGCGTGTGAGTTTGGCAGACTGAAGGTAAGATTATTCACTCTGTGCCTGTTAGCACCTGTCAGTAAATCAGGGCCATCTCTGTGATGTCATTGATGGAGTCTATGGCTCTACATCAACAGAGAAGTCAGATACAGTTTCACAAATGAGGCCAATAAAGTAGCTATAAGATCACTGCTTAGAAGGGACTAAGCGTTGTGATCTAGTGAATTTGCTGTACAATTGTGAGGATTCAGACTGAGGATGATGGTGCATAATCAGCAAGGGACAAGAGTGGTCATCAGGATTGAGAAGTGCAGAGAGAATGGGCATCGGGATTGGGAATTACAGTGAGAGTGGGCATCAGGATTGGGAAATGCAGAGAGAATGGGCATCAGGATTGGGAAATGCAGAGAGAATGGGCATCAGGATTGAGAAGTGCAGAGAGAATGGGCATCAGGATTGGGAAATGCAGAGAGAATGGGCATCGGGATTGGGAAATGCAGAGAAAATGGGCATCGGGATTGGGAAATGCAGAGAGAATGGGCATCGGGATTGGGAAATACAGAGAAAATGGGCATCGGGATTGAGAAATGCAGAGAGAATGGGCATCAGGATTGAGAAATGCAGAGAGAATGGGCATCAGGATTGGGAAATGCAGAGAGAATGGGCATTGGGATTGGGAAATGCACAGAGAATGGGTATCGGGATTGGGAAATGCAGAGAAAATGGGCATCAGGATTGGGACATGCAGAGAGAATGGACATTGGGATTGGGAAATGCAGAGAGAGTGGGGATTGGGAATTGCAGTGAGAGTGGGGATTGGGAATTGCAGTGAAAGTGGGCATCAGGATTAGGAATTGCGGGATTGGCTACAACAGTCAAACCTATTCAAAGGTGGCCAGTTCACTTCAGGTCCCACTTTGTCTCCTAGTTGCAGGTGTGTCCACACAATTTTGGAACCTGAATAGTTAGAAAGCTCAGTACTGAGCCACCTTTGACCATGGACCTTGATGCCGGTGCTTCAGAGCCTGGTGCAGGATGTCTGAGTTTTGTTTTCCTTTCCATTTTCTCCCCTTCTCTAGAAGTGGCCCGGGAGCAAAGAACAACCCCCTCAGGGCGCTGGAAACATTTGCCTCATTCCAAGACATGAATGTAGAACATCTATTTTTTAATTCATTCATTGGATGGGGTTATCACTGGCTAGAGCAGCACGTACTGCCCAGCCCACAGTGCTGTTAGGGAGGAATTTCCAAGATTCTGACCCAGCAACAGTGAAGGAATGGCGATATATTTCCAAGTCAGGATGGTGAGGGGTTTGGAGGAGAACTTCCAGGTGGTGGTGTTCCCATGTATCTGCTGAGCTTGTCCTTCTAGATGGTAGCAGTTGTTGGTTTGGAAGGTGCTGTTTAAGAAGCCTTGGTAAGTTTCTGCAATGCATCTTGTAGATGGTACACTGCTGCTACTGTTTGCCAGTGGTGGAGGGAGTAAACGTTTGTGGATGTGGTGCCAATCAAGCGGGCTGGTCTGCCCTGGATGGTGTCAAGCTTCTTGAATGTTGTGGGAGCTGCACTCATCCAGGCAAATGGAGAGTATTCCATCACACACCTGACTTGTGCCTTGCAGATCGTGGGCAGGCTTTGGGGAGTCAGGAGGTGAGTTACTCACCACAGGATTTCTAGCCTCTGACCTGCTTTTGTAGTCACAGTATTAATATGGCTAGTCTAGTTCAGTTTGTGGTCAATGGTAACCCCCAGGATGATGAAAGTGGGGGATTCAGCAATGGTAATGCCATTGAATGTCAAGGGGCGATGGTTAGATTCTCTCTTGTTGGAGATGTTCATTGCCTGGCACTTGTGTGGCGCGAATGTTACTTGCCACTTGTCAGCCCAAGCCTGGATATTGTCCAAGTCTTGCTGTATTTGGACATGGACTGCTTCAGTGTCTGAGGAGTCACGGATGGTGCTGAACATTGTGCAATCATCAGCGAACATCCCCACTTCTGGCCTTATGATGGAAGGAAGGTCATTGACGAAACAGTTGAAGATGGCTGGGCCAAGGACACTACCCTCAGGAACTCCTGAAGTGATGAACTGGAGCTGAGATGATTGACCTGCAACAACCACAACCATTTTCCTTTGTGCTAGGCATGATTCCAATCAGCAGAGAGTTTTCCCCCTAATTCCCGTTGACTCCAATTTTGCTAGGGTTCCTTGATGCCACATTTGGTCAAATGCTGCCTTGATGTCAAGGACAGTCACTCTCACCTCACCTCTTGATTTCAGCTCTTTTGTCCATGTTTGAAAGGCTATAATGAGGTCAGGAGCTGAGTGGCCCTGGCAGAACCCAAATTGGGTGTCAGTGAGTAGGTTATTGCTGAGTAAGTGTCGCTTGATAGCATTGTTGATGACCCCATCTGATCAAGAGTTGACTAATGGGGCGGTAATTGACCAGGTTGGATTTGTCCAGCTTTTTGTGTAAAGGACAAATCTGGACAATTTTCCACATTGTAGGCAGATGCCAGTTGCACAGTGTTGTGCACTCCTATCCAGTGTTGTTCACTACATTTAAAATGGGAAGACAGCAGTCTCTGTTGTCCAGTCATTTGCTCTGATGTAAAATAGGATTTTTTTTTAACAGACTGATCTTGAAGGAATGACTGTGCTTCATACATTTCATCTCTAATAGGACAGGAAAGACTCATAGTGAATGAGATGCACTGCAGTCTTTGTATAAAATAATAAGCAGTGAAGTTTGACAGACAAGATCTTGATGTTTTAATTCCTGCAATGTAGTGTGCTTTCCTGGCGAGTTTGCTTTGAGGCTTCTCAATGCAATAGAATCAACGTAGAACTGTCGTTCCTGACAGCAGTCACGAGTGGTTTGAATAAACTGGGTAAATACTGTGGGATTTGTGCATCCACAGGATTCCCCTGAGAGACGAGGGGATGAATATTAATGAGTGATCAAACAAAAAGCTCTGAGCTAGTGGACTAATTCAGTGAAGTAATACACACAGGCACACACTGTCAGTGTCTGACAGCCAGGCAGTATTTGATAACTGAATGAATTTGACTTTATTTTGACAAATTTACCTTTACATAAAAAGGTGCAATCTTCCCAGAATAAATGTGCTTCATACATTGCACCTCTAAGACTCATGGTGAATGAGATGCACTGTAGTCTTGGTATAAAATAACAAGCAGCAAAATTTGACAGCCAAGACCTTGATGTTTTAGATAGATCGGGGTATAGTGGAACTGTCTGATGGTAAGGTTAATCTGGATTTTCAGGAAGCTGTTGATAAAAGTTCCTCATGAAAGACTTCCAATGAAACCAAAATCAAGAGTCAGGAATGAGACTGGTTCAAGAAGGTGTTAAAATTAGGAAACACAGTTTGCTTCTGAGAGTTGGAATGGTAGACCGGGGTTGAATAGAGTCCCTCAGAAATTGGTGCTTGACTCTCTAATGTTTTTAATCTACTCAAAATGTGATGAAGAGCAAAAATCAGATGTTAGTTTCTCAAACTTGACGATGACATTAAAATAGGGAGAGCAGCATAGAAGGAAGATATAGAATTGGGCAACTTAACGCTGAAAACAATACCATATTTCAGAAAGGTCGGAAGATGTGAGTCATGAGTGTGAAATGAATCGACTAGCGGCAAATAGTTGGGGAAAGAAACCTGAGTATAATAGTGAACCTGATACTTTCAATGTGAGGGCATATGGCAGAGTGAGTCTAAGAAGCTGAAGGAATGTATAATGCAATTTGACACAAGTTACAGTATTCAGACGATAGGAACAAAGATAGGCCATTCAGCCCCTCTAACATAATCATGGCAGGTCAAATGTGGAGTATTGTGTTCAATTCTGGCTGCCCTGCTGTATTGCAGGGGGTGCACAATGAAGGACCAGAACTGAGCTTCAATATTATAGGACAAGCTGCAAGAAATTCAGAGAGAAACTCATCTAGGCAGTGTTTGATTGAAGGACGAATCTCATTAATGTCTATCTCTATGTAATTAAAAGTTATGTGTATCGTGGGCATTTCCAACAAGGAAATTTCCCTTCCTAACAGCATTGTGGATGAACCTCCACTATGTGGACTGCAGCAGTTCAAGAAGGCAGCTCAATACTACCTTCTCAAGGGCAACTAGGGATGGGTAATAAATACTGGCCTAGCCAGCGACGCTCATATTCTGTGAAGGAATACATTTTTTTTATAAGTGTCTCACCTGTTTCCTGTAATACTTTAGCTGTCACATATTGTTAATGACACCCCTATTTTTAGGAAATAGCACATCTTCAAACTCACAATGAGCAATGCCTTTGGATATCTGCGAGTCAAACGTTGAGTGGTCCATAAAGAAAGCAACCCCATATTATCACTTCAAAAAAAAAACTGGCAAAGGCGGAGCAGAGGATTTAAAACCACCAGAGATGGTCAATTAATCCTGCAATAGGAAGATTTGGATATTGGAAGGGCCAAAGGGCTCTTCTCAGATTTGCCTGTTTTGATGTTTATCAGACCATACATTCAAAAATACCAGAGGAACCATACATTAATTCTAGAAAGTGATATATAGTCTGTAGTGAAGCTCCTGTAGGTTTTAACGTTGACTCCTGTAGGTATTAACGCTGGCCCCTGTCGGTATTAATGTTCTCTCCTCAAGGTATTAATGTTGGCTCCTGTGGTTATTAATGTTACCTCCAGTAGGTATTAGTGTTAAACTCTGGAGGTATTAATGTTATCTCCTGTAGGTACTAATGTTGCCTCCAGTAGGTAATAGTGTTAACATTGATTCATGTAGCTATTAACGTTGGCTCCTGTAGGTATTCACGTTGGCTCCTGTGGATATTAATGTTGGCTCCTGTGGGTATTAACGTTGGTTCCTGTGGGTATTGACATTGGCTCCTGTGGGTACTGACATTGGCACTTGTGGGTATTGACTTTGGCTCCTGTGGGTAGTGACGTTGGCTCCTGTAGGTATTGACGTTGGCTCCTGTGGATATTAACGTTGGCTCCTGTGTATTTATATTGGATCCTCTAGGTATTGACGTTGGCTGCTGTGGGTATCGACATTGGCTCCTGTGGGTATTGATGTTGGCTCCTGTGGGTATTAACGTTGACCCTTGTAGATGTTTACGTTGACTCCTGCAGGAATTAATGTTGGTTTTTGTAGTATTAATGTTCACTCCAGTAAATATAAACATTGGATCCTGTGGGTATTAATGTAGACTCCTGTAAGTATTAACATTAGCTCCTGTGGGTATTGACGTTTGCTCCTGTGGGTATTGACGTTGGCTCCTGTGGGTATTAACGTTGGTTCCTGTGGGTATTAACATTGGATCCTGTGGGTATTGACGTTGGCTCCTGTGGGTATTAACGTTGGTTCCTGTGGGTTATGTCATTGGCTCCTGTGGGTTATGTTATTGGCTTCTGTGGGTATTGACATTGGCTTCTGTGGGTATTAACGTTGGCTGCTGTGGGTATTAACGTTGGCTTCTGTGGGTATTGATATTGGCTCCTGTGGGTATTGACGTTGGTTTCTGTGGGTATTGACATTGCCTCCTGTGGGTATTGACGTTGACCCTTGTTGATGTTTACATTGACTCCTGCAGGTATTAATGTTGGTTTTTGCAGTATTAATGTTCATTCCAGTAAATATAAACATTGGCTTCTGTGGGTATTGACATTGGCTCCTGTGGATATTAACGTTGACCCTTGTAGATGTTTACGTTGATTCCTGCAGGTATTAATGTTGGTTTTTGCAGTATTAATGTTTATTCCAGTCAATATAAATATTGGCTCCTGTAGGTACTGATGTTGGCTTCTGTGGGTATTGACATTGGCACCTGTGGGTATTAACGTTGACCCTTGTAGATGTTTACATTGACTCCTGCTGGTATTAATGTTGGTTTTTGCAGTATTAATGTTCATTCCAGTAAATATAAACATTGGCTCCTGTGGGTATTAATGTAGACTCCTATAAGTATTAACATTGGCTCCTGTGGGTATTGACGTTCACCCTGTAGGTATTGACATTGGCTCCTGTGGGTATTGACATTGGCTCCTGTGGGTATTAATGTTGGCTCCTGTGGGTATTGACATTGGCTCCTGTGGGTATTAACGTTGGCTCCTGTGGCTATTAACGTTGGCTCCTGTGGCTATTAAAGTTGGCTCCTGTGTGTATTGACGTTGGCTCATGTAGGTATTGACATTGGCTCCCGTGGGTATTGACATTGGCTCCTGTGGGTATTGACGTTGGCTCCTGTGGGTATTAACGTTGGTTCCTGTGGGTTATGTCATTGGCTCCTGTGGGTTATGTTATTGGCTTCTGTGGGTATTGACATTGGCTCCTGTGGGTATTAACGTTGGCTGCTGTGGGTATTAACGTTGGCTTCTGTGGGTATTGATATTGGCTCCTGTGGGTATTGACGTTGGTTTCTGTGGGTATTGACATTGCCTCCTGTGGGTATTGACGTTGACCCTTGTTGATGTTTACATTGACTCCTGCAGGTATTAATGTTGGTTTTTGCAGTATTAATGTTCATTCCAGTAAATATAAACATTGGCTTCTGTGGGTATTGACATTGGCTCCTGTGGATATTAACGTTGACCCTTGTAGATGTTTACGTTGATTCCTGCAGGTATTAATGTTGGTTTTTGCAGTATTAATGTTTATTCCAGTCAATATAAATATTGGCTCCTGTAGGTACTGATGTTGGCTTCTGTGGGTATTGACATTGGCACCTGTGGGTATTAACGTTGACCCTTGTAGATGTTTACATTGACTCCTGCTGGTATTAATGTTGGTTTTTGCAGTATTAATGTTCATTCCAGTAAATATAAACATTGGCTCCTGTGGGTATTAATGTAGACTCCTATAAGTATTAACATTGGCTCCTGTGGGTATTGACGTTCACCCTGTAGGTATTGACATTGGCTCCTGTGGGTATTGACATTGGCTCCTGTGGGTATTAATGTTGGCTCCTGTGGGTATTGACATTGGCTCCTGTGGGTATTAACGTTGGCTCCTGTGGCTATTAACGTTGGCTCCTGTGGCTATTAAAGTTGGCTCCTGTGTGTATTGACGTTGGCTCATGTAGGTATTGACATTGGCTCCCGTGGGTATTGACATTGGCTCCTGTGGGTATTGACATTGGTTCCTGTGGGTATTAACATTGGCTGCTCTGGGTATTGACATTCACCCTCTAGGTATTGACGTTGGCTCCTGTGGGTTATGATGTTGCCTCCTGTGGGTATTAACATTGGCTCCTGTAGTTATTAACGTTGGCTCCTGCAATTATTAACGTTTGCTCCTGTAGGCATTAACGTTGGCTCCTGCAGGCATTAACGTTGGCTCCTGCAGGCATTAACATTGGCTCCAGTAGGTGTTAACATTGACTCCTGTAGGTACTGATGTTGGCTCCTGTAGTTTTTCACATTGGCTCCTTTAGGTGTTAATGTTCCCTGTAGGTATTAACGTTGACTCCTGTAGATATTATCGTTGACTCCTGTAGTTATTAACGTTGGCTTCTGTAGTTATTAATGTTGGCTCCTGTAGGTATTAAAAATGCCCCCTGTAGGTATTAATGTTGGCTCCTGTAGGTATTGATATTAGCTCCTGTAGGTGTTATTGTTGATTACTATTGGTGTTAAATTTGCCCCTGTAGGTATTAAGATTGGCTGTTGTAGGTATTAACGTTGGCATCTGGAGGTATTAGCATTGGCTCCTGTGGTTGTTAGCTCCTGTAGGTATTAATGTTCATTCTTGTAGGTATTAACATTGGATCCTGAAGGTATTAATGTTGGCTCCTGTAGGTATTAACATTATCTCCTATAGGTATTAATGTTGGCTCCTGTAGATGTTTGAGTTTACTCCTGTGGGTATTAACTTTGGCGCCTGTATGTGTTATAATTCGTTCCTGTGGGTGTTAACCTTGGAGCCTGCAGGTATTAATGTTGGCGCATGTGGTAATTAACCTTGGCTCATGTAGGCATTAACATTGACCCTTTAGGTTATAACATGGACTCCTGTAGCTATCAATGTTGCCTCCTGTATATGTTAGTGTTGGCTCCTGTAGGTGTTAATTTTGGATCCTGTATCTATCAATGTTGGCTCCTGTAGGTGTTAATTTGGGCTCCTATAGCTATCAATGTTGGCTCCTGTAGATATTAATGTTGGCTCCTGTAGGTATTAAAAATGACCCCTGTAGCCATTAACGTTGATTCCTGTAGGTATCAACATTGGCTTCTGTGGGTATTAACGTTGACCCTTGTAGATGTTTATGTTGACTCTTGCAGGTATTAATGTTGGTTTTTGTAGGTACTAATGTTCGCTGCAGTAAATATTGACATTGCCTCCTGCGGGTATTAATGTTGACTGCTGTAGATATTAACATTGGCACCTATAGATATTAATGTTGGCTCCTGTAGGTATTAATGTTGTCTCCTGTAGTATTAGCGTTGGCCCCTGTAGCTATTAACGTTGGCTCCTGGAGGTATGCACGTTGGCTCCTGTGGTTATTAATGTTGGCTCCTGTGGGTATTAACGTTGGTTCCTGTAGGTATTGACATTGGCTCCTGTGGGTATTGACATTGGCTCCTGTGGGTATTGACATTGGCTCCTGTGGATATTGACGTTGGCTCCTGTGTATTGATGTTGGATCCTGTGGGTATTGACATTGGTTCCTGTGGGTATTGACGTTGGCTCCTGTGGGTTTTGATGCTGGCTCCCGTGGGTATTAACATTGACCCTTGTAGATGTTTACGTTGACTCCTGCAGGTATTAATGTTGGTTTTTGCAGTATTAATGTTCATTCCAGTAAATATAAACATTGGCTCCTGTGGGTATTAATGTAGACTCCTATAAGTATTAACATTGGGTCCTGTGGGTATTGACGTTGGTTCCTGTGGGTATTAACATTGGCTCCTGTGGTATTGACATTCACCCTGTAGGTATTGACGTTGGCTCCTGTGGGTTATGACATTGGCTCCTGTGGGTATTGACATTGGCTCCTGTGGGTATTAATGATGGCTCCTGTGTGTATTGACATTGGCTCCTGTGGCTATTAACGTTGGCTCCTGTGGCTATTGATGTTGGCTCATGTAGGTATTGACGTTGGCTACTGTGGGTATTAACGTTGACCCTTGTAGATGTTTACGTTGACTCCTGCAATTATTAATGTTGGTTTTTGTAGTATTAACGTTCACTCCAGTAAATATTAACATTGGCTCCTGTGTGTATTAATGTAGACTCCTGTAGATGTCAACGTTAGCTCTGTAGGTATTAATGTTGAGTCTTGTAGGTTTTCACTTTGGATTCTGCAGGTATTCACATTAGATCCTGTAGATATTCACAATGTCCCCTGTGGGTGTTAACACTGACTCTTGTAGATGTTGATGTTGGCTCACATAGGTAATAATGTTGGCTTCTGGAGGTATTAACATTGGCTTCTGTACGTATTAACGATGACTTCTGTAGATGTTAAGATAGGCTCCTGTAGCTTTTAATGTTGGCTTCTGTAGATATTAATGTTGGCTCCTGTAGGTATTAAAATTGACCCCTGTAGACATTAACGTTGGCTCCTGTAGGTATTAACTTTGGCTCCTGTGGGTATTATGATTGACCCTTGTAGATGTTTATGTTGACTCTTGCAGGTATTAATGTGGGTTTTTGTAGGTATTAATGTTCGCTGCCGTAAATATTAATATTGCCTTCTGCGGGTATTAATGTTGACTGCTGTAGATATTAACATTGGCACCTATAGGTATTAATGTTGGCCCCTGTAGGTATTAACGTTGTCTCCTGTAGGTATTAGCATTGGCCCCTGTAGATATTAACGTTGGCACCTGTAGGTATTAACGTTGGCTCCTGTAGATATTAACATTGGCACCTGTAGGTATTAATATTGGCTCTTGCAGATGTTTATGTTGACTCCTGTGGGTATTAATGTTGGCTCCTGTAGACATTAACATTGGCCCCTGTAGATATTAATGTTGGCTCTTGCAGATGTTTATGTTGACTCCTGTGGGTATTAATGTTGGCTCCTGTAGATATTAATGTTGGCACCTGTGGATATTAATGTTGGCTCCTGTGGTTATTAACGTTGGCCCCTGTAGATAATAATGTTCGCTCTTGTAGATGTTTATGTTGGCTCCTATGGGTATTAACATCGGCTCCTGTAGATATCAACGTTGTGACCTGTGGATATTAATGTTGGCTCCTGTGGGTATTAATGTTGGCCCCTGTGGATATTAATGTTGGCTCTTGCAGATGTTTATGTTGACTCCTGTGGGTATTAATGTTAGCTCCTGTAGGTATTAATGTTGACTCCAGTAGATACTAACGTTGGTTTCTGTAGGTATTAACGTTGGCTTCTGTAGGTATTAACATTGGCTCCTGTAGGTATTAATGCTGACTCCTGTAGATACTAATGTTGGCTTCTGTAGGCATTAACGTTGGCTTTTGTAGGTATTAACATTGGCTCCTGTAGTTATTAACGTTGGCTCCTGCAATTATTAACGTTTGCTCCTGTAGGCATTAACGTTGGCTCCTGCAGGCATTAACGTTGGCTCCTGCAGGCATTAACATTGGCTCCAGTAGGTGATAACATTGACTCCTGTAGGTACTGATGTTGGCTCCTGTAGTTTTTCACATTGGCTCCTGTAGGTGTTAATGTTCCCTGTAGGTATTAACGTTGACTCCTGTAGATATTATCGTTGACTCCTGTAGTTATTAACGTTGGCTTCTGTAGTTATTAATGTTGGCTCCTGTAGGTATTAAAAATGCCCCCTGTAGGTATTAATGTTGGCTCCTGTAGGTATTGATATTAGCTCCTGTAGGTGTTATTGTTGATTACTATTGGTGTTAAATTTGCCCCTGTAGGTATTAAGATTGGCTGTTGTAGGTATTAACGTTGGCATCTGGAGGTATTAGCATTGGCTCCTGTGGTTGTTAGCTCCTGTAGGTATTAATGTTCATTCTTGTAGGTATTAACATTGGATCCTGAAGGTATTAACATTGGCTCCTGTGGGTATTAACGTTGGCTCCTGTAGATGATTACATTGACTCATGTGAGTATTAATGTTGGCTCCTGTAGGTATTAACATTATCTCCTATAGGTATTAATGTTGGCTCCTGTAGATGTTTAAGTTTACTCCTGTGGGTATTAACTTTGGCGCCTGTATGTGTTATAATTCGTTCCTGTGGGTGTTAACCTTGGAGCCTGCAGGTATTAATGTTGGCGCATGTGGTAATTAACCTTGGCTCATGTAGGCATTAACATTGACCCTTTAGGTTATAACATGTACTCCTGTAGCTATCAATGTTGCCTCCTGTATATGTTAGTGTTGGCTCCTGTAGGTGTTAATTTTGGCTCCTGTATCTATCAATGTTGGCTCCTGTAGGTGTTAATTTGGGCTCCTATAGCTATCAATGTTGGCTTCTGTAGATATTAATGTTGGCTCCTGTAGGTATTAAAAATGACCCCTGTAGCCATTAACGTTGACTCCTGTAGGTATCAACGTTGGCTCCTGTGGGTATTAACGTTGACCCTTGTAGATGTTTATGTTGACTCTTGCAGGTATTAATGTTGGTTTTTGTAGGTATTAATGTTCGCTGCAGTAAATATTGACATTGCCTCCTGCGGGAATTAAAGTTGACTGCTGTAGATATTAACATTGGCACCTATAGGTATTAATGTTGGCCCCTGTAGGTATTAATGTTGTCTCCTGTAGGTATTAGCATTGGCACCTGTAGCTATTAACATTGGCTCCTAGAGGTATGCACGTTGGCTCCTGTGGTTATTAATGTTGGCTCCTGTAGGTATTAACATTGGTTCCTGTAGGTATTGACATTGGCTCCTGTGGGTATTGACATTGGCTCCTGTGGGTATTGACGTTGGTACCTGTGAGTATTGACATTGGCTCCTGTGGATATTGACGTTGGCTCCTGTGGGTATTGACATTGGTTCTTGTGGATATTGACGTTGGCTCCTGTGTATCGACATTGGTTCCCGTGGGTATTGACATTGGTTCCTGTGGGTATTGACATTGGTTCCTGTGGGTATTGACGTTGGCTCCTGTGGGTATTGATGTTGGCTCCTGTGGGTATTAACGTTGAGCCTTGTAGATGTTTACGTTGACTCCTGCAGGTATTAATGTTGGTTTTTGCAGTATTAATGTTCATTCCAGTAAATATAAACATTGGCTTCTGTGGGTATTAATGTAGACTCCTATAAGTATTAACATTGGCTCCTGTGGGTATTGACATTGGTTCCTGTGGGTATTAACGTTGGCCCTTGTAGATGTTTATGCTGACTCTTGCAGGTATGAATGTTGGTTTTTGTAGGTATTAATGTTCGCTGCAGTAAATATTGACATTGCCTCCTGCGGGTATTAAAGTTGACTGCTGTAGATATTAACATTGGCACCTATAGGTATTAATGTTGTCTCCTGTAGGTATTAATGTTGTCTCCTGTAGGTATTAACGTTGACCCTTGTAGATGTTTACGTTGACTCCTGCAGGTATTAATGTTGGTTTTTGCAGTATTAATGTTCATTCCAGTAAATATAAACATTGGCTCCTGTGGGTATTAATGTAGACTCCTATAAGTATTAACATTGGCTCCTGTGGGTATTGACGTTGGTTCCTATGGGTATTAACGTTGGCCCTTGTAGATGTTTATGTTGACTCTTGCAGGTATTAATGTTGGTTTTTGTAGGTATTAATGTTCGCTGCAGTAAATATTGACATTGCCTCCTGCGGGAATTAAAGTTGACTGCTGTAGATATTAACATTGGCACCTATAGGTATTAATGTTGGCCCCTGTAGGTATTAATGTTGTCTCCTGTAGGTATTAGCATTGGCACCTGTAGCTATTAACATTGGCTCCTAGAGGTCTGCACGTTGGCTCCTGTGGTTATTAATGTTGGCTCCTGTAGGTATTAACATTGGTTCCTGGAGGTATTGACATTGGCTCCTGTGGGTATTGACATTGGCTCCTGTGAGTATTGACATTGGCTCCTGTGGATATTGACGTTGGCTCCTGTGGATATTGACATTGGCTCTTGTGGATATTGACGTTGGCTCCTGTGTATTGACATTGGATCCTGTGGGTATTGACATTGGTTCCTGTGGGTATTGACGTTGACCCTTGTAGATGTTTACGTTGACTCCTGCAGGTATTAATGTTGGTTTTTGCAGTATTAATGTTCATTCCAGTAAATATAAACATTGGCTCCTGTGGGTATTAATGTAGACTCCTATAAGTATTAACATTGGCTCCCGTGGGTATTGACGTTGGTTCCTGTGGGTATTAACATTGGCTCCTGTGGTATTGACATTCACCCTGTAGGTGTTGACGTTGGCTCCTGTGGGTTATGACATTGGCTCCTGTGGGTATTGACATTGGCTCCTGTGGGTATTAATGTTGGCTCCTGTGTGTATTGACATTGGCTCCTGTGGCTATTAACATTGGCTCCTGTGGCTATTAACGTTGGCTCATGTAGGTATTGACGTTGGCTCCTGTGGGTATTAACGTTGACCCTTGTAGATGTTTACGTTGACTCCTGCAGGTATTAATGATGGTTTTTGTAGTATTAACGTTCACTCCAGTAAATATTAAATTGGCTCCTGTGGGTATTAATGTAGACTCCTGTAGTTGTCAACGTTAGCTTCTGTAGGTATTAATGTTGAGTCTTGTAGGTTTTCACTTTGGATTCTATAGGTATTCACATTAGATCCTGTAGGTATTCACAATGTCCCCTGTGGGTGTTAACACTGACTCTTGTAGATGTTGATGTTGGCTCGTGTAGGTAATAATGTTGGCTTCTGGAGGTATTAACATTGGCTTCTGTACGTATTAACAATGACTTCTGTAGATATTAAGATTGGCTTCTGTAGCTATTAACGTTGGCTCCTGTAGATACTAACGTTGGCTTCTGTAGGTACTAACGTTGGCTCCTGTGGGTATTATCCTTGACCCTTGTAGATGTTTATGTTGACTCTTGCAGGTATTAATGTTGGTTTTTGTAGGTATTATTGTTCGCTGCAGTAAATATTAACATTGCCTTCTGAGGATATTAATGTTGACTGCTGTAGATATTAACATTGGCACCTATAGGTATTAATGTTGGCCCCTTTAGGTATTAACGTTGTTTCCTGTAGGTATTAGCATTGGCCCCTGTAGATATTAACGTTGGGTCCTGTAGGTATTAACGTTGGCTCCTGTATATATTAACGTTGGCCCCTGTAGGTATTAACATTGGCTCCTGTATATATTAATGTTGGCCTCTGTAGATATTAACGTTGGCACCTGTAGACATTAACGTTGGCTCCTGTAGATATTAACGTTGGCCTCTGTAGATATTAACATTGGCACCTGTAGGTATTAACGTTAGCTCCTGTATATATTAATGTTGGCTCCTGTAGATATTAACGTTGGCACCTGTAGGTATTAACGTTGAATCCTGTAGGTATTAGTGTTGGCCCCTGTAGATATTAACGTTGGCTCCTGTAGGTATTAACGTTGGCTCCTGTATATATTAATGTTGGCCCCTGTAGATATTAATGTTGGCACCTGTAGGTATTAACGTTGGCTCCTGTAGATATTAACGTTGGCCTCTGTAGATATTAACATTGGAATCTGAAGTTATTGATGTTGACTCCTGTAGATATTAACGTTGGCACCTGTAGGTATTAACGTTAGCTCCTGTATATATTAATGTTGGCTCTTGTAGATATTAACGTTGGCACCTGTAGGTATTAACGTTGAATCCTGTAGGTATTAGTGTTGGCCCCTGTAGATATTAACGTTGGCTCCTGTAGGTATTAACGTTGGCTCCTGTATATATTAATGTTGGCCCCTGTAGATATTAATGTTGGCACCTGTAGGTATTAACGTTGGCTCCTGTAGATATTAACGTTGGCCTCTGTAGATATTAACATTGGAATCTGAAGTTATTAATGTTGACTCCTGTAGATATTAACGTTGGCACCTGTAGTTATTAATATTGGCTCTTGCAGATGTTTATGTTGACTCCTGTGGGTATTAATGTTGGCTCCTGTAAATATTAACGTTGGCCCCTGTAGATATTAATGTTGGCTCTTGCAGATGTTTATGTTGACTCCTGTGGGTATTGATATTGGCTCCTGTAGATATTAACGTTGGCACCTGTAGATATTAATGTTGGCTCCTGTGGTTATTAATTTTGGCCCCTTTAGATAATAATGTTCGCTCTTGTAGATGCTTATGTTGGCTCCTATGGGTATTAACACGGCTCCTGTAGATATTACCATTGGCACCTGTAGATATTAATGTTGGCTCCTGTGGGTATTAACGTTGGCCCCTGTGGATATTAATGTTGGCTCTTGCAGATGTTTATGTTGACTCCTGTGGGTATTAATGTTGGCTCCTGTAGGTATTAATGTTGACTCTTGTAGATACTAACGTTGGATTCTGTAGGTATTAACGTTGGCTTCTGTAGGTATTAACATTGGCTCCTGTAGATATTAATGTCGGCTCCTATAGGTATTAACATTGGCTCCTGTAGTTATTAATGTTGGCTCCTGTGGGTGTTTACGTTAGCTCCTGTAGGTGTCAATGTTAGCTTTTGTAGGTATTAATGTTGAGTCCTGTAGTTATTCACACTGGATTCTGTAGGTATTAACATTGGCTCCTGTAGGTATTAACGTTGGCTCCTGCAGGCATTAACGTTGGCTCCTGAAGGCATTAACATTGGCTCCAGTAGGTGTTAACATTGACTCCTGTAGGTACTGATGTTGGCTCCTGTAGTTTTTCACATTGGCTCCTGTAGGTGTTAATGTTCCCTGTAGGTATTAACATTGACTCCTGTAGGTATTATCATTGACTCCTGTAGTTATTAACATTGGCTTCTGTAGTTATTAACGTTAGCTTCTGTATGTGTTAACGTTGACTCCTGTAGATGTTGATGTTGGCTCCTATAGTTCTTAACCCGTAGGTATTAATGTTGGCTTCTGGAGATGTTAATGTTGGCTCCTGTAGGTATTAAAAATGACCCTTGTAGGCATTAATGTTAGCTCCTGTAGGTATTGATATTAGCTCCTGTAGGTTTATTGTTGATTATTATTGGTGTTAAATTTGCTCCTGTAGGTATTAAGATTGGCCGTTGTAGGTATTAACGTTGGCTTCTGGAGGTATTAGCATTGGCTCCTTTTGTTTTTAGCTCCTGTATGTATTAATGTTCATTCTTGTAGGTATTAACATTGGATCCTGAAGGTATTAACATTGGCTCCTGTGGGTATTAATGTTGACTCCTGTAGATGTTTATGTTGACTCATGGGGGTATTAATGTTGGCTCCTGTAGGTATTAACATTGTCTCCTGTAGGTATTAATGTTGGCTCCTATAGGTATTTACATTGACTCCTGTAAGTATTAATGTTGGCTCCTGTAGATGTTTACATTTACTCCTGTGGGTACGTGTTATAATTCGTTCCTGTGGGTGTTAACCTTGGAGCCTGCAGATATTAATGTTGGCGCATGTGGTAATTAACCTTGGCTCATGTAGGCATTAACATTGACCCTTTAGGTTATAACATGGACTCCTGTAGCTATCAATGTTGCCTCCTGTATATGTTAGTGTTGGCTCCTGTAGGTGTTAATTTTGGCTGCTGTAGCTATCAATGTTGGCTCCTGTAGGTGTTAATTTTGGCTCCTCTTGCTATCAATGTTGGCTCTTGTAGGTGTTAATTTTGGCTCCTGTAGCTATCAATGTTGGCTCCTGTACGTGTCAATTTGGCTCCTGTAGCGATCAATGTTGGCTCCTGTAGGTGTTAATTTTGGCTCCTGTAGGTGTTAATTTTGGCTCCTGTAACTATCAACGTTAGCTCCTGTAGATGTTAATTTTGGCCCCTCTAATTATCAACATTGGCTCCTGTAGGTGTTAATTTTGGCTCTTGTAGCTTTTAATGTCGACTCAGTTGGTTGCATTCTCCCTCTCAGTCAGAAACCCCTAAGCCCAAACCCACTGAATGCAAAATCTCACTGATTCTTCAGTGCAATATTGTAGGACGTCTGTACTGTTTTGGGTGCCATCTTGTGAATGAGATATTAAATTGTCTGGATGTAAAGGATCCCCTGGCACAATTTGGAGAAGAACTGGTGAGGTTACTGACCATCATTTACCCCTAAACCACCAAAACCACATTAACTAGTCTGCCATCTCAATGCTGTTTTTGAGATCTTGCTGTGTGCAAATTGGAGACCCTGTTTCCCTACATTCCCTTACATTTCAAAAACACTTCATTGGCTGTAATGAACTTTGGGATGTTCTGAGTTTGTGAAAGGTACTAGATAAACACAAGTCTTTCTTTATTTAACACCATCCAAGTGTGTACAACCGTGACAGCAGATTGGATGTACAAATGCAAATACACTGTGAACGAAACGTGCAACAGCACAGCCCACTCAATGACATGTCCAATGCTTAATGGATGCTCATGAATAAAATCAATCCATTCCTCTTAACCCAAATAAAATGTTGAAAATGTTTGGTAGGATTTATGCACACAGGCATTGTGAGTGGGGATGAAGCTCGTTAAAATCCTCTCACACAGGTGGTGCTATCAGATTGTGGAGATCCCTTGTATCCAGATAATTAAGAATTTTCTATTCCATTTTTATTCATTTGATCTCTTATCCCTATTACCATAACCTGGCAATTTTCTCCTGTGGATAGCTTGATGACACCAATCCCTAACTACTCAGTAATAAAGGCTTATTCTGAAAGTTGACATGGGAATGGGCTGATCATTGATAACCTAGGACCAACCTAGGTGTTGAGAACAATGGTGAACTGGGAATAGCAGATCATTGAAGAATTGTTGTGTAAACTTCACTTTTTTCTCCTGATGACAGGGGATTCAGGGGTGATCTGATCATAGTGTTTAAAATGATAGAAGAATTCAATATGGTAGACAGCTCAGTTGCCTGGACAGCTAGGGTGTGGTGCAGTTTAACGCCAATGATGTGAGTTCAATCCTCGTACAGGTTGAGGTAGTTCTTGGCGCCTGTCTACCTTGCTTTGCCCCATCAAGACCACTACTTGAAGAGAGAGAGCTGGAAAGAAACTTTTTTTTAATGGGAAGAATCAGGGGCGAGGAGATGTAATCTTACAACGTTCGGGGGGAAGTCAGGAAGTATTTTTCCACACAAAGGGCAGTGGAGATCTGGAAAACTCCTCCCCAGAGTTTGTGGGTATTGGGGGACAATCAGAGCTTTCAATACTGAGATCCAGAGATTGTTGTTAGGCAAGGGTATCTTGGGGTATAGAGCTCAGGCGGGACAATGGAGTTGATCTGAAGATCAGCTATGATCCAATTGAATGGCGGAGCAGGCTGGAGGGGCTAAATGGCCTTCTCCTGTTCCGTATGTTCCTGAAATAATCAGGGAGCCACCTGCTATTGATGATTTACCGGGACTTCCATATCACTTCATATCAGTCAGTAATGGATCAATGCTGATGAGATCCATTCACTGCAGTTGGTGAACAACACCTCTGCACTGTCCCCAGCCTTTTCTGTTTAGCAACACAGGAAAGTTACAGCACAGAAGGGCCATTGTTTCAGGGTTGGCCATGAAAGAGCTGTCCACTCTAATCCTACTTTCTAGCTCTTGGTCTGTAGCCCTATAGTTTACGACCTTCCAAGTGTCTCTCCAAGTATTTTTTTTTAAATATGGTGAGGGTCTCTGTCTCTGCCACCCTTTCAAACTCGGAATTCCAGACCCCACCACCCACTGAGTGAAAAAATTTCTCCTCAACTCCCCTCTAATCCTTGTATCAATTGCTTTGAATCTATACCCCTTACTTATGGATTTCTGTACTCACAGAATTGGGCCTTACTATCCACTTTATCTAGGCCCTCATAATTGAATTAATTCCCCCTGGGTCAATGGCCTCATTCTAGGTGAAGTCAGACCATGGGCTTTACTTCCCTTGCCTCATTAGGATAAGTTGGCAGTTGGAGGAGACGCACCTAGGCCCTACCCTTGGCTAGCAGCAGACCTGCACCCCAGCAACAGTTTAGATTAATTCCTCCATTGAACTCTTCCAATGCCATTGGCTGTCTCATTCACCAATCAAAATGTCACCAGTTTAGGAAGGAAGACTTTGCGGTTTTGGGGGGGGGATAGAAATCCGCCTCAGACAGTAGCACATAGCAGATGTGTCAGCCACTTGTTAAACACTCCACCCAATATTCAGCTCCATCGATGGCCCATGCAATTCTGCTTGTTTCGCACAGCTACCAAAAGCAAATTTCACCTCCGTGGCATCTCACCACACAGCAGCAACACAGGGTCCACCTGGGAATTTATGGAGTGAGTACCAGAGCCAGACAGACCTGTACATCCTGCAGGTTTGAACCCTAGTCAATGCTGAGTTGGTCATCCTCTGTTGTTGTACCAGAGTGGCCTTCATGTCTCAGGTTACAGAGAGGGAAATCACCCAGGCTTCTCATCACTACCCATTGGCTTTTGCTGAGATGCATCCATGAGCGGGCATCAGTTGGGGTTGAGTTGGGTTGGGTCCTGCTGACCCCTGTAGTTAAATAACCCAACAGCATTAGCTGACACTGCTCACACGTAAATAATGGTCACCGAGGGCTAGGCAATGGACGGCAATTGTGGAACATCTAGGGACATTAACTGGCCTGCCTATGAAAGACTCACATTTATATAATGATTTTCACAACCTCAGGACGTTCCCAAAGTGCTCGCACCCAATAAAAGTGCTTTTGAACCGCAGCCATAGGTGTAATGTAGGAAATAGAGTAACTAATTTGTTCACTGCAAGCTCTCTAATTGAGCCCTTCATCTATTCTTAGTGACTTCGGTTTAGAAATCGACCAGGACATCAGAGAGATCTCCCTTACTCTTCTTCCAGTTCTGCATTGGAATCTTTTACACCCATTTGAGAGATCATTGTGAACCTTGGTTTAATGCCTCATCTGAAAGACGGCATCTCTGACAATGCATTACTCCCTCTGTGTTGCACTGGAGTGTCAGCCTACACCTTGTACTCAAGTCCCTGGATTGAACCCACAACCTTCCGACTCAGAGGAGAGAGAGTGCTGCCTCCATGAGCTATGTGGCCTTTTTGGGGAAGGAGTAGGATGGGAAAGCCAAGATGTGTGGAGACAGATACTCAAGGAAGAAGTTCTGGTTCAGGAATTAGCTGTGACTGACTTTTCAAGCTGGGATTTGGCAGTACTCAGCTGTGGTGCTGGAGTGAGGCTGCTATTGAACCAGAAAGGCAGCAGAAGGGGGTTTTGGGTAGTGGGAGGGGAAGGTCAGTCCCCATCGCGATAGAGACACAGCTGTCAGCCCTTCATGGTGGCTGAATGCCTTTCCAGACAGTCGAGAGATCAGTAACAGGAGAGCAGAAACATAAATCAAAACTCGGTCAGCAACACCATCTGCAAATGCCACCCTAAACTGTGATCTGCTATACCACCTAAATTAGAGGCTTGATTAGCAACAGCTAGGCCCTGTTGGATGTCAAAGTTCAGTCAGGCTCCAAATTGGATCAAGACTGGAATCACTGAGTAGACAGAATCCCTGGAATTCAAGTAGGTAATCTTTGGGGGATTTTCAATGGTTCTGACAGATTCATCTCTCCCTTGCCTTAATGCCCAGGTCGCACAGCTTCTGTTGAACAGTAACATGTGCGTCGCCTTGCTGGAGGGTCAGTCCAAAGACAGCACTGATAACAACTTCACCACG
This sequence comes from Carcharodon carcharias, assembly GCF_017639515.1. Taxonomy (NCBI): domain Eukaryota; kingdom Metazoa; phylum Chordata; class Chondrichthyes; order Lamniformes; family Lamnidae; genus Carcharodon; species Carcharodon carcharias. Next base: position 21,280,136 of record NC_054488.1, read on the forward strand.
CCGCTGCATCTGGCTGCAAAGAATGGGCACAAGGACATTATCAGGTATGGCCATCTTATTTTAATGCTTGCCCTTGTGTTGTGCCACACGGTTTGGCCCTGATATGAAATGTAATTAACTTATGGAGAAGTGTACAAATCAGGTTATCCTAGGATCAAGAGATCTCCATGAAGGTGATGAGGTCGTCTGGTTTAGAATTCAAACCTTTCAATGAATCGTGTGACTGTGGCTGACTGTCTCGATGGAATCAGCTGTCAGTGCTGTTCGGCTGTTGGTGAACCTATATGGGAGGCACCTTGTGACCATTAACCTTTTAGGGCAGAAATTGTGACTGAATCACAGGCTCAATTCACTTCTACACTGAATTTACTGCGCATAGACAGGCCATTCAGCCATTCTGATGTTTATACTCCACACCAGCCTTCTCCTACCTTACTTCCTCTCACCTGAACAGCATATCCTTCTGTTTCTTTATCCCTCATGTATTTACCTAGCTTCCTTAGGCTCTGGAATTCCCTCCCTAAAGCTCCCAGCCTCTCTGTTCATTAGGGCGCTTCTTTAAAACTACCTCGTTGACCAAGCTTTTGGTGACCTGCCCTAATATCTCCTGCTTTTATTATGCTCATGTTAATGGTGCTATATAAATGCAAGTTATTGTTGTACCCCATATGATGAAAAGTTTTGCATTCTAACAGCTCTAAAATGGAAATTAGAGAGAGTTTCACATTGCATGTTGGGGATCCAGAGAGCAGACTAAGTCCTGGCTCCTTGGGCTGGATTTCCAGTCGTAGATTGCGTCTCAGTGAGCAGGGCCACTATCTGTAGTCAATTAAGACCTGGAGTGTTGAACAACTGAATGATTGCCAACTATCTTTACCATATCTCCACCTTCTCACTGGTCATTGGACATGAGAGGAGGGAATAAAAGGAGATGGCCGCCATGTGGCTAATATTAATGTTCTGCTTTTTAATGGAGTTGATATATTTGTTTTCATGATTTCACGCCGTGTTTTGGGGAACGTGTGAACATAGTGGAAGAGATTACAGCATGGTCATCAGTCTGACAAGCTGAACACTCCTTCCGTGCCCATTACCATCTTTATACTGTACAGCATGGATGGTTAGTCTTGTAAGGGCTCCCACACGATGGAGAGAAACCTCTGATCCTGAGATAAGAATCCCATAGGACATTATCCAGATTTCAGAACGAGAGTCTCCGTTCACAGGGATTGTGTGGAGATCACTCTGTACCTCTGGACCAGTGGCTGGAAAGCTGCCACTGAGCCAAAAGCTGGTTCTAGTGAGGTTAGTGATTACTTTGTTTTAAATGAGCTAAACTGCCACAACCAGAGGCAGCAGCTGCATCAAGATTTGTTAAATACGCGTACATTAATATTTACACAATATCATTCTAAGTCAGTGTAGTTTACTCAGAAGTCTCATCAAACACTCCCAGCACAGGTACAGCACAGGGTTAGATACAGATTAAAGGTCCCTCTACACTGTCCCCATCAAACACTCCAAGGGCAGGTACAGCACGGGGTTAGATACAGAGTAAAGCTCCCTCTACACTGTCCTCATCAAACACTCCAAGGGCAGGTACAGCACGGGGTTAGATACAGAGTAAAGCTTCTACACTGTCCCATCAAACACACCCAGGCAGGTACAGCACTGGTTAGGTACAGAGTAAAACTCCCTCTACATTGCCCCATCAAACACACCCAGGGCAGGTACAGCATGGGTTAAATACAGAGTAAAGCTCCCTCTACACTGTCCCATCAAACACTCTTAGGACAGATACAGCACTGGTTAGATGCAGTGTTAAGCTTCCTCTACAATGTCCCATCAAACACACCCAGAGCAGGTACAGCATGGGTTAAATACAGAGTAAAGCTCCCTCGATACTGTCCCATCAAACACTCTCAGGACAGATACAGCACTCGTTCGTTACAGTGTAAAGCTTCCTCTACAATGTCCCATTGAGTACTCCCAGGACAGGTACAGCACAGATTAGGTAGAGAATAAAGTTTCCTTTACATTCACCCATGAAACACTCCCAGGACAGGAGCAGCACTGGTTAGATACAGAGTAAAGCTTACGAGTGTCTGTGTGTATGTAAGTAATCATGATGTGTTAACCTCATTCCCTGTCTATCAAACTCCAGACAGTCTGTTTGTTATAGCCCCATGTTATTGATTTATGGGTCCGTGTTTTAGAGTAAGGTTGTAAATCACTTGGATAGTGCTCAGAGTGACGCACAATCCCCTGAACAGACATTGATTTTTCCCTCTGTAAGTTGGAGAAGCTGGCATAGAGGAGGTGGCTGGGACAGTCCTAACAGCCAGGAGGGCTCTGTTGCCTAACGGACGTCTGTATCTGATTGGGGAGCAGCACTGATCTCTCCCAGTGAGCTAGCCAGGTCAGTTACCACGCTTCATGCCCAGTTTCCTGACTGATGAGCCGTTAAATTATAAACAGACTTACTGTCAATCCGACTCCTGACAGGACATGAACTTTTTCAGTACGCCCTCTGGCTTTCAGATAAATTTATTATTGCACCCACGGGTGGGGATGGTTTCCCCTGGCTGCTATCTGGAGTGAAATCAAGCATGTGCACCTTTTGGGTACAAACAGGGACCAGTGGGAATCATACCTCCAAACATCCTGTCACCCAGTATACAGAGTAAGGCTGTTAACGATCCTCTGCAGCCATGCATTGTACAGCATTAGGTCTTTATGCAGTGGGTCTCGCTATCAGCACCGCACACTTCCCACCCCTATCATTGTTTTTAGTCCCCCTAATCCTTCTCCTCTTGTTGCTGGGTTACAGTTCCATAGACTCCACCACATTGCAGTACTTCAGCCACATGTGAACCAACGCCTATTTGACTGTGGAGGTCATCATGACCCACCCTCACTCTGTGTGTTCTTTCCAGGGGTGGTCAGGGCCAGGGAGAGAAATCATGGGCCCTGATGCTTCTCCTGTTTCAGGCACCCTTATTCCACCTCAACACTGCCCCCACCTCCCCCCAGCACCTCAGTCATGCATTATATTTTTGCCCCTTTCCAGATTCATCAGTCAACTCACTAAGTAATCACAGAAAGGTCTTAGTAAAATGATAATGCCATTGTTGGCATCTGGTTACAAAGATAAAAACAAAAAAACTGCGGATGCTGGAAATCCAAAACAAAAACAGAATTACCTGGAAAAACTCAGCAGTTCTGCCAGACCTGCTGAGTTTTTCCAGGTAATTCTATTTTTGATCTGGTTACAAATGTTGTTCAATATATATGCAGCATGGGTCATTAATATTAAGAGCAGCAACAATATAATGCAGTGTTAGTTTGTGTGCACCCTATAGGTGATCCCACCACAATTATTAAACAAACCAAAGAGTACAAATTTTACTTTAACAGCAAGGTGCAATATTGTTAATTTGACAAGTAAATATCCCATTAGTTATTTATAACACTATGCAGATGATAACACTGATTTCCGTGACTGCCTCAGCCCTCATTAGCATGTTCTGCACATTGCACCTTATGGAACGGTGACAGTAAATTCATATTTGGGGAAAGATTCAATACTTGCAACCCAGATAAACTGCACAAGGTATTTTCCATTCTGTAGGAGTAGAAGAAGTCTTTTTCTTGCCTGGTTGCTTGATGATATTCAATATAATTATTTTGTACAAGGGGTGTAATTGGATTCTATTTTATCAGTAATCTCACAGGGTAGAAAAATCAAATGACTCCTGAGCAACAAAGTGGAATGATTGAACAACATAGGTCTTCACTGTCAGTGAGAAGCATAGGAACCTTCAGGTGTCGCTGTGTGACACTACTTTTAAGAGGTCAGAGGACAAAGACTGAATGGTTCACAATTGTATCTGTGTTTTCTTGATTGGCAAGTCTGAAGACTCTGCTGATTGTTGCTTCAGAATACAATATATTTTCAATAAGGGCTGTGCAACAAAACAAAACTCATGATATTTCAATACCATAAAAAAACTCTTAAAGACATCAAGATAGAATGAGATGATAGGCAATGGACAAAAGGACAAGATTGAAGTCAATGGAAAAGACTTTTGAGAATCATGTCCAGGATAAAACAGGTTACTGATTCATTCTGAATCCATTAAGCCTTCCTGTCCTGGCAATTTCACCCCACAAAGCCTGCTCACTGTAAACTTCCATTATCAATGAAATAAACAGAACTCCAGCCATGATTCCACCCCCTGTTCACAAGATAATTATGGATGACAAAGACCATCTAGCCCAGCTCATCTCATCCATCCAGAATGACATACAGACATATGCATTTGGAGCCGATCATTTGCCCCTTGAGCCTATTCTGCTATTTGATATCTTTGCCTACATTATATCAGTGACTACAATTCAAAAGTACTTAATTGGCTGTAAAGCGATTTGGGACATTGTGAAAGGTACTGTAAAAATGTAGGTTTGGTCTTTCTCTCATTACACCTGCTTGCAGTAGGCAGAGTGACTGCAACAATGGTAAAATTGGAAGCCCAATGCTAATTCTCCAAGGGTAATTAATCACAGAGCAATCAACTGATATTAGGAAAGTGGCTACAATAAAATCGCTATATTTACAAAATAATTCAAGTCCGTAGCTAATACAACCTTACCGTTTTGACTCCTCTGGCACCAACCCATTGATGTACAATTGTGCTGTACACTGTGAATTTGCAGCCTATCCACAGGTTCTATATAGCGTTGCATTACATTTGTACTAAATAAATGTGTAAATGGTATTTTTAAAAACTTCTAATTGTTATTTGAGGTTTGAGAGAAACAGGCAAATTAAATGAAAAAATGTAATTAATAAATAAGAAATTCCAAACCCTCCACCCTTAAAACCCTCTCCAACCTTTCCCCCACCCCCGAAACCCTCCTCCCCCTTCAGCCTCCCCCACACACCCCCTCCCCAAACTCCCCCCGAACCCCTACCCAGCCTTTCCCTCCAACCTCCCATAACCCCCCATCCCTCCTCCCCCCACCAACAGCCCCCCAACAACTCCCCAAAACTCCCCAAATCCCCCTCCAACCTCCCCTCACCAACAGCACCCCCATCCTCTTCCCGAACCTCCAACCAATCCCTCTCTAACCTCCCCCTGCCAACCCCCAACCTCTTCTCCAACCTCCTCCCCCCCACCTCCCATAAAACACACAGCATCCAATTGGTTATAAAATTTCACTTGGTATTTCACTTACCAATTCTCAACCCGAGAGCACTCTCCTGACAGTTGTTGCTGCTTCCAACCTTCGGGCAGCTTTGTGGTTTCTGGCGGGTTTTTAAAAAAAAAACTGGAACCATGAAGCTGCCCGAAGGTCGGAAGCAGCAGCGCAGCAACTAGTGAAACTGACCGGGCACTGACAGACCAGCTTTAAAAAGATCAGAACTCTCAGCCTGGCGGCTCTGCTTTGTTTAAGCCGGTCTTTCACATATGGAGCTCTGACTGCTCAGTATGGACGATCTGAGGACTCCATTTAAGACAGCCTGGGCCCAGCCCCCAATATTTGACACCGTCCACACCCCCCCTTTCCTGAGCCCTGGGGGCAGGAGTCGGGGGAGGGCACTGGGTCCCAGTCAGGAACTAGGGCACTGGCTGATTTTCCCCTTCTTAACTTAAGGGCACTAAGTCCCATTTCAGCACCCCCTTCTGCTGTCCTGCGTAAGATCAGCAGAGGCTGTGTGGCTCACTAACACACTGGACAGGGTCTTCAACTAATTGCACATTACGCTGGCCAATTGGCATCCCAGACAGGAGAGGGGAAGTTCAATGTTAGACAGCGAAGGAGCTGCTGTTGGGACCAGCACAGCTCTTTGAGTCTGACAATTCAGCATTGAGGGCAATGGCTTTCACTTCCCCGTAGGGAAGCTGGGATAACCTCACTTTCTAGGAGCATTTCCCTATCCCACTTCTGCTGGAGAGCAAGAATTAAAGAGGGAACAGCACTGAAACCCATCATCACACAGTGAACCAGCGTGAACTGGGAGCACTTCTATTTGAGTCAATAGGTGATGGGTTTAATCCCCGCTCTAGGGTACATAATCTAGGCTAGCACCTCAGTGCAGTACTGAGAGAGTGCTGCCTTGTTTTTGATACAGGACGTTGAAGTTGGGGGTTGGGGGGTGCGCAGGGTCTGCCCTCTCAGGAGGATGTAAAAGATCCCACAGCCTTGTTTCAAAGAGGAGTAGGTGAGGTCTCCCTGGGGTCTTGGCTGATATTTATCCTTCAACCAACTTCACTTCACACAAAAGCAATGCAACTGGTCATTCATCTCATTGGTTGTATTTGGGATCTTGCTGTGTGCCAATTGGACACCGAGTTGGCTTCCATAACGACAGGACCTGCATGTGCCAGGTAATTTAGTTTTAGATTTGTAACACCTCAGGATGTCCTGAGGTTGTGGGGGTGAAACCGGTCTTTGCCAGGTCTATAAAATTGACGTCACAGGCTCAATGGGCAGCCAGCCCACTGACGCCACACTCGATTCTACTGTTCCATTGACTCCATCCTGGTGAAGTGACCTTTTGTTTTAGCCAGCTCAGCTGTCAAGAAACAGATCGATTGAAGTCGGTGCTCTTTATATTAAAACTGCTTAAAGGATTTGACAGGGTAAATAGAGAAAGAAACACATGAAACACATCACTGGTGAGGGAAGTCCTTCAAATTCGAGCCAGGCCGTTCAGGGGTGATGCTAGGAAGCACTTCTTCACACAAAGTGTAGTGGAAATTTGGACCTCCCAACCCCCAGAAAATGAGGTTTATAGATTTTTTTTAACTTAAGCATATTAAAGATAATGGAACTGAAAAAATTTAAATAGCACCTTTCATAACCTCTGGACATCCTAAAGTGCTTTAAAACCAAAGAGGTATTTTGAAGGGTAATCATTGTTGTAATGTTGGAAACACATCAGCCAATATTAGCGCAGTAAGATCCCACAAAGATCAATCTGATTACAACTCAGTAATCTGTTGATTGAAGGATAAATAATTGGCTAAGACAGTGGGGAGAACTCCCCTCCTCTTCTTCAAAATAGTGCCATGGAACCTTTTACATCCACCTTTTACATCCTGAGAAAACAGAGCACCTCAGTTTAATACCTCATCCAAAAGGTGGTTTAGGGTGACTGTGAGAGTGGGGTGGAAGTATGGAGGGCAGTGAGGGGTAAGAGTGGGAGTTGGATAGCCTTCTTCCTTGTGCTCATCCATCTACTGTGCAGCATATGGTGTGGTCCTGCCCTGGCCCACTGAACACTCTGGACGGTTTTACTGTGTCAGGCGCCCAAAACTACCCAGTTATAGACCCAAACTGGCATCTCTGAGACGTGTGGAAGCACAAATCTCGATATTCTCAATCCACGTTCTACGGAGAGCGGAGCAGACAGGTTAAAATAAGCTGGTGGAGGCTGGTAAATCATTACTTTGCCTGAACTCAGATGTTTAATCACAGTAAGGCATAAACCACCTGAGGAATTTTTAAACGTCTGTCTCCATGGGCTTTCTCTCTGTGCTAAGTGCATTCTTGTTTATTTGCTTCAGGGCAGCTTTAATGGGACTTGTAATATCAGTCATTAACTAGTAATGAGATGAGAGACTCGCAACTTTATGGAGGAGTCTCTTTAACCAAGAATGCTAATTAAATTGCTCCATTCATAATTACCAGATGGCCTATGAATAAAGTGTAGGTCATGGATCTGACTGGAGAAGATCACCCCCTTATGTATAGACACCATATTGCTTGTGATAAACCCCAAGCCATAGATCATATCACCCTCTACTGGTAGCATTTATCCTGCACATTCCAGGTTTATGCATGTGGTAAAAACAAAAAAACTGCGGATGCTGGAAATCCAAAACAAAAACAGAATTACCTGGAAAAACTCAGCAGGTCTGGCAGCATCGGCAGAGAAGAAAAGAGTTGACGTTTCGAGTCCTCATGACCCTTCGACAGAACTTGTGGTCTATCTGTTAAACATACTGACAATGTGCTGATTATTTCTGAATGTGAAACATGTGAGAGGTTGTGGACGGTCACTGACTGCTGAAGAATGAGGTTAACTGTTTTGCTTTGTAGCTTGTTAAACCCTTGGTGCTTGGGATGAAAATTTGTTTTGTGGTTTACAGGCAACAGTACAAGTGTAGTCCAAGAATTTGGATATAGAATGTGCTACGGGATATTTAAGGGCCAGTGCTGAAGGTGGAAGACAGAAAAATGCACACACCACATGGGACCATGCTTGTGTCACACCTTCTCTGCAAGAACCCTTTGAATCCTTTCTCAGAGCTCCTCTTGTACATGCTTTCTACAGGATTCCCTTGCACACTCTCTCTATGGAATCCTCTTGCACTCTGTCCCTGTGGGATCCCCTCACCCCCTCTCTGCGGGATTCCCTCACCCCCTCTCTGCGGGATTCCCTCACCCCCTCTCTGCAGGATCCCTCACCCCCTCTCTGCGGGATCCCCTCAGCCCCTCTCTGCGGGATCCCCTCACCCTCTTCTTGGTGGAATCCTTTCACTCCATCTCTGCAAGATGCAGGATCAGCTCACCACATCTCTGCGGGATCACCTCACCCTCTCCCTGCAAGATCCATTCGCCTCCTCTCTGTGGGATCCCTTCTCTCTCTCTCTCCCTCTATGGGAACACCTCACTCCCTCTCTGCGGGATCCCCTCTCTCTCTTTGTGGGATCCCTCACTCCCTCTCTGTGGGATCTCCTCGTCCCCTTTCTGCAGGATCCCTTTAACCCCTCCCTGTGGGATCCCAAAATTTCCTCTTTGCAGGATCTCCTCTCCCTCCCTGTGGGATCCCCCCACCCCCTCTCTGCGGGATCCCAGAATCACAGAATTTTAACAGCACAAAAGGAGGCCATTCAGCCCATCGTGTCTGCAGCATCTCTCCAAGTGAGCATTATGACCTAATGCCATTGCCCTGCCTTTTCCCCGTACCCCTACACATGGTTTCTATTCAAATAATCATCTAATGCCCTCTTGAATGCCTCAATTGAACCTGCCTTCACCACACTTCCAGGCAGTGCATTCCAGACCCGAACCACTCATTGTGAAAAAGTTTTTTCTCACGTCACATTTGCTTCTTTTGCAAATCATTTTAAATCTGTGCCCTCCCATTCTTGATCCTTTTAGAATGGGAACAGCTTCTCCCTATCTAGTCTGTCCAGCCCCCCCATGATTTTGAACATCTCCACCAAATCTCCTCTTACCCATCTTCTCTCTAATGAGAACAGTCCCACCCTCTCCAATCTATTCTCAGAGCTGAAGTTTCTCATCCCTGGAACCATTCCTGTAAACCTCTTCTGCACTCTCTCCAATGTGTTCACATCCTTCCTATGGTGTGGCACCCAGAGCTGTACACAATACTCCAGCTGAGGTCTAACGAGTGTCTTATATAAATTCAGCATAACCTCCTTGCTCTTGTACTCTATGCCCCTATTAATAAAGCCCAGGACACTATATGCTTTATTAACTGCTCTCTCCACCAGTTATGCAACCTTCAATGATCTATGCACATATACACCCAAGTCTTTCTGCTCTTGCACCCCTTCAAAATTTCACTCCTTATTTTATGTTGTCTGTCCATGTTCTTCCTACCAAAATTCATCACCTCACACTTCTCCGCATTGAACTTCATCTGCCACCTGTCTGCACACTCCACCAACTTGTCTATGTCCTCTTGAAGTTCCACACTGTCCTCCTTGCAGTTTATAACACTCTCAAGCTTTGTATCATCCACAAACTTTGAAATTGTCCCCTGCACACCAAGATCTAGATCATTAATATATATCAGGAAAAGCAAGGGTTCCAATATCGACCCCTGGGGAACTCCGCTACAAACCTTCCTCCAGCCAGAAAAATATCCATTGACCATTACTCTCTGCTTCCTATTTTTCAGCCAATTTTGTATCCACATTGCTACTGTCCCTTTTATCCCATGAGCAATAACTTTTCTCACAAGTCTGTTGTGTGGCACTGTATCAAATGCCTTTTGAAAGTCCATGTACACCATATCAACAGTATTACCCTCACTGATCTTTTCTGTTACCTCTTCAAAATTTCCAGCAAGTTAGTTAAACACAATTTCCCCTGTAGAAACCCATGCTGGCTCTTCCTTATCAACCCATATTTTTCCATGTGACTACTAATTCTATCCCGAATAATTGTTTCCAGAATCTTGCCCACCACTGAGGTTAAACTGACTGGTCTATAATTGCTGGGCTTATCCTTTCAACTTCTTTGAACAAGAGCACAATGTTCGCAATTCTCCAGTCCTCTGGCACCTCCCCTGAGTCTAGGGAAGACTGAAAGATTATGGCCAGTGCCCCTGCAATTTCTAATCTAATTTCCTTCAATATCCTTGGATGCTTCTCATGATGGCTTGTCAACTTTAAGTACTGACAGTCTTTTCAACACTTCCTCCTTATCAATTTTGAACCCATCTAGTGACAGAATTTCCTCATCTGTTACCATGTCCGGGGTGGTATCTTCCTCCTTGGTAAAGATGGATTTAAAGTATTAATTTAATACCTCAGCCATGGGCCCTTCATCCATGTGTAAATTCCATTTTAGGGCTCTAATCAGCCCTGCTCCTTCTTTTACCATCCTTTGAAAATTAATATGCCAATAGAAGACTTTGAGATTCCCCTTCATGTTGGCTGCCGGTCTTTTCTCATAATCTCTCTTTGCTTCTGTAATATGCTTTTTCACCTTCCCTCTGAACCTTCTCATTTCCTCTTGGTTCTCAATTATATTTTCTACCTCATGCCTGTCAAAAGCACACTTTTTCTTCTTTATTGTAATTTCTATCTCCTTTTTCATCCTCTGTGGGATCTCCTCACCCCTTCTATACTGGACCCCTTCTCTGCGGGACCCCCTCACCCCCTCTCTGTGGGATCCCCTCACCCTCTCTCTGTGGGATCTCCTCACCCCCTCCCTGCAGGATATCCTAATCCCCTCTCTACTGGATCTCCTCACCTCCTCTGCGGGATCTCTTCACCTCCTCTCTGCAGAATCCCCTCACCCCCACTCTGCTGGACCCCATCACCCCTCACTGCAGGATTCCCTCATCCTCTCTCTGTGAGGATTCCTTGCACACTCTCTCTCTTCCTGGGATCCTCTGGCACTCTGTCCCTAGGATTCCCCTTACACCATCACTTTGTGGGGACTCCTTGCATGCGCTCTCTGTGGCGGTCTCTGAACTCCCTAAGTCCATGTGGCTCATTAGAACCCTGTTAACCATGTCACTCTTTCATTTCAGGTTGTTAATCAAGGCTGGGATTGACGCAAACAAAGTGGCTAAAACAGGGACAGCTCTGCATGAGGCAGCACTCTGCGGCAAGACTGAGGTGGTTCGACTGCTCCTCGACGTAAGTCTGGTCACTCTAAGGTTAACTCTGGAAATGCATGTATGGTCTGAGTCCAGTAACTCTCTGACAGCTGATGTCAGAGGAGAGGGGCTGTCAGTCTCCCAGCAGCTCCCAACCCTCCTGTCTGCACTGATATACGCTTGCTGCCCCTCTCCCAATTGATCACTCCATCGTTTCTCCCCATTGTAACTCCACAACCACTCCCAGTCCCCACACCCTCCTTCCCTGTTGTTCACTCCTCTGACTCCGGCCTCCTGTGTATCACTCACCACCTCAGTGCCTTTCAATCACTCCAGCCCCAGCCTCTGGAATCCCTATCCTGGATCATTATTGAATGAATACTGTTCACTTGCCTCAATTGTGCATCTTCAACAACACTCAAGAATCTCGATACCATCCGGGACAAAGCAGCCTGCCTGATTGGCACCCCATTCACCACCTTAAACATTCATTCCACTCCCCCCACCGATGCACAGTGGCATCAGTGTGTACCATCTACAAGAGGCATTTGAGCAACTCACAAAGGTTCCTTCAACACCACCTTTCAAACCCATGACCTTTACCACCTGGAAGGACAAGGGCAGCAGATGGATGGGAACACCACCACCTGCAAGTTCCCCACCAAGTCACTCACCATCCTGACTTGGAACAAGATCACTGTTCCTTCACTGTCATTGGGTCAAAATCCTGGAACTCCCTCCCTAACAGTACTGTGGGTGTACCTACACCACATGGACCGCAGCAGTTCAAGAAGGCGGCTCACCGCCACCTTCTCAAGGGCAAGTAGCAATGGGTGATAAGTGCTGGCCGAGTGACTGATACCTACATGCCACAAAATAATTTTTAAAACGTCAGGTTTTTAAAGAAAGATTTACATTTCTATGGTGCCTTTCGTGACAACCAGGCATCTCAAAGAACTTCTCAATGAGTGACGTACGTTTGAAATACAGTCACTACCCCTCTGTCAGAAAAACAGCAGCCAGTTTTGTTCATAGCAAGATTCCACAAGCAGCAATCAGATAATGATCTGACCTGCTTTATGATTTTGGTCAAAGAATACACACTGACAGGACACCAAGGGAGAACTCACCTGCTCTTCTTCAAAATAGTGCCATTGGATCTTTTATGTCCACCTGAGAGGGCAGATAGAATCCTGGTTTAATGTGTCATCTGAAAGACAGCACCTCTAACAGTGCAGCACTTCCTCAGTACTGCACTGAAGAGTTGGCCTAGATTTTGTGCTCAAGTCTCTGGAATTGGACTTTAGCTCACCACCTTCTGACTTGGGCAAGGATGCAACCCATGGAGTGCTGCTTGACACCTTTAACACAATTGAACAGCTTTTCATAATTACCTGGAAAAACTCAGCAGATCTTGCAGCATCGGCGGAGAAGAAAAGAGTTGACGTTTCGAGTCCTCATGACCCTTCCACAGAACTAGAACCAGTTCTGTGGAAGGGTCATGAGGACTCGAAACGTCAACTCTTTTCTTCTCCGCCGATGCTGCCAGATCTGCTGAGTTTTTCCAGGTAATTCTGTTTTTGTTTTCGATTTCCAGCATCTGCAGTTTTTTGTTCTTATCTGAACAGCTTTTCATGTTTATTTTGTTCCTGCTGCCCATTCACACATTTCCAGATTTATTAGAATTCTAATGTCATATGTGCTCTGGTGGGATTTGAACTCACGATCTCTGGTTGCGAGTCCAGTACCAATCGGTAATAAGAGTACATACATAAGTTAGAATGCTCACCGCTGTGATTTAAGATTTAAGGTTTTGGCAGCAGTGATGCATATGCTGCATTTTGTTCAGAAGGTGTCTGTGCAGTGGTCTCTTGCCTTTTACTCCAAACTTGAGCTCTGTTCCCACCATAGTCAGCTTGATTCTTAGGGGTCAGTTTTCTCTCCCTGACATTAATGGGGTGGAAAAAGCCTCAAAATGTACCTTATCACTTCCTCCACTCCTCATTAACAATGATGATGGATTTAGAATCCTAAGTGCCTTCCTGATTCATGTGAAAGGCCCCTTTTAAAATGGAAGCTGGGGTGTATTTTTTAAAAATTTCATTCACAGGATGTGGACATTGCTGGCTGGGCCAGCATTTGTTGCACATCCCTAATTGCCCTTGAGAAGGTGGTGGTGAGCCACCCTCTTGAACCGCTGCAGTCCGTATGTAGGTGTGACCACAGTAGGTACACCCACAGCGCTGTTAGGGAGGGAGTTCTAGGATTTTGACCCTGCGACAGTGAAGGAACAATGACGTAGTTCCAAATCAGGATGGCTTGGAGGGGAACTTGCAGGTGGTGGTGTTCCCTTGAATCTGCTGTCCTTGTCTTTCGAGTTGGTACCGCTTATGGGTTTGGAAGGTCCTGTCAAAGGAACCTTGGTGAGTTGCTGCGGTGCATCTTGTAATTGGTACACACTGCTGCTACTATGTGTCGGTGGTGGAGGGAGTGAATGTTTAAGGTGATGGATCGGGTATCAATCAACAGACTGTTTTGTTCTGGATGGTGTCGATCTTCTTGAGTGTTGTTGGAGCTGCACTCATCCAGACAAGTGGAGAGCATTCCACTTGTGCCTTGTAGACAGTGGACGGCTTTGGGGAGTCAGGAGGTAGGTTACTTGCCACAGAATTCCCAGCCCCTGACTTGCTCTTGTAGCCACAGTATTTATATGTGTCCAGTTCAGTTTCTGGTCAGTGATAACCCCAGGATGTTGATAGTGAGGGATTCAGTGATGGTAATGCCATTGAATGTCAAGGGGTGATGGTTAGATTCTCGTTTGTTGGAAATGGTCAATGCCTGGCACTTGTGTTATTTGCCATTTATCAGCCCAAGCCTGAATATTGTCCAAGTGTTGCTGAATATGGACATGGACTACCTCAGTATCTGAGGAGTCACGAATGGTACTGAACACTTTATGATGTAAATAGTACCCTGATTGCTGTTTTTGGTCAGAACTGGGCAGAGCCTGCGCGGTGCACATTCCTACCAGTCCTGCTGTTGATGGGAGAGAAGCCCGGCAAAGGAAAGGGTTCAGTTATTTCAATGGGCCCCGGAGGACCGCTAGAATGGGCCAAAAATAACCTGGTGGACCACCTTCCCCCGCACCCCGGCCAGTGTTTCCTTTAAGCAGCGTGGCCTCTTCAACACACAACAGTGCAGAAGTTCCCATGCAGCATGTTCAAATGACAGCCTTTTTAAATTACCATGTGTGCATGGCTGTGCCAAAACATATGAAGACCTCCTCACTTAAAGGAATTATCTGCGCACCACAGAAAGAATTTAGAGGGAATGCAGCTCCTGCCCGCAGCAGCAGCTCTGACCTGCTTTCCAGTGGAGTTGCTGCCAGGCAACTATAAATGAGGTCAGGCCTTGAAATCACAGAGCTGAAGAAGAGTCATAAGGACTCGAAATGTTAGCTCTCTTTCTCTCTCCACAGATGCTGTCAGACCTGCTGAGTTTTTCCAGAATTTTCTGTATTTAATACCTGAAATCACAGGGTCCCTTCTGCGCTGGAACAGGCAGCCAATCAGCAGACTCTAGTGATCAGCTGACCAGCAGTGAACATTCTTCAAAAATGAGCAAAGTTTCCTGCCAACATAAATACGAGGCTCAGTTTGAATTGTCCCATCAACAGCTTTGACCCCCTCATTTATATCCCAACTAATTTTCCTTAGTTTCCCACTTGGAACGAGTTGTTGAAGTTGGCCCCATGGTCTCATTGTGGGGCAGCTATCAGTTCCAGGATTTCTGTCTGAGGGTGGGGGGAGTGGAGGATGGGGAGGGTTTGGGTTTGACCTCAACACTTACCCCAAGTCAACCACTGATTCCTCTTTGCAGGCTGGCATTGATGTCAACATCAGGAACACCTACAACCAGACTGCCCTAGACATCGTCAACCAATTTACCACTTCTCAGGCCAGCAAAGAGATCAAGCAACTACTGAGAGGTAAAGAGGGATGGGGGCAATGTCAAGCATAGGTGCCAGGGGTGGGATAGGGAGGATGAGGAAGAAAACGTGCTGTCGATTTGTCGGAACTCCGCTATTGGGAGTGTGCTGCTGGGTTTTGGGGACATGAACTGCTGGGCTGTTCAGGAGCATGATTTTGGGTTGTGGGGAGTCTGCTGGGGATTTGAGAACCTGCTGAACCTTTTGGGAGTGCTGCTGGGTTGGGAACCTCTTCCCAACAGAGGCCATTTTTGTTTTGAGGCAAGTGATAGAGAAATATTGGGAAGGCCAGTGCAACGTGAAGATTGTATTCATCAACTAGAGAGGGCTTATGACTGGGTCCCTGGCAAGGAAGCATCGAAGAAAGTAGCCAAGTAGAGATTGAAATGTAAGAACAGCTGTTGCAGGCAAAGAGAGAGAGAGAAGGAACACATGAAGTGAGTAATGAGATAGGACTGCCAAGAAGAAGAAGAAGAAGGCCCAAGACCAGATGGAAAGATGCGGTCGTGAGAGCCTTAAACGGAGCGGGATTGGAAAAGGAATGGGTGACTGATAGGAGGGGATGGAGAAGGATGATCAAACAGCATTGTGGTGGCCCCTTGTAAAAGGGGAGAAGCTGAAAGCTGAAGAATTAGACGAAGTTGAGTTGGGAAACAAAAACGAGGAGATATTCCATCTATAGTACTGTACAGAATTATGAACAAATAACATAGATTCATATAAAATACCCAACACTTGTAGCAAGTAATTTGTGTTAGTACTAATGTGGCTGCTGTAAGCAGTGAGGATCAGCTTAACCGCTCCAATGTGGCATTGCTATAGTGTAGTGTTTTGGGGATATTGCGCCTCCTGTACTTTCATACTGTTTCTCATCATCTGAGATTCTCTTCCCCTCTTCCCAACAGAGGCCTCTGGAATCCTGCAAGTCCGAGCCCTTAAGGATTATTGGAACATTCATGATCCTACTTCACTCAATATCAGGGCCGGGGATGTTATCATGGTAAGTAACAGTAGGATTGGGGTGAGAAAGAAGCAGCAAAATTGTTGTACATGTAATGATTTGTTAATGTAAAACAGATGGTCTAGCCATTAACCAACATGGTTTGAACAGCAGTGCTGCTGTACTGTGCAGTCTGAACCACAGCAAAGAATGTATTTATGATATTGCTCCACATTGTGACCTGATGAGTGATTGTCATACATGTAGTGTAGGAAATAGCAGCCCTCTGTGAATATAATAGGGAGTAGCAGGCCCTGTGCATTATACAGAGAATTCAGCTCCTGTCCATATAGCAGCCCCTGTATTATGACACAGCAGATGGTAAATGCTGAGCTGTTCAAATCTCAGAGGGAAACTTGAAACAACTGTCACAACTAATTTTCAATTTGTATGTTTTGAGATGTGGGCTTTGAATTCAGTAATAATGAGACCACTGAGTCTTAAGAGGTTTTTATAAAACTAAATGAAACATTTATTAATAAAAGAAAAGATTGTTAGCACATACATATGTCTATAAATTACTGATAAAATAACTTTTAAATCCCCTAGTTAATCTGATTCCCAGTTACACCTTTGTTAAGGCAACAGAAAACACATGCATTTTAAAAGACCCAGGCAAAGTAAACGATACCCTGAATGGTCAAATTCAAAGTGAGTTCTCTTAACTTCAATCCTTAGAGGCAGCAGTTTGGTGCATGCAGGCTGAAGGCATTTCACACGTGTTGAATCTTAGACTTACACACAGCCCTCTCACCTTTATACATATTTTCCCCTTTGAATGCAATTTGCCATTGCTTTACTGCATCTTTGGGCTTTATACCTCTAATCATAAACATTTATCATAGTACCAATTTTACCAATAATCTTTGGGAAAAATAAACACACTGTTTCATAACTTCTGCTGGTTAGGTATAATATTTCTCTCCCTCTTTTGAATTCAAGTGAATCTAGTTATTTACAAATGCAAATGTCCCATTACAGCTTACGTCTTAACACTCCACTCATGTTTACCTATTTAGCACTTCAAACTTAACTTCTCTTCTGTACATCAAAGCCTTGATACCAGCTGCCTTTAACCCAATTAAATCTCTCACACTCACAGACCCCACTATTACTCTATTTTACAATAAATTCCAATACCATTATGGAAATTATTATACACCCTGTGCATATTAAAGAGAAATGCAGCTCCTGTGTATATTGAATAACATAGGGAATAGCATTGTCGACTGTCACTCGGTTCGAGGATGATGTCTACTCGGGGTTGCAAGTTTTTGCTATGGGTCTTCGTGTGACTGAACAGGCCGATCTTCAAACCACAGATCTTAGGGCTCATGGAGCAGAACATCCCATGAGGTAGTGGGATTCAGAGTGCAGGATTTGCTTCCTTTTCTTTCCTTCTCATCCAACGCTCTGCCTCATCATTAAGGTGTTTGGACTCAAAGCGAGATGCAGCTGGATGAACGTGTTGTTGCCATTCTGAACGATTGGTAGCAAGTTCCTCCCAGTCATTAATGTCAATGCTGCCAGGCTTCAAAGAGAGCTTCAGAGTATCTTTGAAGCATTCTCTTAGTCCTCCCCTGGAATGTCGGCCATTTGAGAGTTGAGAAAACGACCTGGTGGAAGAGATAGTTTTCAGCCGTTCAGACACAGTGTTCCATCCACCTTGGTTGATTTTGTAGGAGCTTTTCCTGAATGCTTGTGGAGTTGGCATCAAGAAGGACACTAGCGCTTGATCAATGGCCCCTCCTTTGAATCCAGAGGGTATGGAGGGGCACTGCTGTTGGAATTTCTCTAGTGCTCTTATGTGGCGCTATTACACAGTCGAGATCTCACGGCAGTAGGAGCGTGGTGACAACAACTGCTTTCTACACTCGGACTTTTGTTGACCTGTGGAGGTTTTTGTTGTCAAACACTCACTGCTATAGTTTGTAGAAGGCTGAGCTGGCATAGCTATGTTGGGTCACCTCGTCATTAGTGGCCTTTTGAGAGAGGTTGCTGCCAAAGCGTGGGAAGCGTTCAACATCTTCCAGAGTCTCTCCTTCAACACCTTTGGGAGGTTTTGTTTTGGCACCATTTCGAGGACAGGCTGAGCTTCTTGTATGTAGAATTGAAGGGTCGAGAGTGGTTTGCAAATCTCGTGTAGAGTGTGCGATGACACTGCAGTCATCTGAAACTGTGGGTCATGTATATCTACGGTGGTCAGTTTAGTTTTGGAATGGAGGCGACTGAGGTTAAAGAGTTTTCCATCTAGTTGGCATTTAATACTGACACCAGAGGACACCTCTCTGATGAGGTGAATAACCACTGTCAGGTTAATTATAAATAGTATGTGAGGGCTATCACACAGCCTTGCTTGAAATGGTCCAGATTTTGAAGGCATCTGTTTCAAATCTCCCACTCAAGACAGTTGCAGTCATATCATCATGAACCATTTGCAGGATTGTGATGAAGTTTCTTGGAATTCCAAATAATTGGAGCACAATCCACAGAGCCTCACGATTTACTGAGTCAAATGCTTTGGTCAGGTCGATGAATACAATGAAGAGTTCCTGGCATTGTTCTCGACATTTTCCTTGGATTTATCTGGCAACGAAGATCACGTTGCAGGTTCCTCTGGCAGATTTAAAGCCACTCTGTGTCTCTAGGAGGAACCTTAGGAAGTAGGTGATTCAGGAGAATGTGTTGGGATTTTTCCTGCTATGGACAAGAAGAAAATACCTGGATAGTTTCCACAGCCTGATTTTTCTCCCTTCTTGAAGATAGTTACTATTGCCACATTCTTGAAGACAGGGGGAGTTCTTTTTTTTCCCAAACCTGAGAGCAAATAGTCTTGATGTGAGCACAGCTTGAAGACCTTAGCTGCGATATGAATGGGGCTGTAGGCTTTATTTTTTCTCATCAGTTTGATTGCTTGTTGCAGCTCTCCCATCAATGGTGGTTCACCCATGGATTCTACTACAGGATACTGGGGGATAGCCTGGAGAGTAACAGCTGCCTCTGTGGATTCACAGTTTAGGAACTGTTGAAAATGTTCATACCAGGGTTTACTTATGGCGTTTGTTATCCTTAGGAAGACAAACATCATCCTGTGAGCGAAGGGGATTTTGCCCATTTGACCTTGGTCTATAGATGATCCTGATGACTTCAAAAAGGCTTCACACGTTATGATAGGTTGGCCATGATTCCCATGTCTGAAGTGGAACCATTGAGTAAAACTGGGTGGGAAAAGCCAATGTAAATGACGTCTTCCTGCTGACAAAGTGTGCTCAGCATGGCCTCATTATAACAAACACTGTCTTCCGCCAGAAGGACAAATACACAGCAATTTGGAGGCATCCTAGATCAAAGCACTGGCACCTCCTGGTTATGTCAATGTTCAGGTCAAAGATCTAAGTGATGTCTATATCACTCGATCCATGCAGGAGACTGATGCCTGCTGAACAGATTATAGACTTTATATATATTTTTATATATATACTTTTATATATATTTTTAGATTATAGACTTGTTTGATCGGTGATGAACATCCACCCAGCACCAAGACATCACAAGGTACAAAAGTTCTAGAGGAAGAAAATCAATGTATTGGCCCTAAAGCAGCCCTATCGAAGAGAGGAATTCCAAGTGCAGCTCACGACCAATCTGGAAAATCATCACACATCCAGCTCAATTCCAGAACTGTGGGATCAAATAAATTCAGCTGTGCTAGGCTCCTGTGTCCAGACCACTGGGTTTGAGCATCATCATCATCACCAGGACTGGTTCAGCAGAAGCAATACTGAAATATGTAACTTCCTAGAATAAAAATGTGCAGCCTTCATTGCCTGGCAGAACAGCCCAAGATCCCATCATCACATGCAAAGTTTTTTTGAAGCCACCAGGGCCATTTATAGACTAATGTCAAATGGGCAAAATCTTCTCCATTCACAGGATGGTGTTTCTCTTAAGGATGACTATGCCATCCACCAATGCTGGAAAGAACATTTTTAATAACCCCTCAACCTTGAATCAAAGTCAAGAATGCAGCATTTCAACAGCTCAAGGCTAAAGACAAATTTGGAAGATAAAGTACATGTGCTGAGAAGTGAAATGCCTGGAGATCCAACAATATGCTGACCATAGGGAATAGCAACATCTATAAATAACATAGGGAATAGCAGCCCCTGTGTAAATTATGGGAAATAGCAGCCCCTGTGTATATAACTGGGAATAGCAGCTTCTGGGTATATTATAGGGAATAGCAGCCCCTGGATATATATTAGAGAATAGGAGTCCCTGTGTATGTTATAGGGAACAGCAGCCCCTGGGTATATTATTGGGAATCGGAGCCCCTTTGTATATTATTGGGAATAGGAGCTCCATGATATATTATAGGAAACAGCAGCCCCTGTGTATGTTACTGGGAATCACAACCTCTGTGTATATTATAGGGAATCACAGCCCCTGTGTATGTTATAGGGAATAGCAGCCCCTGTGTATGTTATAGGGAATAGCAGCCCCTGGGTATATTATAGGGAATAGCAGCCCCTGGGTACATTATGGAGAATTGCAGCCCTTGTGTATAGTATAAGCAATAGCAGCCCCTGGGTATATAGGGAAAATCAGTCCCTGTGTATATCATAGGGAATAGCAGCCCCTGTGTTTGGTATAGAGAATAGCAGCCCCTGTGTATAGTATAGGGAATAGCAGCCCCTGGGTATATTATAGGGAATAGCTGCCCCTGTGTATAGTATAGGCAATAGCAGCCCCGGGGTATATTATAGGGAATAGCTGCCCCTGTGTATAGTATAGGCAATAGCAGCCCCTGGGTATATTATAGGGAAAATCAGTCCCTGTGTGTATTATAGGGAATAGCAGCCCCTGTGTTTAATATAGAGAATAACAGCCCCTGTGTATAGTATAGGGAATAGCAGCCCCTGGGTTTATTAGAGGGAATAGCAGCCCCTGGATATATTATAGAGAATAGGAGCCCCTGTGTATATTATAGGGAACAGCAGCCCCTGGGTATATTATAGGGAAAATCAGTCCCTGTGTGTATTATAGGGAATAGCAGCCCCTGTGTTTAATATAGAGAATAACAGCCCCTGTGTATAGTATAGGGAATAGCAGCCCCTGGGTTTATTAGAGGGAATAGCAGCCCCTGGATATATTATAGAGAATAGGAGCCCCTGTGTATATTATAGGGAACAGCAGCCCCTGGGTATATTATTGGGAATCGCAGCCCCTGTATACATTATGGGGAATGGCAGCCCCTGTGTATATTATTGGGGATAGAAGCTCCAGTATACTATAGGGAATAGCAGCCCCTGTGTATATTATAGGGAATAATAGTCCCTGTGTACATTAGTGGGAATCGCAGCCCCTATGTATATCATAGGGAATAACAGCCTCTGTGTACATTATTGGGAATAGCAGCCCCTGTGTATATAACTGGGAATAGCAGCTTCTGGGTATATTATAGGGAATAGCAGCCCCTGGGTATATTATACGGAATAGCAACCCCTGTGTATATTATTGGGAATAGCAACTCCTGGGTATATTACTGGAACAGCAGCTCCTAAGTATATTACAGGGAATAGCAGCCCATGGGTATATTATAGGGAATCGCAGCCCCTGTATATACTATAGGGAACAGCAGCCCCTGGGTATATTATATGGAATTGAAGCCCCTGTGTATATTACCCGGAATCACAGCCCCTGTGTATAGTACTGGGAATCGCAGCCCCTATGTATATTATAGGAAATCACAGCCCCTGGGTATATTATAGGGAATTGAAGCCCCTGTGTATATTACCCGGAACCACAGCCCCTGTGTATATTATGGGGAATCGCAGCCCCTGTGTATATTATAGGGAATAGGAGCGCCAATATACTATAAGAATAGCAGGCCCTGTGTATAGTATAGGGAATAGCAGCCCCTGTATATATTATGGGGAAAATCAGTCCCTGTGTATATTATAGGGAATAGCAGCCCCTGTGTTTAGTATAGAGAATAGCAGCCCCTGTGTATAGTATAGGGAATAGCAGCCCCTGGGTTTATTAGAGGGAATAGCAACTCCTGGGTATATTATAGGAAATAGCAGCCCCTGGATATATTATAGAGAATAGGAGCCCTTGTGTTTATTATGGGGAATCGCAGCCCCTGGGTATATTATTGGGAATAGGAACTCCAATGTACTATAGGGAATAGCAGTCCCTGTGTATGTTACTGGGAATCACAAACCCTGTGTATATTATAGGGAATCACAGCCCCTGTGTATATCATAGAGAATAGCAGCCCCTGGGTATATTATAGGGAAAATCAATCCCTGTGTATATCATAGGGAATAGCAGCCCCTCGGTATATTACAGGGAAAATCAATCCCTGTGTATATCATAGAGAATAGCAGCCCCTGGGTATATTATAGGGAAAATCAATCCATAGGGAATAGCAGCCCCGGGGTATATTATAGGGAATTGCTGCCCTTGTGTATTGTATAGGGAATAGCAGCCCCTGGGTATATTATAGGGAAAATCAGTCCCTGTGTATATTATAGGGAACAGCAGCCCCTGTGTATATTATAGGGAATAATAGCCCCTGTGTATATTAGTGGGAATCGCAGCCCCTATGTATATCATAGGGAATAACAGCCTCTGTGTACATTATTGGGAATAGCAGCCCCTGTGTATGTAACTGGGAATAGCAGCTTCTGGGTATATTTTAGGGAATAGCAGCCCCTGGGTATATTATACGGAATAGCAGCCCCTGGGTGTATTATTGGGAATAGCAACTCCTGGGTATATTACTGGGAATCGCAGCCCCTGTGTATATTACTGGGAATTGCAGCCCCTGTGTATAGTATAGGGAATAGCAGGCCCTGTTTATAGTATAGGGAATAGCACCCCTTGGGTATATCATAGGGAATAGCTGGCCCTGGGTATATTATTGGGAATACCAGACCCTGGGTATATTACTGGAAATATCAGACCCTGTGTATATTACAGAGAATAGCAGATCCTGTTTATACCATAAGGAAACCAGCTGTATGTATGTAACAGAGAATACTAGAATGTGTGTATATAGTAGCAGGCCCTGCATTTTTTATACTCTAGTTTGGTTATTTCACTATCAGATTCTCACTCTGCCGTTTCCTCAGCTTCTACTGTTCAGACAGAGCTGCTAAGTCCTACTGATGCTGTGTATGTTTAGTAACTCGGTATGTCACTGTCTCCCTGTGACAGGTCCTGGAGCAGCATGCTGATGGCCGCTGGAAGGGCCACATTCATGACAGCCAGAAGGGCACGGACCGTGTTGGCTATTTCCCCCCATCCATTGTTGAGGTGATCAGCAGGAGATCAGGTCAGTGGGTCATTCTGGTGGGTGATCTTCACACAAAGGACGGAGGAGATAGGGAACTCTCTTCTCCTAAAAACTGTGCATACTGGCAGGTCAACTAGAGCCTTCCAGACCGAGATCAATAGATTTTCTTTGACTAAGGGTATCAAGAGACATTGAGCAGAGGCGTATAATGGAGTTGAGGTGCAGATTAGCCTTGATCTAATTTAATGGTGGAACATGCCCAAGGGGCCGAATGGCCTCCTCCTGTTCTACTGTTTTCTATGAGGCTACACGGAATGTAAAGGTGAGTAAGTGGTGGACATATTTTATACAAATGGATGCTTACTGATAACTTCAGTATCCAAAGTGTTTGAAGGAAAGGTTTAGTCTTGCATCTTTTTCATTTCTGGGAAGACTGGTTCAGAAGTTTCAGGTATCTTAGTACACTGGAGTGTCCGCCTAGGTTCTGTGGTCAAGGATCTGGAATGAGTCTTGAATCCAGAACCTTCTGACTTGGAGCAAGAATGCTACCAACTGAGCCAAGCTGAGCCATGTCCATGGCACCTAGATAGTTACTATCAATGTAATGGTATTACAACCATTCCTAATCTTATACCTCAGGTTCACATCTGCGCACTTTCTAGCAGTTGATCTCTGGCTCTCTGAATAGTGTTAAGAAGCAGTAACTCTGGCTGTGACTAGCCAACTCAAACACTAGCATGTATAGATCCTGATCTCTTTGGCTGGATTTTCGCTACGGAAGTAGATAGCTCGAGTCGGGAAATTTCCCGACTCGGCAGGCCAGCCTTGGTTTAAAAGGCCCCGGATCACACGATTTTCATCCCGGGAAGGTGGGTATGGGATAGAGTCGGGCCCATCGACCTGGAAGTAGATCCTAGGTGGCCAAGGGGCTTGGCGAATGCGGGGTGGGCTGGTTAGACGGCCTGCCTTAGTTCTCTGGGGCTTTGCCTGGTTGTAACAAAAGCGGTTCAGCCCTCTAGCCCTCATCCCTCACTATCCCTCATGTCCCAAGCTCTGCCCATGGCCCTTCATACCCTCCATGCCAATTCATGTCTCCATGCCACATCCCATGGCAGCTCGTCAGTCCTGCACTAAATTGGTTCCTTTTCAAATAGACGAAAGTGTTGCATTTATGTAGAACCTTTCATGACTTCAGGACATCCCCATGAGTTTTACAGCAAATGAAGGACTTATGAAATATAGTCACTGCTGTAATACAGGAAACACAGCACCCAATTTGTGAATAGCAAGATCCCAAGAGAGAAACAGCATGGTCATTTACAGGGTGAGAGTGTGAGAGAAACAGCGTGGTCATTTACAGTGAGAGAGAGTGTGAGAGAAACAGCATGGTCATTTACAGGGTAAGAGTGTGAAAAAAACAGTGTGGTCATTTACGGGGTGAGAGTGTGAGAGAAACAGCGTGGTCATTTACAGTGAGAGAGTGTGAGAGAAACAGCGTGGTCATTTACATGGTGAGAGTGTGAAAAAAAGTGTGGCCATTTACAGGGTGAGAGTGTGAAAAAAACAGTGTGGTCATTTACAGGGTGAGAGTGTGAAAAAAACAGTGTGGTCATTTATAGGGTGAGATTGTGAGAGAAACAGCGTGGTCATTTACAGTGAGAGAGTGTGAGAGAAACAGCATGGTCATTTACAGCAAGAGAGTGTGAGAGAAACAGTGTGGTCACTTACAGTAAAAGGACCTTGGATTGGAAGATGTAGAATCCAGGTGGGTGGAGGTAAGAAATAACAAGGGGAAGAAGACACTGGTGGGAGTAGTCTATAGGTCCCCTGACAATAGCTGTGCTGTAGGAGATAAATCAGGAGATAATGAGAGCATGTAAAAAAGGCAGTACATTTATCATGGGTGACTTTAATCTTCATGTAGATTTGGAAAATCAAATAGGCAGAGGTAGACACGAGCAAGAATTCATAGAGTATATTTGGGACAGTTTCTTAGAACAATATGTAGGGATCAGGCTACCTTGGATCTGGTAATGTGTATTGAGGCAGGTTTAATAAATGATCTCAGAGTAAAGGATCCCCTAGGAAACAGTAACCGTAATATGGTAGAATTTAGCATTCAGTTTGAGTGTGAGAAACTTGGGCCGGAAACAACTGGAGATTTTTTTTGTCATTGTCTCAATGTTTTGGGGCAAGATTAAGAAGTGTGAAGCCTCTGTTATTGATAATTTAATGGTTTGCCTGACTGACTGTTTTATAGGGTTATAGGAACAACAATTTTTTTTCAAAGAACATTTCTGAATGGGTGTTTTTTTCTCATTTGCTGTTGTTATATGGCTCATTGGTTATGTATATAGTGCATACTGGGAGAATAGGATTGGAAGAGGTCTGAATTGGCATTGAGTTGGCAGGGGGCATGAGTTGGCATGGAGTGCATGAGGGGCCATGGGGAGTGGTGGGGGCATGAGTTGGCATGGAGTGCATGAGGGGCCATGGGGAGTGGTGGGGGCATGAGTTGGCATGGAATGCATGAGGGGCCATGGGGAGTGGTGGGGGCATGAGTTGGCACTGAGTTTGTATCAAGGGAAAATTAGCCTTGGTTTAACATCTCATCCTAAAGATGGCACCTCCAACAATGCAGTGCCCCCTCTGTATGGCACTGGAGTGTAAGCCTAGGTTCTGTGCTCAAGACTCTGGAATGAGTCTTGAATCTATAACCTTCTGACTTGGAGGCAAGAGTGCAACCAACTGAGCCAAGCTGAACATGGCACCTAGATAGTTACTGTCAATGTAATGTTGTTTCAACCATTCCTGATCTTATTCCTCACGTTTACATCTGTGCACTTTCTAGCATTTGATCTCTGGATCTCTGAATAGTGTTAAGAAGCAGAAACTCTGGCTGTGATTAGCCAACTCAAACACCAGCATGTATTGAATTATATTATCTGATTATTTATCTCATTGCTCTTGGTGACCATAAGACCATAATCATAGGAGCAGAAGCAGGCCATTCGGCCCAAAGAGTCTGCTCCGCCATTCAATGAGATCATAATCCTCAACTCCACTTTCCTGCCTTTTCCCCATAACCCTTAATAACAACCCTCAATAACAGAGGCTTCCCACCTCTTAATCTTGCCCCAAAACATTGAGACAATGACAAAAAAAATCTCAGAAAGAACAACTTATTATAATCACTTAATGATGTCAATTCAGCAAAGTCAACAATTCACTTCACTTGTCAAGACAGAATCCCTGCTGAGCTCCTGCTTTGGCCATGTGGGCTTCCAATTATCCTTATTATACATGCTTGGCTCAGAGCCCAGGCCAAAAAAGGTTCACCATTACCTGCATCCTTATCCCGCACTTGCAAATATTGCTGATTCCAGGAGTGGGGGTGGGAATCCGGGAATTGGGGCCCATCTGCCATTTTTAAAAGACTCCGGAGTTGTCCTGACTCCAGGAAAATCCAGACCTTTGATTATGCTCACTTTCTGAGCCATTTGGAGATTTCCATTTGAATTTCAGGCAATGGCACCTTCTACAAAGTGAATGTGTGTGCATTTCAGGCATGGACAATTTTAGCCTCAGTTCCGATGCCTGAGTGGCCTGTGATATTGCCACTCCATGCTCATGGTGGAAAATAGCCACTCAGGCAAGATAGAAGAGGGGTGAAAACACCTGTAGAACTGTATCCCAGCGAGGATCTGCACCTCCGGGAGAGGAGGAGAGAAATGTTGGGGAAAACTACAAATATTTGATGATTTCTGTGTAATCTGATTGACTGGGGAGGAGAGTTGATCCATTGGGATTGTAAATAGTGGGTCTGAATGGGAAGGGAATTGATCAATTAGGGTTGTGCAGACTAAGTTAAATGGGACGAGCTTTTGTCTTTTGCGATACCTTTCCGAATGGGAGACAGCAGTCATTGGGATTCAGTGCAATGAAATTGAATTGTAAGTGTTGAGTCCAGTGAATTTTGGACAATGGGAGTAAATGGAAAAATACTGTTGGTTTACTGAGATTTTGCAGTTGGACTGAATGGGAAAGGGGTAGGTTCATAGGATTGCTGTGTATTGGTAGCAAATGGGAAGGGCCATTCTTTTGGGATTCCTCTTATTGGGAATGAATGTGAAAGGGTTCTTCATCAGTTGAAATTTTATATGACAAGGGTGAATGGAGAGGGATTGATCCTTTGAAATTTTATATAAAAATCGATGGGAAGGAGGTTGGTCCATTGGGGTGCTATACAAATGATGTGACCAGAAGTGGGGAAGCCAGAAATCATACTGAAAGATGCAGATTTACAGAGCGTCAATGGCAGGACATTGGGAACAGGAGTCTTGATCACCTTATCAGTGAGTCACAGTTGTTGAGGATCTAAAGAAGGGTCATAAGGACTTGAAACGTCAACTCTGCTTTGCTCTCCACAGATGCTGTCAGACTTCTAAGTTTCTCCAGCATTATCTGTTTTCTCTCTGTTGAGGATCTATAATGGAATTAGTAAGGAGAAGCTGAAAAACCTTTTTAAGAAAATGAGCACAGGAGACAAATAAATGAAAATATTTCTTCACTTGGCAGGCAGACCAAAGATCCAGTTGAACCCTGACCAAGGCACTGGATGTTAGTTAAAGCCATTGATGAATGGAACAATTTAGTTCACTTCAAAGGTCTGGTCATGAAGTAGATGAAGTTCCCACACTGACAGGCACTGATTAGAAGGCGTTCAGCACAGACAATGCTTCCAAGGGAACTGCACTCAGTGGGATCATTGGAGCGTGTTCCTCTATGAAAAGGACACTGGACTGCCTGTGGCCCATGTGAAGTAACAGAGCCTTTTATTCACAGCAGGGTCACTGACAAAAGTAATGAGATTACATGGGGGAATGGAGTGTCTTTTGCAGATTTGAAAATGTTTACATTTCCAGTGAGGCATGAATACAGAGGTGAATATTTCCCTGGAAACAAAGGCCCTGGGCATGTGGGCTATGAGATTCCTCACATGGTGATGGCTTGAAAAGTAAACTCGATGATTACATGTCACTTTGAGATAATGAACTGAGGAGGAGGACAGGATGGGAATGCCTTTGATTTTCCATCTAACCCTCCCTCCTGGTTCTCTTCCCCACCACCTCCACTGAGAGAGATGTCTATTAAGGCTTTTCATTTTCATTGCGGGCCATTGATTTCAGATTTTATTTAGGGTCTTCCAGGACTTGAAGAGGTCGTCTTGCTTTACCTGGTCGTTCTCAGAGTTCTTAAAGGGGAAAGAATGTCTAAGCCACGTATATTTTTGCAGGACAAAAGCAAAATACTGTGGTTGCTAGAAATCTGATGAGAACAGAAAACATTGGAAATATTCGGGCAGCATCCATGCAAGTTGGAAGAGTTATGGATGTAACATATTTTAAGCCAGTACAGAGGCAGCCAAGATGGAGGAGGAACGAGCAAAAGAAGAAAACACCCAGCATCTTTTGCAAAACTCCAAAAACAGGTTCCTAATAGGTGACTCCTTTGTAAAGTGCAGGATAGACATTGATGAAGAGCACTATAATTGAATAAGCAGATAAATTGGCTCAGGTCAAAAGCATTAACCAGTGAACAAGAAATTTTCAATATGCAAATTCTCTCTTAGATAGATCCCAATAACCTTCCTTGTGACAGCACTAAGGGGGGCTTTAGAACTAAGCTACACAACCTATATTTCCCAGGGTTGACTCCCATTCTGTGATTAAATTAGCTGATCTCAATTGGCCTCAATACCTCTGGCTTCCTGCTTTTGATCATTCCTGCTCCAGCATGCACCTGTGTGGTTGTGGGAGGAGCTTAGGGCTAGGTTCACCTGTGATGCCCTTCATAGTTGAGCGCCTGCCAATGCTATCATGAAGAATGGTCACTTGAGTGAGGAACATGCCCAGCACACAAGGGACCATATCCTAGCAAGGCCCATGGCCTTCAGGAGATGATAGGAGAAAATTGGCCAAGTGACGATATTATAGACTGAAGTGTCATCGGACTGACAATACTGTGGAGAGTTGAGTAAAAGATGAAGGTCTAATCAGGTTGCTTGTTGTGCCCTCTTTGTCCATAGGCACCCTCACTCGCCACGCATCAGTGCCTCCCCATCAACGTCAGGGGTTCCTCAAGACCCACCAGAGTACCTTGACCTCCTCGCAAACAGACGATGCTTACCAGCTCTACCAACAGATGTACTCGCAGACACTGCCTGCCCATCGCACCTTCAACAATCCCGGCTTCAGCAGGAGCAATCACAACACTGACAGTAGTGAAAATTCCACAGGTAAATCAGGGTTCAGGCCAAAAGAAGGGGTGTGCCTTTATGTTCTCAAATTGTCTTCAGAAGAACTTCTTATTCAACAAACATAGAAAAGAACCTAGGAACAGGAGGAGGCCTTTCAGCCCCTTGAGCATGTTCTGCTATTCAATTAGATCAATGGCTGATCCCTATCTTAACACCATTTATCCACATTGCTTCAGTAATCCTTACCCAACAAAAATCTATCAAACCTGTTTTTGAAATTTT
Organism: Carcharodon carcharias; assembly: GCF_017639515.1. Lineage (NCBI taxonomy): Eukaryota > Metazoa > Chordata > Chondrichthyes > Lamniformes > Lamnidae > Carcharodon > Carcharodon carcharias. Next base: position 21,310,339 of record NC_054488.1, read on the forward strand.
CTAATGACCCCGAGCTCCAGATTTCCACTATCCTTTGTGTGAAGAAGTGCTTCCTGTATTACCCCTAACCAACCCAGCTTTTAAAGTTCTGTCCCCTTGTTCTGGACAGCCCCACCAGACAAAATATTTTCTCTCATATGAAATCATTCTGATGTGACTCAAACATGTTAATTATGGATCAGTATGTTGGGAAACCAGCAATCATAATCCACTCTACTGATTATATAAACTACAAAGCATATGTACATTATATGAACTGCACACCAAATTGTATATAAATATGTTTTTTGGCTATAAGCTGTTCACACTGTGTGTTCTGGAGCTTTGTGGTGAATTCGTGTTCCTGTCCAGTGCATCTCATGTGGCTTCAGCACTGAATGGCCTTTATATTATTGACCCATCACTTGCCATCGCTATGGCGACCACTCAAAACACTTCACTGCTGTCAGTCATGCTGTTTAACACTGTCTGCTATCTGCATTTAGTTGTTTGCCTTATGTATATATTCCCCTGTCCTCCACTCACCCCAGTATCCCCCACCATTAAAAGAAACCTGGCACAGTTAGTGCTAATGCCCAGCATAATGACTGGAGTTACAGTCAGTGCCCAGTGCTCTGTGGAGCTTTGCTGATGCCCCACAGTCCAGAGCTGTACCACAAACAGCCATAACATCACTGGGGAGCACTCTCCCCATTAAACTACTGACAGCATGATTCCACAAGACACCAGGAGTCGTTTTTGGAAGCTGCGCACCTAGTATGGAGTTTTGCTGCCCCTCCTGGCCAAGCTCATGCTGGACATACTCACCTATCCCAACTTTCCAACTGACAAAATGGATAGACAGAAAAACAGAAAAAAGTAGAGGGTGATGGTGGGGTGGCTTGAGTAGTTTTCTGCCTTAATTCTCAGCATATGTTCCTAATGGGTGAGGCCCAGAGTCTGGAGCAGTGTTTGCAAAGTCATCCTCCTCTGCTTCCCTATATTAACAGTGAATATTTGTATGGATTAATATAAGACTCTTACTTTTTGGGTCGTCTTTGAGAGCCTTGTGAGAGACATATCTATTTTTGCTTCCATTGAGAAACCTTGGAGAAGGACATTGCAAAAGACACATTGCCTGCTAACCGAATTGCCTACCCGATGTTCAGTAGCACATTGCTCAATCCTCATTGCCCTTTGCCCAAGACACCAACTAGGTTGAAAGAGTTGATGCACATCAGGAACTGGTGGTTAGAAAGACTGAGGGCAGTGCAGTCACAGGAAGGAATGGATATAAGATGGCTTATGATCATAAAATGAATACAAATGAGGAAGACCAATCGGCCATTTGAAATACATCTATCCAGAAAGATCTTGCCTCTCCATTGGGCATGTGATTGTTTCCTAAATTGTTCCAGGATCTTCTCATTCAATACTCTGCCTGGAAGGAATGTTTCATGGCAGCATCTACAGTAGTCTTCTGTTAACATCCAGCCTTTCACTCACCACCTGTCTCACCAAAGCTTGTCCACCATCTACAAGGCACAATTCAGGAGTGTGATGGAATACTCTCCACTTGCCTGGATGAGTGCAGCTCCCACAACACTCAAAAAGCTCAACACCATCCAGGACAAAGCAGCCCACTTAATTGACACCCCATCCACAGGCATTCACTCTCTCCACCACCGATGCACAGTGGCAGCAGTGTGTACCATCTACACGATGCACTGCAGCAACTCACCAAGACTCCTTCAACAGCACTTTCCAAACCCATGACCTCTACCATCTAGAAGAACAAGGGCAGCAGATGCATGGGAACACCACTGTCTGCAAGTTCCCCTCCAAGCCGCATACCATCCTGATTTGGAAATATATCACCGTCCCTTCACGGTCGCTGGGTCAAAGTCCTGGATCTCCCTCCCTAACAGCACTGCGGGTGCACCTACACCACATGAACTACAATGATTCAAGAAGGCAGCTCACCACCACCTTCTCAAGGGCAACTAGGGATGGGGAACAAATGATGGCCGAGCCAGCGACACCCACATCCTGTGAATGAATAAATAAATAAAGTGACGGTTGCATTTGCAGTGGTTTGGTGTTTGGTGGCTCTGCTGCAGTGATCACAACAACATGTTACATTTATATAGCACCTGTAATGTAGTGAACTGTCCAAAGGTTCCAAGGCATTATCAGACAACTTTTGACAGGAAGCCACATAATAAGATATTGAGACAGGTGACTGGAAGCTTAGACGAAGAAAGTTTTAAGAAGCAACTTAATGGGAGGAGAAAGAACATTTAAAAATTGCACACAAATACTGGATGTGTAAAGTGGAGTATGTCTAATGAGCAAATTCAGAGCTTGGGAACCTGGCAGCTGAAGGTGTGGTCACCAACAATGGAGCAAAGGAAATAGAGAACGCGCACGATGCAAAAATTGGAGGAGCACAGATATCATAGAGGGTGGAGGTAATAGAGATAGGAAGGGAGGAGGCTGTGCAGGAGTTTGAACACAGGAATTTACGATTGTGGCATTGCTGGACTGGGAGCCAGTGTAGGACATCGAGCATAGGGATGAGGGGTGAAGCAGGCTTGTCCAAGTTAAGATACAGGCAGCCAAGATTTGGATGAGTAAATGTTTACTGTGGGTAGAATGTGGGAGGAGGCTGGCCAGGACAGCATTGGAGTAGTTTACAAACACATCACTTCTTATCTATGGTAAGAAATGGCCTGACCAGTGTGTCTTACGAGTATTCACCAGCACAGCTTTCCACCAACACTCAATCAACCCAGATGCTGTTAAGCATCATACTTGCTTATTCCTGACCCTGCAGCGAGCTGGCTATAGACTAGAGCAGCAGTGGACATCCACTTTACACACCCAGTATTTGTGTGCAATTTTTAAATGTTCTTTTTGCCTAATTTCGGTAGCTCTCTGCACCATCCCAAACAGAGAGACCAAGCCCCTGAACTTTTCACCACTCCCTCTCCCAGTGCCAAGTCCCTACCCTGACTGTGACAGGCTGGCACCCAGCAATCTAAACTGCTGAACATAAACTTGGGTTGACACTGCTCTAGTCTCCCATCGGTGTACAACAATAGCTTGCATATATATATCAGGCCCTAAAGCTGTGGAATTCCCAGACAAAACCTCTCTCTGTCTATCTGTCTCCCTCTCTCTCTCTCCCTCTCTCTCTCTCTCTTTCCTCCTTTAAATCAACCCATAAAAATTTACCTTATTGACCAAAATTTTGGCCATCTGTCCTGATGTCTCCTTATGTGGCATATTGTCAAATGTAGTTTGATTATACTCCCATGAAGCACCCTGGGATGTTAGAACAAGTTAAAGAAAATTGTTTGCTGTTTAAATAGTGCACTTAAAGTAGTAAAATATCCAAGACACAAGACAGGAAAGTATTTGGACAAAAATTGACTCAAATTCAAAGGAGACAATGAGATAGAGCAACCAAAAGTTTTGCCAAAGAGATGGGTTTTAAGTAGGAGAGAGAAGTAGAGAGGCGGAGACCGTTATGGAGGGAATTCCAGAGTTGAGTGCAGCAGACAGCTGAAAGCATGACCACCAATGATGGGACGAAGGGGGTGGTGGATTCACAAGAGGCCAGAGTTGGAGGAACATGGAGGAGCCAGAAGGCCATATTGCGATCAGGAGCATTACCAACACAGTCACCACCATCCCCTCCCCCTTTCTATCCTCCAGCATGTGCAGTGCAATGGAGACCCACTCTATCCAGCTGTACTATCTTTACAATACTGACAAAAAGTTGCAGAAACCTGGTCCACTTAAAGTGCCAAGAACGCTCAAATAATGTCAATGTTTGGTGATAATTAACATGGAGAGAAGTCAAGTTATTTTGACACTAACCCCTGCTCCCTCTACCCACAACTCCTCAACCTCGCTTCCTTAGTTGGTTTCAAATTTATTGCAATCTTTTTGCATTCTGTCTCATCTTGTTCAATGGTGTTCTGTCTGCATCTCTCATTTCTTCAGTTATCTTTATTATATTCTACCACTCTGCCTATCCGTCTGTCTGTCTCTCTCTTCAATCAGAAGAGTAAATCACCTCCGTGTCCTTGTAGATGACATTGTCATGAGGATTGTACAAAGCTGTACAGACCAGAAGGTGCCTAAGAAAACGCTCCAGTAGAAGTTTCCTAACACTTGAAAGGGTCCCTTCTTGGCTTAATGTTATACTTAAACAGCATTTACAAGTATATGTGCTTGATATAATTTAGTACCAATTGATACAACAACAACTTGCATTTATATAGCACACTTAGCATGGGAAAATGCCTCAAGATGCATCACAGATTTAGTTAGAGCTGGACAATGAGCCAATGAAAGCGGGGTGATCAAAATTATTTTCAGACTCAATTCCCAGTCTATAGTGGACTTGCTGATCAGGCAGGTGATCCTCGGAGACAATAGTTGGCCTCATGACTCCTGGGCAGAATTGGCCTTGGTTGCGATTCTTCCATGTTTCTTGTCAGTTTTCAGTATCTGAGGTGGAGAATAGTCTTGGGAGGAAGCCTTTAGAGGGCAGCTTGTGCTTGTAGCCCAGATATAGGCAGGAGGGGAAAGAAAATAAAAGTAAAAAAACTGATTTGGGGCTCACAGTATTTCTGTTTTGCATGTCCTGTGTTCTTTTATATTTTATTCAAGTGTAGAGTCAGCCTCTGTTTATAATCAGCAGACACTCAGTATGTGGAACAGAATAGAATCGGTGCAGTATGGGTTGTATGGAGCTCCAGCTTCCTGAACTCAAGTCAGTTGTTTCTCAGCTGGGCCTACTCTGCCATGTTTTTGTTGCCATGGAAACAGTAGCAGGCCTCAGAAGCCACCCTGAGTGGCCTATTCCACATTTACTTCCATACTGCTTATGTCGGCCTTGGGTCTCCTGGCAACCCGTGGAATGTTGAATGCAGCCGCCTGCGTGATCCCACAACACGGAGAGAGGCTGATTTGCTGGTAATGCAACGGGGCCTCTGGTTTGCATTATTCTTGGTCTGTTAGGTTGCGATGATCACGCTTGCAGACCCATCGGTTCTTCTTATCTACGTTAGGGAAAGGCATGGACCGCATCTACCCAACAGTCCTGCTCTCCACTTCTGCTGAGGATATCTGGGTCCTCAGGCAACCAGATCCTGGTAAGCATCATGCTCGCCCTCTTGCTTAACCCCGGCCCCATACAACCTGTGATATACTTGAGTAACCCTGTTCCAGAGTCAGTGCTTCCTGTTAAATATTAAGAATATTTACTCCTTGCTTCTGCTCACCCTCCACCCAAAAACCCTAATGCTAATGCAGTGCAGAGTGGGATTTAATTCATCTGTTCCAGCTGCATCCCTCGTCCTCCCAAGCTTCCCTCTTTTGTGTCAAACAAAACCATCCTTGTATTGGAACCCCCTGTTTGCTTCCCAACCGTTCCCCTTAATGTCATTGATGTTTTCTTAAACCATAGTGAGGGAAGTACCAAGTCCTGTATCTCAAGGCACCACCGTTGTAGAGGGGAGGAGAGAAGATAAAGTTAGAAGTATTGGTTCTGAGACCCTGAGATTGAGCTGCAAAAGCATTTAGATGTTAGGAGGAAGGAAAGCTGGGGGAGGTGGGGTGTTCCATTGTTTTGAAGTCCTGGGAAAGAGTGAGTTAGCTGTTGCAGTTGCATCTTGATTTCAACACAAGGTGGAAAAGTGGAGGATGAGGCATTTGGGGAAATGAGAGCAGAAATTTCAAAGGATCACTGACCTTTCTGTGTCTATTCAGTCCAGCCTGTGTTTGAGCTGAAGTACTTGTACCTCCCCTGAGTGTATTGGACAAGATGTGATCTTGTTAGACAGCATGTCACTGTCGTATTTGGCTGCTTTCCTCCACTGGGCCCCTTCTGCATCATCTGCTCACACTCCATCCTTCAAAACAAAGCTTAGGTTTATGATCCTGGAATCTTTTACAAGGTTGAGCTCCATCTGTCCATTGATAAAATGCTCAAGTAGGAGTTTCCTAACACCGAGGTCCTTTCTTAGTGTAATGTGATACTCAAACAGGGTTTACATCTATATATATGCTTGATATAATTTAGGATCAATGAATACAACAGCAACTTGCATTGATATAAGCACACTTAGCATGGGAAAATGTCCTGCGATGCATCACAGAGTTAATTAGCCAGAGATGTATAATGTGCCAATGAAAGAGGGGTAACCAAAATGGCCACAGCAGCAGTTTTAAGGAGAATCTAAATGTAGCAGGTGGACAGTGAAGAGGCTGAGAGGTTTAGGGAGGAAACTTCACAGCATTAATCTTTGGCAGCTTAAAGCAAGGCTGCCATTGGTGGGCTGAAGAAAACAGGGTAATGGACAACAACATTTATTTAACACCTTCAATATGGTGCTTTAAAATAGTGTAATCAGACAAAAATAGACAGTGATTAAAAAGAGAATTTAAAGCAGTATGCTTTCCTATCTCAGAATGTCCCAAACTGCCTTGTATCTAATGAATCCTTTCTGATATGCAGTCCTGTTTGTTTCGTGGATAACTGAGGTGCCCAATTTCCACAAAGAAAGATTCCATAAATAAGAAACAGGATGAGGGAGCAGTTAATCTGTTTTAGATGTTAATTGATGGAGGAATATTGAGCAGGACATGGGGGAAACTCACCTTCTCTTCTTTGAATAGTGCCATGGAACTTGAAGGACCAGGTAGAGGCTAAGTATTTCATCTAAAAAGCCGGATTCTCTGACAGTGCAGCACTCCCTCAGTATAGAACCAGAGTGTAGATTATGTGTTCCATTTTCTGGTGTGGAGTTTGGATCCATTATGAGACAGAGGGATGTGGAGAAATGATTCCTGCATGTCTTGTCTCATGTCCTCAAGCCTATTGGCAGTAACCCTCGTCACTCTATGCCATTTGTACTCTTATTCAGCAGGTGACAGGAACAGCGTGGGCAGCACCGGCAGTGTAGGCAGTACTCGCAGCGCTGGAAGCGGGCAGAGCACAGAGAGTGGCAACGGACAGACTGCCACTACTGGCCTGGAGAACGGCAAGGTATGAAAGCACAGACTGATCCCGGTGCCAGTCACTGGCATTGCCCAGCAGCAAAGCTCTTATACCAGAATAAGGACAGGAAACAGGAAAAGAACAACTTAGCCCAGCAAGCCTGTCCACCTTTTTTGTAGATCCCCATCCCCACCTCCCAATAACCCTCAGCCCCTTTTCACTCCGTCAACCATTGTCGGGGGGTGGTGGGGTGGGGTGGGGTAGGGTGGGGAGGGGGATGTGTGGGAACCTCCTGAATTGGTTTGAGATTGGCGAACCCAGCTTTAAGGTTGCCCTCGATGTCTCTCCAGGGAACCCCTGACACCTGTCTCTGGCCCACATGTTAGCCCTCAGAGTCTGTGTAGTTCTCGAATCAGCTTTCAAACAAGGTATGTCTGCGCTCCCCAATTCCCAGTGTAATCCCCTCACTGACAACTTGGCTCCCTTGCCCCAAGCACCCCTCCCCCAGTCAGCCCATTTCAACACTGTTGTTGAACACATTCTGTTGGACCCACTTCTACTGCCTCCTGGTGTTTCAACTCTTCCCCATCCCCCTTCCACCCCCACCCCTTTCTCAAACTGCAGCAGGGTAAAGGAATCTGCTCCGAATCACAGTGCACCAAATGACAACTTTGCTGAATGACCTTGTTGCTGCAGGTGCAACTATGGCAATATGGGAGCAAAAATCTGAATTTCAGAACATTCCAGAAGTTTGCCCCCCACCCCCCACGCCCCACCATTCACTACCCTTCTCCTTCTTTCTCCCTCCTTCGCCCCCTCCTCCTCTCCCCCACTCCCCCTCTCTCCCCTATCCTCCCTCTCCCTGAAAACCACACACACACACAGGCAATCTAAGCTGCATGAAAGCCCGGAGCAGGGATTGGGAAAATTCCCAAAGGAATATATGTAATTATTACCTCCGCATGGAGCAATCATGTGCATGAGGTGGCCCGAAACTGGTTTTGGAGGATTTGGAGTTGAAACCTAGCTACAGGTGATTTGTGAGCCCTCTCGCCTGGATTTCTTCAGGGCCTAGGATGAGAAGGCGCCTGACACAGGGGCCATTGAGAACCTCATCCTTAGTCAAAACAATATAACAGTTTGGTGAATGGCTGAGATGTTTTGGTTGTTCTGGGTGGAAAGTTGTGCCTGAAACTCCCAGTAACTCACCAGTTCTATCAGCTCTAATATGTATTTTGATTTCTGGCAGGCTGTGCCCCCTGGTGGAGATCAGGCACATCAGCAGGTCTGCAAGGGCACAGAAACCCTTGGCAAACAGCTTGACCAGCCTGCAGGTAAGAGCCAGTCTACACCTCGTTTTCCACATGTGTGTCTCACTGTCAGCCTACAAATAGGCTTGAGTGCCACTCTGCATTGTGTTATAAATTCAAACTTTATAAAGAATGGCTAGTGAGTCTCTATACGCACACGCACTTGCTCCCACACAAACACACACAGGTATTCGCTCGCTCCCACTCCCACATGCGCTCCTGCTCCCACGCGCATGTATGCACAAGTACATACTGCAGAATAGAGGATCAGTAGAGGTCACTGGACAGAGCCAGGACTGTGGAAGAGTTGGCTCTTGAACCTCTTCCACCTTGTATTTGTTTCTCAGCACTCACTTGTGCCTATTGTTTGAACACCTCTGATCTAGACCTGGCACTGATGCTTGCCTGGGTCTGTCCTCTGAGAGTCAGTGAGAGCAGCAGAGATATAAATAGTGGCAAGAGCTGGGCTTCCCAGAGTCTGCGTGAGGAGTGGCTATCCACCGCCACTGCCTGTAACAAGGAGCCAGGCAGAACCCACTCTCAGAGAGAAAAATTAAGGTGTGACATCGCAGGGAAGCAGATAGATGATTGGCCAGTATTTCCTATTTATCTTATCTAAACTGGACAATTTCAATTGGGGTAAGTAGAACATTATTGAAATAATAAAAATACCACCACAGGCAGGACTAGAGACATTAATTAAAATTTAATCAGTAAATTAATTAATTAAAACTCTATAAAGATGGCTGAGCAGATGATTGTGTTGCAGCTGCAGAATGTGGGGCATCATGGAGGCCAGTGTGATCCAGGGCAAGCACATTTCCAGTGAGGAATTTCAGCTCAGAGTTATTGAGCTGGTGGCCAAGCTGCAAACACTCCACTGCATCAGGGAGGGTGAAAGTTACCCAGACACTTTATTCCAGGAGGCAGTCACACCCCTTCAGATAGGGTCACCTGATTTGGTCCTGGTCAGGAACAAGAGAGGGTGACTACGAGTGAGGCAGGTATAGGGATTGAAAAGGTAGAAGTGGAGGAGCCTCAGCCCTTGCAAATGTACAACAGGTTTAACGTTCTTGCAGTTTGTATGGACGAAAGAATGGGCTGCAGGGCGAATGAGTGAACTGACCATGGCACCATGGTACAGGAAGCCATTCAAGTTGGGAGGAGTAAATAGGAATGCAGTGGTAGCAGGGGACAGTACAGCCAGGGAGATAAATACAGTTCTCTCCAACCAAGAGCAAGAGTCCAGAAGGCTATACTGCCTGCCCAGTGCCATGATTTGGGACATTTGCTCTGGGCTGGAGAGGAATTTGCAGTGGGTGGTAAGTATCCAGTGGTCGTGGTCCACATAGGTATCAATGACATAGGTAGGACTAGGAAACAAGTTCTGCTTTAGTAGTTGCAGCTAGGGGCTAAGTTAAAAAGTAGAACCTCAAAGGTAGTAATCTCTGGATTATTAACTAAACCCACATGCAAATTGGCAAATCACAGAGGTCACAGCATCCATGGCTGACTAAGGAAGTTAATATCAAGTTGCAAGAAAAAATGTAGAATTCCGCAAATAGTAATGGCAGGTTAGAAGATTGGACAGAATATAAAGAACAGCAAAGAATGAAATTAGAATACAAGACAAAGCTAATTAGAAATATGAAAACAAATAGTAAGAGTTTCTACAGGTATTTTAAAAGGAAAAGAGTAACTAAAGTGAGCATTACTCATCTGGGGAGTGAGTCTGGGAAATTAATAATGGAAGATAAAGAAATGGCAGATGAATTGAATATTTTGAGTCTGCCTTCACTATAGAAGACACAAATAACATCCCAGAAATAATTGTAAATCAAGAGGTGAAAGGGAGGGAGGAACTTAAAACAATTACAATCATCAGGGAAAAGGTACTGAGAAAACTATTAGAACTAAAAGCTGACAGGTTCCCAGGTCCTGATGGACTTCATCCTAGGACCTTAATATAAGAGGCTGCTGAGATAGTTGATGCAAGGGAATGAATTTTCCAAAATTCCCTGGATTCTGGAAAGGTCCAGAAAATAATGAATGTAACTCCTCTAATCAAGAAAGGGAGGTGGAAGCTGGGGGTGGGGGGGTGGGGGGGTGGGCAGAAAGCAGAAAATTATGGGCCAGTTAGCTTAACATCTGTGATAGGGAAAATGTGGGGATATATTATAAAGGGGTTATAGCAGGGCATTTAGAAAATCTTAATGCAATTAGGCAGAGTCAACATGGTTTGTGACAGGAGAGTGTGGTTTTGTACAAGGGAAATTGTGTTTAACTAAATTATTAGAGTTCTCTGAAAGTAACAAACAAGGTGGATAAAGGGGAACCTGTAGATGTGATGTACCTGGATTTCCAGAAGGTATCTGACAAGGTACCTCATCAAAGGTTACTACGCAAAATAAGAGCTCATGGTGTAGGATGTAATGTATTAGCATGGACAGATGATTGGTTAGCTAACAGGAAACAGAGAGTAGGTATAAACGGGTCATTTTTTGAGTTGGCAAGATGTAACTAGTGAAGTTCTACAGGAATCGGTCCTGGGGCCTCAACTATTTACAATCTATATCAGAGACTTGGATGAAGGGACTGAATGTATGGTTGCTAAATTTGCTGATGACACAAAGATATGTAAGAAAATAAGTTGTTAAGAGGAAATGAGGAGTCTGCAAAGGGATATAGATAGATTAAGTGAGTACGCAAAAATTTGGCAGATGGAGCATAATGTGCAAAAGCTTGTCCACTTTGGCAGGAGGAATAGAGAAGCAGCATATTATTCAAATGGAGATTGCAGACCTCTGAGGAACCTGAGTTTCCTGGTACCTGAATCACAAAAAGTTGGTATGCAGGTAGAAAAAGTGATTAGGAAAGCAAATGGAATGTTGTTGATTATTGCAAGGGGAATGGAATATAAAAGTAGGGAAATTTGGCTACAGTTATGCAGAGTATTGTTCAGACCACATCTGGAGTACTGTGTGCAGCTTTGGTCTCCGTATTTAAGAAAGGATATAAATGCATTAGAAGCAGTTCAGAGATGGTTCACTTGACTGATACCTGGGATGGGGGGGTTATCTTAGGAGGGAAGCTTGGACAGTCTGGGGCTGTATTTATTGAAGTTTAGAAGTTTAAGAGGTGATCGTATTGAAACGTAAGATCCTGAGGGGACTTGACAGGGTGGATGCTGAATGGGTGTTTCCTCTTGTGGGAGAGATTTGAACTAGGGGACACAGTTTAAAAATAAAAGGTCTCCCATTTTAGATGGAGACGAAGAGAATTCTTTTCCCCTGAGGGGTGTGAGCCTGTGGAATTCTCGTCCCCAGAGAATGATGGAGGCGGGTCTTTGAAGATTTTTAAAGCAACGTTAGATACTTGACTAACAAAGGTTATTGGGGGCAGGCAGGAATGTGGAGTTGAGGCCACAATCAGATCAGCCATGATCTTATCAAGTGGTGGAGCAGGCTTGAGGAGTCAAATGGCTTACTCCTGCTCCTAATTCATATGTTTGTATGTTCCACTGTCACATCGTATGTGGGAAAGTATCACTCCTCAAATGTAGGAAACATGGCAGCCAGTTTATACACAGCAAGCTCCCACAATCAGCAACGTGATAGGAACTGCTCTGTTTTAGTGATGAGTTGAGGGAGGGATAAATATGGCCAGGACCCCAGGGAGAATGTTTCCACTCTTCTTTGATATAGTCTTTTATTCATCTAAGTGGGCAGAAGGAGCCTTGGTTTCATGTCTCATCTGAAAGACAGCACATCTCTGACAGTGCAGCATTCCTTCAGCACTGTGCTGGAGTCTCAATCTGGACTATGTGATCAAATCTCTGAAATGGGACTTGATGCAACAACTTTCTGACCCAGAGACTGGAGTGCTACCAACTGAGCCTCAGCTGACACCTTGTTTGAAGTCTAGGATTAAGTTACATTCACACTGCATAACAACTCTTCCCACCCAGTCCCAAACCACAGAGACAGAAACAATCTAGCAGTGTCTGTGGATCCAGTCCAGGCAATTGTATGAATGACTTATCCTTGAGACAGTAATTTTATTTTAAACAGATCTATTCATGTAAACATCAAAGCATTGTTATCACCTTCATCAGTAAATCAACCTCCATGCTCTCACGACAGGCTGGGCTGGGACAAGGAGCATGTGCATGGTTAATGGGTGAGTGAGCTTCTCTCACTGACGGACATGGTTTGATCATCTGCCAGGGACTTGACGTTCTCTACCACACCAAGAGTAGCCCTTTCCCCCTTCCGTCAACAGACTGTTCTATCTGATATATTGAAAACTCTGATTAACTGTTGCTAGCTGGGGCTTGTCTCAGGGGCAGATATGTGGCCAGTGCAGAGAGAGTTCCTTGTATTCTCTTATGTTCTTGAGTATTGTAGCTTCAGGTATTTTGATCCTTCTCTCTACACCTTCAATGTGGAATTCCTTCCCTCTCTCTGTCTTTCCTCTTGCTCCCATCACCGCCCCCACTCCCCCACCAACCGACCAATCTTTCCGTCCTGCACTCACACTAGGATTTTCCCCTTTCATCTTCCCTTTGAGTCTTTTCTCAGGATGTGGGCACCTTTACTGAGGCTGAGTGTTAGCTGGCTGAAAACCGAAGGCTTGGAGCAGGGAGGGCGGGCTCATTCTGCCTGTGTCGCTCTCCCACTTGCCACTGGAGCTGCCCTGGAACAAAGATTGTAGGTGTAGAGGTTGCCAACATTCCAGGATTGGCTCAGAGTCTTCAACAACAACAACTTAGAAATGAAACATCCCAAGGTGCATCACAGAGATATTATAAAACGAAGTATGACACTGAGCCACATAAGGAGATATTAGGTCAGATGACCAAAGCTTGGTCAAAGAGGTAGGTTTTAAAGAGTGTCTTAAAGGAGGAAAGCGAGGCAGAGAGGTGTAGGGAGCATGTGCCAGAGCTTTGGGTCTAGGCAACTGAAGGCACGATCACCAATGGTGGAGCAATTAAACTTGGGGATGCTCAAGAGGCCAGAATTAAAGGAGAGCAGAAACCTGAGGGTTGTGGGGTGGGAGGAGATTATAGAGATAGGGAGGGATTTGAAAAAAAAATAAGAATTATAAAATCAAGACGTTGCTTGACCAGGAATCTTCAGGAATTAAAGATCAACCTCTAAAATGCTGCTATGAGCAAAGCCCTGTTGGATATTAAGAGATGAGAAAAGGGCTTGTTTGAATGGGCAGAGTGGTTCATGGTGAGTGATCGTGAGGTGAAACCTCTAGGAATATGTACATCCAGGGTTGGCAGCACTTATGCAGGTAACAAAACTTGTCAATCTATCAGATAGAAATGCCTGCCAAAGGTTGGGAGAAAAGAGATAGGATAGACTCCACTCCATGAAACCATGTAATCCGGTCCTTGTTTTGGTATGATGGTCCAGATGTGTTTTTGAAAGGGGCTGTCTGGTCATTTTGAGATTGTAATCCAAGAAAGTCTGAATTATGAAATGTGTGTGAATCTATTTCTCATGTTCCTGGAGCTCATGCTGTGAAGGTGTTAATTGTTGAGGCCTTTGAAGTATTCAATGAATTTTCCTTATCAATAAAGTAAACCAGAATGCTAGCCACAATCCCACCCTCTCCCTCCACCCCATGCCCCTGCCTTGTTCCCAGTCCAATTCTGGACATGGCAGAAAGTGGATGTACTCTGACTGGGTACAGATTAACATTCTCCAATTTCAGTCTGAGCACCGGAGGGCTTTTTATCCACAACCAGGCTATTCCACCATCCTGACTGTGTACACAGTGTCAGAGGAACACAGTTTAGATTAGCTTCACTGCTGTTGAGTGTTAGAATGAGGGAGGGGGAGGGTAGGAGTGGGGGGAAGGGGCTTGTTAAACTACAGCAAGCCCTGCAGTGCTCTTGAGACTTCCTGGTGCCGGGATCACTGCTAAGTCCTGCAGATCGTATTTCAAAGATAAAAGACCATTTGAGTCAACAAGCGTGGAACAACCTTTCCTTTGACAACTGATGATATCACCTGTCCAGGTCCGCATTCCTCTCTCTTGTGCTCTCTCTCTCTCAAAGCAAGTTCACATTTCGCTTGTATATCTCGAGTGAGGCAGCATGAGTGAGGACTGACCTAAAACACTGAGCCTTGGAAAGAATTGTCAGAAATGTTGTTGTGGTGGATACTCGAACAGTCGAACAGTAAAGTAACCCTGGAAGGTTGCATCATGATGATTGGAGGTAGGGTGAGTCACAAGCCCTAGTGTTGCTAGGAGATATGACCAACCAATATGAGGTGGGGGATCCCCCTCCCTACCACCACCGTCTCAAGTTTAATTTTTAGACTAAAGGAAATTCAAGTTAGTATGTTTTGTTTTGAGATGTGCAAAGGAGGAAGAAGCTGAGAGATCATTTTTAAATCTACCTCTGATTAATAATCATTTTCTTCATTGGAAAAAATGGATTGAAGCAAATGTCTTCTGTGATGAGGAGAGGATTATAATAATGTTTAGGTTGTGCATTCAGAATTATCTTACTTTGGGAATTAAAAGAGGGAAAAAGCCCTGCTCCCTGGGGGGAGTGAACAGGAATGTAGCGGTAGTAGGGGACAGTATAGTGAGGGGGATTGACACTGTTCTCTGCAGCAAAGAACAAGAATGCAGATGGCTGGATTGCCTGCCCGGTGCCAGGGTTCGGGACATCTGCTTGGGGCTGGAGAGGCAGTGGGAGGGGGAGGATCCAGTTGTCGTGGTCCAAGCAGGTACCAATGATGTAGGCAGGACAGGGAAAGAGGTTCTGCATAGTCAGTACGAGGAGCTATACACCAAATCAAGTAGCAGAATCCCAAAGGTAATAATATCAGGATTATTACTAGAGCCAAGTGCAACTTGGCATAGGGCATATATGATTAGAGAGATGAATGTGTGGCTCAAAGCCTGATGTGGGATAAGTGGGTTCTGGTTTGTGCAGCACTAGCATCAGTATTGGGGAAAGCTGAACCGTGCTGGGATGAGCGTTCTTGCAAATCACAAAACTAGGGAAGTAGAGAGGGTTTTAAACTAAACAAGAGGGGTGAGGGATCAAGCTTGGGTAGAGGTAGCAATTCAAGGGGTAGAGTCGAGTAGGAGAGCAAAACAGTAATATGGGAAATGAGGTCAGGGAATGGACAGACAGGAAGGGACAGAGAGGAAAAAACCCAAGAATACAACAAGTCAAGACTAGATGTTACAATAATAACAAAAAGACAAAAACTGAATGCTCTATATCTGAATGCGCATAGCAAGCAAAGCAAAGTAAATGGATTGATGGCCCACATAGAAGTAATTAAATATGATCTGATAGACATGGCTCCAGGACGACAAGGATTGGGTCCTGACTATTGAGGGGTATGTGATTTTCAAGAAGAATAGGAAGCTAGGTAAAGGTGGAGGGGTAGCACTGTTACTCAAAGAGTGCATTGGTGCAAAAGTTAGAGATGACCTTGGTTCAGGAGATCAGGATGTAGAATCAGTTTGGGTGGAGATGAGGAATAGTAGGGGAAAGAAGTCACTAGTGGGAGTGGTCTACAGGCCCCCTAACAGTAGCCACAATGTAGGACAAAGTATATGAGAAGAAATATTGGGTGCTTCCGATAAAGGGACAGCAATAGGTGACTTTAATTTACATATAAACTGGAAAAATCAGATTGGCAGTAGTAGCCTGGATGAGGAGTTCATGGAATGCTTTCAAGATAGTTTCTTAGAGCAGTACATTCTGGTGCCAACCAGAGGGCAGGTTATATTAGACGTGGTGTTGTGTGATGTGACAAGATTAATTAATGACCTCAAGAGTAAAGGCACCCCTAAGTAGAAGCGACCACGATATGATTGAATTTTACATCCAGTTTGAAAGGGAGAAGAGTGGGTCTAAGACTAGTATTTTAAACTTAAATAAGGACAACTAAGTGGGCATGAAAGCTGAACTAGCTGAAGTGAACTGGGATACTAGGCTAGAGGATAGATCAATGGAGAAGCAGTTGCAGACATTTAAGGGGATATTTCAGAATAAGTATATTCCTACAAATAAGAAAAATTCTAAGGGGAGAACCCACCATCTGTGGTTAACTAAAAAAGTTAAGGAAAGCATCAAACTTAAGGAAAAAGCATATAGCTGCGCAAAGATGAGTGTCAGGACAGATGATTGGTGAGAATATAAAGAACGGCAGAGAATAATGAAAGGTTATTCAGGAGGAAAAATTTAGAGTATGAGAGGAAGCTGGCTGGATATGTTAAAAAGGATAGCAAGAGTTTCTACAGGAGTGTTGGTCCTCTAGATAGTGACAGTGGGGAGTTAATAGTAGATAATAAGGAAATGGTGGATGAAGTGGACAAATATTTTGTTTCTGTGTTCACCATAGAGGATACAAAAAACATCCCAGTAATAGCTGTAAATCAGAGGGTGGAAGGGAGAGGGGAATTTGATGAAAGTACAATTACTAGGGAAGTGGTACTGAGCAAATTGATGGAGCTGCGGGTTGAAAGTCTCCGGGTCCTGAGGAATTTCATCCTAGGGTCTTAAACGAGGTGCCTAACGAGGTAGTAGATGCACTGGTGTTAATTTTCCAAAATTCTGGAAAGGTTCCATCAGATCGGAAAGTAGCAAATATAACCCCTCTGTTCAAGAAGGGAGGGAGGCAAAAAACAGGAAACTATAGGCCAGCTAGCTTGATGTCTGTCATGGGGAAGTTGTTAGAATCGATCATTAAGGAGCTTAAAGCTGGGCACTTAGAAAAACTCAAGGTAATCAGGAAGAGTCAGCATAGTTTTGTGAAAGGGAAATCATGTTTAACCAAATTATTGGCGTTTTTTTGAAGGAGTAATGTGCGTTTTGGATAAAGGGGATCCTGTAGATGCACGGGGCGGGGGGGGGGGGCGGGGGGCGGTACTTGGATTTCCAGAAGACATTTGATAAGGTGCCACATCAAAGTTTACAGAAAATAAAAGCTCATGGTGTGTTGGGAAACATTAATGTGGCTAGAAGATTGGCTGGCTGGCAGAAAACAGAGTATGTAGAAATGGGTCTTTTTCTAACTGGCAGGATGTGATGAGTGGAGTCCGGCAGGGGTCTGTGCTGGGGCCTCAACCTTTTACAATTTATATCAATGACTTAGATGAGGGGAGTGATGACATAGTAGTTAAGTTTGCAGATGACACAAAGAAAGAATGTTGTAAAGAGGACCTAAGGAGGTTGCAGATGGATATAGATAGGTTGAGTGAGTGGGCGAGAGGGCAAAGATCTGGCAAATGGAGTATAATGTGGGAAAATGTGAAGTTGTTCACTTTGGAAGGAAAAATAAAAAAGCAGAGTATTACTTAAACTGAGAACTACTGCAAAGGTGCAGAGGGATCTAGGTATTCTAGTACATGCGTCACAGAAAGTTAGTATGCAGGTACAGCAAGTAATTAAGGCTAATAGAATGTTATCCTTTATTACAAGAAGAATTGAACATATAAGTAAGGATGTTATGCTTCAGTTATACAGGGCATTGGTGAGACCGCATCTTGAATACTATGTGCAATTTTGGGTCTCCTTCCTTAAGGAAGGATGTAAATGCTTTGGAAGCGGTTCAGAGGAGGTTTATTAGATTGACATCTGGAATGAGTGGTTATCTTATGGGGAAAGACTGACTGGACAGACTGAGCTTGTTTCCACTGGAGTTTAGAAGAGTGAGGGGTGACTTGATTGAAGTAAGATCCTGAACGGTCTTGACAAGGTGGACATGGAAAGGATGTTTCCTCTTGTGGGTGAGCCTGAACTAGGGGCACTGTTTTAAATTAGTTTAAATTGTTTTAAATTTAGGACAGAGATGAGGGGAAGTTTTTTTTCTCTGAGGGCTGAGAGACTTTGGAACTCTCTGCTTCAGAAGGTGGTGGAGGTGGGCCATTGAATATTTTTAAGGCGGAGATAGATAGATTCTTGTTAGACAAGGGAATCAAAGGTTATCGGGGGTAAATGGGAATGTGGAATTCGAAACACAGGCAGATCAGCCATGATCTTATTGAATGGCAGAGCAGGCTTGAGGGGCCGAATGGCCTACTCCTGCTCTTATTTCTTATGTGCTTATATAAATGCCGAAAATCTGAATAAGGCTCACAATTTAGAACAATATATCAGCATCTGATAAACTGGATTAGAATTCTAGGTGTGTCTCCTTCCTCTGAATTGGAAAAATGGGAAGATAAGGGAACACCTTCATACAGCAGAACAGAACCAGAGGAAAACGATAGATATCAAGAGTCAGGAATTCTGTCCCTTGTCACAGAGAATGGTTAATGGGTTAAATAACTGGCACATAAACAATTTGGAAAGAAGTTTAAGTGATGGACGATAGAGGAAGATAATATCAATGAGACAATGAAGAGATGATGGATAAGAGATGGTGGACAATGTTGTTAACATGGAGGGGTGAGTATGCGTGGAGTATTCCTGCCAAGAGCTTTATCGTCTCATCTCCCTGTATTTTAGCTCCCAGCTGACAACAGGGGAAATGGCCACTGCTTCTTTGAAGAGCTGGTGGAGAGTGACCTGGGCAGTCTGACTGTATTACTCCTCCCTGCCAAAGGTTGAAGACAAATGGGGATAGGATGCATCTCCAGATCAGGAGCTCATTGTGTGCGGGACCCTGACCACAAGCCAAGTCTGTGGCACAACTTAACAGACAGAGCTCAACAAAACAGACACCATGTCCCAACATCTGCCTGAAATCATTGTTACCGCTCTATTCATACGTTAGAAGAGCTCTGAGCTGCACACCAGGAAATAGGGTGCACAATTGCAGCATGGTTCTATCCAGAGATACTCTGACTGCACTCCCCATCAAACACTCCCAGGACTGGTACAGTATGGGTTAGATACAGAGTAAAGCTCCCTTTACACTGTCCCATCAAACACTCCCAGGGCAGGTACAGTATGGGTCAGATACAGGGTAAAGCACCCTCTACACTGTCCCCGTCAAACACTCCCAGGGCAGGTACAGTATGGGTTAGATACAGAGTAAAGCTCCCTTTACACTGTCCCATCAAACACTCCCAGGGCAGGTACAGCACAGGGTTAGATACAGGGTAAAGCACCCTCTACACTGTCCCCGTCAAACACTCCCAGGGCAGGTACAGTATGGGTTAGATACAGAGTAAATCTCCCTTTACACTGTCCCCGTCAAACACTCCCAGGGCAGGTACAGTATGGGTTAGATACAGAGTAAATCTCCCTCTACACTGTCCCCGTCAAACACTCCCAGGACAGGTACAGCACGGGGTTAGATACAGAGTAAAGCTCCCTCTACACTGTCCCCGTCAAACACTCCCAGGACAGGTACAGCACGGGGTTAGATACAGAGTAAAGCTCCCTTTACACTGTCCCCGTCAAACACTCCCAGGGCAGGTACAGTATGGGTTAGATACAGAGTAAATCTCCCTTTACACTGTCCCCGTCAAACACTCCCAGGACAGGTACAGCACGGGGTTAGATACAGAGTAAAGCTCCCTTTACACTGTCCCCGTCAAACACTCCCAGGGTAGGTACAGTATGGGTCAGATACAGAGTAAATCTCCCTTTACACTGCCCTCATCAAACACTCCCAGGACAGGTACAGTATGGGTTAGATACAGAGTAAATCTCCCTTTACACTGCCCTCATCAAACACTCCCAGGACAGGTACAGTATGGGTTAGATACAGAGTAAATCTCCCTTTACACTGTCCCCGTCAAACACTCCCAGGGCAGGTACAGTATGGGTTAGATACAGAGTAAATCTCCCTCTACACTGCCCTCATCAAACACTCCCAGGACAGGTACAGCACGGGGTTAGATACAGAGTAAATCTCCCTCTACACTGTCCCATCAAACACTCCCAGGGCAGGTACAGTATGGGTCAGATACAGGGTAAAGCTCCCTTTACACTGTCCCCATCAAACACTCCCAGGGCAGGTACAGTATGGGTTAGATACAGAGTAAATCTCCCTTTACACTGTCCCCGTCAAACACTCCCAGGGCAGGTACAGTATGGGTTAGATACAGAGTAAAGCTCCCTCTACACTGTCCCCATCAAACACTCCCAGGACAGGTACAGCACGGGGTTAGATACAGAGTAAATCTCCCTCTACACTGTCCCATCAAACACTCCCAGGGCAGGTACAGTATGGGTTAGATACAGAGTAAAGCTCCCTCTACACTGTCCCATCAAACACTCCCAGGACAGGTACAGCACGGGGTTAGATACAGAGTAAAGCTCCCTCTACACTGTCCCATCAAACACTCCCAGGACAGGTACAGCACGGGGTTAGATACAGAGTAAAGCTCCCTCTACACTGTCCCCGTCAAACACTCCCAGGGCAGGTACAGTATGGGTTAGATACAGAGTAAATCTCCCTTTACACTGTCCCCGTCAAACACTCCCAGGGCAGGTACAGTATGGGTTAGATACAGGGTAAAGCACCCTCTACACTGTCCCCGTCAAACACTCCCAGGACTGGTACAGCACAGGGTTAGATACAGGGTAAAGCACCCTCTACACTGTCCCATCAAACACTCCCAGGGCAGGTACAGTATGGGTTAGATACAGAGTAAAGCTCCCTTTACACTGTCCCCATCAAACACTCCCAGGACAGGTAGAGCATGGTTAGGTATGATTTATAGAGTACCTTAATCTGAACCGCTGAAGAATGTATCTACTGTATTTCATTTTCTGTATCTTCTTTATGGTTTCTCTGAATGAAACTTCCTATATTATTGCGGTTTGTGTCATATAATGAACAGTATGGGCTTTGGATTTGTGCTATTTAGAACTGGATTGAGGCTAACATTCATTCCATTTGAAATTATCAAGAAATAGAGAGTCTTTCATACCATCAGCCTGGAATGGAATCAAGAACCAGAGTCATGGTTTTTGCTCCAACCCGATACTGATTTAATTCCAATTTGTTGATAGGGATGCTAAGACATCAAACCTTCTCAAGCTATATGTCTGGAGAACAAGGATACTCACAACAGTTTATTCACCCCGATCAGCTCCTGGAGGGCAAGGTAAGATTAAAGGTAATGCTCACACTGAGGAGTAACCTGTACATAGCAGTGATGAGTTTTAATGGTTGTTAGCGATGACGTTAAATAGGCAATAGTGGTGAGTTTAATGGGTTTTAATGGTTACTGGTGATGGGTTTTAATAGGTATTGATGATAAGTTTCAATGGGTATAAATTTCCCCAAATTCTGGGCTGAGGTAGAAGAGACATAGAATTGTCATGTCAAGTCTCTGCCTCTCCTACTCCCTCTCCACCCTCTGTGATTCTCCTGAACCTGTTTCTTTTGCCTGCACCCAGGATCCCTGCTGATCAAAGCTAGCAGGGGGTCTAGGGGCAGGTGGAAAAAACAAAGACAAGAAATCTTTGTTTTTTTAAAATCTGCCTCACTTCACTCCCAAAGGTTTCTGCCACATAGGGCTTGGCAACTGCCAATCTCCATCATTAGCCAAAAGACTCAGCATCAAAGACTTGGAGCCTCGCAGGCCTTCAACTGCATTTGCATTTACTGGGCAGTGTTTAGGCTCCAAGCTCAGTCAGAGAACATGGGCGTGAGACTCATGGGTTTGGGCCTGGACATGAGCCTGGGCTTGGGCCTTGGCCTGAATTAAGACCTGAGCCTTCCTTGGGCCTGGGTCTGGGATGACTGGAGTTTCACCAGATGAACAGTTAACCGTGGTGTGGTCGTCATCTCATTGGATCAGTAATCCAAAGACCTGAATTAATAATCCAGAGAAGGTTAGTTTACATCTCATTGGTATTTTGAGACCTATAGAGGCTAAGGAAAATCTACCCTACTTTTTTTCTGGAAATTACAGGGTAGATTATTCAATGTTGTGCCCGTTGGAGAGTTGACTGGGAATCAAACAGTTGAGACGACATGCTCTGCTCCCCTTTCCCACTGTGCCCCATCTATGCCACGGAACAAGGAAAGAATGACTTGCATTTCTATTGCGCCTTTCACACCCTCAGAATGTCCCATCCATTTACACCAGTGAAGTACTTCTGAAGGTTAGCTACTGGTGTAATGTAGGAAATGTGGCAGCCAAAATGTGCACAGCAAGCCCTCAGAAACAGCAATGTGATCATTATCTGTTTTAGTGATATTGAGAGATAAATAGTGTCCAGGACACCAGGGAGAACTCCCTACTCTTCTTAGAAATAGTACTGTGGGATTGTTTACGTCTATCTGAGCATTCGTCAGTACTGCACCGGGGTGTCAGCCTATATTTGTGCTCAGGTCTGTAGAGTTTAAGTTGAACACAGAGGGAAAGAGTGTCCTGGAAATTTATGTCAGCATATGTGACCACCTCACTGCGTCCTTTAAGGGCTTGCTGCACACATGGCATACAAAAAATTATTATAAAGAGTTAACCATGTGAAATTGAGAGATGTCAGTCCGCCTTTCCTGCAATCCCCGATTCAGTGGTGCAACCCAATCATGCATCAAGATGGTGCAGTTGCCAAGAGAAAGTATACAGAGACCTTAACAAACGTGTGTGTATAACTTGCAAATTAATTACATTATAATTCAGTGTGAGAAGTTACATTTGGTAGGAGAAACAAATGGGCCACATACTCCTTGGAAAATAAAAGTCTAATTGGGATACAGATACATAAATCATTAAAAATAGAGAGACAGGTTAGCAAAGCCATAGAAAAATAGAGATAAAGCATCGAAGTTCATCTCTAGAGAAATAGAATTCAAGAACAGAAATGTTACATTAAACTTGTATTGAACATTGGTTATATTACGAGTATTGTTCACAGTCCTGGGCTCCATATTACAAAAGGAATATAGAGGTACTGGAGAAGGTGCATTAAAGATTTACACAGATGATACCAAAACCGAGAGTTTGAACTATCAGGGTTGATTCAGAGTTGGGCTCTTTTCTCCAGAAAAGGGAAGACAAGGGGGTGACCTGATAGAGGTCTTTAAAATTATGAGAAGCTTCAATAGGGTAGACACAAAGAAGATGCTTCTACTTGTGGGGAGCCCAAAACTTAGGAACCTTAAATACAAAACATTAATAAATTCATAAAGGAATTCAGGAGAAACTTCTTTACTCAGAATAGTTAGCATGTGGACTTGCTACCGCATGGAGTGGTTGGTGCAAAAAGCGTAGATGCATTTGAAGGGAAGCTAGATAAGGACATGAGGGAGAATGGAATAGAGGTGAAGGAATAAAGGTGAGATGAAGTAAGGGTCATCTGAAGGTGAAAGGAAGAGGCTTGTGTGAAGCATAGAACTTGTTCATCCCAATGGTCTGTTTCCATGCTGTAAATTTTATGTAAAGATTAATGCAAATCTTGATTTGTTAAGAGGTTATTTAATCACTGTCATTTCAACATTAACCATCTGTTGGAGGCCTGAACTCTAAACCGATTAAAGCCTGAGCTTGTCTTGATTGGTTTGACCCTTTCCCCTCCCAGTGGAATGCTGGGGTAAGCACATGTGGCCTATGTAAAAAAAAAGTAAAGAATTTCTTCCACTGGGAACATGGAGCTTCCTTGGCATCTGTCTCCGGCCTGGTCTTTGTGCAGGAATGCCTGGAATGGCCAAGAGTCAGATTCCAAAGCAACTGTGAGATTGGGGACATTGCCCTTCTACTCTGGGCTGGCCTGAGACCAGGCAAGTGCAGTCAGAGAAGGGGGGGTCCTCCGTGTGGAAACCTGGAGCATTAGAACACACTAGGTGTGAACCACAACTCATGTATAAACAATCACACACACACATATTGATACACATGTATCTAGACACATAGAAACATGCATACAGATATATTTAAGTATATATTAATTTACCTTTACCTACACAAGTACGTACTCAAAATTATCTGTACACATCCTTGCCCATGTGTGTGGCTGTATTGGATTTTTTGAATAAATGTTTGAGTCTTTGAAAATCTTATAAACCCACTGGGCTTAAAGAGGCCACTTTGAAACAGGTCATATCCAAACAGTGACCTTTATTCTGTGGGCCATCTATTGGTTGGTAGTACACCATATGAGTGGACTTCAGACAAAACTGCAGGGAAAGACCTGAAAAAAATCCAGATTACTAAGGCCTTTCCACAACACTCTGTCATGCTGAATCCAATATATAAACTCAGGAAAATCTACTTATCTGTCTCCGATTTGTTAATAGGATCCAAGTCAGTTGGTGAAGTCAAAAGCAAGACAGAGATGTTTCTCTTTATTGACTTGTTCAGTCTTACAGCCTCCTCCTAGTGTCTAAACCCAGTATCCCAGCTATCCCCTATTTATATGGTCTCAAAGACATTTAATACCCATGACCTGTTTCTCTTAATGTAATTGACATTAACAAACGTTAACAACGTAATTGACAAGACATTGTCACAATTTTCCCTTTTGTTCCTGGAGGCCCTGACTCTTGTTGGGGTTTGAATCCACAGCCTTCCAATAACACTATCAAGGAAGCATTCGTTATGTGTACATCTGAACAATGACTGTCAACAAACTATTTTCATGAGGAGGTATCAGAGCCGGGCCGGATTCTATCCTCGCAAATCCAAACTCTTTGTCACCAGTCACTGAGCAGCACTCAAGTATCACCTGAGTGCTCTTTCTTTGCCTGGCCTAGGAATTCAGAGCCAGTCTTAGTGCCACGATAGATGTCTTGGCTGGCATCAATTAACTCAGCACTTTGCAACCACCCCCCCCAATCCATCGGCAGCCCATATCCGAAAAACATGAATCTACTTCCTCACTACCCGCCCCACCCCCCTCCATTATTCACTGACCAGAGCAAGACAGCACATCTGCAACCCCAACTTGGAAAATTTACCTCAAATTGTGGATCCTTTGTGGAAAGCTGTTTCATCCAGAATAATGCTGTGCCAATGAGTCTCGTGAGTCAGGGAGAGATAATCATGCGAGGAAGAATCTTTTATTAAACTTCAACTGTTTTTGTAGATTCTTGTCAATTGAACACGGCAGTTTTATGCCAATGTATATTTTTGCAGATGTCACTGTGACTCTGTTGGTTGTGGTAACCTTGCTCTATTTACACTCCCTGTCTCTGCAGGATGCTGAAGCTATCTTTAACTGGCTGAGTGAATTCCAGCTTCAGCATTATACAGCCAACTTCATCAATGCTGGTTATGATGTGCCCACCATCAGCCGTATGACCCCTGAGGTGAGTACCAATCGGCACCAAGCTGCTGTTTGCTGCTTGGCAAGGCTCATGATCATGTTTTTCTGAGCCGTTCTTGCACAGGTATTTTCTTCTGATTGCACTGAAGAGCCTGCGGTGAAGGGCCAAAGCCCACAGCATTGACCATGGCAAGATTCAGAAGAAGATAGAATTGTATAGCAAAGGAGGAGGCCATTTGGCCCATCATGCCTGTGGCTGGCTCTTTGAAAAAGCTATCCTATTGGTTCCAACTCCCTCTGCCTTTCCCTGTTTTCCTTTTGGAATTCTTATCCAACTCTCCTTCTGAATGCTGTGAAGGTGATGTTGGAAAATCGAGGCTGTATGGTGTCAGATTTAGATTTTTAAGAAGCTGAAGGTGATAGGGGGAAGGATGGACTGGGAGTTGTGAGACAAAATGAGATGGAGTAGGAGACCTTGTGATGAGTATTGATTGAAACATAATAAAGATATAAGATGAAAAGCATGTCAAATTGAGTATTTTCATAGAATCACAGAGATTTACAGCATAGAAACTTGCCTTACAGCCCAATAGGTCTATGCTGGTGCTTTTATGTTCCACACACGCTTCCTCCCATCCTAATTCATCAAACTCCACTATGCCGTGGCATAATGATGGGTAATCCAGATACCCAGGGTAATGCTCTGGGGACTCCAGTTCAAACCCCACCATGGCAGATGGTGGAATTTGAATTCAATAGGAATCTGGAATTAAAAGTCCAATGATGACCATGAAACCATTGTCGATTGTTGTAAAAACCCATCTGGTTCACTAATGTCCTTTAGGGAAGGAAATCTTCCTTACTTGGTCTGACCTACATGTGACTCCAGACCCAAGGCAATGTGGTTGACTCTTAAATGCCCTCTGAACAAGGGCAATTAGGGTGGGCAATAAATGCTGGCCTTGCCACTGACACCCACACCCCATGAATGGATAAAAAAGAATTTGACGGGTAAAGAAGTTTCTTCTGAACCCCCTACTGGATTGATTGGTGACTATCTTCCTAATTTTTGGCCTACTGTGCAGTACCTCCAAGTGTGATCATAGCTGATGTTTTACTTAGGAGGAAGAATAGTTCCAAGGATCGCTGACCATTGTAATATTGGTTAGACAGAGAGAAGAACATTAGGTTTTTGGTAGAATGAGAGGGAAAGGTTGGAAGCTGGAAATAGGAGAGGGATCGCCGGGCACCCCCGGGGTTACGCTGCGGCCTAGTTAGTGTTGTGACTCCAAGTGCTAGGCATCATCGTAGCCTGACAGGGCACATGCTCCCTCACAACCCCATTTGGTCTTCAAAACTGTGGGAATGTGCCCGGAGGGTGACACTTGCTGCCTTAGCTCGCGCATCCACCATGACAGGAAAACCATTGGGTGTGGAATGAAGATCCTACACTGAGTGGGGTGGATTCTCAGCCCTGCTGTACCCAGTAGTAACAACTGACATGATCCTGTGTACAGGACCTGACAGCAATCGGAGTGACAAAGCCCGGGCACAGAAAGAAGATTTCCACCGAGATTGGCAAACTGAGCATTCCAGAATGGCTTCCTGACTACAAACCGGTAGGTAATCTGCATGTACTAGCAACTGACCCTGCCCTTTCCCACTGTAGTTTGCATTGAGTTTTTTTTTGCTGATTTAGCTAATTTAGGAAGGGATCCGGCAGCTCCACTGTCTGAGGTTTGAGCAACTCATTAACCAGGAATACCTCCCTCACCCACACTGCTTCTGTACTCTATATCAGAGAGTGTGACTCCCAATCCTATCTCCCAGAAAGGACCATATATAACTGTCTCTTGCAGCTCATGTGATCTTCAATATCCTGTTTTTAAACTTTGATAACCAGTCATTGGCTGTTAATGGGACTCTGTGTCTGTACCTTTAAATAGATAAGTAACTTCAGAGACTAGCTGTATTATCTGCACTACAAATTAAGAACGTCCAATGTGATTGGCTGAAATTCATTGCTAAAATGTAATTTTTTTTCTTGTTTCTTCTTGTGAAGTTGATGCTCATCAAGGTAATGGCTGTCAGCGCTGGGAAATGAGCAGGTTGTCTATCATGGCTCCCAGTGTCAGCTCCAAATATTCCCAGGACAGGTACAGCATGGGTTAGATAGAGAGTAAAACTCCCTTGACACTGTCCCCGTCAAACACTCCCAAGACAGGTACAGTATGGGTTAGATAGAGAGTAAAACTCCCTCTACACTATCCCCATCAAACACTCCCAGGGTAGGTGCAGCACAGGGTTAGATAGAGAGTAAAAGTCCCTCTACACTGTTACCATCAAACACTATAGAGAATAACCCTCCCTCTACATTATCCCACCAGGTCAGGTACAGCAAGGCTAATCACCATAACTTGCATTTATTTAGCATCTTATCACATTTCTCAGGATATCTTAAAGCACTACAAGTTCAAACAGGCACTTTTTGAAGTGTAATTACTGTTGTTTTGTCAGTTTGCTGTAGAGTACAACTCCCTTTGCACTAGATACATACAGCCCCCACCCTCACATGGGCACCCACCACTGCACAAATATGAGAATTTGCCATTTCCGCCTTGGGTGAAATCACCAATTGCAACCAAACTAAAAGACAATTTTATTTACACCTATGGATTCATAACTACTAAGAACTAAGTTGAGTCTTCACAGAGCAATCTCATGCAGGAACTTACTTTACCTTGCCTTTCTGAATTGGTTTGAACTTAGGTCTGAGAGTGTGAAAGGGTAGTGTCTGACCTACTGCACTGCCAAGTGACCCAGGGCATTCTCTCAAGAAGCATTTGATCACGTCTGACAGCCCCCCTAGCCCAAGGCAGAGCCATTCTCTCATGCTGTGGTCTGGAACTAAACCACATGAAGTAGGAAGATCCAGATTTAACCTGTTTGTGCCGAATTAACTGAGGTCAGCCAGGAGTGCGACAGTTGGAGGCAGTTCAGATAAGGTTCATAAAGCTGATTCCTGGGATGAAGGGGTTGTCTTAAGAGGAAAAGTTGAGGAGTTAGAGTCAATATTCATTGGAGTTTAGACAAATGACGGTGACCTTATTGAAACATGTAAGATCCTGAGGGGCCTTGACAGGGTAGATGTTTCCTCTCATGGGGGAATCTAGAACTAGCGGGCAGTTTCAGAATAAGGGGTTTCCTTATTTGAGATGGAGATGAGGAGGAATTTCTCCTCAGGGAGTTGTTAATCTTTGGAATGCTGTACTCCAGAGAGCAGTGGAGGCTGGATCATTGGACATATTCAATACTGAGTTGGACAGATTTTTGATTGACAAGGGAGCCGAAGGTTATGGGGGACAGGCCGGAAAGTGGAGTTAAAGCCACAATTATATCAGTCATGATCTTATTGGGCAGTGGACCAGGCTCGAGGGGCCAAATGGGCTACTCCTGCTCCTATTTCTTATGTTCTTAGTTCTGTATTTAAAAGCTCACACCCACTGAAACTGGCTTTGACACTGCACAAGCCCATTCCATGTAGCAGTGTTATCTAACAGTCGAAAGTGCTGGAATATGCCAAGAATCTTAGGGCTGTGCAGGGGAAAATCAGGCTGGGTACCCATTACCAAATCAGTATCCAGTGACCCCTTCTGGAAAGCTCACAATGGAGTGAGGGTTAAGTTTAGGGCTGTGATGCCTCCAGTAGTCAAACAGCCTGTTGCCACATGGGCACAGTCATAAAGAATGAGCAAGGTAGCAAACGGCACCCATGTCACTGCACCCCTGGAAGACAGGAGTCAGTTGCGGGAGAAGGGCTTTCCACAGATCTCAATGTACAGAGAGACGGGAAGTTCTTTAAAGTGTTTTGCTCACTTTTGTTGACTCTGTTTTGTAGGTGGATCTGTTTGAGTGGCTAAGCGCGATCGGCTTGCCTCAGTACCACAAGAAACTGGTGGATAATGGGTACGATAGCATCAGCTTCGTAAGTGAGATCACCTGGGAGGACCTGCAAGAAATTGGGATCACACAACTGGGTAAGAGTGACTTTCATCCTGCCGCTGTGTGGCCTGTGCTGCTTCTGGACCTCCATTTGAGAGATCAATTGGATTACACTAATACCCTAAAGCATTCTCCCCGGGCTAGGAAGGGTAAAACCTTCCATGTTTCCTCCTACAAAGTGCACGTGCACAGGATGAGGATCACATCTGATGCTCCCTGTAGAGTCTAGAACCAGGGGCCACAGTCTCAGGATACAGGGCAGGCCATATAGGACTGAGATGAGGAAACATTTCTTCACTCAGAGGATGGTGAACCTGTGGAATTCTCTACCACAGAAGTCTGTGGAGGCCGGGTCACTGAATATATTCAAGAAAGAAATTGATAAGCTTTTAGATATTAGGGGCATCAAGGGGTATGGAGAGAAAGCGGTAAAATGGCATTGAGACAGAGGATCAGCCATGATCATAATGAATGGCGGAGCAGGCTCGAAGGGCCGAATGGCCTAACCCTGCTCCTAGTTTCTATGCTTCCCCATGCTCACAGTCTATGCTGACATGTAATGATCATCTGGCTGAGGTTCAGAGGTTGACTGCAGTCTGTGGGGGAACGTAACCCTGCTTTATTTTTATCAGCAGCTTCAGGAAGGGCAGGGAAGAAAGCCGGGAGTTCAGAGTCTTTGTTTGAATGACTGGTTTGTGTTTCTGCAGGACATCAGAAGAAGATGATGATTGCCGTGAAGAAGCTTGTGGATGTGCAGAAGGCTCTAAATCAGGCGGAAGTGGAGGCCAAGACCGCGACGCTTAGGCGCAAGACGCCCAACGCGCTGGAGATTGTCACCATCGAGCCCTCGCAAGGTGAGAACGGAGAATGCCAGTCTCCTCAAACGCCAAAGATGCTAACCTTCCAGGATAGTGAGCTGAGCCATGAGCTGCAATCTGCCATGTCCAACCCTTGCTACAATTGCCAGGAAAGCCTCGTGATGAAGCAGGTTGGGGCCATCTCCCGGAGCCAGGAGAGCATTGGCATCCGATCCCGAGGATCTGGCCACTCCCAGGAGAATGTGCTCGGGAAGACCAAGATGGACAGCAAGTCCCAAGAAAGCCTTGGCAGCGGAGATGGGAGCAGCAGCAGTGACAGCAGTGGCAGGACCACATTGCTCCCCTACTTGAGAGATGCTGCGCCAGTTCATATTGTTGGGCCACACCAGGAAAATGCAAACGGTTTGGGGCACAGCGTTGGAGGCAGTCCAAGTAAGGAGAGAAATGGGCCTGATGGGCGAGACCATTACCAAAGGCCTGTGCTACAGAAGGGTACTCCTGTGTCGAACCCGATGAAGACACTGCCTTCTCAATATCCACTTCCTCCGTCACCAAACTTCACCCCACCTCATACTCCAAGTAAAGGGAAGACAGTCCAAGCCTTTGTGTACCCACAGCTGCCCGTCAAAGGCAAACCATTTTGCTCAACACTGGAACCCTCCAAGCAGCAAAGCTCAAAGCCCATGACCCACATGCCAGGGAACCAAGGCTTTGTCTACCTCCACTCACATTGCAGCATCACCAACGGAGCTGTGCCAGATGATGGACCTCGCCTGAACCCTGTGGTGCTGCCAGGCGCTGTGCCAATTATCCGCTGTCCAGTGCCCGGCAAGGAGCTAAACGGAGACGTTTTCAGGCCAAAGAAGCGCTCACAGAGCTTGAACCGCTACGCCATGTCAGACGGCGAGCCAGAGGAGGAAGACACAGGCACTGGGGCCGTCAGCTCATACGCCACCCTCACTCGGCGCCCAGGGCGCAACCAGGTCTCTAAGGGCCAGTGGCCAACAGACAAAAACGTCAACCGCAGCCAGTCATTTGCCATTCGGGGGAAGAGAAAAGGGCCCCCCCCACCTCCACCCAAGCGCCTGAGCTCCGTGTCCAACTGCCAGGGGCAGGAGGCTGAGCAAGAGCCAACCTCCAGCTCAGCCACCGTCCCCCAGAATGCGCCTGACCTGGTAGACGGGCTGCCCGTGCAACAGGAACCTAGTGAAGGAGCGGCGAGCAATGGCACCGGAAGCGTGAGGAGCATTGCTGCCAAGTTGGAAATGTCCAGCAACCCCGGAGGCCAAGCCAAACCTCTGACCCCACCGAAACCTTCCAAAGTGGAGAAGAGGGAGAACCAAGAGGCTGTTCCCAAGAACCCCGAACATTGTGGAGCTAGCTCCGTACCAACCAAGGCAGTGGTTAGACCGCTAGAAAAAGCGAGAGACTCTGCTAACCGGCGACGCACTTTGAGTGAGCCGGGAGTCAGCTTAGAGACAGACGCAGTTGCTGAAGCTTTCAAACCTGATGGGGAGGAGACAAAGTCGGACGCTGAGGATGAGGCCAAAGTTGGCAGAGGTGATCTCGAGGCCTCCTCGTCCTCTCAGAATAGTTCCAGTGAGTGCATCCCTTTTGCGGAGGAGGGGATTTTAACCATAAAGCAACGGCCAAAACCAAACAGCGTGATCAGAGGGGATGTAAATGTGGGCTCTGCGGACATGGGCACTGGCTCTGCAGCTATCAACGGAGTAACCGGGATGTCCGAAGACTGTGGTGAGGAAAGACAGGGCCACAATGTACAACTGGGCAATGGGAGACCTGCAGAGATCGGCCCAGCTCCTAAACCACCAGAGCTCCCTGAATTTAACCTGACAGAGTCTGACACAGTCAAACGAAGGCCAAAGCCCAAAGAGAAGGAGCTATTGCAAGCTTCAGTCGCTACCCCACAGCACCATGTTCTGATGCAAGGACCTCGATACGCGGAGGCTCAGGCTGTGCATATTGTGGACTCCAGGCCTCAGGTGGGCCCTCACGTGAAAAGTGACATGGACGATGATGCCTGCGTCGAGTTCAGGATTGCTGAAATTGAGAGGAGTCTCCAGTCTTTAGAGAAAGGGACTAAAAAGACACTGAAACCTCCTCTCTCTCCCAAACCAGCTCTTGCCTATCTCCAACAGACACCTAAACAGACAGGATCAGTGCCCATTTCCACCAGGCCTTCTCTTACCAGGGGACCAGCCACAGGTAACAGCATCACAGGATGTCTAATATGGGGAGAGTGTAATCCTTGTGCCTGGGCACAACTCTAGCTTAGACTGATGGAATAAGATTCTCTACTTAGCTCCACAGTGACTCAGTGGATAGGCACCCTCTATAGTGCTGAGTCATTACAGACCCAAAGGCTCCATGGCTGAGACCAAACTCAGCTGAGTCTCAATTGGAGCAAAACCAGCAGCCTCGGTGCCACTCGGCTGGTTGGGCAAACTTCAGATGTGTGAACATAAGGTAAAGTCAGTCAGGCTGAGCTGTGCTCCCTTCCACAGTCTAATAGCCAGCTGACACTCATTGCCTGAACTTCCACATGATGAAGACTACTTCAATTCCCACTCTGGAGACTCAAGCATCTAGGCTGACATTGCAGTGCAGTACTGAGGGAGTGCTTCACTGCCGGAGGAGGCATCTTTCAGATGAAGCATTAAACCAGGCCCTACCTGACCTCTCAGGTGGATGTAAAAGATCCCATAGTGCTATTTTGAGGGAGAGAGGGAAGTTCTCCCTGGTGTCCTGACCCTTAACTGACACCCTTATAACTAACACCCTTATAACTGACACCCTTATAACAGAACTGGTCAGACATATGGTGTTTGTGAGATCTTACTGGGTGCAAATTGGTGACTACTTCTGCCTGCATGACCAAAGTAACTACATGTTTAAAAGTGTTTCATCTTTTGTGTGGGAGATCAATGAAAGGTGCTTTCTTAAACTAGCCGTTTGGTAGTACAGAACTTGAGTATTGCTGAGAAAAGAGACATGACAAAGTTTTTCGTCTTGCACTCATCAGGACACTTTGCAGGAATAATAATATAAAGGTTTTCCCCTTATATTAGTATTCTTGCAAAGTGTCCTGATGAGTGTAAGATGAAAAGCTTTGACATGTCTCTTTTCTTAGCAATACTTTCTTAAACTGTTCCTCTGACTTTGATCTTGCAAAGTAGGTTGTTCGTTGTTTCATTTTGCCCTTTCTTTTCAGAATTCTGCCAAAATCAGCTTGCCTTCTCCTCACCGCCTGTCTCCCCAAAGTCTACACTGGCACGAGGGCTGCCATTTGCCAGTCCCAAAGCTAGCAGACCTCCGCAGGGTGGTAGCCTTGCCACCACAACAGCAGGAACCCCATGCCCTGCGCAGCAGCCAGGGCCTGCACTTGCCTCTGTGCCCATGGGTCCTCTGGCCAGGAAAGCAGGGCTGACAGGAGGAGCGCTCACAAAGTCTGCAGTGGAGGCCCCACAGGCAGCCCTGGCTCATCAGCGACTGGAACGCACCAGCACCTCGCTGGAGGCAGCTCTTCATGCCGTGGAGCAGAAACTGACCCAAGAAGACAATGGCAATGATGTGTAAGTAACCATTAGCAGCAAGCATTGCATCTCTACCTGGTAGTGAAGCAGTTATGTTACTGGATGAGTAACCTACACTGAGAATAGAAAGTAGGGAGAAAGAGCATATCGATAAATAAGCCAATCCCAGGGAAGTAGTTAATGTGCTGAACGACCTGCAAACTCATTAACAGAAAAACAAGAGATTGTCACTGAGAAAGAAGGGCAAAAGTAATTTGTTCAGGGGGTGAAAAGAGAGAAATCAATACAAAGAAAAAGGTGATGGAATCAGGCCATTCGGCCCAGCTGCTCTGTGCCAGTGTTTATCTTCCATTTGAGCCTCCTCCTATCCTTCTTCATCTCACCCTATCAGTGTATGCTTCTAACCATTGCTCCAACTTATTTATTTATCCAATTTCCCCTTGAAGGCACCTATAATATTCACCTCAATCGCTCCTTGTGGTAGCAAGTTCAATTCTAACCACTCTCTGCATTAAGAGGTTTCTCCTGAATTTCCTATCAGGTTTATCAAGAACTATCTTATATTTATGGCTCCTAATTTTGGGCACCCCACAAGTGGAAACATCTTGCTTACCTCTACCCTAAGTTCTCTCTCCCAGTCTAAGATTCCTGTTTGTCTTTCAGACTTTGATCCCACTGAAGGTTGCTCACCTGGAATACTGTAGCCTGCCTTGACTCTTTCCTGATGCTGAATGACTCTCTGTGTATTTCCCAGCATGCTTCATTAGAACCTGAGGGATTTGAGCAGGAGTAGGCCATTCAGCTCCTCGAGCTTGCTCCATTTCAGTCCAATCACGGCTGATCTCCTGTCTCAGCTGCACATTCTCACCCCCCTCCCCACATTCTTTGAATCCCCACGAGTCAAAAATCTATCAATCTCAGTCTTGAATATATTCAATAATAGAGCATCCATAACCCCTGGGATAGATAATTTCAAAGATTCACCACTCTCTGAGTGAAGAAATTTCTCCTCATCTCAGTCCTAAATGATCACCCCCTTATCCTGAGTCTGTGTTAGATTCTTCAGCCCAGGGGAACATCCTCTCAGTGTTGATCCTGTCAAGCCCCTTCAGATTCTTTCATGTCTCAAAGACATCACCTCTTGTTCTTCTAAACTCCAGAGAGTATATGGGCAATTTACTCAGCCTCTCATAGGACAACCCGCTCATCCTGAACCTTCGCTGTACCACCTCCAGGGCTTGTCTATTCTTCCTTAATTATGGAGCCCAAAATTGCACACACTACTCCAGATGCGGTCTCATCAAAGCCCTGTAAGACTTCCTTATTCTTGACCTCTACTCCCCTTGCATTAAAGTCCAACATACTATTTCCCTTCCTAATGGCTAGCTGTACCTGCATGTTAACTCTCTGTAGCTGCAAGTTAGCTCTGAGTTCCTTGTATGAATACAGTCAAGTGTCTCTGAACATCAACATTTACAAGTTTCTGGCCTTTTAAAAATAATCTGCTTTTCTATTCTTATGACCAAAATGAATCACGTGAATCACACACTTACCCAAATTATATTCCATTGGCCAACTTGTTGCCCATTTAACCTGTCTGTATCTGTTTGCAGCCTCTTTATGTCCTCCTCACATCTTAATTCCCACCAACGGTGGATACATTACTCTCTTGGTCTCTTTGTCTAAGACATTAATAAAGATTGTAAATGTTGAGGCCCCAGCATTGTTTATATAAGTATCTGATCCTCTCTTGTTGCTTTTTCCTTTTCTTTTATTCCCCCAACCCAGCTCCATTTCCGTGAAGTCTGCCGGCAACATTTTGGACGATATTGGGAGCATGTTCGATGACCTCGCTGACCAGCTGGATGCCATGTTGGAATGAACCCCTGGGCCGTAGTTAAAGCCCTGCAGCAAAATGCTGACATTGTCCCTTTTGACCCCGATGGGAATGACACCAGTGTAAAGTTCCATGCCACAGGTCACCCACAGTGTCTGGAGAAAGCTCACGGGCATCCCATGTCGTAAAAGACTGTGGCAGAAGCAGGTTATTGAATCGATTGACATGTGCTGCATCTTATTTTATATGGATGGGCGGCTTTAAATGCTGCACCCCATGATAAAGTTTAGGCAGAAACTGCTGCTAGTATGAGGTGGCTGGCAGCTTTTGAACCCTGCGAGAACTAACCACAGAACCTAAGAAAGACTGAATTTTATCACATTATTTTTTAAACACATGTATATATTTCCCCTCCTGTCAGCTTCTGCTGATGCTGCAAAAGCACTTAAACGAGTTAAAGCACAAATTTTTAACCTGGGAACCCCCAGTGAAGAGAAGATTCAATCTCAGTCATGCTAGGCAAAGATCTTCAATCCACCATCCCTAAAGAGCTGCAATTGCACTTGAAACACAGGCGACCACATTGATTCAGCTCCCACAGCGCTGGAGCCAGTTCATCTTCCGATATTAGCGGGCGATTTGGACACGTAGGCATTCCAAGCAAATCAATTACAACTTGGCACTTTCCTTAAAGTGAACCTGACTTCCTGGAACTGTGTTCCTCAAGATGTTCCACCGAGTAAAATCTACTCTCTCAAGCTTAATACTAAAACGTCGACTTTTTAAAAGCCCGGGGAGTTTTGTTGCTCCAGGGAGTGGAGGATGTGATCGCAGCTTGGATATTTTGGAGCAGCTTTACACTTTTATTCAGAGCATAACTAATGCTGCAGAAAGGTCTGAGCAACTCACCTGCAGCTGTGGCTAAACTCATTAAACTCATGCCAGCTGGAAAGAGCACAGCATGATTTCTGGCCACGCCCTTGTGAAGCATCTTTGGGACAATTTTACAATAGTTAAGGTGCTATATAAATGCAAGTTGTTGTTGTGAACCAAGGCAGACATATTGCAGAGGATGTAAACTTGTGTCTTGTTTGTACTGAGCTCTGGCACAGAGTCCAGTCTTAGAAGTTCAGTTTGAGGCCCCTGCCACCCACCAAGGTGGGAGAGGGATTGTCAGTCTTCACGTGCACATTGCCCCTGCCATTTCCTGATTACACACAGTCAGGGCAGTCAAAGCCTTCTGACCCTCAGTGTTGAGGCAGGAGTTCATTCCTCATGGGTTTGTGGTGATATGTGTTTGCCAACTGACAATGGGATGTATACATACCTCACCCCCACCCTGTGTTGTGGATTGACAGGGAGATGTGTGCGCTCTGGCACCAGACCAACTGTGAATGTCACTGTAACACCAACACTCTGAGGAGCAGGTCCTGTCACCACATATTGACCAATCAGCACAGGGTTCTGACATGAGACATTTAAAACAGAAAAGGAGGACACAAAATCTTCTGCAACCTCGTTGAGGGATACCAGTTTGAAGAATGTCATAGTGTTGGTTGGGTACACCAAATCATTCCCAGTGAATCACTGTTCTCGGACATTCCGTTGGACTTTACAGTCAGCAGCTGCCATTAACTGCACCTCCCTCCCGCTGACACCCAGAGGAGAGGGTGCATCTTATATATTTAATTCACAGTTCAGTATTTCGCAAAGTAATCATGAGATAATTTGAGTACAGATAGCCTGAATCTTGCAACACACAGAGAAAAATATTTTTCTAAAAACTGGGAAAGGTGGAGAGCAGGATATTTAAGCTGAGTGCAGCATTGTTCGTTCTGTTTATCAACCTGAATCCTAATTTCATCACAGAATCTGAATACATCCCCTGCATCTCTATCTTTAGAAGCAGTTTATGTGCCTTTTCTGGTGTCATTGTGGCTTGTAAGGGATGTGTGTGTGTGTTGTGTGTGTGTGTTGTGTGTGTGTGTTCTGTGTGTGTGTGGCGTGTTGTGTGTGTGTGTGTTTAGCATGCACACCTCTGTATGTGTACTTGTGTTGTGTGTATGTGTCTGTTACTGCAAGATGATTGCAGGCTATTGTGCCAAACTCAAAGTTTAAACTGTATTGGTGCAAACTTAGTGTGAACAAATCCAGTGATGCCAAACATGCTTCTAATGGTAAAAGATTCCAGTTCCTGGGATGCTATGGAGG
This sequence comes from Carcharodon carcharias, assembly GCF_017639515.1. Classification (NCBI taxonomy): domain Eukaryota; kingdom Metazoa; phylum Chordata; class Chondrichthyes; order Lamniformes; family Lamnidae; genus Carcharodon; species Carcharodon carcharias. Next base: position 21,348,226 of record NC_054488.1, read on the forward strand.
AAAGGAGACAGCAGCATTAATCGATAACCAGTAGGCTTTCACTTATCTGACTTGTTTTTAAATTCTCATTTTCTCCTCTCCTGGTCCTAATTATTGCCGGGGTTCCAACTTCACTGGTTCCCCGCCCCATATTCAATACTTAAATGGCCACTCTTCATGCATGTTACACAGTGAATGCTGGCAAACGATTAAAAAGTGGAAAATGCAATGGGGGAGAGCACCACAATTGAACCGCGAATGTGATTAAATTTGCTGCCAAAAATGCCCCCCCTCCAAGCCTGACATGCAGATAAGGGTCCTCAGTGTCACTGGGACTCAGGACTGGGAACATTCAACTTCAGGAGTCCACTGGCCTCAGTCCATGTGTGTCTTAGAAGATGGAATCTCCCAGACCTTTCCAAAACGTTACAGAATTAGCTGGGGATTAGATAGAGTGAATAAGGAGAAACTGCATCCATTTTCAGGAGGATCAGTAAGGAGAGGACACAGATTTAAGATAATTGGCAAAGGAATTGGGGGAAGATGAGAATTTTTTTTCACACAGCCAGTTGTTATGATCTGGAAGGCATTGCTTGAAAAGGAGGTGGAAACAGAAACAGTGGTAACTTTCAAGAGGGAATTGAAAAAGAAAAGTAGTACAGGAACTCTGGGGAATGAGTGAGACCAATTGCATAGCTCTTTCGAAGATCTGGGATAGGTACAATGGGCTGGATGGTCTCCTTCAGCTGGTGACCCAATGAAACTTGATGTTCCCCATTTTCTTGGCAGTTCTAAGTGTCTCCTGCCAAAGGGAGGGTGGAAGACCAGTAGAGCCTCCGTGGGATGTTGAAGTTAAGGTTGAAGCCCTCGTGCGATTGCACGATCAGCAACCTCAATCGTGTTGTGTAAATATAATGGCCAAAATAACTGTCCACCCTCGCCTGCCTCTCGAGTTCCCTCAGTTCAACTGGGGAAGTGTGGGACGAGGGATGATTTACATACAGGCTGCAGTTGTGCATTTCTCAAGTGCTGCATTAATTGGTGGCAGTGGAACTGCGAGGGTATGGTCAGACTAGACACAGTCTGCAGCTGCAGAAGGAATAAGAAGTTTGCTTTTGTTGAGAGTGCCCCTCCATGCCCCCGTGCTTGTGATACCTATTGTGACATTCCCTTTAGTTAAATCCAGAGCAGTAAAGCTCCCCTGTCGGCTCAATTGATAATCACATCCTCCTGCACAATATTAAAGCACATGGACCAAAAACTGCAGATCTGATTCCTTGTCTTAAGGACTTAACTGAGAGCGTGGAGGGGAAAGGGCAGGCGGGCACCTACAGCTATGAATTGCCACAGCATCCCTTAGTTAACCATCAGTGAGCCATCCAGCTCCTTACCACTCACCCCTGCTGGAAAGTTGTGAATAGCAGGTGAGGCCAGGTTTGATTTTGGTGCCCCCCACACAATCGAATAGCTGCCAGATTTTCACCTGTCAGTCCAGTTGAGGTGAGGTATTTGAGGACTGCCACTGTCTGTGAAACTGGTGCAACAGTATGAGTCAGCACCTTCAGCAGAGGGGGGGAAAAATTAGGGGACAATATGGATGAGAATTGGAGTTCCCTGTGCAACATGGTAATGTCACTGTGTTGAGCCATTGATGTTTTCTTGTGATTTACAGGCGACTATCAAGTGGGATGGTTGACCTGTACCCAAGGTGGCTGCAAACATCAGACAGAGCTGTTTCAACAGAGCTGGGTTTTGAGGCGTGAGAACACATCATTTGTGAGGCAGCTTCTTTACAGGGACCACGCCTTTCTGTTATGGCATTGCCATTGACCATGGCTCAGCCTATTTAACCCAGCTCCATGGCAATGCTTCCGCTTTGAGGGAGGCAGGCATTCCAACCCCTCAATACTCGCTGCATTTGCTTTCAGTTGGTGTTTCTTAATGAAACATTTCTTTATAACGATTATGCTTTACCCGGAACCAGGTGCCTACAGGAGACGAGCAGGTGCCATGAGTTGCCTGTAGGAAAACTGTGACATAACTGCGTCACCTGTTTCCTACAACTAGGACACAGCCCCATCCCCAACCCTCGCCTACTTTAGGTTCCTACAACAATCAGTGGGAACTGGTTCTGATTAGGGTAAAACAAAATCCAATTCTGAATAACTACCTCAGTTGATTGAAAAATAATGGCATTATCAGCACCCTGGTCCATTCCTGACTTCACTGATGCACCTGCCAGAAAGACAGACTTCTGTTTTTATAGACTCCACATTTCAAACCATATGATCAGCGAAATGCTTTGCAATGTGGTGACAGTCGACAGCTGTCTCTTTATGGAAGGTCACCCAGAATGTGTACGTTCTACAGCAATAATAGTGCCAACCGCTTCAGAAATCATCCTCGTTGCATGATGGTCGCATGTGTACCCACCCCGTTCATATTTAGCATGCCTGAGCTGTCAGAGTCAGGGTTAATGTTAGAAACTGGGATGGGACAAGCTCCAGACAGAGCAGCTCACAGTGAGTGGATGTTTGTGCATCAAATCGCTCCCCATACCCAATTGCTCCCTTTATACTTACTGCGTTTGTGAGGTTTGCTGTGACCCAATGACCTAATCATAACAACAAACGTACGTTTATACAAGTTTGGTAAGTCTTTAGGACGTTGCAAAGCACTTTGCAGCTAAAAAAATTACTTTTGAAGTGCAGCCTCTCCTGTCTTGTAGGCAAATGCAAAATTAAACAAGATCTCCCAAACAACAGAGATAAATGACCTTTTGACCTTTCCACCCATCATCCCATCCCTCCGAGCCAGATAATACTTTACAGCTGGGCACATAACTGTGTCAAAACTGCTTTTGTTACGTTTCCTGTAAGATTTCCATAGCCAGAAGTGATGTTCAGCTTACTATAGAGATTAGCTGCGAGTCTCCAGCATGCATTGCACTAAAGGAAATGCAGGGTGTGCCCATCAATCTCCCAGTTTCCTTTATTCAACAATCATTGAACTTGAGAGTTAGTTGTCCTCATTTGTCCCTTCCAGCCACGTCCTGCTTTTATCCCATGTTATGTCACAAAAACATAGCATAAATCCATGAGGAGATTGCTAAATTCAATCTAAATCAATGTTAGTGACTCAAACAGGCTTAAACTACATCAGAATAATAGTCACTTATCCTTCCTAAAAAAACTGCCAAAAGAGAAGGAACTTGCATTTCCAAAGCACCTTTCACAGGCCCAGGATGGGTCGATTGCTTCACAGTCAGTTCAGTAGGCTTTGAAGTGTAGTCACAGTTATCAGGAAATGCAGCAACTAATTTACACACAGGAAGCTCCCACACACAGCAATGAGATAATTACCAGATGTATAAGCATTTGTGGTTCTATCAGTCTGCTGTTCTCCATATTCCTCTGCTCATGAAGCACCCCCAGCACCCAGAACAAACTAGTGAATGGGATCGCCCAGCGATAGGATGCAGTAGCCTAACTTTCACTGTGACATGTCCAAATTGGGAGGCTCTGGTTCATTTGTAGGCAAACACTAGATGCTGTAATATTGTCATGGTGAAAAACTGTGTGCTACATGCTATGTGTTATGTCACCATGGTCATATAGGGTGTATATAGCCTAATCCAAGCACAATTCCAACTGCAGATTTCATTATGTAAATAACTACCTGCTCCCACATTTGAGAATATATTTATATATATTTTGAAACAGATTTTCTTTCCTCTCTCTCTATCTATATATATATATATACGTATATATGTACCAAATACTCTAGTCAGAGAAATAGCAGCAATAGAGACTGAGGAGTTGGGGGCTACACTGGATTTAGGAACAGATACAGTTCTGATCTGCTGTGAGATTCATTCGAGATTGTGTACAAAAGTTATGGAAAATACAGCCTGCTGCCAGCAAAGGCACAATGGGGCAATTGAATTGAGAATGTTTTGAGCAATGTAAAAGCTTGATCTTTGTAAATTACAGCTTACAGACTTGTGTATTATTAATGCAAATGTGTTCAATAGTTTATTCTGAAATTTCTAACATTCTGTGTGATCAAGCACTGTTTAATTTTTATTGGCTTGGCTGAAACGATATATAATGTAAGTTATTGTTCAGGATTGAGAAATGAAATCAATGTGCCTGACTAAGAATGGTGGCTATTTTCACTTTGGCCTGGATCGCTTTCTATTTGTTCCATCTGTATTAATGCAGGTTCTGCCACGTGCATCATGTACATCCATCATAACTGTCATGCCACCACGCCCCGGGATAAAATGGGGACAAAAGCTGCTTGTTCCTCGATAACAATCCCGGCAGAAGGCAGGTGAGGGCATCTGGGCTTGGCAGTAATACTCAGATCACCACCGCCACCACAGTACCTGTACCTGCCCAGTCCAGTACCTGCCTATGCCCACTGTTGAAGCTCACATGGGATGAATTGCTTACTTGGGAACAATATCAAAGAGTAGGCCAGGGCAAGCCAGACCACCAGGGAGGAACCAAGGTGGAGGGAAATTAAAGTCAATGAATTTATCCACTTTCAAGCACCACCCAAGATTTTGAAACTAGGTAGCCAGTAAAGCTCCTGTGCTCCCGTGCAAGTCAAAGGGTTCAATATTGACTTGGGCTGACAACTGGTGAAGAGGACTCTGCCATTTTAGGGTTTTTGGCCTCATTTTTAAATCTGGCAAATGAAGTGAAGGATGATAAACTGGCCTCGGTGCAGCCCCACCCCACCCCACCACACCCCTACCACACCACATTCAGGCCTCAAGATCAGGTAGGGCCAGCTGCTAGCAACACTCATTGGTACCATTATAGAACTGGTGGGATTGTGCAGGGTCCAGCCACTCACCGGATTGGTCAAAACTGACATTATGATATAGGAATCTGATTCCCATATGAGAAGAGGCCTATGGCCTGAATTAAGCACACTCAGTTGGACACTCAGTGGTAAGCCTCTTTTAAAACAGAACTGGCCACACCACTGATAAGAGGGGTGGCAGGAAGTGGGGAAAAGGCTATTGACACCATTTTGAGACCATTCACACCTAATTAATGCCAAGCAAAGGGAGTCAAAATCAACCCCAAGTTGGCTGGTGCAGCTATTGTAAGGCAAGTTCAGATGCCTGTACCACATTAGAAATATAATAGAGTGCATTATGAACAAAAGATGCCAGTGACATTTTGGAGGATCATTAATACTGTATCTGCCTGTCCAGTGTGGACACCTTGTTGTGGTGACTGATTGAGATACTGCCTGGCTAATGTTGGACATCAAGCTGGAAAAGCAATGCTGCCAAAGTTCACCGAGGCATGGAGACCACCTGCAACAGAGATATGATCACGGGTATCTGTTATTCTATCTATAAATCACCTGATCATTGCAATTAGATTTCAGTCTATAACTCACTCAGGGAATCCATGAATCTAAATATAAACTACAACCCCTCTCAATTAACTTACAACCTCTTTCAATGCTATCTGTTAATCCAAAACTGTTGATTAGATTCCAGCTTGCAAATCATTCCCCAGTATCCGCTATTCTATATATAAACCACCTGAATTCATCACAATTACTCCATTCAACGGTATCTCTCAATCTATCTACCAACCACTCCAAACCCTTGATTAGATTCTAGCATGTAACTCATTCCTATGTATGCATTATTCAATATAAATATATATATATAAGCCGCCAGAATCCTAGTGACTGGCTTTGTTGACGTCCAGGGAGCGAACTGCCCACCCATTATGTAGCAACAATGTGAGTAACACCAGAATAGACAAGGGAAGGAAACAAAGAATCTTACTGAAAATTCTCTAAGAAGCACACCAGGCAATGAATTCCCAGCACCGTAGGCTGAATCTTGCTTAGTGGGGCATCTCAAGTGTCTAGTTAGACATTTTTTAATGCATCCTTCAGCTCAAAAATCTTTTGCACTATAACTTACTGTAAGTGTAAATTGATATTGGTGTGTGGAGGGCAACAGGGATCTCAAGACCAGTAGTGTATCTGCTTAACCAATGAAATTTAAGAATCAAAAATGCCACAGGAATGACTGAGATGGCAGTTGAATTAGTTAAATCGGGTGCAGAAAAAAAGAAATAAAGAGAGGGAAAAAGGATTTGATTGAGAGGAGATGGAAAGGAAGATATCACATTTTTAATATCTCCAATAACAAATTACCATTTGAAGGAATGAGACTCCCGTTTAAATTCCTTCCCACTTCCTGTGGAAGTACATGAGATGCAGCACCTGCCCTTTTCCCTCCTCCCTTCCCAGGGCCCCAAACACTCCTTTCAGGTGGAGTTCTTTCAATTTAGTATACTGTATTTGCTGCTCACAGTGTGTTCTCTGATGTGGAAGGAGACCAAATGCAGATTAGGAGAATGCTTTGCGGAATACTTCCATTCAGTGACCCTGAATTTCCAGCCTATCATTTTAATTCTCCATCCCACTCCCACCTCTCTGTAATTGGCATCCTGGATTGTTCCAATTATGCACAAAATAAACTCAAGGAACGATACCTCCATCCTTTGGCACTTTACAACCTTTGGACCACAAGCTGAATCCATCAATTTCAGATCATAACCTCTGCCTCATTTTCTCAGACAGCAGCTATTGCCGATGATGGCCCATTTACACCTCTTGACCATCTTTTGATTATTTGTTTCATTATCTCCTTTTGCCTTACACCATCATCCTGTTTGCCTTCTCATCTCCTGCCTTCCATCCATTCAAAGAACTTTCCGTTTTTCTTTCCTCCTCCACCCCAGCTCCTGGACTTGCTTAGAACCTCTAGAGATCATTGACCTGAAAAATTAACTGTGTTTCTCTTGTCACAGATGCTGCCTGGCCTGCTGAATATTTCCAGCATTTCTTATTTATATTCCAGTTCCGGTTGTTCAATTTTTGGGGCGAAAGATTGATTGGCATTGTTCTAACAATTATCATGTTGTTGAAAGGGTACTTAGGATATTATTTGCCAGACTTTAGTTCTTCAAAATAATAGAGGCTAAGGGTGAGATACTGTCTGTGAGCGGCAAACAGGGGATATCAAGCAGCAAATTCCAGACCTTCACTAACATCAGCATATCTTGTAATCCCCTGAATTTGTTAGCCAATTTGCACATTAATAATGGCACACGTTAACCCACTATTATTTTTCCCATGTGACCTGGCTCGGTGTTTTAATGCTTACAATGTAATCTCCTGCCACTAGCAGGCTAGCTGCTAAAGTGTCCCTCTCCCCTGAAGGTGCTCTTCTATATGGGGCTATAGTTTCTTTGGCTATCTCACACAAGTAGCCTTCTAGAGTAAGCCTGAATAGTGTGTGCTTGCAGGCCTTTCAGCTACCTGGGGGTTTTCAGGGTTTGACCCAACCCCAAACTGCCTTAATGTGCATACACATCCACTTGCCAGCAAGGATCACTGGACTTCAATCAGGTGCACGATTTAATTTCCCATCCTCATCCAGGAGTGCTGGCCATTGTTAAATGTTTGTACCCTCATCCTGACTGAGAAGTTGGAGTGTCTCTCCAGGGTGCAAGACTGGGCAAATAGCATGGAGACCTTAAGTTGCCCAAGCATCAAAAGAAATGACCAGGTGGCAGAAGAGAGAGCCTGGCCAACGCTATTCATCTCTGTCGTAGGGACTGCCACTCACAAATTAGCCTCTACAGGCACAACAGATGTTGTTCAATACAGAACTGGCATACGCCCTGGGTATAGTCCATCGTCTCCCAAGACAGAGGGATGACCAACATCCTGACTGAGATCCGCATGGATTGGGAAATCAGACCTAGGATTCCCTCCAACATTTTAAAAAATAAATTGTGAAGCCAAGATGCATGTCCATAACAGAACACCAAGGTTGAATAAAAGGCTCACATCAATTATCCTGTAGAGTGGTATTCTGATTTCATGGGCCTTATGGAGGAGGTAGTAGGCACAGATTTTGGTTTTCCCAACAGGGAGAGGGGGACTAACTATACATGAACTGTATTCATTTAATGGACTATGTCCCAGGGAATTGGAGGTTGTGCCTGGAGATGTCCCATTCTCTCCTGGCCATCCTTCCACTTACCATTCTTTGTAAACTCGGTGATGCAGTGCTGCTGGAGCACACCGACAAGCCGCTCTGGCAGCTTTGGCAAGTGGCTTATATTTGAAAAAAGCTGCAAAGCTGCTGGTTCAATCACAGGCTGATTCTTCCCTACATCAACTATCAGCAGCAAATGCAGAGAGAAAACAGTCTGTGATCGGATGAGCAAAGAGCGGGAAGTGAGTTTTGATGGCAAGTTCTAGGGGACAAGGCAGCCGGCCCAGATTAGGCAGCCCAACTGAGGCGGCGGGGCACAGGTGAGGCAGCCCAAGCAGTGAGGCCCACTAGCACCTGAGTGACTGGAGACAGAGAGAGAGAATGTTAGAGGGTGGGGGAAAAGCGAGTGCAAGGGGTTGGGAGGAGAGAAATTGTGAGGGGATGGGGGCTGTGTGTGCAGGGGAATGAGATTCACATTAATTCTTGGCTGTCATGGCCTAGAGATATGAAATGCGGTATAATCTTTGTATTCCCTATTGGCAGCATTACTTGGAACTTACAGCACAGAAACAGGCCATTTGGCCCACCCCAACTATGTTGATGTTTGTGCTCACACAAGCCACAGCCCACTCTTCTTGATCACAATATCAGGGTAACCTTCAGCTTCTTTCTTCCTCATTTCTTCCTCAATTTCTTTGAATGTATTTATACTACAAGCATAGAATGATTGCAACACAGGAGGCCATTCAACACATTGTGGCAGTACGCTGCAACAGGAAAGACAACTCAGCTGGTCCCACTCCTCAACCTTTCCCTGTAAAATCTTCTCTTCAGATAATTATCCAGCTCCCTTTTGTAAACCGCAATCAAATCTGGCTCCACCACACGCTCAGGCAGCGGCATATTCCAAAACAACTGTTGCATAAAGAGGTTTTTCCTCATGTCACCTCTGGTTCTTTTGTTAAACACCTTTGGGTTTTCGACCTACTGATGGGAGCAGTTGCTCCGCATTTACGCTATCCAGACTACCCATGATTTTGAACACATCTAACAAATTTCCTCTCAACCTTCTCTTCTCCAAGGACAACAGCGCCAGCTTTGCCAATCTACCCATATAAGTGAAGTTTCTCATCCTTGGAACTATTCCTGTAAATCTTTTCTGCACCCTTGCTAAAATTTTCACGTTTCACGTTGAGGTTGAACCTGAGTTTTATGGATGTTCATAACTTACTTGCTTTTGTACTCTGTGCTCCTCTTTAAAACCCAGGATTCTGTATAATTTATTAACTATTTTCTCAACCTGCCCCCCACCTTCAATGACTTATGCACATATACACCCAGGTCCCTCTGCTCCTGCATTTCCTTTAGAATTGTACCCTTTATTTTATGTCACCTCTCCTTATTCTTCTGACCAAAATGTATCACTTCACACTTCTCTACATTAAATTTCATCTGCCACGTTTCTGCCCAATCCACCAACCTGTCTATATCCTCTTGAAGTCCATCACTATCCTCCTCACAGTTCACAATACTTCTAAGTCTTGCATCATCTTCAAATTTTGAAATTGCACCCTGTATATCCAGGTCCAGGCTATCAATATAAATCAAGAAAAGCAGTGGCCCTTCTATATAGCATCCCCAGTCAGAAGTAAAGCTTTCTGTAATTCATGTTTCTAATCAACTTGAATTAAACTTGAATAATGACATTCTAGTTATGCTAAAGACTAATAATTCAAAATACCACATGGTTCAAAATAGAATGCCTTCTGACACTAATATTTTTCATTTAAAAAGCAGTTTTACTGACATTTAGAGACTCAAATGATTAATACGTACGAAAACAACATAATAGAAGACTTAGAAATGATATGGCCAACACATTTTCTTAGAGATCCTGCACCTCAAAATTTGCCACTAAACCACTACACAAAGGTAGCCATCCAAAACTCTGCTGCCTGTACGCTAACTCATACCAAACCCCACACACCTATCATTCCTATGCTTGCTGACCTACATTAGTTACCAGTCCACAAACGTCTTTTAAAAATTCCTCTTCCTCGTGTTCAAATCCTTCCCTGGCTTTGTCCTGTGGTTCTAACTTTCTGTTTGCCAAGTTCATTATGGTAACACATTGCAGACACCCTGTCCCTTACTGCCTGGATTCATGAGCAGAGAGATTATACAGCAGCGACTTCTTTTGAGTGAGGATTATCTGCATTCATACGCAGTGGGCAAAGTTCTCACATTTCTGAGAGTTCATTCTATTGTTTGCAGTAAGCAGCCAATTTGCTAACGCACATTTTTCGGAGCATCATGAATCGCTGTTGTGCTTGACTGGTTTCTCAGTGCTACTGAAAGACTATTAATCGGACAGGCTTCTATGAAACCATGCAGTGATCCTGAAGACCAGTTAGCCTCATCTGCAGGGCTTTCAAATAGCACTCAGAACAACTTGCATGCATATAGTGCCTTTAGGGAACGCGATAGCGTAATGGTATTGCTGCTGGACTAGTAATCCAGAGACGAGGGTAATGCTCTGGGGATTTGGATTTGAATCCCACCATGATAGATGGTGGAATTTGAATTCAATAAAAATCAGGAGTTAAAAGTCTCATGATGATCTTTGAACCAGTGTCCATTGTTGTTGCAAAAACCCATCTGGTTCACTTTTAGGGAAGGAAATCGGCTGTCCTGACCAGCCTACATGTGACTCCAGATCCACAGCAATGCAGTTGACTCTTAGACGCCCTCTGAAATGGCCTGATTACCACATGCCACCCTCCCTCAGTTGATGATTCATTGCTCCCCATGTTGAACACCAATTGGAGGAAGCAGACGGTGACAAGGACGCAGAATGTACTATGGGTGGGGGACTTCAATTTGCATCTCCAAGAGAGGCTCGGTGGCTACCACTACTGACCGAGCTGGCCGAGTCCTAAATGACAGCTTCAAAGCGTGCTGCAGCACTCGAGGCTACAAGGGAAAGGAATCATTGGTAAGGAGGGGGTAAGGTATTTACTACTTTAATCGCTTATAGATTAAGGTCTTTTTGTGGTTTACAGTTTGTATATTCTACAGTAACAAGGTTCAGGAAAGAAGGGCCCAAGAGTAATTGATTTAAAAGGTTTAATTTAAAGGGATAAGTCATAGCAGGAGCGCTCAGAGCCATGGTGTACTCCCCCTGCTCCATGTGGGAAGGCAGGGACATTTCCAATGCCCGGGATCAGCATGTGTGCAGAAGGTGTGTCCAGCTGCAGCTCCTGGAAGCTTGGGTTTCAGAGCTGGAATGGCAGCTGGGGACACTGTGGAGCATCCACGAGGCTGAGAGCATTGTGGAAAACACGTTTAGAGAGGTGGTCACACTGCAGCTGAAGGGACTTGAGGAAGGGAATGGGTGACCACCAGGCAGTCCAAGAGAAACAGACAGATAGTTCAGGAGTCCCCTAGGGTCCCACTCACAAATCGGTATTCCATTTTGGAGGCTGATGAGGGTGCTGGTTCCTCCAGGGAGTGCGGACAGAGCCAAGCTTCCGGCACCACAAGCAGCCTGTCTGTACAGGAGGGGAGGAAGAGAGGAAGAGCAATATTAATAGGGGATTCTATAGTCAGGGGAACAGATAAGTGCTTCTGTGGCCGTCAACATGACTCCAGGATGGTACGGTTGCCTCCCTGGTGTCAGAATCTGGGGTGTCACTGAACGGCTGCAGGGCAACCTGAAGGGGGAGGGTGATAAGGCAGAGGTCATGGTACGTGTTGGCACCAATGATGTAGGTAGAAAGAGGGATGAGGTCTTGCGTCAAAAATTCAGGGAGTTAGGCAGTAGACTAAAAAGCAAGACCTCTCAGGTTGTAATCTCTGGATTACTCCCAGTGTCACAAGCTAGTGAGCTCAGAAATAGGAGAATAGCGCAGATGAATATGTGGCTTAAGAGTTGGTGCAGGAGGGAGGGTTTTAGATTACTGGATCACTGGGACCGTTTTTGGGCAAGGTGGAACCTGTACAAGCGGGACAGTCTACATCTGAACCAGAGCGGGACTAACATCCTTGCGGGCGAGTTTGCTAGTGCTGTTGGAAGGAGTTTAAACTAATTCGGCAGGGGGAGGGGACACAATGTTAGCAGAATAGGGACATGTCATAATATAGTAAATCAATCAAGTCAGAGGGAGTACAGCTGCATTAAGCTTCAAGGGAGTAAGGCAAGGTTGGATGGCCTCTACTTTAATGCCAGGAGTATTACAGGCAAAATGGATGAGTTAAGGGTGAGGATTGACACGTGGAATTGTGATATAGTAGCCATCAGTGTGACGTGGTTGAGGGAAGGGCAGGATTGGCAGCTCAACTTTCCGGGATATAGAATCTTCAGGCAAGACAGGGGAGGGGATAAAAGAGGAGGCATTGCATTATTAGTTAAGGAGTCAGTTACTGCAGTAAGGAGAGATGATACCTTGGAGGGGGCATCGAATGAAGCTTTGTGGGTAGAGTTTAGGAATAAAAAAGGGACAGCCATATTGTTAGGTGTTTATTATAGACCCCCAGTTAGTCAGCGGGAAATTGAGGACGAAATATGTGCACAATTTGCGGAGGTGTGTAAAAACAATAATAGGGTAATTATATTAGGTGTTTTCAACTTTCCCAACGTTAATTGGGATAGACATAGTGTTAAGGGCTTGGATGGAGTGGATTTCTTGAAATGTGTACAGGAGAACTTTTTAGGTCAATATGTAGAGGGTCCAACAAGGGACAGCGCAGTGTTGGACCTAATTCTGGGGAATGATTCTGTTCAGGTGGCTGAGGTGGTGGTGGGTGAGCATTTTAATGATAGCGACCACGACATGGTACAGATTAAGTTTGTTATGGACAAAGAAATCAACAAGTTGCAAAAATATGTTTTGGATTGGGGGAGAGTGGCTTTTAGTAAAATAAGGCAGGATCTGGCCAAGGTAGACTAGGAACAGTTACTTGTGGGGAAATCTACAGAGGGACAGTGGGGGATGTTCAAAAAGGAAATGGGAAGGGTACAGGCGCAACATGTTCCTCTAGGGTGATAGGAAGGAATAGCAAGCCCAGGGAACCATGCCCTTCTGCTCTACGAGAGGTTTCTATCCTTCCTGAGCTCGCCTTAGGACATCTGCGTTACGGTGTGACTAGAGGTATTCAGGTTATGATGAGAAGGAAAAGAGAGGCTTTTAGCAAGGGAAGCAAATCAGCGGAGGCATTAGTGGAGTACAGAAAGTGCAAGGTGGAGCTTAAGAAAGCAATTAGGAGAGCAAAGAGGGGATATGAGAAAGTTCTGCCTGTAAAAGTAGGGAAAATCCCAAGATATTCCATAAGTATATCAATGGGAAGAGGACAAACAGGGAAAGAGCCCATTAGGGACCAAGGGGACAATCTATGGGTGGAACCAGAGGACATCGCTAGAGTGTTGAATGAACACTTCATATCTGTCTTCAACCAAGAGATTGAGGATGAAGGTATCGAACTGGGGAGAGAGACTGAGAGGTTCTTAAGCAAATTGGTATAGGGAGTGACAAGGTATTGAAGGTGTTGGCAGGCTTAAAAGTGGACAAATATCCAGGTCCGGATGATTTGTGTCCCAGACTGCTGAGGGGGGCAAGGGAGGAGATCACAGGGGCTTTGACCCAAATTTTTAATTCCTCTCTGGCCACGGGGGAAGTGCCAGAGGACTGGAGAACAGCTAATGTGGTTCCGCTATTTAAGAAGGGTTGTAGAGATAAGCCAGGGAACTACAAGCCAGTGAGTCTCACACCAGTGGTAGGGAAACTATTGGAGAAAGTTCTGAAGGAGAGTATCCATCTCCACTTAGAGAGGCAAGATTTGATCATGGCTTTGTCAGAGGGAGGTCATGCCTAACAAATTTGATTGAATTTTTTGAGGTGACCAGGCATGTAGATGAGGGTAATGCAGTTGATGTAGTTTATATGGATTTCAGTAAAGCCTTTGACAAGGTCCCACATGGGAGACTTATAAAGAAAGCAAATGCACATGGGATACAGTGTAATTTGATAAGATGGATTCAAAATTGGTTTAGTTGTAGGAGACAGAGGGTGATGACAGAAGGATGCTTCAGTGACTGGCGTACCACAGGGATCTGCGCTCGGTTCCCTATTACTTGTCATTTATATAAACAACATAGATGACTATGTGGGGTGTAGGATTAGTAAGTTTGCGGATGACACAAAGATTGGCCGGGTGGTTAACAGTGAGTTTGAATGTCTTGGGCTACAGGAAGATATAGATGGGATGGTCAAATGAGCAGATAAGTGGCAGATGGAATTTAACCCTGAAAAGTGTGAAGTGATACACTTTGGAAGGAGGAATTTGACAAGGAAGTATTCAGTGAACAGCATGACACTAGGAAGTTCTGAGGAACAAAGGGACCTTGGCGTGTGTGTCTATAGATCTCTGAAGGCAGAGGGGCATGTTAGTGGGGTTGTGAAAAAGCGATATGGGACACTTGCCTTTATCAATCGAGGCATAGATTACAAAAGTAGGGAGGTCATGTTGGAGTTGCATAGAACCTTAGTGAGGCCACAGCTGGAGTACTGTGTGCACTTCTGTTCGCCACATTATAGGAAGGATGTGATTGCACTGGAGGGGGTGCAGAGGAGATTCACCAGGATGTTGTCTGGGATGAAACACTTAAGTTATGAAGAGAGGTTGGATAGACTTGGGTTGTTTTTGTTGGAGCAGAGAAGACTGAGGGGTGACCTGATCGAGGTGTACAAGATAATGAGGGGCATGAACAGGGTGGATAGGGAGCAGCTGTTCCCTTAGTTGAAGGGTCAATCACAAGGGGGCATAAATTCAAGGTGAGGGGCAGGAGGTTTAGGGGGGATGTGAGGAAAAACCTTTTTACCCAGAGGGTGGTGACTGGAATGCACTGACTGGGAATGTGGTGGAGGCAGGTTACCTCACAGCCTTTAAAAAGTACCTGGATGAGCACTTGGTACATTATAACATTCAAGGCTATGGGCCAAGTGCTTGTAAATGGGATTAGGTAGCTGGTCAGGTGTTTCTCACATGGTGGTGCAGACTCGATGGGCCGAAGGGCCTCATCTGCACTGTGATTCTGTGACATAGCTGCTAAACTGGCTCTGCAGCAGGTTATGAGGGAACGAACAAAGGGGAAAAAACATACTTAACTTCATCCTCACCAACCAGCCTGCTGCAGATGCAACTGTCCATGACAGTATTGGTAGGAGTGACCACCGCACAGTTGTTGTAGAGACAAAGTCACGCCTTCACATTGAGGATACCCTCCATCATGTTGTGTGGCACTACCACCATGCTAAATGAAAGAGATTTCAAACAGATGTAGCAACTCAAGACTTGGCATCCATAAGTTGCTGTGGGCCATCAGCAGCAGAATTGTACTCAAACACAACTGGTAACCTCACAGCCTGGCATATCTCCCGCTCTACCATCAAGCCAGGGGATCAGTCCTGGTTCAATGGAGTGCAGAAGGGCATGCCAGGAGCAGCACCAGGCATACCTAAAAATGAGCGTCAACCTACAACACAGGACAAGCAGCAAGTGATAGACAGAGCTAAGCGATCCCACAAACAATGGATCAGATCTAAGCTCTGCAGTCCTGCCATAACTAGTTGTGAATAGTGGTGGACAATTAAGCAACTCACTGGAGGAGGAGGCTCCACAAATATCCTCATCCTCAATGATGGAGGAGCCCAGCACATCAGTACAAAAGATATGGTTGAAGCATTCGCTACAATCTTCAGCCTGAAGTGCCGAGCGGATAATCTATCTTGGCCTCCTCTGGAGGTCCCCAGCGACACAGAAGCCAGCTTTTGGCCAATTTGATTCACTCCACGTGATAAAGAAACTGCTGAAAGCAGTCATGAGGTCAGAAGTGGGGATGTTCGCTGATGATTGCACAATGTTCAGCACCATTCACGACTCCTCGGATACTGGAGCAGTCCATGTGCAAATGCAACAAGACCTGGACAATATCCAGGCTCGGGCTGACAGGTGGCAAGTAACATTCACACCACACAACTGTCAGGCAATGACCATCTCCAACAAGAGAGAATCCAATCATCGCCCCTTGATGTTCAATGGCATTACCATCACTGAATCCTCCTTATCAACATCCTGGGGGTTACCATTGACCAGAAACTGAACTGGACTAGCCATATCAATAAATGGCTACAAAGGCAGGTCAGAGGATAGGAGTTGTGCGTCGAGTAACTCACCTCCTGACTCCCCATAGCCTGCCCATCATCTACAAGGCACAAGTCAGGAGTGGGATGGAATACTCCCCACTTGCCTGGCTGAGTGCAGCTCCCACAACACTCCAGAAGCTTGACAGCATCCAGGACAAAGCTGTCCGCTTGATTGGCACCACATCCACAACATTCACTCTGACCACCACCGATGCACAGTAGCAGCAGTATGCACCATCTGAAAGATGCATTGCAGGAATGCACCAAGGCTCTTTCAACAGCACCTTCCAAACTCACTACCATCTAGAAGGACAAAGGCAGCAGATAGTTGGGAATACCACCAGCTGGAAATTCCCCTCCAAGTCACTCACCATCCTGACTTGGAAATATATCACCGTTCCTTCACTGTCGCTGGGTCAAAATCCTGGAACACTCACAGCACTGTGGGTGTACCTACACCACGTGGGCTGCAGCGGTTCAAGAAGGCAGCCCACCACCTTCTCAAGGGCAACTAGAGATGGACAATAAATGTTGGCCCAGCCAGCGTAGCCCACATCTCCTGAGTGAAATGCAGTAAAAAAGGTTTCAAAGTATTTCACAAAAGCAACAAAATTTGACACCGAGCCATATTTCTCAGAAGACTCACTTGGGTGATTCTTAGGATGAAGGGGTTGTCTTATGATGAAAGGTTGAGCAGGTTGGGCCTATACTCATTGGAGTTAAGAGAAGTGAGCTTATTAAAACAAGATTGAGAGGATTTAACAGGGTGGTTGCTGGATGTTTCCACTTGTGGGGGAGCCTAGAAATTGGGGGCACAGTTTAAAAATACATGGTCATCCATTTACTAAGGCGATGAGGATCAATTTATTTTTCTCTTGGAGGGTCTTTAGTGTTTGGAATTATCTTTGTCAGAGGCCAGTAGAGGCTGGGTGAAAGGCCAAGTTTAGACAGGTTTTTGATCAACATGAGCCAAAGGTAATGGAGGGCAAACAGGAAAGTGGAGTTAAGGTCACAATCAGATCAGCCATGACCTTAATGAACGGCAAAGCAGGCTTGAGGGGCCAATGGCCTACTCCTGCTCTTTGTTCTTATGAAATTATGAGATATTAGGACAGGTGGCCAAAAGCTTAGTCAGTGAGGTTAGTTTTAAGGAACGTCAGAAAGTTGAAGGGTAGAGATTTAGTGAGGTAATTTCAGAGCTTAGGGCCTAGACAGTTTATGGAATAATGAACATCGAGGATTGCAACAGACCTGAATTGGAAGAGCGCAGATGGCTGCAGGGATGGATAGGGGAGCAGCAAGAGCATGGATTTCAAAATAAGGATGAGAGTTTTAACATTGAAGCAGTCAGACTGGAAGCCAACATAGATCAGCAAGTAATGAGTGACAGCACCTCAGCCTGCCAAGTCAGCCATTGTAAGTGATAATGGTTATGCATTCAGGCTTCCTATCAAGGTGCAGAGCAGGATTGCTGTACAGCATTATTTATCATTAAGGGATCCATGCACCCCCCTAAACAAATCAAATCAATGAGACTTCTGAATCAGGATTCCAGGACTAACAAGGAAAACTGCCATGCTAATCAACTGGAGACAGAACACTACAAATATGCTATTTATTGCCATTGCAATTTGTCTTTACAAGTTACAAGCTTTGATCATAGTAAAATTCAAAAACAAAACCATGTAACATTATTAAATATCTCTAAACATTTTACACAATGTACATTTATAAAATGCCAGTGAATCACGTTTGTATATGTGGCTTTACTGCATATCGGGATGAGGGTCTCATCATTACTCAAAGCCTCGCTACCACCTCCAGGATAATGGCTAGCACTTTTTGTAATGAAAATCAAGTGTTGGGATGTGCAAGTTCAACTTAATGTGGATCATAAACCCTGTTGCTATTGGATTTGATGTGGCAGCATGCTGATTGCCAATCCTAATCGGAAAGGCTCTCTTTGGAAAATTATGGAGGAAAACAAGGAGTTAGGATACACTTTCGGTTTTAAAAAAACAATTTTGCATCAGACTGGCCTCGAAAAGGAAACTCCACCATAATTATAATTGGAGGGCAGCTTCAAGATTCAACTTTGAGTAGTGACATCAAATCAATGAACACACCTGGATTGATAATAATTGGCTTGGAGGGGGGAGGTGGTGGTGGTCAGGAAGTAGGGCTAATCTTTTGGAAAGATCAATCAGGTTACATAGTCCCTGATCTGTATTTACCTTTCAGATTAATGAGAAATTTGGCTTAGTATTTACAAAGGAACAAACCCAGGTAGATGCTGCTATCCAACGGAATGAGCATTCCGATTACATGGTGTAAAAGCTGTTGTTCAAACCTGACAACCCATTCAAAAAGTTAGAAACGTGTTAGCGATATGCTGTTGCTAGCACTTCACACAATATGCACACCCATCAATGATGCAAAAGCTCGGCCTGATCTTTAATCCATATTGACTCATTTAAATCTAAGAGGGCATTAAAAAATTGGAGATGAAAATCTGAACCAGTGCTGAGTTTCAGCACCCAAAATCTCCCAGGAAAGGTGCACTACCACATACCATGAGTCCACTGCATAATTTATTGCAGCAACATCAGCACCAAGACATCATTCAACTAATTAGGTACATGTGAAGAGTAAAGACTTTGATTTAGGAGGGGGCAGAAGGAGGCAACAGTCAACAACTCAGGGTAGGGTAATACAGAAATGAGTTAATATTTGTGAGAGAGATGAGAATTGTTTCACTACATGTATCCTTTACCACAGAATTTTACCCCAAATAGTCAGAATGGGTCATCAGTGGTCCTTAGGCCATGGCAGCTAATAGCTGATGTTAGGGGCTCTGCAAAGTTTGACACGAAAAAGGAGGCCTGTAGTAGATAACCTTTCAACTTATAAGTATGGTGGAATTGCCTGCAATGAGGTTTCAATGTTCCTTTATGCTCTACACCGATTTTTGTTTTTAAAATGGCACAAAATACTTTCAAATATTACTTTGCACCTTTGTGCTGTGATAGAACAGCACAACCTCACACCCTCGTGTGAAAAAATTCTAAACTTTTACAAAACTTGTTTTCATCACTAATTATGGTATTTTGATGTGCAAGCAGAGATATAACTTTAAATAGGGCAGAAGTAGAGACCTCATTTCTTGACCATTGCTTTTTGTTGCGACCCTGCCAAAATACAAATATTCTTCAATTCCTTTTTGCACTTTCTACAAGACAGGGAGATCAGCTGCTTAGAGGGGAGCATAGTACATTGCAAAGATAACGTGACTCATCATGGAAAGGAAGGGTGAAGGCTGGCAATCATTACTGACCTCAGGGGCTGCCTATACCAGCCCTGACATCATGGGAATGTATGCAGATGTCAGACGCTGTGTTCTGATGGAGCAATAAACAGAAGAGGGGTGGGGGGAGCGCAGGATGAAGTTTATCCCAAGCTGCTCATGAAACTTCACATAACTAGCTTCAAAATGTCATCAACAGAAGCTGAAAACAGGCTAAACAGATGTTGCAGTGACACGAACCAAACAAACAGAAATGCTATGGCGCAGAAGGAGGCCATTCAGCCCATCGTGCCTGCACTGGCCAAAAAGAGAAAAAAGAAACCAGTTGCTCATTGCATTCCCACTTTCCAGCACCTGGTCTGTAGCCTTGCAGGTTACAGCCCTTCAGATGCAGATCCAGGTACCTTTTAAATGTGTTGAGCGTTTCAGCCTCAACCCCCAACTTCGGCAGTAAATTCCAGATGCCCACCACTCTCTGGTGAAAAAGTTTTTCCTCATGTTCTCATGTCTTATTAAAAAAACCTCTACCAACTAAAATTTTATTGCATAGTTTAAAAACAAATTACTATAAGACACTAATTTGCAGGAGACATCAGGGAGGCACTTCAGTCAGATTACACTTATGGGGCATACCTTAATCTGCCGGCTGGTGTACCAGCTAAGAGTTCTTTCTGCTGGGACTGACACCAGACCCTATATCTCAGCTGGCCAACCCTGCTCTGAGCAAAAGGCTTCAGTTTACACCATTGAGACAGTGCGGAGAGATGAAATGCTTCAGGAGGGTGCAAGCCTATTGGCGCCCACCACAAATACAGCATTCTGTTGCCAGAATTCAGTGATGCCCGGTCCAGTGCAGCAACCTCCCTAAAGCTGGCAGTGTTAGTCTCAAGTGGGTTACTGGTAATGGCTGTACGACTCGCCACCTTTTCGAATAGGCAATATCTGTCAACTTACCTCCTCTCCCTATCACCACCCCCATATCAAGGGGTAAGTAGGGGCTTTCCATGAGGGTAATTGCATGTTTCAACTTCCTATCATTCTGCAGTGGTCCATGGAGGCATCTACACACTGCATTAAGGACCGGCAAGGACTTTAGGCTTCTTGCCTCAAGTTACAGGACACGGGTCTGAAGTACTGGAAGATTTTCTGAAGCACAAATTTGAACCCAAACAAAGCTTCTCACACATTTACAACATCTCAACAACCCATTAGCACTCAGAGGCCACCTTTGACCAAAGCAAAACATTGCCAGTTCAGATGGCTGAAGCCACCACAAAATCTCATTGCATCTGTACAGCTGGATTTATGGATTTAAAAGGTAGGCTTTGGTCATGTTAAACCGTTAAGAATTTTGCCTGATGCCAGCAGATTTTACAAGGACAATGCGTTAGGGACATTACAGCACAATCTCTCCCTTATAGGAACTGGCTGGGAATACCTTTAGTCAATCTCTGGGTACAATTTGCGAGTGGGTGTCACTCATTCTTTCGTTATTTGTCTGGTTGACATTGCCTCAGCATTGAAACTTATAATAAATTCTCCAATGATGTTTTGCTAGTTCTAAATAAGCCTGATTTTAGGGTCAGACTTGATTAAAACCCTATAGTTACCCCATTCCCTGAAAGATGAATTAGTTAATATGAATTGTAAACGCTAAATACTGATGTTTCTATGCCATTCTGCTGCATTGCACACAATGGCTTCCTGGTTGGGACATATCTCTAATGGGAGATTACATCAAGGGAGCACTTTGCTTCAGTCTCCTGTGTCATGTACAGTCAAATAAACTGACATGGGAAAGAGGATAGGGTTGGACTTGCCTCTCACCACCCCAGGAAGGGGGCAGAAGGGGAAAAAGTTGGGTTTCAAAATTAATTGAAACACTTACAGTGGTGTGATGATAATGTGACAGAATGCCATACTCAGCATAAACTGGATCTGAATATAAAGCTTGATGAATTCTGAAAGGACTGTCACATAAAATAGATTCACGATTAAAGGAGGTCTGGCTTCTTGCCTGAAAGACAAACACCCAAATCATCAGTCATAGTGAAGTACGAGCATGATGATAGTCTTGGGATGAGTTGATGTGGTTTTTCAAAAGCAAACAATTGTCTATAATCACTGAATTAAAGTGGGTTGCAAGATATCTGATTTGGCACATGTGTGGGCTTGTGCGTGGATACCCACAGGCATGTATGTAATGCACAAGGTTAAACAAGCATTTGCTGAGCAGGCAGGCAATGTTCCCATCTCTTAACCTCTACTGCTTTCATCATCATACCCTTCCTTGCTGGATTCAAAACACAAACTTACTGGATTTCACTGACTAGAGTACATAGTGGGTAAAAGTAACATTTCACACACACCATGTGATCACTACGTCATTCGTACCAATTCCTGCATTTGTACTGCTTTTCACACTATATGCTGCTAAATCCTACCACATTTGAAATGAAGTCTATAACATAGTGTAATAAGGTATGTGGGCAATAGAGACAAAGGGCAAAATCGCCTCTTGGTGATGTTGCGGACCTCCCAAATGCAGAATTGTACACCTATTAACACATATTGCAGTGACGTCTCTTGCATGGTGCTCACTGTTTAAGTGCAGCTGTTGACATGATCCTCTCTGGAAATATAAAATTGTTTCAAGTTGTAACAAATAAATAGAGGCAAGTGGAAGCTGGAGAGAAGGACAATGATAGCAGGAAAATTTGATCATAATTACAACAGCCTTAACAGAAACCAGAGGACCTGAGCAGTTAGGAACTAAACAAGTACTTGAAGCCTTGTAAGTCTCTTTGACACAAGGTGCCCAATATTTCACAGTATTATCGATTTAATATTAAACGGCCCAGATGACTATTTCACATTAAACGTGATTTTTTTTATTGCATATCGCATATCTGAAACTGCAGGTTTTCAATTCTTTACCAATGTGGAGAGAATGTCTTCCATCACCTTCACTTTAAACTAGGAGTGTAACAAACTTGAATATGGGTCCATTGTAGACCCCCTCACTCATAGCCGTCCACAGCCGCTAAATGCAGAAGCTGTGATGACTCGTCTCATGTTTGTTACAGACTTTGAGCAGCTTATTTTACCCAGTGTCTTCAGTCCAGTGCACATTTTATTCTGGACGGTGTGGAAATGTAAAAACCTGCATTGGCTGAAGAGAGAGAGGAAAAACTTCAGCATTAATTCGATGTGGTGTTATGACATGGAGCTGCAATCCACTAGGGGGGAAAAAAGACTGGTGTGTAGATAGCATGGGAACACAAGGATATGGCCAGTGCTATGATCAATTAGATGCCACTGGCATGACAGTATCTATTGATCCAGTCCACTTGTGCAGTCAATTCTTTTCACAGGAGTGTTCCTATCACTGAACAATCACAGCTGGGAAAGCAGGCAAGCACCGATCTGAAACATTTACCCCACTCCCACCAATATACAGTAGAACTACTTCAGGTACAATTCACACTATTACTCCCTCTCCAATGAAATACAATCTGATATGCGCACACGTACCTTGCAACCCCTGTGAGATGGGTATTCACAGCTAGGCTTGACAAGGCAAATTCTGACCAGAATCCTGGAGTTAGTTACCTAAAGAGATCTTTCTTTTTAAAAAATATATAAAAAGCATCCCTAAGCAGCTGGTAAATAGGTCATGAGTGAAGTGGGGGGGTTAGGGGGTGGGGGTGGCACCTGTCTACTGCCCACTGCCTTGGCTGGCGTAGGAAATCCCCATGGCAGGAAGAAATTTGAAAATTGAAGCTGGAGGAAACTCCCTCTCTGTAAGACACTTCTATGGGTGAAACTCTCTTCATCACATGAGGTCATTACATTACAATGCTGTCAGGTGCATGGATTTGGGACTTCAAACCCACAATCAGTAAAGACAACCGATCCCCCTTGGTCAGCTTTCACAATCTGCTTGTGAAGTTACAACCCATATCATACTCTTCAATGAAGCAGCAGTTCCTCATCCTGTCACTGTGGTGTGACTCCTGGGCTATATAGCCCAATAGACATGCTTGGTGGAAAGAAGCTACAATGTTAAAATTATGCTCTCTCTCCAACGATTGGAGGTAGGTATTCAGACTTTACACCAGAGTACATCAATTTAATAAATCTTTTTTCCCTTTTGCTTGTGCTAACGTGCAGTTCCAGGTGCCACCTCCTAAAGCACAGCATTCTGTGTTTTTATGCTCCATGTATCTCTGTCCTAGGATATCTGGTAAAACCCCTCAGTTGACACCAGGCTGGCAGCTTCCAGTGAGGTTCTGAAGTCTCCATGCAGTAATAATCTGGTGCCCATGGTCCAGCTGACTTAATAACCTGACCTAATTGAAGTCAGTTGAGGAGCTTCCCTGTAGTTGTCGATGTAGCTCTCTAGCACCAGACCCAGCATCAGAACGGAGAATTCATTCCCAGCTTGGTTTCGAACTGTAGCTTTTGCCTCTTCTGGTAACGGTCTCGCACTCTAAAGAAACAGGAGGCAAAGGAATGGGTATATTTTCTCTCACAAAACATAAATTTGGTACTTTGGATTAATTCAAGAAACTGGATTTTAAATATGGAAATTAAAAAGACTGCATGAGATGTCTCTTAGTCTGATCTGTCCACTGCATTTATCAAATGCCACACCCCACATCCCCCAGATTGATTACTGAGGCATCTAATAACCTATGTGGGACACACAAATGTTTCTCAGTTTGTGGTGCTGCAAAGCAATTTAAAATTAGAGTTTCATGCAGATTTATTTGCCTGGTGTCAACTGCTCATAGCATGAGAAGATTACATCAAATTCTCAAGTTAAAATAGTTAAATAAAGAACTTGACTGAAGTTGCCCTAAATTGTCCAATGGTTTGACAATGCCTCAATTTTAAAATTCTCATCCTTGTGTTCACATTCTCTTGGGCCTCACACCACCGCATCCTTGTAACCTCCTCCAACTCTTACAGCCCTCTGAGATCTCTGTGCTCCCATGCACATCCCTCCACTTCCTATGTTTCACCACTTGTGGCCATGTCTTCAGCTGTCTAGTTCTGAATTCCCTTAAAACCTTTTTGCCTCTCCAACCCTCTCCTCCAATATGCTGCTTAAAACATACATGTTTGACGAGACCTTTGGACACTTTTAATATTTCCTTCTTTGGCTTGGTGCCTGATTATGTTCCTGTGAAGTGCCACAACCAGGGGAGATGGTGGTATAGTGGTAATACCATTGAACTATTTATCCAGAAGCTCAAGCTAATGCTCAGTAGACATAGATTCAAATCCCAACTTGGCAGCTGGTGGAATTTAAATTCAATTAATAAATCTGGAATTGAAAACTAGTCTCAGTAATGGTGAGCATGAAACTATCATCGATTGATATAAAACACACCTGATTCATTAACGTCCTGTCCTTCAGGGGATGTAATCTGCCATCCTTACCTGATATGGCCTACCTGTGATTCCAGACCCAAAGAAATGTGGTTATCTCTTAACTGCCCTCTGAAATGGCCTAGCAAGCCACTCAGTTCAAGAGCGATTAGAGATGGGCAACAAATGCTGGCCTTGCCAGCGAGACCCACATCTCATGAAAGAATAAAGAAAAAAACCTATGTTAGATGCGCTATATAAATGCAAGTTGCTGTTTGGATAACCATTAGAATTTACTTGCAGCATTCATCAGCCACTAGCCCTACACGCTTGCAAGAGATTTACTGATTGTCAGGTATATAACCATAATCACTTTAATGCAAATATTACTACTCATCTCAGGAGGGTAATCATCCTTCAATTTTTTGGGTAAATTCATAGCAAACTGGCTGCCACGTTTCCTATATTACAACTGTGACTATACTTCAAAAGTACCTGATTGGCTGTAAAGCACTTTGAGAAGCTGGGTAATCGTGACAAATGCAATTTACACATTTTTCTCTGACATAGGCATCTCTGCTTCAACAATACGCTCCTCACCGAGAAAATGCAAAGTAGAATTGCCAACTGGGAGATGATCTGACCTAATTCGTGGTCGGGCTTAATAAGAGAGTGTAAGAACTTAGAACATTGGTCCCCAGAATAGACTGTGTTCAGGTATTTGACTGGGAAGAGTTTGCGAATAAAGGTATTGCTGCATTATCCCTGCTGTACATAAATCCATGGTGAACATTTTAAATTCACTCTCAGGATATGGGTGTTCCTGGCAATGGTCAGCACTGTCGATCCCTAGTTTGATACAAGTAACTGGCTAGCTATTCCACTTCAGAGGGCAGTTAAGAGTCAACTACTGCAGTCACATATAGGTCAGACTGGGTAAGGACAGGTTTCTCTAAAGAATATTAATGAAATTAGTTGAATTTTTATGACAATTTCATGGTCATTTTTTTTTTACTGATTCCTGTCTTTTTAAAAACTGAATTAAAATTCTTACAACAATGTTTAGATCTGAACTCACGTTCTTTTTTATTCGTTTATGAGATGTGGGTGTCACTGGCTGGGCCAGCATTTAATGCCCATCCCTAATTGCCCTTGTTTAGAGGGCATTTGAGGGTCAACCACATTGCTGTGGGTCTGGAGTCATGTTGGCCAGACCAGGTAAAGACAGCAGATTTCCTTCCCTAAAGGACGTTAGTGAACCAGGTGGGTTTTTATGACGATCAGCAATGGTTTCATAGTCATCATTGGACTTTTAATTCCAAATTTTTATTGAATTCAAATTCTACCATATGTCGTGGTGGGATTCGAACCCAGGTCCCCAGAGCATTACCCTGGATCTCCAGATTACCAGTCCAGTGACAATGCCAACATCTGGATTCTGGGTTTTCTGGATTATTAGTCCAATAACATAACCAACTAAACTACTATGCCCATCACGTTTTGAATTGCTCACCTTCTGAGTCTTGGGTTCAGTTCATTCCTAAAAATATTTTTTGTTCAAGGGTATGTGCTAATCATACTAACACACCAGTTCGGAAGGGTTACTGAGCCAGTCTGAGAGATATAAATTAACCAATAGGAACTGTGCTGGGCTGTAGGATTGAATTTTGTCTTCGAATATCTCCTTTAACCTCTAAACCCTCTCTCAACAGTATCTAAAAAAAAACTCAAAATCAGGCAGGACAGAAAATGTTTCCAATCCCAAGAAACAAGTCAAAGTTATTTTAACTCCATATAATCACGTTACCAAATTGTGGAGAGGGATTATGAAAATTGCCTGCATAGAGTATAAAGGGCCCAAATTGCAGGATGCCACCAAGGTTCAAAGGATTGAGAATCTGAAGTAAATTCAGTGGCAATCAAATGGTGCCAAACTTGAATGAAGGGTCTACAGCCAAGCCATTAATCTCCATACAAGCATCAAGTGTACCTGCAGCATTTTCTTCCCTAATGAACTCCAAAAGGAATGGGGAACTGAGGGAGGTAAGGAACTAGGAAGGACCAAGGATGCAGAAGAATGGGTAGAAAGGAACAAATTCGAAAGAGAGAGAGAGAGAGAGAGAGAGAGGGGGGAAGCGACTTACAATAAAAAGGCCAGTGAGGCCCCCAATATGTTCTGCAATGCTCTGTAGAAATGGGTCTAATACACAGCAGCACCTTGTGGGATGCCAAAGAGGTGGGTGAGAGATTAACCCAGGGCACTGCAGCTTCCTGTGGGATACGAAAGGGGTAGGAGTAAAGTAACCCAGGACTCTGCAATATCTGATTGCTGACCCAGAGGACCCAAGAAGATCTGCAACATAATGAATTAATTCTGCAAATAGTCTCAACTTCACAAAAGTAATGATTTTTATAGATGTATTATAACATTTCAACAGGAGAGGTTAAGCCCTTTTTAAAAAATAAAACTATGAATGAAACTTTCTCACATAGAGACATTGTATCTTCAAGACAAACTCTTTCACCACAGGTGCTGAGGAAATCCCCAACTTCTTGTGGGAATGACATTGGTTATAAACTGACAATGGACATCGGAGGCAGCAGCCTCTTAACTCCTTGTAAGCAGTGCACTTACCTAATTTCATGTAGCTTGACCACTTCATTAATTAACATCACTAGAATGACAGACAGGAAACCAAGGAGCCAGGAGATCAGCGGGATATCCTGCACATCAAAGGTTAATGGGGTATCCATATTCTTCCAGAGTTTTAAATCCACCATCACCAATATGATTTGGCCCACTATCCTGGAGATTATAAGCAATAAAGGAAACTAATTCAATCAGAGGCTAAGAGTCAGCCTCACAAGTCCATCAGCCCTTTGGCAGTCAATAGCAAGACAATTTCTCCATCATTTGTACTTACACAGAATTTCACAGTCCAGAAACAGACAACTTGCATACTTCATCTAACCTTAATAACATGGCCTTTTATTCCTTTCTGACTCATGTCAATATCTAGCTTCCTTTAAATGCATCTAAGCTAGTCTCAACTATTCCATATAGCAGCACATCCAACATTCTAACCATGCTGGGTAAAGAAGTTTCTCCTGAATGCCTAATAGAGCTTCTGAGTGGCTGAGTTTTAGACTCCTCTTACCTTCTCAAATTCCTTCATAATGTTAAAAACCTTTATCAATGGTCCTTCAATATTTTTCTCCCCTGAATTTTTCTCCTCTCAGGACATTAACTCCTGCCAGCTGCCATTCTACAGGCACAGTGACTATTTGTTATGCATGGGATAACAGTTTGAGAGAGCATACCATTAACACTGAGGGTGGAAGCAAATTAGTGTCTAAGTTTGATCTTGCCAATATACCACATTTTAAGGGCATTACAGGATCATCAATAATCGTGGAATCCCAAAGTGATTTTCATCACCCTTACTAACCTACGAGGGATCAATTGTAGCTCCTACAACCTACCTATCCTACAATCTATCTTTGGGTAAGATCAGTTAATTAAACCTGGACCTTTCTAGTTACATACCACTCAAAGCCACACTGCACAGCCATTGGAAAAGCTTGTGAATATATTTGGCAAGTTTATTTTAATAAGAAACTCTACTTTTTCCCATTACTACACTGTTGGTGTTGAAGCCCAGACAGTCTCATGCCATATGTTGTGGGTCTGTTTTTCCAGTGGTCATTAAGAAACGTAATGCTACTTAGAACACGGCAAAGATTAGGCTGACCAAAAGAAAGACTTGGACAGTTTTAAATTATATCTCACTCCTCATTACCCTCATATGTTTTGAAATCTCCTGAATATTATGTTCAAGGTTTTCAACTTGTATCATATGGTATTTTATAGAAACAAAAGGGAGATAAACTTAGGACTTTACCTTCTAATAGGTTCTTATCCCAGTACAGCAAACAGTTAATATAAATTAGACTTGTTACCTATTAATGAAAGCTGTTAAGAATACATTTTGATATATTCACAGGCTTAAGTGTAGAGTTGTACAGCTGTAATAGCACAGTAATGGGCAAAATGGAGGCAAGCCACACCTTGTTCTATATGTCAACTGGGAGTGCTGGAGGGCACATAGAAGGGGGGGGGGGTGCCATTTTCACTCTGCATTAACCATTAACTACAGCTACACCTTACCTAGGGTGTGTTCAGGCTTTAAGTTCACTTATCTGATGATACTTACACAACAGGGAGAGTGAAGCACCACCATAAGTTGCTGAAGGGGCTTTTCCTCCACAGTGTTTTGGACCGATGAACATGGCTGATGGAGATGCATACTGCAACCAAGAGACAGTAAATTGGCAACTAACATGTCTACTTCATGCATTATCAATACAAAGTAGATTGTTTCTATACTTGTAGCTTAGGCAAAAGTAGAAAGATCTCAACTCTAAAACAGAATCGTTGTACTTTTGCACATTAGTGCTGATCCAGAACACTCCTAAATACTATAAAGGTCAAGCAAATTGATTCATGGCCGTGTATGTTGTATGGCTGAAACCTAGATTGTTTGATTTTTACAGCTCCCCCAGAAACCACTAGGTGGAGCAGCCAGCAACAGAAGCAGAAGGGCAGGTAGAGATGATTGAGGTTGTCATGTTTCCTCTGCCACTATCCAACTCTCTGATGAGGACTTGGGTTCAAGACAAAAGTGCTCCAACATCAGAGAGTGCTCTACACTGAATGCTACACTAACATTCTATATTGAGGAACGCCTTCAATGGCAAAAGAACAATCTCTCTCACACCTGTAAAGAGCTTGGTTTGACCATCAGCATCAGGGAAGTGAATGTCAAAACTGATGGATAGCCAAATAGCGATGCGAAGCTGGAAATTATTGATAGCTTCACATACCTAGGCTCTATAACCCACTCACTTGATGCTGAAATCAACACATGCATTCCAAATCTGCAGCTGCTATATCAAGCTGAGTAAGTGTGTGAAACATCAACCAGGCTGAGAACACCAAACTGCAAGTCTACCTAGACTGTTCTCAGCACACTCCTCTACAATGGAGAGGCCTGGACAACATATGCTAGGTAGGAGAAAAGGCTGAACAGTTTCCACTCTCACTGTCTCAGATGTATCTTCGGCATTTCTTGGGAGGATAGGGTCACCAACTCAGAGGTCCTGGAGTGTGCTAATTCTATCAGCATACACTCATTACTAAGTGAACAACGTCTGACTGGCTTAGCCATGTTCATCGGATGGATGACGACTGGAAAGCCAAAGACCTTCTGTATGGTGAGCTGGTAACTGGGCATGACCTCCTGGGTGTCCATACCTCTGCTACAATGGCACCTGCAAGCGAGATATGAAGATGGCAGATATTGACACGGACAACTGGGAGACAGTTGCTGATGGCTGTGACCCCGGGAGGCTGACTGTTTGTTAGGGTATTGGAAGAGTTGAGCAGAAACGAAACACTCAGCTGGCCAAGAAGAGGACCTATAGAAAACGGAGGCCAGCGAATCATGCACCTTCTCAGCCCACAACCTTCCTCTGCAGCAAGTGTGGCAGAGACTGCCATGCCAGAGTGGGGTCCCTGAGCCACACTAGGCAATGCTCAACACAGTTGACCAACACGTTGCAAACCATCATCTCAAGAGATGGAAGGCTGCCAAGTTACTATCCAAGCTGTGGCCATGTAGTTCAGCTGCCTGGTGCTTAGAGGGTGGCATACAGCACACAAACAGAACTCAGTGGTGAAAGTTCAACAATGATGATGATCCAGGAACCTACAGAAATAACTCATGAATGACAACTGCTAATGAGTTATGGAACAACTCAACTCTACTGCTTGCTTGTCATATAATAATAGGCACAATTGCTACAGTTGGTGACAAGGTATATTTTGCAGGTGAGGTCCATGTAGTGCAGTACACAGCAAGTGGTTAGGATCTGGAATGCACTGTCTGAGAGTGCCATCAAGGTTTTCAAAAAGAAATTGGGTATGCACCTGAAGAGAAAAATTTGCAGGGCTACAGAGAGAGGGCAGAGGAATGGACCCAGGTGAATTGCTCTGGCAGAGAGCTGGCATGGACACAATGGGCCAAATGGTTTCTTTCTATGGGCCAACCGATCAGTGATTCTAGGTTGATGCGTTCAACTGCTCAGGTGGCAGACTCTCAAGACTCAAAAGTGGCAGGACAGCACCAACAGCAGTCTCAAGAGCAAATTGGGGCCTGGCCAAAAGATGTGTGGACACCAGAATCACAGTGCAGGAGAGGCCCTTCGGCCCATCGAGTCTGCACCGACATGTGAAAAACACCAGCAAAAGAAGACAAGGAAATGGAAACAGAAAAAGTACATCTTAGAAAAAAAATTTTCAAAGCCAGCCTTAGCCGTGATGGATACTTTAAAATAGCACAGAGGAATTTGCATGTTTCCTAGGGTGTTAGTGTGTGTATGGAGGAAAATGAAAACCAATAACATTGTCCTAGTGTTAGGATAATTCCAGAAGAACTAAGGTGCTTGCAGTGCTGTAGGCTTATAGCTTTACAAGATAATAAGTGCATGGGTAAATGTTCATTATCGATTATTCTAATGCCCAAATAAACAAGTAGTTTTCACAACTTGTTGAAACTTCCTGTATATGAAGTTTGTATCATCGTGGTTGGGAGGCAGGCCAGAAACTATTAGCACAGTAAAGGTGGATTGTTAACTGGTTCCTATATACACAGGGAGGTATCAAGCCTAATGATTAAATTCGTCAGTCTCTTCAAGAATGGAAAATTGCACAACTCTCTCTTAACTTATGCAAAGCACCTTTTTAATAAGGAAGATAAACACCAATTGTTTGTGACTGATCTCCCCACAAATCACCCATTTCCTTTTGCAAACTGCTTGCAATCGGATATCGCATTCCGGCTAGAGAGAAAGGGCTGTTTTCAATTGTCCCCGACATTGCTGAACCGCCCTCAGAGTCTATAATTTCTGAGCCTCAGAAGCCAGAACTTGAGTTAGAATCCACATAGCAAAAATTTTACTGCCATGCTGCCCTCCAACTGCAGAAATGACAGCAAATGCACTTAGCATGAGCTCAACATTTGGAAGCTACATTCAGGACAACCAACACCAAATGAATGAACTTTTGATTCAAGGTAACAAAACAAAGGGTGCATACACCATCTCTCACTGTGCACTGTCCTGGTTGGACTGGTAAATATGCCTCAATTACGTGCTACCGTCTTATCTGCTCAGGATGATTACATAGATGTAATCTGGTGGCAAATGCCACCCACAGACAGCAGCACTTTTGTCTAAACAAAAGCACTAAGAAATAAAACGTGTTATAATTTGAGTGATTGAGCATGCTATGGTACAATCTGTAAATTGGTCTTTTTTATCCCGCACTCTATTCATAGAAACTTTGATCCAAGTACAGCATCTCTGGGCAAACCAATTGAATTTAGTTGGATTTGAGTTAATCTATGTAAATCGAGATGTCAGTTCACCACTAAGCCACCCTTCCCTGCTGAACAGGAATGATTTGTGCAATCAATGTTCTGGCTACTACTTGAAAGATTTAATTTGAATGTTTTGGCAGAGAACCTGCACAAAACATTGCAACAGCCTTTCCTTTCATAATTCAAACCATTTACAAAATCATATTCCTCTTTCACCCTCATCTCCAGCTACATCTCCCTAAATCACTTGGATAATAGAGTGTCGGAGAAGAATTGTCTGGTGGTTTTTGGTCCTGGGGTGCTTCATTGCTTTTGCTTAGCCCAGGGGTTAACATGGCTGGGGAGGGGAGGGGAACTCTGTAGTGGTGACACTACAGCCATTATGAGGTCTGAAGCAATATTAATGGAGCAGCTGGTCTTTTCCTGCTGGCCAATCTTATATGTTCTGATATATTATTGGGTTTCTTTTCTTTCCAACCTGCAACTGCTCACATTATTAACACATGACAAGGAGAGCAACTGACAATGAGCCTGCATGGTGTCATGGCACTGGATGGAAATGCACGATGTAACTCTAATATCTCACATAACCAAACTAAAATATTGGCTGTTAAACATGTAGATGTCAAGAAATCTAAAAACAGGTGCATTTGGATCTAGTCAACAAAAGTGGATTTTGTGACACTTTACCCACTTACATGAGGCAGGAGCTTCAACTGCAAAGTTTTTCAATGGACTGACACAGTCTTTCAATGAGTGAGACCAGAAGCCTTACAATTTAAATCAAATCAATTTTTCCCACAGTGAACTGTGAATTCTGGGTTTGCAGACACCTCTAACATGCAAATTGAAACTAATTTACAGACTAATGCTTGATATTTTTAGTTACCCAATAAACCCAGCAGTGCTATTTTATAGGTAATAAGCTGCTCAAGTACAGATCTAGACAACATCTGGTGAATGGCAAAGCAACACCTCCTTACAATAACATTAACTCCAGCCAGTTATCAATTCTAGAGAGAAATTAGATTCTTCCTGAGATATTAGGATAGAACAGTGTTATGGACTGATTTGAGAAACTGGGCTTTTGCTCTTCCAGATAACATTTGGTTTCTCTTACCTGTGTGTAGAACAATGAAACAGGCCATCACCTTCTGAGCCAGCAATAAGCCATTGGAATACTTGTCAAACCACATGGGGGCTCCCTCTGCAGAGCTAAAATAAAACCATAGCATCAACATATGGCTACATAGACTTTCAATGATGTCAAGGCCCCCTCAATGTGCAGGGAGAGCATGCAACAGCAGTTCAAGGGAGCTGTCCCTCCTTGTTAACAGATGCCTGGTTTACAATGGTAACTGCCCACAGTGGCAGCCTTGAGACTGGCAACCTTAGATGTCAGAACTTAAACCATGAGAGAACCCCTAACCTCACCACTGGATGGGTTAAAGCATCTCATATATTCTTGCAATGCTGTTTACATCAACATGGCATGTTTTAGTCATCACACACACTACTATACGTGATCACACTGCTCTATTCTTCCTCTTCACCTGAGGGTGGCGAACTATGCTGATGTGCAATTCCTCCGGGACACCTTCAGTACCTTGCTCTAGTGGTTATTCTGAGAGAGATCAGGATATACCTGATGATGGAGGGTGCAATATCACACCAGGTGCTTTCAGGTTGGAGCCATCAGGAATGGCAACACTGACTTTTAACCCTTTCTTAGCTGAGGGATGTTGACGCCATCTGTAGCAATGACCTTGATTATAATCAGCACAGACTCAAAATCTTTGCACTCAGTATGGTTCAGTGTTACAGTATGTGAATTTGGGGGCCTAGCTATACAGTGAAATTTGATCAGAATTTTTACATTGACAGTGACTCTGGGGTTAATATCCAGAATGTGTGTTTGCTGATGGACCCAATGCTGGTAACTGAGTGTAGCCTAATGACGTTAGAACCTAATGTGGTCAATCTCCAGCCTATTAGTGAATAAACCACTTGCATAGCAACTGGACATGTGTACATACTGATACCAAGAAAATTGTGCAGTGTTTTACTATGCAAATATGTCTTGTGTGTTAAATTCTTAAATCAGCACCTTAACTGCTAGTGAAAGACCTGTAGCCACTTGTATTTAATCCTATTGTTGCACAGCTCAAAACACTCTCTCCAGATGGAGCCCACATTTTGGAAGGACAGGATCTAGAATTGTACTTTGGAGGGGCAGGATTCTCACACTTCATACATCCCACTTTGTTTTACTGAAATCAATTTGATACTGGTAAATATATTTTGCAAGCCAGCCTCCAAATATTTAAGAGTTAGTAAATATTAAAGCCACTTTTTACATTCAAAACTGTTGTGGAAGGTTATTTCCAAAGTCTAAGAGCACTTAAAACTCCGCACAGCTGATTTAACAGTGCCATCTATTGAACAACTGCACACTAAAACGCACAGGGCCAGATGCAGACACTGTACAGATGCTATAAGGTAAAGCGTTACCTAGAACACAACAGCTTGTTTTGCAATGTTGAACACAAGAGTTTAAAAAAATGTCAGGGGAAAAAAGGTACAACTTCAAGCTTTGTTTACATAGACTTAGATCAGATCAAAGATGAGGCATAACCCCACAGTGAGGCTGTATAAATTCATCTGAAAAATCTTAACATTTCCCATTCTATACTATAGTTAATGTAATTATCTATAGTCGGTATTTTTATGGTAAAACATTTTCTCCCCACATAGACTTAATGTGGGGATTATTGAGAAATTAACAGGCCATTATGTATGGCTTGTGGTTCGTCAATTAATTTAACACCTATTTAATAAACTTGGCATTTGATTACAGATTTGGGTGCATTTTAATCGAATTGCATCAATATCACTGAAAAAATAAGGCTTTAATTTCAAATGAGACAATACAGCTTCACTCTGAGCACACGGACCCATCTATTGTTCTGGTAGAATGAAGTGTGAAGAGGAATGACCATACAGCAGCATCACAGTCTCGATGAGAACACCAAAAGTATTGCATCCTCACTGTGGAATCCAGAGCCACACATGGAATTCCAGCCTGCTTGGGTTGGGTGGTGGGGGTGGTGGGGGGCACTATGTAGCCTTATCTTCAACTCATGCTCTCTGCAAGCATGGAATTGCCCAACAGTGGGTACAAATCTGAAAGATGTATTGATCAAGACTATGTTATAAAGCGCTGCTTGCAATCGTCATTTATGCCTTGGTCGTCAAAAGCAGGGAAAATGCAGTGTATCCTGGCTTTCACTGCATGTTATGCTCTTTATAAACTATTTTCACCCTGCCAGTTTATAGTATTGGAAGCACCCAACTGATTAATCATCAGCCTGTGCCCATCCATGTACGAACGAAGAGCACACAGTTTTCTGAGTTGCAATTTTTCAGAACGGACCTGCGTGGAAGCCTCAGTCAGCACTGACTCAATGGGTAACACTCTCCCTCTCAAGTCAGAAGGTTGTAGATTCAAGTTCCACTCCAGAGACTCAAGCACAAAACCCATTTAATACTGAGGAGTGCTGCAGATTTGGAGGTGCTACCTTTTGAATGAGACATTAATCCAAGGCCCTGCCTGTCCTCTCAGTTGAACTTAAAAGATCTCATGGCACTATTTGAAGTGAAGTAGTGGAATTCGCTCTGATGTTCTGGCCAATATTTATCCCTCAACCAACATTACTAAAACAAGCTGTGTTCACTATCTCATTACTGTTTGTGGGACCTTACTGTGCATAAATTAGATGCACTGTTTCCTACGTTACAACACTTCAAAGGTACTTAATTGACTGTAAAGCAACTTGGCACATCATGAAATCATGCAAGGTGCTAAAGACATACAAGAATTTCTTCCTTAATGCACAGCTGCTCCTAGAGTCAATGGCAAACAGACAATTTTAACAGATTGCTCCTCACCCTCACTCACCTGTTCATTATGGATGAGCAGTTGGCAATGCTTGAGGAATTGGATTTTTTACAAAACTCTTGCAGCATAAACCCAAAGCAAATGAGGTAGGCAAAAATCGTGATGCTGAACTTGATCAGGAAGCACACTAGAAAGTGTTGCTGAGTCTGCAAACAGACCAGACAGGTAATGTTACAATCATCCCAAGGATAAGTTGAAATTTATATATCTAGTATTAGGATCACCTATGTTTAATTTTTAACAAAAGAATGATTAAATGGTTTGTTGCTGTTTGACAGGTTACAAACGTTTATATGTATCCCATGTAGTGAGACATGTTAATTACATGCTGCAATGGCACATGAATAAAATCTTGAAGAATGGTAAATCTAATTTGTAAATCATTTGCCACAGTAACAACCTGCTTGACAATTTCCAGACAGTCTTCTGGCAGTTTTCCTTTTCCTAAATAAAAACTTTTGTTTGCCGTCCTTTGTTTCTATGTCTATGTGCAATGGCATGGCCATATGAACACAATGAAACAACAAACGGAGACAATCAGCAGGTCTGGCAGCATCGGCGGAGAAGAAAAGAGTTGACGTTTCGAGTCCTCATGACCCTTCGACATGTTCTGTCGAAGGGTCATGAGGACTCGAAACGTCAACTCTTTTCTTCTCCGCCGATGCTGCCAGACCTGCTGAGTTTTTCTAGGTAATCCTGTTTTTGTTTTGGATTTCCAGCATCCGCAGTTTTTTTGTTTTTATATAAGAGGAGACAATCAGACTCATTGTGCCCATCCTGCCAAACAAGGGTGTATGACTGTGTAGATCACAAACTCGCCCAATACCAATGTGGGTTCTGGAACAGGAAAGAATCCTATGGTCCATTTGGAATACGTGCTAGGTAATCTCTCTCAGACTCAATCAAGCAAGACTCCTGGTGTGAAGTAAATTGTTATAACAACAGCTAACTAGCACTAGCAACTTGCTCTCCCCAGTTGGAACTGTACTTTTCTTTCAGGAACTTAAATTTGATTTCACAGAAATTTAAGTGAATCCATGCCCACGGCAAGTTCCAGCCCTCTACTCCAGAGGGCGAGAAGTGATAAAATAAGCATTTCATGGCCTTCATTTTCTACAAATTGTTTGTGTCCCCTTATCTGATCATCCTTGGGCTTCTCAAAATACTTATTTAACCTAGTTAAATCCAATCATCATTTTAAAAGATCAATTGTACACCATACTAAGCCTATGTTTTTCTAAATAAATAGTAATTCAAAGATCCTATCACTGCAAGGGTAAGTACCCCTCTGGTTATCTCCCTCTGCAGGTTCTCCAGAGTCTCAATAATCACCATCAAGTGCAGGCAGCAAACCTGGACACTGGGCCTAATCCTGTCCTCATCCAATATCTAAATGTGAGCACAGTTAAGCAGTGGTTCACTGGATAGTAATTAGGAGTAGGAAGGCTGTTTTCCCCAAGATTAGGGAGGCTGGGTCCTCATGTAACACTTCCACCACTGCCCTAACCGAAATCAGGGAACCCTGCACTAACTGGGGATGGAATCTAGATCCTCCCCCATCTTAGCCCTATACTGTGGGAAAGGGGGTTGAATTTATGAAGCTTGCCATTAAGGGAGAGCACACAGTTGGTTGTGGCGCAGCACTGGTATGGCAGTGCAGTCTTAACAGTGGTTTTGTACCGCAGGACCAGGAGTGGGGGGAAGCAAAGAAACATGAGAAAATTAAAAGCACTAGGTTTCAGGCACATTTACCAAAGTGCGTTTTTAAAATTAAAATGGCAACATTCTAGTGGCCCCATTCCCTGAGAAAACAGCGGATGTTTGTAAAAGATGGAGTGAGACGCCGCAAAATGAGTGGATAGCAGAAAAACGTTTCACTGAATGGTTCAATTTCCCGAGAATCAATCAGAAAATTACAACATATTTTGTGCTGTACACACATTCTAAAGTGTGATGTGAACTTTACGCAAGATTCTGTAGAAAAGGCAAATTATCAGAGATTTACACTTAAAGCTGTTACAAATAATTATGTTCAATACCACATACAACCAACCACATAAAGCATTCCCTTATTTTTAATGGGGAAGATTACTAGATTGGTTTCCTAAAATAGGACCAGAGGTCTTCTATTGTTCAAAGAAGTCTCACCTTTTTTGGAATGAATACAAAGTTTTTTCCTGTTGCTACTGTCATCACAGAACTGTCTGGCGGCTTCCCCAGCAGAGCGGCACTAATGACAAAACAAAACTGACAATAAAAGCACAATTTGGAATGATAACTTTTTTGCTTGCTTATATTTTTTTAAACCTCCACTTCCTGAACACTACTGCTCACCCATGAGAGTTTCAGTAATTTTCTTAGCATGTAGCACATTTAGAATTTGAAACAATTTTTATCTCATCTGCCATTTTGTTCCGCATCACACGCCATTCACCAGTCGAGGTCATCAGAAGATCGATGTTCCCAAGCCACTCCAAAACGGTCAGCAGTAAGAGTGCAAAAAATGGACACTGCTCAATGTTTCTCTTGCTCTGTTTCCTTCCTCAATATAGCAAACTTCCTATGTAGAGCAGAGTGAGGAAAACAATCCACTTCAGATCACAGAATGATGCAATAGTACCAACTGGCACTGATTGCTAACTCCGACATCCATCATCTATTCATCAATTTACTGGTTCTGTGGAACTTTGTTTCTGAACATAGAAACAGCAGTAACTCAGCCATCCCTTAAAAGTCTGTTCCACCGTTCAAGTAGGACAAAGGGAACATAGGAAATAGAATTAGGCCATTCGGCCCCTTGAGCCTGCTCTGCCATTCAACTAGATCATGGCTGACCTTAATGTCATTTTCCCACACTATTCCCATAAACCTTGATGCTTTTAATATCTAAAAATCTGCCAACTTCTGTCTTAAACATACTCAGTGATTGAGACTCCACAGGCCTCTGGGGTAGAGAATTCCAAAGATTCACCATCCTCTGGAGTGAAGAAATTCTTCCTTATCTCAGTCCTGGTTGGCCTACCCTTTATTCTAAGACTGCCCTGGTTCTAGACCCCCCTCAGCCAGGGGAAACATCCTTCCTGTATCAAACCTGTCAGGCCCTGTAAGAATTCTGTACACTTAAATGAGATCACCTTTCATTCCTCTAAACTCCAGAGAATATAGGCCCAGTATCCTCAATGTCTCTTTGTAAGGCAATCTGCCATCCTAGGAAGCAGACTGGTGAACGTTCACTACACTCCCTCCATCTTTCCTTAGGTAAGGGGACCAAAACTGTACAGAGTCCTCCAGGTGCAGCCTCAACAAAGCTCTATACAATTGCAGCAAGGCTTCTTTAATTCTATACTAAAATCCTTAGACCTCTTTACTCCTGTACTGAAATCCTCTGGCTTATCTGCATCTCAATTCCATTTATCCACCTTGGTCATGATCCTTAACATCCCCACTTAATAAAAACCATTCTATCATTCTGAGTTTTGAAATTTTCAATTAACCACTGAACTCAAGAGCATTTTGGAGGAGATTCTCCAGATTTCCAATAACCTTTGTGCAAGGAAGTTATCCCCAGCGTCACCCAGTACAAAATGAAGACAGAAAATGCTGCAAACTCAGGTCTAGCAACATCCACGGAGAAAGAAACAGAGTTAACGTTTCCGGATCACATCCTACTCCTGCTCCTATTTCTTATGGCCTTAAGGCCAACAGTCCATTAACTTGTTGAATTATTTTTCAATTCTGTTTAGTTAGTTTTAGTGATTTCGGTACTGGAACCCCTAAATCTCTCAGGTCTTCCAGAGTTGCTAGCTTCTCTCCATTTAGAAAATCTTTTGATGCGCCTTTCTTTCGGTCCTGAACATTAAGTATCAAAGCTGTGACACGTGAGGAAACACAACACCCCAGTTACTGTCCTGCCAAGAGTGCCAAAAAACATACTTTGAGCTGGACGATAGCTAGAAGGTAGTTCAACAACACAATAGATAGAGATATTTGCAGAATTTTTCTGTAGGCCAACAGCCAGATTTAGTTTTGGGTTGTTCTGTAATTCAGATGGAAGGATGCCATCTGGTATCCTGCTGCCAGTGTCCTGCCACAGGCCTTGAGAAGCTTCTACGTCGTACAGCTTTCAGACTTACAGTCCACAGTCAGTAACATCAGTTCCAGAAGTTAGCCCACCCAGAATAGAATTATGGACACAATTTATTGAAACACTGAACATTAATCAGTTCTCTACAGGCCTGACATTAATGAGAGGTTTTCTTGCAGAGGTGAAATGATGATGGATTGTTTAAAAGCTGACAATATTTGGAACACACAAATTAACCACAAAAGACAAATTTTTGCATCAGAAAATATCATAACATGGGAACGAAGATGAGTTTTTGGTGAGTGTTGGGACGAGAAACCATTAACATCTGTCAGGGCACAGGCTGCCCTGCCTTGCTGGCCGGTAAAAATCCAGAGCACCTTAACCCTTTTGGGAGATATTAACCTGTCACAGAACAGTATTTAGTGAGGGACGGAAGAGACAGTAGCCAAAGTGCTGTCGTTAGCTTCATGTGCGGCTGGCTCAGTGAAGCCCGTCAGGGGCTGATGAGGCAGCTTAAGGTCGCTAGCTCCATGGGAGCAACAGTTGCTCAGTGCAGCAGAGAGCTGGGACTCAGGGAAGCCGGAGAGTTGGGGTCATGCTGGTGATAAGATGCTGGGATGCATTCTTGTGAATTCAGTATGATGCAGTCACAGGAGAAATTGAGCAACTGGGAAGCGAGCAGTCATTGGGGCAGTCTGAGTTAGAATGGTTGTTGAGGAAAGTCAGAAGCTAGGTCCTCGAAAGAGGGAAGTTGAAATCCTCTGAGAGGAAGACAGTTTTAAAGAATTTTGGTGACTCATGGTGATCACTGAGGTCTGGGTGATCTGCTGAGAACTTCATGAGACTAGTCTTGGCTTGTCTGCCATTTAAGGTGCAGTCTTGGTGTGTTCGACCTAATTCATGTTTACCTCATGTTAATTCTGTATGTTAGAGTATAAGATGGAAAGTATTGACTTATTGCTTTGTTGGCTTTTGTATGATAAAAATTCTTCTGTTTGTTTAACCATAATCTTGCACACTGGACACCTCCAAGGGGATCAACATATTTTCAATTGAAATTTGAGCAAAGTCAAAAATTGTTGTAGGGCAGAGGGGGAAAGTCCCCGCCATCAAATGGGGATTCCCATACCCTTGCAGCATCAATTCGGCCAGTTAGTAGCACTAAATGGCCAGTGTATCTGCCTTGCCAGATCCCATGGTTAATAAGTGTTCCTTCATGCAGGGTGAGCAGATGGGTGGTAGACATAGTTCAATATAGAGAAATGCAATAAATTCTGGGAAAACAGTGAAAGGAAATAAGGCAACAGCATGCTTTTGCCTTTATGAGTCACTTAAAGAATTTCAAATCAATATTCTTGTTAATTTTTATATGACGGGTTATGAATCTTTGGAATTCTGTACCTGCAGAGAGCTGTGAATGCTAGTTATTGAGTATATTTAAGACAGAGGTCAATCAATTTTTGGGTACTAATAAAATTAAGAACTATGGGAATAGTGCAGGAAGTTGCAGTTGAGGTTGAAGGCCAGCCATGGTTTTACTGAATGGTGGAAGAGGCTCAAGGGGCTGAATGGCCTCCTCCTCCTTCTTATGCTCTTATATTAAGTCACTGATATTCGCAAAGTGTTTGGTATTCTGATTCAGAATTTGTCAGTGAGGCCACATTTGCTAAAACCAGCCCTTTCCAAACTTCCAGGCCCACAAGGCAAGTGCAAAAAGGAGTCTGACTTCCAGGCTCAAGACAAATTAATTAAAGACGATAATATCATTTAACGGGAAATTGTGTTAAGTATTTGAAAGTAAAAATGCAAATTAATATAGGCTCAGAACAGGAAAATGGGTTTTAAGTGCTGCCTAGGATATATCCTCTATTTCTACATTCATAATTAATATGTGTATATAATACTTGCATTGCACCTTGTAACTCAAATCATGCAGTCTGAACCAGAGTTTGTAAGCTAACAGCTTGGAAATTAAACTTTTCCGCTCTAATATTAGAGGGTCAGGACTTCAGTTACATGGATATACTGGTGACGCTGGGATCGTGCTCTTTGAGCAGAGAAATTCCAGCTGAAATTTAACGGAGGCTTTCAAAATCATGAAGGGTTTTGCTAGAGTAAATAAGGAGAGACAGTTTCCAGTGGCAGGAGGGTCAGCAGTCAGAAGGCAGATTTAAGGTGATCAGAAAAAAGTGACAGCGACATGAGAATTGTTTTTAACGTAGTGAGTTATGATAGTCCAGTATGCACTAAAATGGTTATGGCATCAGGAACAATAACAACATTTTACATAAAATTGGGAAGGGGAAATATTTGTGGGCCTGCGGGGGAAACAGCAGGGGCAGGGCAAGATGGGGCAAATTGGATCGTTCCTACAAAGAGGCAGAATGGCCAAATGGCCTTTGCCTGTACTGTATCATCCTGACTCTATGATTGGAACAGAGTTTTTAATTTTCTTTCACCAGAATTTCTAATCTCTCATCACATTAACCTGCTCAGTTTATCCCCATCAGGAGCAGTCACTTAATCTGTAATTACAGTGAAAACTTGCAGTTTTGTTTTGATTGCTGGCAGATTGCACACTTACCTCAGTAAAGGGTAGCAGAAGCAGGACAACCAGAGAACATCAGTGGTGCCGAGTGGTGGAGGCAGCTGAACCAGACAGGCCAGAAACTGCTCAAACACAGAGAGCCCAGTATTAACAAGGGATCGCCTTGTCCTCCAACACCGCACTGGTAAGTAAACGTGACCGAAATGCTGTGCACAATTATGTCAGTGACATAACCCAGCAGACAATATTAGGCACGCAGTTAAAGCATTATGTTCCCAAATAGATGCCACAATTTCAATCCCGGTCCTCAATTTTACTCTCAGTATTCCTGGATAACTAGATCAGGAATCTTCTCAATGGTTCAATGATAAGCATGGTGGCACTGAATAATGGAGACCAAAAAGATTACTTAATACACAACAACTTGTGCTGTGTGCTAAGTTAGCCAAATTCAACTTGAGTAACCCCTGGGAACGTCCTAAGCTAAGGGCAATATTAAAAAAAACCATGGTTCCCACACCCGAGTGACTCTTGCTGGAACATACACATACATGGATATCTGGGGAGGGCTGGTTGTTAATCCCTTGGAGTCGAACATCTCATCAACATTTAACAGTCAAGGCTCATGTCAAAGATGGCTACGTGAGTTAGGTACAAGATAGGGGTTCTTGAACAGTCAGACTTGAAGCGAGTCTGAGGGAAAGCTGGCTGGAAGTGAGTGTGTTCAAAAATGAAATACAGCACACTCCACCACAACGATGAATATATAAAGGATGAGTCTTTGGATCACCAGTTACCTTAATTTCCAGCCTTGTACTCAAATTTTTAAAGGCATAGGGTGCTTCACATTTTGGAAGCAGCAATAAGAGGCTAAAGTAGAGGCTGAAGCCATTTTAGGTGAATGTTGAGGAAAAAAGAACTGATTTTCCCACCTGAATGAAGACTAGAGTAAGCTGACATTGTAACAGGAAGAGGAAGCATTTCCTGATTCCGTATGTTGTGTGCCGAGCCTGTGAAAAAACAGGAATGCCACTAGTTAAATTAAACTGGAATAAAGGTTTGTTGTTTGGAAATACATCATTTGCATGGGGGCAGCCCTGTCCAGGGGCGACGGGGGGGGTCAGTATTGTTGGAAGGGTGAGTACCGTCAAGGGGAGGAACGGGAGGAATTGTTTGCGGTGGGGAGGCAGTGCAGTGTTGAAGTTGACAGCTCCATTTAAAAACTCTGCAAGTCAAGTTACTGAAGACAGACCTTACGGGGCATGTTTACAGTCCATGATGAAAATAGAAGACATGGCTTCACTGCAATGCCACTGCCTCTTGACTTCATGGCTCTG
Organism: Carcharodon carcharias; assembly: GCF_017639515.1. NCBI lineage: Eukaryota > Metazoa > Chordata > Chondrichthyes > Lamniformes > Lamnidae > Carcharodon > Carcharodon carcharias. The sequence goes on from NC_054488.1 coordinate 21,392,511, forward strand.
TCGTTCACTGGGTCCCTGGAGCAACTCTGGAAGGTACAAAGGCTCCAGTGTAAAATGTAAGCAGGCAGTTTAAATTGCAGTCAGTCAATGGCGAGCGCATCCACTCCGCGGCTGGCTGGAAGGTTCAGGCTATTAGCTGGTCAGTCCCTTGCTATGTCATTACAACAGTGACTTTCAGCTCCAATTCTACTCCCGATTGTCATCCAAGGATCCTTTCTGGAGGTCAGGAGGACAGGGCTGGGTTTAGTAATGATGCCTTCCATGGTTGAATGCTACATTTGAAAACAAATAATTTATTGGCTGTGAAACTTTTTGGGATATCCTGACGTTATATAAATGCAAGTGTTTCTATTTATTTCTTACAGTTCTAGAATTATGATTAATGACCCACCTTAAATTACCATGTTTTTCTAAGACCCTGTATACTTATGGCAGGTAACCTCAAAGCCAGTTAAATACTCTCGGTGACTAGATGATGTCAAGTGTTAACAAAATCTAACCCGATTCGGGTTCATTGAAACATCTCCCTGGATCTCTCACAAACAGCTTTAACATTGAGAACATTAATAAGCTAAAACACTTGTGTACATTTAGACAGCACGGCTGCCGTTCAAGGATCCTGTTATCAAACATCAGTGAGATCACCACCAGAAATGGCACCACTTCATCAATGGGTCATGCATTAGACGAAGTAACAGCTTCAGAACTCAGCATTGTATTCTTGCCTCATATCGATTATATCATGTGATCCTAAGGCCTCAGCGTATACATTTTACCAGCCTGCAGTCAGCACACAAACTCAAACAAATGACTAGTGTGGCTGCCCATGTTGCTTTGCACATGAATTTGGCTGTTGGTGTGGTACTGAACCATACAGACAAGAGACCATGGGTCTGATGGCTGAAGTGTGTTGAATTAGGTGACACACCATTCGGAGTGCAAACAATTATTCTCAGCACACTTCGACTAGGGAGGAGACCGAGATTCTTACTCCTGGTCGCCATTCAGGGGCACTTGCTACAAAGTTCACCATGGTGGAAGTCAGGAGAGGACAGGACTGGGCTTGGTTGTGAATGGTTGAATAATACATTTCCATCAGCCTTCCCTTCAACTCTGACATTCTACAAAACAACACAGATTGCCCAAATTAACTCTGGAAACCCACAATTGTTATTCAAGCTGAATTTTTATAAATAACCTCTACAAGCATTATCCATAGAGCTATGCTGATATGAGATTCTATCTGAGCTGCTCCCTGACTGCATGCACGCCCACAGCTTGGTCTTTCAGCAGCATGAAATGAATATCTGTCCAAGTATATCAGAGATGGATGGCCACTGTAATGGCTGCCTTTGCACTGCGTTGGGCCCATTGACCAGAGAAATTAGCAATCTTTGTAAGATCGTCTTCATGCTTCAAATGGAAGTCTTCCCTCCACCCTGCAGAGGTGCAACCTTTTTCAAACTTGCTCATGGGGAACAAGCAGGCCGCTTGATGGGCAGGCCGCTTGATGGGCACCCCATCCACAATCTTCAATACATACTCCCTCCACCACCGACATACAGTGGCAGCAGTGTGCACCATCTACATGATGCATTGCAGCAACTCAGCAAGGCTCCTTTGACAGCACCTTCCAAATGCACGACCTCCACCATCTTGAAGGTCAAGGGCAGCTGATGCATGGGAACACCACCATCAGCAAGTTCCCCTCCAAACCACACATCATCCTGACTTGGAAGTATATCCCTGTTCCTTCTTTGTCACAGTGGGTCAAAATGCTGGAACACCCTTCCTAAAAGCAGTATGGGTGTACCTAAACCACATGGACTGCAGTGGTTCAAGGTGGCTTACCACCATCTTCTCAAGGGCAATTAGGGATGGGCAATAAATGCTGTCCTAGCCAGCAATATTCACATCTTATGAAAGAACAAAATAAAGTTCAGTATACAACAAGCATGGGCACCAGCATTGATACATGGTGTTAAAAACAAAAAACTGCGGATGCTGGAAATCCAAAACAGAAACAGAATTACCTGGAAAAACTCAGCAGGTCTGGCAGCATCGGCGGAGAAGAAAAGAGTTGACGTTTCGAGTCCTCATGACCCTTCAGCAAAAGGTTCTGCTGAAGGGTCATGAGGACTCGAAACGTCAACTCTTTTCTTCTCCGCCGATGCTGCCAGACCTGAGTTTTCCCAGGTAATTCTGTTTTTGATACACGGTGTGCTGTTCTTCTGATAGGGGGAGACACCCCACCTTTCATTGGCTGGTTTAGAAGTGGTGTGCAGTAAGTAACCAGATAGTCCCCTAACCCCACCCCTAGAATATTCAAATATTAAACCACCCAAGCAGGGGAACAGGAGGCATTGGCATGTGGAGATCCTATTTGATGATTGATTTACCAATGTGGATAATTCAGTTTTTCTCTTGATTCCATGTTTGTGATACACCTACTTCACACAATTTAAAAGGAAGGAGGCTCCTGAAATGGAGCTTTAATATCGCACCAGCTCTGTCAGAGGTATACTTCTATAATTTTTTTTTTACAATTCATTCATGGGATGTGGGCTGCGCTGGTTGGGCCAGCATTTATCGCACATCCCTAGTTGTCCTTGAGGTGGTGGTGGTGAGCTGCCTTCTTGAACCGCTGCACTTCATGTGGTTTAGGTACACCCACAGTGCTGTTAGGAAGGGAATTCCAGGATTTTGACATAGCTATAGTAAAGGAACAGCAATGTATTTCAAAGTCAGGATGGTGAGTGACTTGGAGGGGACCTTCTAGGTGTTCCCATCTAATTGCTGCCGTGGTCTTTCTAGATGGTAGTGGTCTGGATTTGGATTTGGAAGGTGCTGTCTAAGGAGCCTTGGTGAATTCTTGCAATGCATCTTGTAGATGGTACACACTACTGCTACTCTGCATCGGTGGTGGAGGGAGTGAATGTTTGTGGATCTGGTGCCAGTCAAGCAGGATGCTTTGTCCTGGATGGTGTCAAGCTTTTCGAGTGTTGCAGGATCTGCACTCATCCAGGCAAGTGGGAGGTATTCCATCACACTCCTGCCTTGTGCCTTGTAGATGATGCATAGGCTTTGGGGAGTCAGGAGGTGAGTTACTCATTGCAGGATTCCTAGCCTTTGACTTGCTCTTGCAGCCACAGTATTTCTATGGCTAGTCCAATTCAGTTTCTGGTCAATAATAACCCCCAGGGTGTTGATAGTGGGGGATTCATTGATGGTAATCCCATTGAACATCAAGTGGCGATGGTTGGATTCTCTTTTGTTGGAGATGGTCATTGCCTGGCACTTGTATGGCATGAATATTGCTTGCCACTTGTCAGCCAAAGCCTGGATATTGTCCAGGTCTTGCTGCATTTGCACATGGGCTGCTTCAGTATCTGAGTCACCACAGATGGTGAACATTGTGCAATCAGCAGCGAACATCCCCACTTCTGACCCTATGACTGAAGGAATGTCATTGAAGCAGCAGTTGAAGATGGTTGGGCCTAGGACACTATCCTGAGGAACTCCTGCAGTGATGTTCTGGAGCTGGGAATACTGACCAACAATCGCAACCATTTTGCTTTGGCCCAGATACACCTCCAACCAGCAGAGTGATCCCCCCCACCAATTCCCATTGACTCCAGTTTTGCTAGGGCTGCTTGATGCCACACTTGGTCAAATGAGGCCTTGATATCAAGGTCAGTCACTCTCACCTCAGGATTTCAGCTCTTTTGTCCATGTTTGAACCAAGGCTGTAATGAGATCAGGGGCTGAGTGGCCCTGGCGGAACCCAAACTGGGCATCAGTGAACAGGTTATTGCTAAGCAAGTGCCGCTTGATAGCAATGTTGATGACCCCCTTCCATCACTTTACTGATGATCGAGAGTAGACTGATGGGGTGGTAACTGGCCGGGTTGGATTTACCCTGCTTTTTACAGAGCATACTTGGGCAATTTTTCACATAGCCAGGCAGATGCCAGTGTTGTAGCTGTATTGGAACAGCTTGACTAGGGGCGCAGCAAGTTCTGGAGCATGTCTACAGTACTATTGCCGGGATATTGTCAGGCCCCATAGCCTTTGCACTATCCAGTACCTTCAGCCGTTTCTTGATATCACGTCGAGTGAATGGAATTGGCTGAAGATTGGCATCGGTGATGCTGGGGACCTCCGGAGAAGGCCGAGATGGATCATTCACTCAGCATGCAAAGAATGTTTGGTGAGGGAATTAGGACTACTCTGTATACCAGTTTTTAAGAGATGCCTGGGAAGCCAGGCTTCAGACAGTTAGAATACCCTGAGGTATTGGGGGATGCAGTGGCATAGTGGTATTGTCACTGGACCAGTATTCTAGAGACCCAGGCTATTGTTCTGGGGACTCAGGTTCGAATCCTACAGCTGCAGATGGTGAGATTTGAATTCAATAAAAATCTGGAATTAAAAGTCTAGTGATATAATTAAGTAATAATGATATGACCATAAAACCATTGCCAATTGGTGTAAAAACTCATCTGGTTACTAATGCCCTTTAGGGAAGGAAATCTGTTGTCCTTACCTGTCTGACGCACAAAAATGTGGGTGACTCTTAAAAATGCCCTCAAAAAGAAGGCAATTAGGGATAGGCAATAAATGCCAGCGACGCCCACATCCATGAATCGATAAAAAAAAAAACTAAATTTAAAATGTAACTCGGTTCTAATTTGATTCTAAACATGTGGAACATGCTATCACAAGGAGTAGTTGAGGTAAATAGTATGGATGGCTTTAAGAGGAAACTAGATAAGTACAAAAGGGAGAAAGAATTAGGAGATTATACTGAAGGGGTTAGATGAAGTCGGGCCAAAGGAGCATGAACACCAGCATTGACCTGATGGGCTAAAAGGCCTGTTTCTCTGTTTCAAACGAGGCTGTAAAACTTCAGTTATAAATATCTTTGAAGTGCTGGTTTAATTCTCGCTTTTTCTGGTTCATACAGTTTACATAGAGTGCTCTGTCCTTGTCAGGTTATCTCGAGAATCTGAGGCAGCAATTATTAGTGCCACAATCTGGCGACAGACATCTTACACTTTCCATGTCCATCTGTTACTGAGAATATAGTGTTACAATGCTTCTAATGCCCAAAACACTTTGCATGGAAGCAGCCACATTCCTTTCACAAATGGGTTAATTAGACAAGAATTGTTCAGTTCATTTTTCCTTAATTTTTTTTAAACTGAGATGCATCCTCAAAACGAGGCAAAAAAAGAGTAAGGACAACCCAAAGAGCTTCACAGCCAATAAATTACATTTGTAGTGTACTGACAGTTATATAAACAAATGCAGCAGTCAATTCAATTACAAAAAGGAACAGGAGGCCATTCAGCCCTTAGGGCATGCCTCCGCCATTTAATTAAATCCTGCTGCACTTCCCGACTATTCCCTACCCTATAATATCCGTACCTAATAAAATTTATCAATCTCAGTCCTTAAATCTCCAACTGTCCCCAAGCATCCATAGTCTTTTGGTTTGTGGGGTTGGGGGGGGGGAAGGGGGGGAGGGGAGGGGAGAAAAGAGTTCCTGATTTTCATACCGTGCGTGTGGAGTACTGCTTCCTGACATCATCCCTAAGTGGCCTAGCCCTAACTTTAAGTTCTCTCCCCCACCGCCCCACTTTCCTCATCAGAAGGGTGAGTTTGTCTCTATTGACACTATCCACTTCTTTTTAACATATTAAACACCTGAGTCAGGTTACCTTCAATCTTACATACTCATGGGGACACAAGCTAAGTTTATAACTGAATTTATGACAAATATGGCTCCCTCTTTAACAGAGGGAACTTAAAGCCAGTGACCATGAGCACCAAATACAATGGAGCTGGGAGAAATGAACTGATGTGCAGGAAACGATCATTTTGCCGTTGGTACAAGGAACCCTATAGAATGAAGGTGACAATATTTTACAAAACAAATATATTCTGAAATGTAATTTACTTATCTTCAGTTCTTTAGACAGTCCAGTCTATCTATTTTAGCACCTCAACTCAGGCAAAAGGTTGCTTCACATTTTTTTTTTGCAGCACAAGTTGGGACAGATAGCAGACTAGTTGCAGATGATTATTTTGCTGTGCACACACACCTGTTCAATGAGTTTGATGATGCTGATGCTCTCCTGGTGAAAGGAAATGGAACAGGGCAGGCTATTCAAGAGGCCAGATAACTGCAGAGGTGTAAGTTCATCAGAATCAAATGAAACATTGGCACTGGTAGCATAGCCAAAGGTCTCCCAGGAACATCGAGACGGGTAGAGTGGATCCAGTGCAACACTATTAACAAAAACTGTTGTTAGGGAATCACAAACCAACGAACACTAATGCATATATATTAAAAAATGCCTGTCAAATTTATTCTTGTGGTGTCTGTAACATGGGAGCTAAGCACCACCTATTTCAAGTATAAGGATGACCAAACTGCTCATTATGGGACAAGTAAGCCCCTCCTTAGCTTTCTCCCCAGATTTCTCCCCTTACCCCAAACAGAATGCCTTATCCTGAAGTATGGAATACTATAAAAGACAGAATGCACAACTATGCTGGGTGTTTCCCATTAAGCAGTTTGCAGATCATTCAATCTATTTACTCCCTTTTCTGTGATTGGTATTTTTGTGATTTGTTTGCTTTCTCCCTGCCTCATGAAAATGTTTGTTTCTCAGTAGTCAAAGAATGGAAAGTGTGGGGAATTCAACTCAAAGTATCATCACAACCAATTGAAGTTAAGACTGGCAAAGCTTAATGCATTATAGTGCACGCTCAATAGTTTACAGACCCAAAGCAGAAAGTATACCACCCCCTGTCCTGCTATCTCGATGTTACACAACAGGTCTGTTCCCTTCCTCCTGGGTGCATCACCTCTCACTTCCGAATTCTTCCACATTAAACAGTCCGAGTGCTCATCCTTTACACACCAGAAAAGAGCTACAAAGCCTAATCCAATCAGCACATACAAACACTTCCCTTCATTTCAATTACAACTCTGTGCATACATGCCTGCAACAAGCAGATTTCAGATTTCCAGTATCCACATTATTTTGCTTTCATTTTAGTGTTTAATTCGCTGCCATTTCTCTTCCAGGACCGCCTACCATGAAGTTCTGCCCTTCTCTCTGATGGGATTTCCGTTTGTCTACCTCTCTTCGGTTCTGAAGAGGCGTCATATTGGATTCGAAGCGTTGACTGTTTCTCTCTCCATAGATGCTAGCAGACATGCTGAGATTTTCCAGCACTTAGGTTTTATTTCAGATTCCTGATCATGTTATGTCCTTTACAGATGCTGACTGATTGCTCTGTATTTCCAGGATTTCCTTTAGTTTCGATTCCCAGTTTTTTTTAAGTTGATACATTTTTGTTGCTAGACTGATTGTATCCAAATAGTTTACTAAAAACAACACATTAACTGAATTACCAATGTGCCCAATAAAATAAATGAGAATATTATCTCTTGCTTTTCATTGTGTATGTACATCATTATTTGCTTTACGAGTTCCCACTGCATTGCCAAGCGCCTTTTCCTGCAACCTCAAGATTATACTATTCAGTCACCATGAACTAGTTAATGATCTTGATCAGAGCCTGTGTAATTGGTCTGATCTACAATGTTGACTCCATCCTGCTCTTCATTTAATCACTGCCCAACTTTCTCAAACAATTCTACCAACCCAAGTGAAACACAGGTAGAGTTTCTCAAAACTGGCAACCTTGGGACTGAGTGCATGCAGGATTTTGGATCTTGCTGGTTTTCGGAGGCAAGGTGATGGTTGCCCTCAACCTCATGCATATTGTAACATGTCTGCTCCTTTGTGCTTATCCCTCCTTTATGAGTTTTGTTTGGCCAGGCTATTTCCCTTTACTATGTGGCTTCTTTTCATTCTAAAGGTCAAGTTATAGTTTCCATGGGTGTTTATAGGTGCTGCATACCCGTCAGTAACAGAGGAAACTGTACAGTACTTTCACTCACCTGCAGTGGGGCACTAATGTTGAAACTGGCACCATGACTAAGGTTTGGGCAGTGCGGAGCTGGGTCAGGTGGGGTCAAGGGTCACTCTGACCATGGAGCACAGGAAACGACAGGTGCGTGATGCTGCATAGAAAGGTTCATTTAATTTTTCATTCTACTGGTCAGGGGGCACATTTGGAATTTTGCCTTCTACTGTAGACTTGTAGTTAATTGACTAATCAAAACTAGCAGAATACTACAAATCTTTTGGGGGCTGAATGCTTAAATTATTAAACTTTTAATTATGCATTTGTCTCCATGGGGTATTCTTGTATGGCCTGAATAAAAAAGTGTCCAATTTTCAGACAACCAGATTTGAGGTACTGTACCTGCATTACGCTTTAGAAACATCACATGGTTTGGTCTGCTTTTTTTGATACAATCCATGCTTTATTTTTGAAGGTGCACACTGTAATAATCACTGTGTGGAAAAACAATAACTTAGCAATCCAGAAATAGCTGGCCCTGATGAGACAGTTCACTAAGTTCATTCATGCTCAGTGTCAGCTCTGTTCATAGCACTCTAGCCTCAGTCAAGGTTTTGGGATCAAATTTCAACTAAAGTCATATAATCTAGGTTGTCACTTCAGTGCAGTCCTAAAGGAGTGTTGCACCATTGGAGATGCTGAATTTTTGATGAACTGCTGATCAAAGATGTCTGCAACTTGAGTGGATATAAAAGATTCCCTAGGATTTTTATTGCAGTGTCCTGACCAATCTTTCACTGGAACAGATAAACTGGTCAATCACCTCCAATGTTGGCTGTGCCAAAGAGAAATTGGCTGTTGTTTTTGTCTATAGCCACCACATCCGAAACCATCTGTATCTGAGCCTTCTAATTTTCCAGGGCTTCCTGGCTGACCTTCTATCCCCCAAACCAGGAGCTCTGCCACCAGATCGACACCTCCCTGACTGAAACTGGCTAACAGACTGGGGATTGGAATTTTGGACCTTCCCTTGGCCAAGTAGCTCAAGCTGCAGTCTTTACTGCTAAGCCATAAGGGTAGAAATATGCAAAGCAAATCTGTCAGTTACAAAGATGAAACCAAGCACCTAATGATTACCCTTTCCTTTTGGTTGAGAGGACAGCTAGTCAAGTAAATTCTGTCCTTTATTAAACCAAACTTTGCCCCTCAGAACAGATTCTGAAGATACTCAGTAGAAAAAAAGCTCCTTGTGGCCGTCTCTATCCTTCCCCCAATTGAGTCCTTCAACCCTTGCTCTCTATGGAAAGCATCTAGAAAGGAGAGAAAGAATTTTGCTCGAGTGCACAGCATCAACACCCTTTGTCCTTGAACACAGTGGATGCAGAGTTGCCTATTAAATTCTGGATTACTAAATGCTCAGATTCCTGCTGTGCCTACGACTGGATGATCCAGCCAGTCTTCTGTACTCAAATCTGTGTAGCCACTGATTGTTATACAAATAAACTGTGTCAAACATGTGGAGAACAGGATCCTCACCCAATGTCACTCTGCAGGAAAAGGCAGTTATTTCTGAAGTTGGCAGAGCTGCCCAGGCAGCAGATCACCTCCCCATACTCCTGCATGATCTTCATCATTTCACACATTGCTGGAAAAGAAAGAGCAGTCCACTGGTAAAAGAAACACACTGCCAGGGAATTACACAAAAATGAATACCCTCTAACCTCACTGTAATCAAGCCTTTTGCACTCTCTCTTCCACCAGCACATTCTTTCCCAGGATGTCCAAACCATAGAACTCCTCAGCTGACCCCAATCGTTCCTCTTCCAAAAAATTCCAAGCTTCTAAAGCTTGGGACAATCCAATCACTGCTTTCCAATTTCCTCCTCTGTACAAGTTTGTACAGAGCTGTAAAGGCTTTGGCCCTTCACCCAAGATATTCAACAAGATCAAGAAGTTTATGAAGAAAGCTACAGGGTGAAAGGTATGAGGCCAGATGACTTTTGTGAAACATCATGGGGATGCCTTAATCTGTGTGTAATGCCATCTCTGGGCCAGGCCCCTACGATGTCAATGAACTGAACTTTGCAAAGCTTCCAGTCTTCAAATTCAGAAAAACAAGTTGTTTAAATAACACACGTTGAAATTTCTCGAATTGATGAAAGCAAGAACACAACTGGACACATGGCTTGAGGATGCAGCTGCCAAAGTCAGCAGCGGAATGTATAAAAGCAATTTAAAATTTTATTATGCATTTCCCAGAGTACCAATTGCTGAGTCAAACCTGCTTCATTTCTGTGACTGGGCTACTGGGTCCTCACAGGACTTTGAGACACAGAATCAGACAGCACAGGATGAAGCCACTTGCCCCATCGTCTTTGTGCTAGCTCTTTGAAAGAAATATTCAATTAACATCACACCCTTTTCCCAGAACCTTGCAAATGCTTGCTTAGTATTTATTCGATTTTCTTTTGAAAGTTACTATTGGATCTGCTTTCACCACCTTTTCAGACAGCCTATTCCAGATCATTATAACTCAATTGTACTAAAAGAATTCTGATTTTATTCTCGCCCCCTCCCTCTACTTTGCCCACCCAGATATTTTGCCAATTATCTTAAATCTGGATCTTCCAGCTGCTGCCTAGAAGCATAACTTTAGTGTCATACGTCATTGCATTGCTACTGTGTCTAAAAGTGTGCAGGTATAGACCATAAGACCATAAGACATAGGAGCAGAAATTAGGTCATTTGGCCCATCAAGTCTGCTCCGCCATTCAATCATGGCTGATAAGTTTCTCAACCCCATTCTCCCGCCTTCTCCCCGTAACCTTTGATCCCCTTACCAATCAAGAACCTATCTATCTCGGTCTTAAATACACTCAATGACCTGGCCTCCACAGCCTTCTGTGGCAATGAATTCCATAGATTCACCACACTCTGGCTAAAGAAGTTTTTCCTCATCTCTGTTCTAAAAGGTCTTCCCTTTACTCTGAGGCTGTGCATAGGATGCTCACTTACTTTCTTGAGTGCAATCTGTGAACAGAGGGACCAGTAAAGGCACATTATCGATGTTCTGGAGATGTGGTCGTACCTGATGGATTCCTCGAGGCAGTTTAGCCTAAGGAAAAGAAAGGAAGTGTCTCATTTACATTATTGCAATTTTTTAAAATGCATATTACAAAGGCAGTATTGGTGACTGCACTTATGTTATCTACGGTATTGTTCAGAGTGAAGGAGACTAGATAGCTCTGCGATCCCATTGCTGACAAACCACAGTGCAGGTCTTCATCCACAGAGCAATTAAGTGCATTCCCACACAGTGACGAGATCGCCAACAGCATCTGCAGAGGGCCGAGAGCAAGTAACCTGTCAGCCCTTTAAATGAGAATATGGCTCAACTCAGGAAAAAAAAAGGCTGTAAAATAAAACAGGATCCATGCAGATGATTTCTTGTTCTGTCTCCTTAAGATCTAATTCTTTGATCAAGCTTGCGGTCACCTGCCTTGATATTTCTATGTGGCTCGCTGTCAAACTGTTAAATAACACTACCATACCTTGGGTTGTTTTTACTACATTAAAGGTGCCATATAAATGCCCAATGCAGTTGCTTATTGTTCAAACTGTCTTGTGCAAATTGCTTCAAAGTGGTTTCGCTGGACTCACTCTCAATCAGAGTACATGAGAGGCTATCTGAACTTAGTCTAATATTTGTTGATAAAATAGTTGTTAGACTGCAACAGTTGTGCGTGATTTTATGAACTTGCAAAGCCTTTGCTCCAACCATTACATCTATGAAGGTACATTGAACTGTTTCAGTGTAAATCTAAAGTAATGATTTACATAAAGGAATTATCCATAAATACAGTGGCTATGCAGCATAGTTCCATCAACGAACCTGCATCTTACCCTGTTATGATCTTCCAGAAAGCTGGGCACATCACTGTCTGTTGGTTGGAAGCTAATGAGGTCCGAATGTCGCTCTTCTTCCATTAGCAATGCTCCCTCTGCATCATCCTTCGAATCTACATATTCAAAAAGAACACTGCCTAAGGTGCAAGAATTCAACACAGTTGACTCACCCACACCAGCATAAAGAGATAAGATAGATATATGCAGCTAACATCTCTTCTGTTCTCATTTTTTTATTCTTTCATGAGATACGTATGTCAATGTCAAGGCCAGCATTTGTTGCCCGTGCCTAACTGCCCTTGAACTACAGTGGGTCTGGAGTTACATGTAGACCAGGCCAGGCAAGAATTCCAGGTTTTCTTCCCTAAAGGGCGTTAATGAACCAGATTGGTTTTTGCAACAATCGATGATAGTTTCATGGTCACCATTGCTGAGACTAGCTTTCAATTCTAGATGTTCTATACAGCTGGTTCTACTGCCTCCCTTACCCGCTACAAAAATGAAATGCCATTTCAAAGTGGTAGCCATGAAACCCAATCTGTTGATCAACAGGATACATTAGAGGCTATTGAAACTTAGTCTAATGTTAGTCTATGAAGGTTGATAGCCAATCTAAGACAAACAGTTGTTAAACTTCAAAAATTTCATGAAGTCACAAAGCCTGTTTGAATTTGCCACGACCATTATATCTATGGAAAGAGACTGAACAGAGGGTTGAGTACTAATCTAAGATTATAAAGAATTGATTTGACTCCCCTCAAACCTTTAATTTCTGAAACACAGGCATTGAATGTTGAGCAAGAATCACACTTGTTACATACGCACATACGAACATACGAATGTTACACACACATTAAAGGAGCAGTGTTCCCTACCCTGATGAAGGTCATCACGCAGTGAGCCCGTGTGGCTTGGGCTGGACTGTGGGATCTCGGAGCCAGGACCTCCGCTGTACGGCAGCAGAGAGATGTGGCAGTTCCATCCCGTCTCTAAACCCATCTTCTCTGCAAATACCTGGGCCAAAGGATTTGATTATTGGCAGGTGAATGTTCAGTTGCATCAATTTACTTTCCGAAAGGCAGCTCAGTTTAAAATTTGGTCACAAGTCAGGTCAAAAGATTGTCTTGCCCACAGACAAGTAAAAACAAAACTCTAACACTATCTTCAGATCAAAAAAGAAGATGCATGTGCATAGTGCTTTTAAAATCCTTAGGGCATCTCATAATACACTGCAGTTAATCATTTATGGTTACTGCAGTTTTACTGCAGCAGTCAAATTTCACACAACAACAAGATATGAAATCATGGGACAGGTGAGCTGCTTTTAGTGGTGCTGGTTGAGATGTCAATGTTTGGATAAGATTCAAGGAGAATTTCCTGCTTTCTCTGAACATTGCCATGGGATTTTTCCCGAGAAGGGAAACAGGCCTTCAGTTTAACATCCTATCTGGAAAACTCCGTAATCAATGCAGCACTTCCTCAGTACTGCACTGGAAAGTCACCCTAGATTATGTGCTCAAGTCTTGCAGAGTGAACTATTATTAAAAGTTAATAGACAGATACTGGAAAAAAAATTAAAAAGGCCAATGGAAGCTGAAGAGGGCTGAAAACAAAGGGATGGAAACTATGATACAGCTGTAGAGATCTCTGGGTCGACCCCATCTGGGGAACGACATTCAGTTCTGAACATAGCACCCCAAGAAGGGTATGGTGGCCTTGGAGGAGCAGGTATTAATGTTGCAAATGTTTTGACAATCGAGTGCATGCTCTAGTTGTGATTAACAGCAGCTGATACTAACTGGGGAAAGGTCAGGGCACATATAAAATAACTAGTTTCCACCTGTGTGGGAGGAAAAAGTAGCCCGAACTTACGTTATACTGGATTTTGTGAATAAACCTATGTTGAAGACAGACTGGCTCCAGCTTCTTCCTTTGCTAGGTACATGCCCAGTACAAGAACAGGGCGCAGCACAGATTCACCAGAATAATTCTGGGGTGAAAAGGGTAGTATTGTGAAGACAAGTTGCATATATTAGGCTTGTATTCCATTGGACATAAAAGATTCAAGGGTGATCGAATTAAGATGCTCAAGACGATCAAAGGATTTGTTTGGGTAGACAGAGAGAAGCTATTTCCTTCAATAGGGTACAATAGCCCAGTACAAGGGGCCATACCTTAAAATTAGAGCTGGGCCATTGCAGTGGGATGTCTGGAAGCATTTCTTTACACAAAGCATAGTGGAAATCTGGAACTCACTCAAGAAGCTGGCGAGAGGTGGGGTGGGGGCCGGGTGGGTGGAGGGGGTGTTGGCGGGTCACCTGAAAAGTTCAAAACTTACACTGATACTATTAAGGCTAGGGTACTAAGGGAAACAGAATCGAGGCTGGTTAAGAGGGGGTTAGGGTAATGATCAGCCAAGATCTAAGTGAAAATGGAACAGGCTGTAGAGGCTGATTGCCCTAGTCCTGTTTATGTTCCTAACATACAGCATCTAGTAATACTGTTAAAGGTTACACTTTGAAAAAAATCATCTGTAAATAAGGTCAAAATAATGCAAATGCTGGAAAGCTGAAACACAAATAGAAATGCTGGAAACAAAAGTTCATTTCTCATTTTTAATGAAGCTTTCTTCTTAAACCTCTCTCCCATGTCTGCTTTGAGGAAATGTTAGTGCTTAAAATAGAAAAACACTCTGCAGCATAGAGTCAGCATAATTAGTGAGTCTTGGCACAGACAGAATTACTTAAATCTACAAGCTTGCTTAAATTACTCATTCTTCAAAAAATGAGTGAAAGGCATACTCTCGCAGTCCACTAAACGCACGCTGATTCTTTTGGCCTTGAGACTGATCTTGGGCAGTAGCGGTCCATAGTGAATTGGCAGCTCATTTTACAGCCACATGTTCAGCTTTTCCATTAACTTCATCAGGAAAGAAACCGGACGAGTGTAAAATGGGCTACCGATTCACCAGCACATGCTACTGAAGACCAATTTCACTCCCGCTTTTTTCAGTTAGTGCTGCATGCAGTATGGAACAAGCATACCCATTAAGCTGCTCTCTGTTGCTGTTTAGGATATTTTAAATTTACTGTGATGTTTCACAGGAGCTGCATTTAGGAGGCATATGCCAGAAATGCTATTCTACTATATAGGTCTACGAAAAATATTTCAGCTACCCATGCATTACCCACTGTGTGTAACTCTTTCGAGTACAAACACGTTTCCATCTGTTTCAGATGAAGTTACATTGTTTCATGGTTTGCCATTGTGAGATTTGAACCCTTGATAATCTTTTAAATGAACATTTCCATCTGTTTCAGATGAAGTTACATTGTTTCATAGTTTGCCATTGTGAGATCTGAACTCTTGATACTCTTTTTTGAGTAAACCTGTTTCCATCTGTTTCAGATGAAGTTACATTGTTTCATAGTTTGCCATTGTGAGATTTGAACTCTTGATAATCTTTTAAATGAAAACCAAATCAACAAAATTGGGATAAATCAGGCACAGCCCCTAATTCAGGTCAGCTGTAAAACCAAGAACAAAGTTTAAAGGAAACTTACAAACTTTAAATCAAAATGTGATTAAAGGGGTCAACAAAACACCCCAGTCCCCGCGGTGCCCACCGAGCACGGAAGGCCTCGAGAGTGCCAGCAGACACCGCGTGCTCCTTCTCCAGGGACATCCGGCAGTAGAATCAACACTTCAAAGCTACCACTCTTCATCTGTTTATACAGATGAGGTTATATTGTTTCATAGTTTTGCCATTGTGAGATTTGAACTCTTGATACTCTTTTTGAGTAAACCTGTTTCCATCTGTTTCAGATGAAGTTACATTGTTTCATAGTTTGCCATTGTGAGATTTGAACTCTTGATCTTAGGGTTACAAACCCAGTACCATAACCACTTGGCTATTTAGGCCAAGCTTCGTGGCATAAGCCAATGGAATGCTTCAATTAATTCCCAACCTCTAATGTATTCCAGGCATCCATTATTCTACACAATTTAGTCAGCTGATTACTACGATCAGATCCAGCTGGTCTTGGTTTAAATGCTGGGAGAGTTCATTGGAATTGAGGCTGAAATGAGATCAGCCACGATCGTATTGAATGGCAGGGCTGAATTGCCTAATCCTGCTCCTAGTTATGTTCACACGCTCCTCTATCCTGAGGTCAATGGAATGAGTATGTCTCATTAACTGTAGAGAGACTGCAGCATGCAGGTACTGAGTGATGCATGTCTTTTTTCCCCCTCTCCAAGTTGCAAACATCTTACTACAATGCATGCAAAATAAAACAGTATTAATAAAACTGTCATCTATTCTATTTCATTACAAGCTTTGGTAGTGCTCAGTCACACTACACTCAAGTCCCAAACTTTTCATTCGTGGTTCATATTATGGTTCTGTTTTAACTCACTGAGTTGGAGTTAAAGAAGAGAGCCTATACACAATTCAAAACAGCGGAGTCTAGTTCTGCATATTAGCATTCACAACCCACCATCCATCAGCAAAAGTGTAAATTCTGAAATGCTAAGTGACTGTGGGAATGACTCCTTCAAGCTGCAATGCCTCTTCAATTTCAGCATAATGAAATACCATGGGGCTTTGGGTTAAAAGGGCAGAAACCAAAACAACACAGTACCTTGCTTTTTAATTCATCTTCCAGGGAGAAGTAGACGAACCTGATGCATGCATTGACAAGCCCATCGATTAGCCGGACTATGTCCGACCGAGCCTGATACTGGGAGGAGACCATTCCTATGAAGATCTGTCCACTTAAGGCTTGGATGCAGTCCTCCTTCTCCATCACTTCCACTATTCCTTCTGAAACAATCCAACAGTTTTGGCAAGTAAACATTATGGCTTACCCAAATTCATATCAATAACTCGTGCTCATATATCACCTTGAATGTAGTGAAAGATCCAGATATCCTTTGGGGTTCAGAGAGGACATGGAAGGGGTAATCCATTGCCTGAAAAGGCGGTGGAACCAGATTCAAAAGTAACTTTGAAAAGAAAGTTGAAGGGGAGAAATCTGCAGGTTTATAGGTCTAATTGAATGGCTCTTTCAAAGATGCACAAATGGCCTCCTCCTAAACTGACAGATTCCATGATATTCTTCCCAATACTGGACAGTGACTGCCAGGCTGAGCCCAGTCCACCTAATGTGGGATCAGTGGTCAGGAAAGGACAACTGCATCTTCAACAAACTGCAAGATACTGCACAAGGCACTGTGCACCAAAGTACTAAGTTCTTTAAAATTTGCTCTCAAGGTTTGGGCACCACAGGTAATGTGTGTGTCACACGAGTGTCAGCTGATGGCCACCTCCAACAGCAGTGTGTCTAACTACTTCCCCATGAACTCGACCAGCCACATAAATAACTATGGCTACAATAGCAGACCAGAGACTGGGATTTCTGCAGTGAGTGACTGACTCACCTTCTGACTCTCCAAAGCCTCTCTCATCATCTACGAGGCACAAGTCAGGAGTGTGATGGAATGCTCTCCACCTGCCTGCATGAGTGGCACCCCATCCACCACCAATGCACTGTGACTACAGTGTGTAGACCAAGATTTATTCCACAGCACCTCTCAAACCAGTGACCTTCATCAGCGACTCCACCAGCTAGAACAAGAGCAGCAGGCAGATGGGAACAGCACCTACAAGTTGCGCACCAAGTCATACTCCATCCTGACTAGGAAATACATCTCTGTTCCTTCATTATCGCTGGGTCAAAATCCCGGAACTCAGCAACGTGGGTGCATTTACAGAACAGATTGCAGCAATTTAAGAAGTGGCTGACCAGCACATTCTCAAAGGCAACTAGGAATGGGAAATAAATGCTGGCCTTGCCAGCAATGCCTGCATCCCATGAACGAATAGGGAAAATAACAGTGCAAGACTAGGCTGAGATTTCTGATCACCATTTTTTGTCAGCTTTAGCCCATTTATTTCAAATGGGTTAAAGCCCGTGATTAAATAATGCTAATTGAAAAGTGCATGCTCCAGAGTAATGGGATTCACGTTTGATTCTCTACTCGTGTCGCTGAATTACTGATCTATCCTTGTTGCTATGGTCAGGTGCTGAGTGGCCAGTCTGGGGCATCAGTGCAGACTGCCCTTCAGTTTGGTTGTAATTAATAAAGACCTGGGTTGTTTGGTGAGTGTAAAGGAGAAAAATAAAGGTATTTTATACAAAAAGGCACTATTGCCCACTAAATAGGCTGGCAGGTGATGAACAGCCTCTCGCATAAATCATCCTGAAGGGCTGAGCAGCCACTGGAACAGTACCAAGGTAGGTGTCAGGAAAGGAGGGAAAAACACATACCACAGCAGGAGTTAACAGATGCAAATAGCAAAATTGAATAATTTTGTAAAGACCGCAAATACCATCAGAGCTCCAGCTGTTCCGCCTGCTGCCATGCTTAATGGGCGTGGTCCCTGGTAAGTCACAGGAGGTGAAGATGGCATTTTGACCTGGCACCTGAACCAATTCAATGCACTTGCCATTCAGCTCAGAGGACAGGGTGCAGTGCATTGGTTTGTAGGCAAAAGCTGAACAGTAGCCAGAGAGACAGGCACGTTGGTAGAAATCCAGCACTTTTTTCCTATAGCACAAAAAGAGATAATGAAGCAGAGACAAATTTAAATAATTGACAAAAAGTATATTTATGCTGCAAATTATGATCTTAATAAAGCACTGTACAACAGGTGTTTTTACAGAACTTTGAAAGCAGTTAAGCAAGCTGCTTTCTCAAAACTATTCAGGAACATTGAGAATCTACACTTTTCTAAATTTCTAATGTAGAAAAATTTGCATTTACAGGACCTTTTTTTAAACACTGAAATATCTCAAAGACCTTATAAACTAATAGCTGAGGTAGCAAAAGGGGCACTGATGAAAAGGAAGAACTTGCAGTTATACAGCACCTTATCACATCTCCCTGCCAACTTAATAGTAGTGCCTGCTATGTAATAGTACTTTATTGTTTGGCAAAACGCTTTGGGATATCCTGAGGATGTGAAATTTGCTCTATAATAGCAATCTCTTTCTTTCCAGGAACTTCCCAACGAGTTTCACACACAATGAATTATTTGGGTGTGCAATTTATGTAGTTTTGTTTTATTATGAAACAGAGGGCATGTGCAGATCAGCAAGACAATTGGGCTTCCAACAACTCCCTTGACTCTGCCACTAACCTTCCAGCTTTTCCTCCTGGTTGGGGCAGTAACACTGTTCATTAAGTAGCTGGTGCCAGCAGGATGGAAAAGGAAGTGCTGATACAGCCTTTAGCCAGATTTTAAGCAGCTAAAAGCACAAGTGTCAGAATGTCACAAGGAACAGCAACATCAGGGGTGAGGAAGGGATCAAGAACAGGATGGAGTTCCAGATGCATCTGTGGGGGTGTTGCTGGCTGACACCAGGGCCAGCGAGGATCAGCTGTTGGGTACAGGGGTCAAGAATGTTTCAAACCCTCTGTTTGGAGAGTTGTGGCAGAACCAGTAATATGATCTCCACCACTCCAAGATTTCTCGTACATTGTGGAATGAGATTTAATGACCTCACAATGGTACCAAGTCAAGATGCTATTGCCATGTTCATATGCTCCACTACTGACAGAACCTTCACTCACCCTACCTGTAATCTTGTCAGAGATGTGATAAGGTGCTGTATAACTGCAAGTTCTTCCTTTTCATCAGTGCCCCTTTTGCTACCTCAGCTATTAGTTTACAGGAAACTCATGGACAAACTCTGCAAACGCTCAGGTACCAAGACTCAAAACCAGATAACATATGTCTGCCACAAGGGGTGTGGCTGTGTTCAAGGATGTTTAAAGGGACAATGGACCACAATCTCTCACCATCATGGGATGCATGCACTCAGAATCATAGAATCTCTCAGTGCAGAAGAGGCCCTTCATCCCATCGAGTCTGCACTGACACATGGGAAACACCTGGCCTACCTACCCAATCCCATTTGCCAGCACTTGGCCCATAGCCTTGAATGTTATGACATGTCAAGTGCTCATCCAGGTACTTTTTAAAGGATGTGAGGCAACCCGCCTCCACCACACTACCAGGCAGCGCATTCCAGACCGTCACCACCCTCTGGGTAAAAAGATTTTTCCTCACATCCCCCCTAAACCTCCTGCCCCTCACTTTGAACTTGTGTCCCTTCGTGACTGACCCTTCAACTAAGGGGAACAACTGCTCCCTATCCACCCTGTCCATGCCACTCAATCTTGTACACCACGATCAGGTCGCCCCTCAGTCTTCTCTGCTCCAACAAAAACAACCCAAGTCTATCCGATCTCTCTTCATAACTTAAATGTTTCATCCCAAGCAACATCCTGGTGAATCTCCTCTGCACCCCCTCCAGTGCAATCACATCCTTCCTATAATGTGGCGACCAGAACTGCACACAGTACTCCAGCTGTGGCCTCACCAAGGTTCTATATAACTCCAACATGACTCATGGGAGAAAGTTTCCAAATCACTCAAAATGCCTTTAACATTGGCATCTCTTGCTCTAAATGGAAAAGCTCGACAATAACCAGCAGCAAAGAAATGCAACCATGGGAGGAACGCCACTATTGGAACCTCTAAGCCCACTTGAGCAGAAGGGCCTTGGAACTCATGGGCAAAGATAAGAGAGGCTGCAGGAAATGGCAAGGTATCAGCAAATGGTTGTTAAAAGTTTGGAAAGACTCATCATAGATGGTTTAGCTTTGTGCTTCCTCAAAGTACTGCAGTGATCCTAGCCCTAGACACTAGTTCTTCAAGAGGGAATGTCATTGCGTGCAGCTATACAAGTTTGTCAGTGTTTCACGTCATTAATGGTCCCTTGCAGAAAGGCATTGGTCAAGCAAAGGCCAACTAAGCACTGAGTCAGAATCTGTTCGAAGTCCAAAGCCTGAAATGCTGCCACATAGTAGGCATGCATAATATTCGAGTGCAGTTTAACTGGCAGGTTCACTCTTCATAGCATAAACTGTATGTTACGAATTAGAGATACTATAGGGAGCTCAAACAGAGCTATGTCTTTTTATTCAAATGATCAGGAGCAAACACTACAAATAGATTCAAGAAACAATAAGTTTATGGATTAAAGGATGTATGGAAATTGCAATAAGGTTGGTCGAGGTCAAACTGAAAGACAATTTCCTGTTCCCAAAATTCTTATGCAATTGGTGGTTTAATTGGATAGTACATATAAAGGTTAAATCCGTGCCTATCAGGCATCAATTGCTTTTTAAGCAGCACACTGAATAATTGGGAAGAACAAACCTGTCGGAGCCAGAGAGCGGATAAATGTCTGTTCCATCCCAGAAATCTGTGCATGCCTCCAGGATGAGGTCAGCTGTGCCATGAGACAGCATCTGTACACTATCTGCGAATGCAAAGAAGAAAGTAGAAGGAATTAGCAGAACTTATGCAAAACTTCAATTTTTTTGAAAAAAGTGGAGCAAACATAGTATCTCTCAGAGGCACTGGGTGTCGCATTAGATTAAGAAGGTTGTTCTATATTCCAGCATCCACCATGTCTTCTGATAATGTGGTCACTCCAATTCAATCAAACTACAAGCCCGAAAATTTATCACATCCTGACATATCTGTACTATTTCTTAGAACGTTTTAAGAATTCATTTTGCTTTGAACATTAAGGTGCTGGATAATAATTAATGAATTACAATGCTTAAATCTAACAGATACTGCACATTTCCCATGTAAGTCTCCAAGACATGAGCCATGTCTCCTTGAATCATTATGCTTTACTGACTCTGTGCAATCAGTGAAGAACATGCCAAATGAGAAGTCAACAAATTTGTTGATACTTGCTCTCATAGGTTAAGATCCATTTGACACACTTTCCATCCCCAATCCATTGGATTATGGAATGACTTAACAAGCCAGAGGGCAAGGAAAATAAAATAAGTCTCGACCACTTGAATCTATCCACACACTGGTTTTGCTTCTACCCTAACCGTTGTGTTGAGTCAGTCTTAAGAAACATGGAATGGAAGTGGGAAGATTTGTCCTTCAACCAAATTGATGCTGGTGTGCCTTTTCTTTTTAAGTGGTGGTTTCCAGTTCATGAAAAAAAAAATCATTATTTTTAAGCCATTAATTCATCCATATCTTTTCAGCCAATCCTTGTACAATGACCAAGGAAAGCTGGAGAAAGACCACAGTATAGAAAAGGGAATCGCCCTCATGAGAGAAGCATAGAGCAGTTACTGTTTTCATTCTTAAAATTTGTTGCCATCAAGTTCAGACATCAATTTTGTCCTCACAGGTTCAACCATTCTGGGTTTTAATTCTGAGGGTGGAGAATGGTTTGAGTTAAGTCATGTACTGAAAGTTCACTTCATTTGGTTTGTGAAATGGGATGCTACAGTTGTACATTCTTTTTCTAGTTTAGCAAGATGCAAGGCTTAATAATAAAAGATAATACCAAACAAACTGAAGCAAACAAATATATATCGACCATGTCTAGCGGGACAGTTTTAGACAGCCCTCAAAGAATCTGATCCTAAGTGATACTGAAAGTTACCTACAGCTTGGCAGCAGCGCTCGCGTCTCAGCCAACAGGTCATTGGTTCAAGTCAGCACTCCACTGCAATACTGAGGAGTGCTGCACTGTCAGACGTACTGTGTTTCAGATGGGACGTTAAACCAATGACTAAAGAAAAGCAGGGGAGTTCTCTCCAGTGTTCTTGGCCAATATTTAGCCCTCAACTAACATCACCAAAGCAGATTATATGGCCATTATTACATTGCTATTTAAGGGTGTGCATAAATTGGCTACTGTATCTTACATTACAACAGAGACTACACTTCACAAGTACTTAATTACCTGTAAAGCATATTGGGATGTCCTAATGTTGTGAAAGGCTCTATATAAATCAAAGTTCTTTCTAGCTTTCAAAATTGAAGTGCATCCACAATAATACTCACTGGTCAATGTATCTCTCACAAAAAGGCTGATCATGTGACTGAGTGGTGGTCGCCTCTTTGTTACATACAACAGTCGCTGTGGCACTGGTTCTTTGACCATCTCTACTGTTGGAAGTTGATACATGGTCAGGTGATTCTCTTGCTTGAAGAGTTCTTTGGCTCCAGGAGTAAAGCCTACAAAATAAAAAGTACCAATTCTAAATAGCAACATTTCTTGCTCCATGCTTTTCTTCAGAACAATGGGACTCCTTTCTTTATCTCATGGTTTAGTCTTTTCAGTCCCGCTAAGATCCTATACCTCTGGGGCTGTGGCCCTTCTCTTTAGTTACTCGTTTTTAAACAAAAATCATCTGGTTCCTTCAGTTTCTTTTGGTTTAAACCAAAATACAACACCGATTACAGCTTGTAGTAGGTACATGTGCATGTAAGATAAGTTAGACGAAAGGGGAATTAGGAATTAGCCCAGCTTTGTTACTAGAACTCGAAAAGGTTTCAGAGACATAAGTTCAAATTCCACTATGGCAACTGGGAAAGTTAATTTAAGTTAATTAAATAGATCTGGAATAAAATGCTAGTCTCAGTAATGATGACCTTGAAAATTTTGTTGTAAAAACCCATCCGGTTCACTAAGGTCTTTTATGGAAGAAAATTTGCCATCCTTATTCGGTCTGGCTTACATGTGACTCCAGACCCACAGCAATGAGGTTGACTCTTAACTGTCCTTTGAAATGGCCCAAATAAGCCACTCATCTGTTTTCAAGGCAGCTCTGCAAAGGCAAAGTGACATGGGCAATAAATGTGGCATCGCATTTTGTGAATTAATTAAAGAAACTGAATGGTAACCTGATCTTGGGGTTCTCCAATAACTTAGTTAACATAGAATTGGATGCTGGTGGATGGTGAGTAAGGAGTCTTAACTTTTTAGCATCTTTTTGTAAAAATCTAATTTGGTTTGTAATTAGCACTTAACTGAAATCTACAGTTTAAATTCTAAAGTAACCAGCCTTAAGCTGGGTTTTAACAAGGTCGCCATTGGATAAACAGTTGGGCTTAGTTAATTAAAGTAGCAGCTGAAACTGGTTCCTCTGTAACTGGTTCAGTTAGCCTTTGACTTAGGAGCATATAAAGCCAGCCAACTTAGTACGACTTAGAATTGACCATAAGACATAGAAGCAGAAATTAGGCCATTCAGCCCATCAAGTCTGCTCCGCCATTCAATCATGGCTGATAAGTTTCTCAACCCCATTCTCCCACCTTCTCCCCATAACCTTTGATTCCCTTATCAATCAAGAACCTATCTATCTCGGTATTAAATACACTCAATGACCTGGCCTCCACAGCCTTCTGTGGCAATGAATTCCATAGATTCACCATTCTCTGGCTAAAGAAGTTTCTCCTCATCTCTGTTCTAAAAGGTTTTCCCTGTACTCTGAGGCTGTGCCCTCGGATTCTAGTCCCTCCTACTAATGGAAACATCTTCCCCACATCCACTATCCAGGCCTTTCAGTGTTCTGTAAGTTTCAGATTGGATTGGATGCTGGTGGATGGTGAGTAAGGAGTCTTAACTTTTTAGCATCATTTTGTAAAAATCTAATTTGGTTTGTAGTTAGCACTTAACTGAAATCTACAGTTTAAATTCTAATTGCTGGGAATTGGGTGATTAAGGGAATTAGGGGAGAAAGCAGAGCCAAGTCCGTGGCACCACAAATAGCTCAGGTGCGTGGGTGGCGGGGGAGGGCAATAAAAAAAAGTAGAGAACAATAGTGATGGGACATTCTATTGTAAGGGGAACAGGCAGACATTTCTATAGCTGCAGACCTGACACCAGGATACAATGTTAACTTCCTGGTGTCAGGGTCAAGAGTGTCACTGAGTGGCTGCAGGACATTCTGAAGGGGGAGAGTGAACTGCCAGAGGTCATGGTCCATATCGGTACCAACAAGATAGGTGAAAAGAGGAATGAGGTCCTGAAAGCAGAATATAGGGAGCGAAGGAAAAAAAATTGCTTTTGCTCTTGGCATTGATGATGCAAGAGGAGCAGCGCCCTTAAACAGTGAGAGGAACTAGGCCCAAGACCGGACTGACACCAGGAGCCAGTGCAAGAGGAGCGGTAGCCTTGGTTTAGCAGGACCTGGTGAATATTTCTACTGTCCAGTCTTTAGGAATAGAGACTAGATCAGATGAATGTGGAGGGATGGTATAGCAGAGAGGGATTTAAATTCCTGAGGCATTGGGACCAATTCTGGGGAAGGTGGGAGCTTACAAGCTGGATGGGTGGCACCCCAGCAGGACTGGAACCAATATCCTCGCAGGGGTATTTGCTAGCACTGTAGGGGAGGGTTTAAACTAGATTGGCAGGGGGATGGGAACCTGTGCAGGGAGACACAAGAGAGGGAAGCAAAGATAGAAATGAAAGACAGAAAAGTAGAAGGCAAAAGTGGAAGGCAGAGGAAACAAGGGCTAGAAGCAAATGGGCCTTAAGACCTAAAAAGTGTAAAAATGTTAAAAAAAAAACAAGTCTAAAGGCACTGTATCTGAATACATGGAGCATGTGCAATAAGGCAGAAGAATTAACAGCGCAAATAGAAGTAAATGGGTACAATATGATTGTGATTATGCAGACGTGGCTGCAGGGTGACCAAGGTTGGGGACTGAATATCCAAGGATATTCAATATTTAGGAAGGATAGACAAAAAGGAAAAGGAGGTGGGGTGGCATTGTTAGTTAAGGATGAAATCAGTGCAATAGTGAGAAAGAATATTGGCTCAGAAAATCTAGATGTAGAATCAGTCTGGGAGGAGCTAAGAAGCAACAAGGGTGGAAAGCATTAGTGGGAGTTGTCTGTAGGCCTCCAAATAGCAGTGGTAAGGTGGGCGACAGTATCAAACAGGAAATTAGAGATACATGTAACAAAGGTGCGACAGTAATCATGATTGACTTCAATCTACATTTTGACTGGGCAAACCAAATTAACAATAAATACTGTGGTGGATAAATTCCTGAAGTGTGTACAAGTTGGTTTTTTAGACCAGTATGTCAAGGAACCGACTAGGGAACGGGCTATCCTAGATTTGGTACTGTGCAATGAGAAGGGGTTGATTAATAATCTTGTTGTGTGGGGTCCTTTAGGGAAGACTGACCATAACATGATAGAATTCTTCATTAGGATGAAAAGTGAAGTAGTCCAATCCGAAACTAGGGTCCTAAATCTAAACAAAGGAAACTACGAAGGTATGAGGAGTGAGTTGCCTATGATAGTTTGGGGAATTTCATTAAAAGGCATGACAGTGGATAGGCAATGGTTAATATTTAAGGAACAAATGGATGCATTGCAACAGTTATATATTCCTTTCTGGACCAAAAGTCAACAGGAAAAGCAGCCCAACCACGGCTAACTTAAGAAATTAAGTATAGTATTCAATCCAAAGAGGAGTCATATAAAGTTGCTAGAAAATGTAGGAAGCCTGAGGATTGGGAGATGTTTAGAATTCAACAAAGGAGGACCAAGACATTGATTAAGAGGGGAAAAAGAGAGTATGAGAGTAAACTTGCAAGGAACATAAAAGTGGACTGTGGAAGCGTCGACAAGCATGTAAAAAGAAAAAGATTAGTGAAGACAAACATAGGTCCCTTACAGTCCGAAACGGGAGAATTTATAATACAGAACAAAGAAATGGCAGAACAATTAAACAATTACTTTAGTTCTGTCTTCACAGAAGGTGATGCAAATAACTTCCCAGAAATTCTAGGGAACCAAGGGTCTAGTGAGCGGGAGGAATTGAAAGAAATTAGTATTAGTAAAAAAATAAGTGGAGAAATTATTGGGGCAAAGCCGATAAATCCCCAGGGCCTGATAATCTACACTGCAGGGTGCTAAAGAAAGTGGCCATGGAAATAGTGGATGGTTGGTTGTCATCTTCCAAAATTCTGGAACAGTCCCAGCAGATCGGAGGGTGGCAAATGTAACCCCACTATTTAAAAAAGGGAGGGAAGGTGAAAACAGGGAATTACAGACTGGTTAGCCTAACATCAGTTGTAGGAAAAATGTCAAAGTCTATTATAAAGGATGTGATAACAGGACACTTCGAAAATATCAACAGGATTAGAGAAAGTCAACATGGATTTATGAAAGGGAAATCATGCTTGACAAACCTACTGGAGTTTTTTTTGAGGACATAACTAGCAAAATAGATAAGGGAGAACCAGTAGGTGTGGTGTATTTGGATTTTCAGAAAGCTTTTGATAAAGTCCCACATAAGAGGTTAGAATACAAAATTAAAACACATGGAATTGGGATTAATATATTGGCATGGATTGAGAATTGGTTAACAGAGATAGGAAATAGGGTAGGAATAAATGGGTCTTTTTCTGCATGGCAGAAGTGACTAGAGGGGTAACTGCAAGGATAGGAGCTTAGTCCCCAGCTATTCACAATATATATCAATGATTTGGATGAGGGAGCCAAATGTAATATTTCCAAGTTTACTGACGACATAAAACTTGGTCGGAATGTGAGTGGTGAGGAGGATGTAAAGAGGCTTGAAGACAATTTAGACAAGTTGAGTGAGCGGACAAATGCATGGCTGATGCAGTATAATGTGGATAAGTTATTCACTTTGGTAGGAAAAACAGAATGGCAGAGCATTATTTAAGTGGTGATGGATTGGGAAATGTTGATGTAACAAAGGGACTTGGGTGTCCTTGTACACCAATCACTGAAAGCAAGCATGTAGGTTGTTGGCCAGGGGCTGCAGCCGAACTGCTGACACAGGCAAAAGCAACTTTTGACCTGAAGTAACCTGAGTCCAGTCACTGGCCTGAGCTGGCTGGAACCAGTTTGAAGTAATTGAGTTTCTTGAAAAACAAAGGGAATGTGATAAGGCACAAGTCCTTATTTAAAAAAGGAGTAATGAGGTAATACTACCTAAGTTCTTGGGACAGAGCCAATGAGAAGATGCCACAGACTAGGCAAGCAAGCCTAAACCAGCAGGAGAGAGACAGCACAGCTTGAAGAGATAAGATTCAGTATAAGAGTGGAGAATTTCGGGCGTGGTGTCAGCGAGAACTCCGGAGAACAACCATCGCGGAAGTGGAAGAACCTACGTCAGCAACGTAGAGATGCAAGAGAGAGAGAATGGAACGCCTGGCCAGCGTCAGCTCTCCTTTTCGGGTATTATCTTTTATATTCTGTGACCACTCAGGGAGTGTCAGAGAAACCTAGTGGGTGTGCGTTTAGAACCTAGTTTTGGGTATAAAATTGTATAACCTGCTGTAAACTGCATGTCTATATTTAACCAGACGTATAAGCTATTTGTAGGTGATCTAACGACATGAATAAAGCAAATTTAGAGTTAAGAGAGAATTGACTCTTCTCCTCTTTGCACTAAGCCAACAATCGTTACCGGTGACCTCCGGCAACAAAGTGCAGCCAGCAGTTAGGAAGGCAAATGGTTATGTTGGCCTTCATTGTGAGAGGATTTGAGTACAGGAACAAGAACAAGAATGTCTTACTGCAGCTGTACTGGGCCTTGGCGAGACCACACTTGGATTAGCGTCTGTAGTTTTGGTCTTCTTACCTAAGAAAGGATATACTTGCCATAGAGGGAGTGCAGCAAAGGTTCACCAGACTGATTCCTGGGATTGTAGGATTGATGCATGAAAAGAGATTGGGCCGACTAGGCCTGTATTCACTGGAGTTTAGAGGAATGAGAAGGGATCTCATTGAAACCTGTAAAGCTCTGACAGGGCTGGACTGACTGGATGTAGGGATGATGTTTCCTCTGGCTGAGGGGGGTCTAGAACAAGGGGTCAGTTTCTCAGCATACGGGCTACGTCAGTTAGGGCTGAGATGAGAAAAAATTTCATCACTCAGAGGGTGGGTGAACCTGTGGAATTCTCTACCGCAGAAAGAAGGCTGTGGAGGCCAAGTCACTGAGTATACTTAAGGAGGAAATATATAGATTTCTAGAGTTTAAAGGCAGCAAGGGATATGGAGAGGGAGTAGGAGTATGGCATTGAGATAGAGCGGTGTTCTTCATTGCAAGGCCCACGAGCCAATGGCAGCTCCCACCGATACTATGTTGGTAAGTTAACTGGGCCTGTAATCTCGTTGAGTGTCACAAGATTCTTTTTAACGTCATTTCCCATGTGACTGATGCCACTTTGGAGCAGCCTCTTGCCGCTCCCTAACCTCCAAGTTGTGGCCTCTCTCCAACCTCAGAGTTGCGACCTACCCCCCCCTTCCCAATCTGAGTTGTATTCTCTTCCCTGTCCCCAACCTACTCTTGTGCCAAACCTCCTGCTCCCTGCCTCACCCTCTCGTCACTTCCCTTTCTGGGACTTGCGTCCCCAGTCAAGATCCAGGTCTGATCTGAAGCTAGAGCTTCGACGTTATGGAAGTACGAAACCCAGTGGTGCAGAAGTACTGAACTAGGGCTGCTACAATCCACGTCCTTTTTAAAATAACTGTCAAAGCTACTCTGCCTCGCTCACAGTGAGGCTTCAGAGTGGGAAGCAGCAAGTGGGAGCATTTTAAAAAAAAACATGGATTGCAGCAGCCCCAGTTCAGTACCTCTGCACCATCAGCACTCACATTTCCACAACATTTGAGGTCTGGCTTTGGATCAGATCTGGATCTTGAATGGGAATGCAAGTCCAGGAGAGGGAAGCGGCAAGAGGCTAAGTCATGGAGTGGGAGTTCTGCAAGAGGGCGAGTCAGAGTGGGAAGAGGCCACAAGTGGAAGGTTGGGGAGGGGGAAAAGACCACAATGCTGAGAGCCAGGGAGGAGAATCAGGGAGCAGGAGGTATTGTAAGTAGAAAGTTACATTTTTCTTTTAGCATAAAGTAAGTTTGAAAATATAAATTTTATTTCATTCACCAATGTTGGAATTTAGCTCGTCCAGTTTTTAAAGTAAGTTTTGCATTATTCAGCTTTTAAAAAGTTTACTGACATAGGTACATTTTTAATTCCTTATATTGTCCAGGTTATTGTCTTATAAATGCTGTACTTTTAAAAATTGTGGTGTGTTTATTTTTTTTTAAGTATACTATGTGATTTTCTTTTAGTCACATTGTAACATTACATCATGAAGGAGTAGTAAGCAATGATAATTTAGTCATCGATGTGGCTCCCACATTGCATGTTTTTTGCTAAGGAGGCCTTGCTTGAAAAATAGTGAACATCACTGAGATACAGGATCAGCCATGATCATATTGAATGGAGCATCAGGCTCGAAGGGCCAAATGATCTACTCCTGCTCTTATTTTCTATGCTTTTATGTAAACGTTAAATTGATGGCTCATGATATCATTTGAACCCCTCCAATGGCTGTAAAGCGCTTTAGAAAACCCAAGGGTTGTGGAAGTTCTTTCTTTCAGAGACATGGTAGATTTCTAACCATCCCTAGTTACTGTACCTATATTTTCTGTGTAATCTGTAACAAGATAATTTGTAAGCCATAGAGTGATATCCACATCATAAGAGGGAGCTACAGCAGCAAAATTGAATTTTTTTCTAGTTTATATGTTAGTCAAAGTAATTTTTTGGGGATAAAACTCAGACCTGCTGAGTTTTTCCAGGTAATTCTGTTTTTGTTTTTAATTTTTTGGGGAGCTGTTATTATATCATGGTACATTAATAAACACTATTATAGCTAGGTATTCATTTGCTGTGGGCCTGGATTTCAAAGGCTTTTCAGATGATCCTTTTGTGTGAATAAGTCCACATGTAATGATAATGGATTCTATTCAGCCCTCTCCGATAAACAGAGGGTCATTTCTGAGCCAACTACTTTTACCCACCTTTCCAATGGAGTTTTTTTTTTGTATAAGTTGCTAATCACTGTACCTGTCAAATATATGGCAGCCATATATTTGACATGTATATCAGCCCAAATTGTTGGACCCAACTGGAGCTTCCAATTATATCATCAATTCAACTAGCTCTCCGCATGAAAAGAAACCTTTTGCTTCTGATTCAATGCAATTGACATTTCCTTCAAAGCATCCAACAGCACAGCTTCCCAAGCAGAATCTGATATTGATTAAGATCTGAAAATCCATACTGAGTTCTTGGTTCGGCTCAGATGTTACCTCTTAAAATTAACATAGCATATAAGCACCACAAGGCATCTTAGGAATATTAGAATAACCACATACCAATGAGTCTGGCTAATTCACAGAGCCCCCAAGGAATGTGAATGGGCATGGCTGAGCCTGGCGTTTCCTGCAGGGCAATATTGGACAGGTGATCGGAGAAGCGGCACATCTGTTCAGTAACAGTGGAGTAGCACAGGTTGAGGAGGATATTGAGACCCAGTGGTTTCAGTGAGGAGATGTGAAATTGCCAGTTTGAGTCATCAAATTGGATACTGGCTGGGTTCTGCTGATCCTGTGACAGGCTCAGCATTTCCAGGTGGTAATCGCAGATGTAATCTTCTGCTTCCAGGCCCAGGTCTTCACCAATACCACTCACCTGTAAGTAGTGCAGAAACAAATTAATTTGGCCCTTTCAACATATGCTTTTGGGGTAAGGTTTGTTGTATGATTCTTCCACACAATATTGAAAGGCCTTGAATTGACTGTGAAGGGATATTAATGGGGACGGATGTAATCCAAAGTGGAAGACAGCAATCCACAGAATACAAACCTGCCTTTGGCCAGTTTCCTTTGAGGGGCTTAAAAATGTTGCCCAATATTCAATTTACCATTACTAAAACTCAGAATACTCCGTTAGCCAGGAATACTAACAATACTGTATAATGTCAATAAAGTGACCAAGCTTCCTTCATCTAAGGAGGAAAAAAAGACAGTTTGGTCTTCAAGTCATTTTCTCACTTAAACATTATTATAATTCACAATCATAAAAATGGTGGTGGGATAGGGCAGCAAATGAACTGCAGTCTGTTTACGATGAATATTAGCTATTGTGAAACAATACCCAAAGAGATCACACTCCCCATAGCACAATGAGCTCTGCTCCTTCCTGTCCAGTCAACCCTTCCTCACAGTATACATGAACCTTGGCTCTCCTCATAATACATCTGGGGGCTTCCAGTCCCTCCCTGGTAACATAACACACCCTCACAATTCAACTCAGGTCCACATGTCCTTCCATATCAAGACTGCTGGGGTCCAACCAATCCTCTCTCACTACATCCAATAATCTTTCCCTATTTGCCAACATACATGTGGATATGCCTGCTTCCCCCAAGCCCTCAATAGACATTGGGTCCCACTCACGACCCACCCCTCCACCAAACTTCAAAATACATCTAGCACTGGTTTTCCATCAAACCCCCACTCCAAGCCAATATGCCTGAGGCCCATTACTTACACACAACAGTTGCTGATCCTGTGGTTACCTGCGTCATATCATCCTCCCCTCCTTCTGTGTCTTTGCTGAAGCTGACATTGGAACCTGACAGGTGCTTGCACCGTCGATTTTCACTGCGTTTCCTCGACCGTGGAGTGCTTTCAGTCTTCTCGTCTTTGTCCTGTCCCATTTCATTGGTGATGTGTACAAATTCCATGCCAGTGGTAGGCAACAGAGCATCAGCCTCCCTGGGCTAGGCATTAATGAAATATATGGGTCAGAAAGTCGCAACATTCCTTTAAAGCAGTATCACAGAGGTACAACACAGGAGGTTATGCAACCTATTGCGCATGTGCCAGGTCTTTACTAGAGCTATCCAATAAGTCCCACTCTCCCTGCCCTTTCCCAGTATCCCTGCATTATTTTTTAACCTTCAAGTATTTATTTAATTCCCTTTAAAAGTTACTATTGAATCTACTTCTGCCACCTGTTCAGGCAGTGCATTTTAAATCATAACCTGTTCCATAAAAATAATTCTTATCATCTGTTTGTAATGCCAGCTAACTTAAATTCATGCCCTCTGATAATGACCCTCCTGCTAGTGGAAACAGTTTCTCCCTACTTACTCCATCAAAACTGCTCAGTAGTCCCATGGTGTTCAGGCTGGCAGCATTAGAATGCAAAACTTAATTGTGTAAGGCACAGCATTTTTAAATTCTGTACACTTTTCATGAAAATTATACCTACCCTGTGGTGACGAACACAGATTTGCACATCTCTGCGACATAATTTGTGCATTTGGACCCATCCCGTTGAATCATACAGATCCGAGATTTGAGCTGTAGTCTGCATGAAGCCAGAGCAGCAGTGTGTTTGTGTATTTTGGTGGGGGGTAGGAACAGTCACAAGCCATCTTGGAAGGTGCCAGGTGTGGATATCAGATGAAGGCAGGATCTGGCTTGGATGTCATGTATCATGTGATGAAATGACCTGCCAACAATTACACGTGACAAATGGCCAACTGGGCAAGATATTGGAGGGTAACCATTGCCTATGAAACTGTACTCCAGCAAGAGTCAATTCTGTTTGGACAGAAAGGGGCTTAAACAGAAAGACCAAAAAAATTGACTATGCCACACTGTACAGGAATCAAATATGGTGTGACACAATACATCTCTATCTCAAGGCACTCTGTAGCGCACTAAGCTATCAATTTAACTGTGTTTGGACTTAAGGAGGTTTTCAGTTGGAATTTTCAACATCAAAACAAATTATGATTCAGAATTTCAAAGTTAATGTATCATGCAACTAAACAAGACATCCTACAGCTCAAACATTTTGTTCCGCTGTGTGCATTAAGATCTATTCCATTGAGGAAGAAAGGCTCTACAAGAGTGGACCATTCGTGGTTAACTAAGATAGATAAGGATGGTATCAAATTGAGTGAAAAGGCATAAAAAACATTGAAGATTAGTGGTAGGTCAGAAAATTGGGAAATTTTAGAAACCAGTAAACAATGACTAAAAAAGAGGGAGAAAATAGATTGAGAGTAAACACAAAATACAAAAACAGACAGTCAGAGCTCCTACAAATACTATATATGTAAGGGAAGCATGCAACTAAAGTAAACGTTGGTCCCTAGAAGGTGAGATGGGGAATTAATAATGGGAACAAGGAAGTGGCAGAGACTTTGAACAAATGCTTTGTATCATTCTTCACAGTAGAAGATATTAAAAGCATGCCAATAACAATAGAAAATCAGGGACAAAATGGAGAGGAGGGGGGGTTGTTTAAACAATCACTCAAGAAAAAGTAATAGGAAAATTAATGCGACTAAAAGCTGACCAGCCCAATAGACCTGATGGCCTGCATCCTAGGTCTAAAAAAATGGCTGCAGAGATTTGGATGTAATTTTCCAAAATTTCCTAGATTCTGGAAAAGTCCCACCAGATAAGAAAACCACAAATGTAATGCCCGAGTTCAAGAAAGGTGAGAGGCAGAATGCATGAAATCATAGATGTTAGTTGAACATGTTATTGGGAAAATGCTGGAATCCATTTAGGAAGCAGTAGCAAGACATTTAGAGAAATCATAATACAATCAAGCAAAGTGAACTTGGTTTATGAAAGGGAAATTATGTTTCACAAAGCTATTGAGAGTTCTTCGAGAAAGAAATGAGCAGGGTGGAGGTAAGGTGAACAATAGATGTAGCTAATCATGTTAGGGTAATATATTAGCTTGGATAGAGAATTGGCTAACTAACAGAAAACAGTTAGGATAAATGGGTCATCTTCTGGTTGGCAAACTCTAACAAATGGGATGCCACATAGATCAAGGCTGAGGCCTCAGCTATTTACAGCCATCGATGAAGGGACAGAGTGCATTATAACCAATATAAAGAAAGATGTGAGAACAAGTTGTGAGGAGGACACCAACAGTCTGCAAAGGAATACAAGCAGCTTAAGTGAATGGGCAAAGAATTGGCAGATGTGTATTGTGTGAGAAAATGAGATTATCCATGATGGTAGGAAGAATAAAAATACTATATATTATTTAAATAGAGAGACTACAGAATGCAGCAGTACAGAGGGATCTGGTGTCCTTTAAAATGTTGGCATATAGGTACAGCAAGTAACCAAAGGCAAATGGAATGTTGGCCTTTATTGAAAGGGGAGTGGAGTATAAAAGTCAGAAAATCTTGCTACAACTGTACAGGGTGTTTCTGAGACTGCAGTTTTGGTTTCCTTATTTCAGGGATAAACTTGCATTGGAGGCAATTCAAAGGTGGTTCCCTAGGTTACTTCCTGGGGTGAATGGGCTATCTTATGAGAAGATGTTGAGCAGGTTGAGTCTATACTCATTGGAGGTTAGAAGAATGAGAAGTGATCTTATTGAAACATATACGATTCTGAGGGGCCTTGACTAAGTAAATGCTGAGAAGATTTTCCCTCCTGAGGGGAGCTAGAACTAGGGACAGTTTCAAAATAAGAGTCATCCATTTAATACGGAGATGAGGAGGATTTTCTTCTCTGACAGTCATGAATCTTTGGAATTCTTTACCTCAGAGCTGTGGAGGTTGGGTTATTGAATGTATTCAAGGCTGAGATAGAACTGTAGGGGAGTCAAGGGTTTATGGGGAACAGGAAGAAAAGTAGAATTGAGGCCAAGAGCAGGTCAGCCATGATCTCACTGAATGACACAAGCAGGCTCTTACTTATGTTCTCACATTTGAATTTATAGAAGTACAACTTAAAAATGAAAGAGCATCGAGTGAAGTGGATAATTTATTTCAATCTCAAGCACTCCAGAGCGTAAAATCCTTTCACTAACCTTTGTCCCCATCCCCCCAACCACCAATAACTTCTCATTGGAAAAGGTAAATTTGAACAATGCAAGTGATGGGCCATGTTTTGGCTGTCTCATTATATCGAGTCTGTATTTTTTCATTTTTTATAGAATTTATTTGAGGATGTAGTAAATAATTACAGATGGTGATAAAAATTGACATCAGCCTGCCTGAATGCTAATTTGTTCCAATATTATTATGTAAAATTAAACAATTTACAGCACAGGCCATTCAGCCCAAACCAGTCTAGGCTGGTCTATGTGTCCCATCTAACTTATCAGCATATCTTTCTATTCCTTTCTCTCTCGTTTATCTAGCTTTCCTTTAAATGGATTGATGTGATTTAGCTCAACTGCCCCATGTGGTAATTAGTTCCACATTCTAACCCTCATTGACTAAAGCAGCTTCTGCTCAATTCCTTATTGGATTTATTAGTGACCACCTCACACATGAACTCTGATTACAAAGTTCCATTCTTTGAGCACTGAGATAATTCTGCATCAAACATGGAATTGATGGTTTGAATGACAGCCCTGAAATAGAGACTTTGTCTACAGCAGATCTTAACAAGTGAATAACAGGACGAGTTGGACCCTCACCTCATCCTTCTCATCTTCCATCTCTGGGTGACAAAAGGATCTCATGGACAAGTCATCTTTCAGGTCCTCTAGGCTGTCATGGGGTGGCTCCACACGTCCACTGAAGAACAAAACAGTTTCTGGACTGGGATTGGGCCAGGACAGTATTCCTTGTTTGTCAACACAGCAAAGCACCTAAACATTCAGAATGACAAGATTATTCATTCATGCTAATAAACGCTCAATGATACAAACTGTCTTACAGTTAATTCTGAGCAGTCCGAGACAGTAGTGCCTTAATGGGCCAACACGCCAGATCATGAGCTTCAGCCTTTGAAGAGGGAAGACTAGGGGGTAATTTGGGGTTTTTTAGGATTTTGAAGGGAATTGAAAGTTAAATAGAAACATTTTCCTACTGGTGGAGCGAATTTAGAAGAAGGGGACATAACCTTAAAATCAGAGCTAGGCCAGTCAGGAGAAGCTGGGAAACGCCACTTTGCACGAAGGATGGTCGAACTGTGGAGCTCTTTCCCACAGACAGTAGGTAC
Organism: Carcharodon carcharias; assembly: GCF_017639515.1. Lineage (NCBI taxonomy): Eukaryota > Metazoa > Chordata > Chondrichthyes > Lamniformes > Lamnidae > Carcharodon > Carcharodon carcharias. The sequence continues at coordinate 21,429,113 of NC_054488.1, forward strand.
TAGGCCAATTAATAATTTCAAATTTGAGATTGGTAGGATATTTGCTAGGCAAGGGTATTAAGGGATATGGAGCTAGGATACAGATTATCCATAGTCTCAATGAATGGCAGAACAAGGTCATGGGGGTAAATGGCCTCCTCTTGTTTGTATGTTCCTGTGGGTTCCAGCACAGTGAGTTTATGATTTCAGCTACGAGTAGCATATACATCACTTACTCCCACACATCTGCTGAAAATCCATTATAAAACAAATGGCATGCGTTGCCTGCCCACTCCCTCCAGGAGCACATGAAAGGATTCTAGATAACATAAATATAGGCCAAGCAACTGCAACTAAAAATAAACCCTTTAATCCCTGCTTGACTCATGAGGGCCAGAATTAGTGAATGTTCTTGTGTCACCTGCCACCTCTCTGATAAAGAAACACAATTTTGTTCTTAAAAATACACAAACATAGCAATAAATGATTATATGAGATCACTCAGGTTAATGACCAAAGTGTACTGACCTAATTTTTGTGAAGATGAGATCAGTTCATCAAAACTGAATGAGAACTATCCCTAGCTGGCAACATCGCAACAGTCAAGAGGTTAAACAGGTTGCAGGAACTACCCACTTAGCGTTAACCTTCGCTTAATAATGACATTAAAAAACACGCAAAAGCAAAATCAACCAAAACCCAACTAAGAATGTTGTAAATCTGGTAAGAGTTTAAATTGTTTGTTCCTGTTGCTCTGATTCCTGCACCATGGGTATTGAATAATTTCCAAGAATGGTTTGTCCCAGGGGTATATGAAAGGACAGAACCTAATAGAAATACAAGAAGCATCAACAGCTCAACAGGTTGTCTTTTGGCTGCAGTGATATCAGCTGCAACTGGTGCTAATTGGTGATGAAAAAAAGAGAACACTACAAATTGGACCTTTCTACACTTGGGACATAGCAGTTCCTAGGTAAAGCTCAGCCAGTGCTGGAGCTCCAGATCAACACCTAGGAATGAAATAATGAACAGAAAATGCTGGAAATGCTCAGCAAGCCAGGCAGCATCCTTGGAGAGAGAAACATTTGATTTTTTTTTGTCAGAATGGGAAAAAGTTAATCATTCAATAGGTGCTTAATGTTTTTAAAACATCTGTAACATTTTTCGGATGGGTCATCGGACCTGAAAGGTCAACTATCTCCACAAATATTGTCTCATCTTACAGTTTCCAGCATTTTCGATTTATATTTCAGATTTCCAACATCCACAGTATTTGTATTTGCATGAGGAATAAAATTATGTTCAATTCCAGATTATGCAGTGCCGGCACTCTGTAAACAGCCTTTGCTTGGTGCCAGTTAAGTGCCTGCTCTCTTACAAGATGTTGGTATTTGCAGGGCACTCTTTCAATGATCTCAAGAATTGAAAGGTAACTTTCCTTGTGAATTTCTCAGTAGTGCTATTATGGCAAGCACTACCATTAAGCCAATAGGCAAAACTGATTTTCCACAGATTAGAAGAAGTTTGCATACTTCACACATTTGGTTAGAGAAGGCTCATAATTAGCTGTTACCAAGGGCATGAACTAAAACAATGGATGGCCAAATACTCACTGTAACAGAGCCCAGGTTCTGAAGCAGACTGGAAGTGTAGCACAAGGTAAGAGATCTTCCTCGCAGTAGTGACAGAAAGTGACTCCAGATGCAGAATATCATTTCCTGTCAGGGGAAAATAGGATTTATCCAATTACAGAATCATTATGCAGAACGGAGAGGTAGGAGCAAGGCCATAGACAACAGATTTTACAATTCATTTTAAACAATAAAAATGGCACATTCTGGCTCATTTTAAGCTGTATTCCATCCCAGGCAGCGGTTTGCCTGTAACCTGCCTGAAAGTGCATAAATAACAGCTCCAAGGTTAAAACACATCTAACATTCATATCTCTCCAACAAGTTCATTATATTAAAAGTAACTGGAATACAGTCAAGGAAACTCATTGCAGAAAAGTCTCTCAGTCTAGTCTTTGTCATAGTTAATACCAAAAATAAAAACAAAATCACCAATACTGGTGCATTGACAGGCAACAGTTATCTCCGTTCATACTTCTTACACTCCAACTCCCCTCAGAAAACATGCTTTGCTTGATAGCTGGCCATTCATTAGGATAACAGAATGAGTGAATAAAAATATAATTGAGTCAGGTGAACACAGGTTACAGAAAGCATACAAAAGGATAGAAGATCCTCAAAGAAGCAACTCAAAGTCTATACCTTCGAAGTAACCACTTCAGTGTAGCTGCTGAGTGTGTCCTCGGAGAATTTTGCCAACTGGAAGAAGAGAACAGCCAATTACATACAACTCCAATTACAGCTAATGAATCTACAACTTTAAAACGAAGTATCAAAGGTTTATTTAGTCTAGAGTATGGAGTCAGACCTGTAATTCCCTTAATATTCCAGAGTCCAATCCCTAATCCCAAATACAGCACAATAGGGGCCTTCTTGGATGCAGAGACGGGTATGAAAAAGGCCAGTTTATCCATAGGGAGCATTGGATACCCTTTCACTTGCTAGCTGATAGTATTAGTTCCATTGGGCAAGGTGAAAATTATTTCCAGACGCAACATTAATTCCTGAACTTTGTAATACTGCATAACCAACCAACTCCTCAGAACTTTTCTTCCCTTCCCAACAGCCTCTTCAAGATGCAATTCGATACTGTGCACCATTCTGACCTCCATCACTAACGACTGGACAAAACAACCTAAAGGTTGACTGAGAAGGTGATAAACCCATCCTCCTACAGCTCAGCCTGGATACCAAAGTCAAGAAACACAATGGCTTCATCAACTATATATAAGAATATACACCAAGTTATAAATGGGCATCTAAATATGTTACTACTTCAAAGTTTCTGTATCACTGCAGTCTTAACCATTCAATAGTTTTACAAATATTTGCAAATAATAACATCCCATTTCCCTATCACCTCTGAGCCTGCTGACCTACATTAGCTTCCTGGTCAAGCAATGTCTTGATTTTAAATTTCCTATCTTTGTTTTCAAATCACTCTATGGCCTGGTCCCCCCAATCTCTAAGTCTCACCTCGCCTCAAATTCTGGCCTCTTGCACATTCCCAATTTTAATTGCTCCACCACTGGCGGCCGTGCCTTCAGTTGCCCAGGTCCTTAGCTCTGAAATACCCTTGCTATAACCCTCTGCCTTTCTATCTCGGTTTCTTCTTTTAAGGTACTCCAGAAAACCTATCTGACTGAACTTTTGGTTATTTGATCTATTATCTCCTTGTGTGGCTCGGTGTCATACTTTGTTTTGTAATGCCTGTGAAGCACCTTGGGATGTTTCATTATGTTAACGGCGCTATATCATTTTTGTTGTTTGTATCTTGAGAAGCCAATAAGAAAATGTATTTAAAACAAACATCAGCTGAGTATCACACTCCTTTTCATCCATCAAATTTGTTGCAGCCCCACATTTCTTAATTCTAGACAGGAAAAATACTTACCAGGCCAACTGGAGGAGCCTTGCTGAACTGTGCTAAGACTCTAGCCTCTCCATAGGCTGTGACGAGCACCCACACCACAGGGAAGAGCAAGGGAAGGATAGGCAGAACGCCATTCACCTAAACACAAAAAGTGATCTGTACTATGTAATCAACTATAAAACATAATTCAGATCACAGAGCCACAACACAAGCAAATTATTAGGATTAAAATCAACAAGTTGGCATTACTTCAGAATAAGAATTAAGTGCAATTTTGACCTAGGCTGTACATCCTTTTTCTATCCAAAAGCCTAGATAACCCAGTGACAGAACAGTTAATCATGTTGCAAAATTTAAAGAATTATGCACAATATAAGCAGAAAGGTTCCCCTATGTTGCTTTTGCTCTGGTTGTGGCCAGGGATGGGGGAGGGGTGTGTGCAGGGAAGGGGCCAGTGCTAATGCAAGTTAACAAGAATCTGCAACCATACTCGCAAGTTCATCGCAACAATTTTCTAGCAAGACCTGCGGTGGGACTGACAGCAATATATATCATTGCAGCCCTTTGGGAATTCAACACTGTGCTACACTGTACAGCATACATAAGGCTATCATATTAGTGCTCAAAGACATGCACTGTGATTACTAACTTCCATAATATAAATAAAGGCTAACATGCATTTCATATTTCCAGCTGGGACACCTTGCTCGAAGGTATTGCAGGTTGGGATGTGGACGAATCCATTGCACCAAAGGTAACTGGCTCAGGCCTGCTCTGAAAATAAGGGTGGGAAGAGTAGCCCAGTTAATTGTCATCAAGAGAACAGTAGATATATGGGCCCAAAATGCCAGCAAAATCTTATTACTGCCTACCTTTTGGACTCTCTGACTTGCTTTCAAGCCCTGATCCTGGTGCAAAGCCCAGCATCAGTTGGACACCCTTCAGCTGCAACGTGAAGAGATTTTGAGCTGGGAGGCTGGGGATCACCGTTGCCCTCGCAGCACAAGTCCCAAACCCTTCTTTTTCCTCACCTTTGCACTCAAGGAATAGACACATCCTCTGGGGCAAGTCAGCCCCAAAACATGCTTCAATAAACACCCCAATGTTGTACCACACAAAAGTGTACTTTTGATAATCAATCAAAGAAGCCAGCAGATTAAAATCCTTGTAAATTCAGCACTGACCAATTCGTTACCATGTCAAGGCTGACGGTAACCAAGAATTAGCTTTATCTAACAATTCAAGTGGCTGGACCTTATAATTTTAAGGATTGCACTCACTAACCACTATGGCTGAAACTTATGTTCCCTGAGGGTGGGGGGCAGGGAGCAGTGGGGACATATAAAATTGAGCGTAATCTTACGGATGCCAATCTTGGTCCCTACCCACCCGACCTTGTGCAATTTGACACACAACAAGGGAGGTGCCCACTCATGGGCCATTGAGGCCCTTCAGCTTTTTAAAAAATTCTTTCACGGATGTGAGCATCGGTGGCCAGGTCAGCATTTATTGCCCATCCCTAATTGCCCTCGAGAAGGTAGTGGTGAGCCGCCTTCTGAACAACTGCAGTCCATGCGGTGTAGGTACAATCACAGCGCTGTTAGGGAGTTCCAGGATTTTGACCTAGCGGCAATGAAGGAATGGCGATATCGTTCCAAGCCAGGGTGGTATGTGGCTTGGATAGGAACTTGCAGGTGGTGGTTTTCCATGCGTCTGCTGCCCTTGTCCTTGAGGGGTAAGGGGTCATAGGTTTGGAGGGTGCTTTTGAAGGAAGTCAAAAAAGCCAGTTAATGGCCATTTATGGGCTTCTTCCCTGCCAACCCACACCTTTTCCCTGCAGCTGGTGGAGGCTGGCATCAAGTGGGAAGCCCGGCAGCTTTCACTGCTTGGGTGGGGTAAGAGTATCGCCTTCTTGGCCCCCCCAGGCTCATTGGAGAGGCTCCAAAAGTCCTCCCCCCCCCCCCCCCGCCCCAAAACAAACAAACTCACCACAGTGTCCAACTCCAGCAAATATCTCAGCTAGGGACTGGATGCAGTTCCAGGAGTGGCCACAGCTCCTGGTGGCACTGCTGCGAACAAAGGAAGCTAGACTTCCTCCTCAGATGAGTCAAAAGGTCCAGCTCAGGCAAATTAACAGTCCACCAACCGTTAAATTGCTGGTGGGCAAGCTGTCGGAGGGGTGGTGGGTTTGCTCCCGATATTTACACTGGGGTGGGGGGGGTTGAGGGGAGCAGGGACTCTGGCACAATGTAAAATTCCACCCTATATCTTTGCTCACCTCCCAAGGACACACGTCTACAGGCATGGACACACAAGGAAATATATCAGGGAAGAATAGTAATCACTGAATTTGCATTTACATAAAATTTTATGCAGTCTCCCAGAAACACCTCAAAAACACTTCACTTACAATTATTTACTTTGAAAAACAATGTCTTATTATGCAGACAAACATGACCATTTTGCCATTCTGCATACTAATAGATCCCACATACAGCAAGGAAATAATGTGTTGGCTGAGATAGGAATGTTGACCAGGATATCTTGAGAAGTCTTTGCTTTCCTTTGAATAGTGACATGAACATCCTCAATGTTTCCCCGAGCTAGTGAAATAGGAATTGTAGGACTCGGTTTAACATCTCTTCTGAAGACCAGCTCTGACAATGCAGTACCCCCATTTCAGTAATGATTGGGAAATCAGCTTATCAGGCTGTGCTGAAGTCCTGATGGGAGACATTAAATAATATTGTCCTACAATGAGAAACTTGCGTGGTTGCTCTTCATTATAAAAAGGGTTACAGACTTGCCTGAAGCTGAAAGAAGGTGAACTGCCAACTGCCAATTCCAGGTGCTTTGAATGCAAATCGCACAGCGTTTGTAATCAGAAACGAAGCCTTAAAAAAAAAAGGAACAGGGAGACTGTTAATAATTTCCTTCATGGTTAATAGGAAACCACTCATCACATCATACAGCAGGAGATCCTCTGCCAGAATCACCTTACCTGATTACTGCACAAACTGGCTAAAAGCAGTTACAGGTACAGTACCCCAAATCTAGCCGCCCAAAAACCAGACATTTTTCTCTCCGTGGGCGCTGCTCAACATTTACAGCACTTTATATGTTATCAACATTAAAGATGGCCACTGAGATTGCTCTGCACATGCGCAATGCTTTGTGCCGATGCAGAGCATTCGCTGACATCATTCCGATGCACCAGCAGAGACCTGATCTGTAAAAGTCCATCCATGTCAAACTTGTATCAAGACCAAGTTCAAAAATGGGAATACTTGCCTATAGTCGGGCACTGGGACAAGTGTTTAAAGAGTTTGATGATGAACTGATCAAAATGGTTGCATTCTCAGACACATTAGCTTCTTATTATAGGTTCACCAGAATGAAAATGTGAAATTTAAACGGGTGATCCGAAATCTGGGAAGATCCAAAATCAGGCATGGCCTCAGTCCCCAAGTTGCCAGATTTGAGGTACTGTACCTATATTTTGAAGTACGTTCATTTTTTTTGTGATATTTAAAGCCATGTGCTAGAATTTAACTATTTTGTGACAACATTTACTGACTAGGCAGCCAATTCTGGGTTACACTGAAACTTTACCATTAGGTAAAGAGAAACCATACTGCACAATTTCTACAGTTGTATGTAAATGCAGCCTCCTCTAAAAGGGCACCAAGGAAGTCACTTTAAACCGGTCTGCATACTGACATCACTCCTAAATACATGGAATTTAAGGCATTGAAGAGGACATTTGGCCTAAATGGTCTATGCTGGTGGTTATGCTCCACACAAGCTTCCTCCCACCCTACTTCATATAACTATATCAGCATATCCTTCTTTTCTTCCTTCCTCCCTTATTTAGCTTCCCCGTAAATGCATCCATACTATTTGTCTCAATTACTCCATGTGGTAGCGAGTTACACATTCTAACCACCACACCCTGGGCAAAAAAGCTTCTCCCGAATTCCTTCTATGATTTATTAACTATATGTGCAGTTTTGGAATCCACCACAAGTGCAGAAGTTATGAACTCTTACTAAAGTCAGCTCTACTTGTCTTTCTGGAAGATTATTCTAAACATTTCAAGTAAAGTAGTAGTTGCTGGCAATCCTTGAAATTATATCACAAACATAGCTTCACAGGGTTTTAGATCTGAACCAATTTTTAAAAGGCTAACAAAATTAGGCTATTGCACAAAATAGAACTCTACGAACTATATCCCATTGAGTAAGAATTCTGCTTTTATGAAACAACAAAAACAAATTTGTACTGGTTCTTTGCTAACATCTGGATTGCCTTCTTTGGCTGGGACAGTTCAATCTGTGATGTCATGCCCAGAAGACAGGAAGGAAAATATACGATGTCTCTATCATCCTGGCTACTTTATAAAATTATTATTTTTACATGGACAAAGGTTTTTCACTGACTGAAACCTGACTAGCCACAGCTCACACAAATGGAATTTCTAGACTTCAGAAAACAGCAGGGATCCTGTCATCTCCAAAGAAGTGCAAATGCCCCCTGTGACTGCAGAGATCGAATTCCAAGGAATTGTACAAAAACCCTTTACATTTCTAAGGCAGAGCTCTGACCAATGGGGATGACATATCTGCGAGGACAAAGGGGCCCTGAAACCAGTAAAATATATCAATGGATACAACATTAGCCATCTCAAAAATCCAGACCAGGAATACACATACTTTGTCTACATCAAGGCAAAAAAAGTGGGAGTTATGTCACATGCCCCCTCCCCGCCCCTCACCCACAAAAGCTGGGAACCTATAATATTGCCTTGTGGAGCTGAATCCAGGCAGTCTGCCATCTTCCATAGCAGCAGCAGAAACAGAGCCCTCTCTAGGTTTAATTTGCCTGGCCCTCATCTGCACTGCTTCCTACTGGAACACCTGAACTTCTGTATCAGTGCCAACTGCAAGGCTAGCTCATTTCTTTGTCCTTCTCCCATTGTGGAAGTCAGCATTACTGGAAAAGTGGATCACCCTGCATCAGTTTAACCGACTAACCTCTCAATCAATATACACCATTGGACTTTTGATTCTGGACTCTGAACTCACACGAAACAATAATTCTTATTTTGCCTGTGGTCTTTGCCTTGTACCACTTTCTTTCTTTCTCTTTTATTGTGAATGCATTTTGAGTGTGTGCAAAATAAACTAATCCTCTGATTTTATCCTATCTCGTGTTTGCATGAGGTTATTAATAGAGGATTGGATCACTCCAAAAACTGAGGGGTTAGGGAAAATATGCCACCCCCCTATAAAAGGGGAAATCAAAAATCAAAACACCTGTTTACAGGTGGGGGGTGAGGGGCAAAATTCAGGGCTGTTTTAAATTAAAACCCTTCCTGCCCGTAACAGTGGACAGTTCCACCACTGGAGCTTCGTCATCAGACAGAACACAACATGAAACAGGAAAATGTTACAAGGTTTTCTCAGTGGGAAACATCATGCTAGTGATGTTATATAATCAAAGCAGCTCCAGCTTCAATCTCTGGGTTAGGCAGTCTTATTTAAGAGGCAGGAATTCTATACTTGGAAGGGTGAGTTAAAAAAAAATCAACTGAGATTCCTGCTCTTGCTCATCTGCCAGAGGCCTCAGCTAAAAACCACATGGACAGGAACAGGCCCAGCTCTGATGTTCTGCATGATTGAACAGCCTGCTGAATCTAACTGGTCAGGCATACCTTAAAAAAAATTACTGTAGGATCTGATGCGCTTGAGAACTGTCCCCAGTACAATTCAAGGTCTATAGGAAAAAGGTGAAGAAAATTAGAAGGGCAATTTTTTTTTTAAGTTTTCTGAGACCATCAAACTTGCCTCCTCAGATTCAAACTGCCCTTTTGGATATGCAGTGATCTGATGGGACTCGGGTTTAAGGAACATGGAATTGTAGCTTTTCACCTCTCTGGAGGATAGGAAACTAAGTACAAAGGGAAAAACATGTTTAGGGATGGGGAACATAATGCAATTAAAGCAATATGCTGCTGCAGTTGCTCAGTTGCGACATCATTTAAATACTCTATTGTACGTTGGGAGCTTTGTTTGCAAGGAACTGATGAACCAATTACTCCAGAGTTTATGTGGTCTTTTACAATTCAAAATCAACTCAACAATTCTGGAATGTAAACATGGATATGAAAATGACTTACCAGAACAAAAGGAACTGTGTATTTTTCCATTGCTGACTGTACAGTGTAACGCTCATTGTCAAGTGCAGTGACAGGCCGAGATAGTGCTAGGTCCAGGCTCCGCCTGAGAAACAGAACAGGACAGGGATGACTTTTATACAGCAAGACAGATTTTAAAAAGGGGAAAACAAAAAGACAATGGTTCCACAGAGTTTTTTTCTATTTCCAGGGCCAGTAAGTCATAGCAACAAGCAGAAATAGCCAAAGAGTGAAAATGCATCGAAGTGATATTGGATGGAGATCAGTGTAGAGCATTAACCTGGTTTGCAAATCTGCCTGACTGATAGGATCACAATCTCCTCTCCCTGGCAGGTGTAAAAGCATGAAACTCTTCACATAAGCACCACAGAATATATTAAAATACTACCTCTCCTTGACCTGTGTATTTAACTTGATTAATTACAGGAAACTACTCAATGGGGGCAGGAATGGGCAAATAAATGTTCTTAATCAAAGATGATTTTCACACAGCACCCTCAACATCATCGGTGGATGTAAGCTTTGCCTCTGTAGCTTTAAGTTTTTTAAATCAAAGAATCCCAGTCCCAGGGCTGAAAGAGAGATGATGTCTCAAATCAGGAAGCAATTGAGTTCCTGTAAGTGATGTTAGCATCTTCTGCCTTAGCATCTGGGGGGGGCGGTGAGGGGAAGAATAGAAAAACCATTCAGGATTCCTGCATCTCACGAACAGGTGAACCCTGCAACTAAGAGGAAGGCTGTAGAAGCTGAGACAGAACAGGATAGAACTCAGCTGCAATGTTTCCTGTGGTCAAAGCAGCCTGTTAATGTTTACACTCATGGCTGTGTAGGGCGAATGGTTACTTGAGCAGGTACAAGCAGGAGTGCCAACTCCGGGTGGATGCATTCCTGGAGGTTTTATCACAACACTTTCCACCACGAACCCCTCATTATCACACTCCTGCCATGGGTCCATCTGCCAGGTACGCTGTCTACCCATTTCTTTATTCTTTCATGGGATATCCCTAAATATCCTTGAACTGAGTGGCATGCTAGGCCATTTCAGAGAGCAGTTAAGAGTCAACCACACTGCTGTGGATCTGGAGTCATATGTAAGACCAGGTAAGTATGGCAAATTTCCTTCCCTAAAGGGCATTAATGAACCAGATGGGTTTTTACAACAATCAATGATAGTTTCACGGTCACTATTACTGAGACTAGCTTTCAATTCCAGATTTATTAATTGAATTTAAATTCCACCAGCTGCCCTGGTGGGATTTGAACCTATGTCCCCAGAGCATTAGCCTGGCCCTCTGCATACTAAATCCAGTAACATTACCACTATGTAGCCATGCCAATTGGAAACGGAATGGACTCTTTGGCCCTGATATTTCTTGGGTAAGTAGCGAGGGGAAGTAGTAAGGAAAATCCAGAGACTCTGGGGAAACAGAGGATCTGGGTTAAATTCTAATTTCTTACTCCTGTTTCCTGCCTGGTTGGGCAGACCGATAGGCTGGCTACCTGCTGGACGGGAATACCAAGTAGCAGGAGGCTCCAGCCAACGATGGTCAATCAGGAGGAAGAAATTATGCCATGGGTAGGGGTGCATAAGAAAGAGAGCCCTAGGCAATGGTGCTAGAGAGGTCAGGGCTCAGGGTGGGGTGGGGTGGGGGTGGGGGGGCAGGTCATCCATCACAGCAGTAAGAGAGACCGCAATTAATAGAAGGGAGGCCAAAAGCTTCCCTGAGGAGCCATGGAGAACTCTGGCTCACTAGGGGTACTATAAAGAGCACAAATTAGCTAGGGACGGTAACTCCATTTCATTGTCAGGTTTCCTAAGCCCTGGAAGCTTGGCCAGCAGCTGTTAAATTTAATCAGGTTCCAAACTGCACTGGGAGTTCCAAATAAAAAATGATAATGAAATGTCCCACCTCCCCAATAATGAGTTACACACAAGTATTGCCATTCACTGCTGTAAAAATAGCCACAGGTCTGAAGTTGGCAGGGTAGGGATGTGTTTCTAGATTATACATTTTTAAACATCCCCCATTCATCATTGGGGAAGGGGAGGTGGGGTTTGGCTGTTTTAACAGGCTTTTATTTATTACCCAGTTGGATTACTCTTGGCTGTTGGAGATGAGTGGAAAAGTACCCTACATCACTAATACTTTTTATAACAAATGGAAGTGTTCAAGGAAAATGGAAAAGACACGATTCCCTTTTATGGCTCCATGATTTTACTCTCTGCTCACAGCAGTGGCAAGGTTCAGCTTCAATTCCTGGTGACTCGAGGAAAATCCTGGGGGTTGGTAACCCTAGGTACAAAAGGGCATGTTAGCGTCTAAGGAACTGCACACCAGCATCGGGAGACAAAGGGACAAAAAAATCTGGGTGGAAAAATGAATGAAAATTATGCAGTTACTATGGTTACTCTGATGCACATTTTGAAAGGTTTTTGTACAAAAAGTTCACACTTTGGGTGGCACAATGATGGGTTTGAGGAGAGCAGCAAGCAAGGCTTCAATACTTTATAATGGCTCTGCATGGAGTGTTTGTTTCTCCACTGGGAGTTGAAGTTTAGAATAAACTGACAGAAGGCTTATTAGGGGCAATGATACAATCCAGGGTAATGGTTATGGACATGAGAAGTAGGTCTAAAGACTCAAAAGCTTTTTGCCCCATTTTAGAAAAGTGCATTCAACAGTTACGACACCATTATAAGTCCTTCCATGGTATGAGTGAAGATGTTTATCTGCTTCCAAAGGTACACAGCATTACCTTTCTGAAAAAAATTAGAAGTAATCTGCCACTGAGGGCACATGAAAAATCTATAATTAAGTTCAGAATGACTAAGCACAGAGAAATTTGAATCAATTAGAGAGGCAACATGGATTTGTAAGTTGTAGGTTATGTCCAATAAACCTAACTGAATTTATGAGAAGTAACTGAAGTAAACAGGGAGTTGTTTAATAGTGCACTTCCTATGGGCTCCCATAAGGCATGCAATAGGAGACTGCTAGCTAAAATTTAAGTTTATGGAACTGAAGGCAAATTATTGACTTGGTTAGTAGATTGGTTATGTGGCAGAAGACAAGTGTCACAATGAATCACAGCCCTGAATTACTTACCGGCATATGAAACTTTTTAAAAGAAAGATTTGTGTTTTTTAAAAAACTGACAAACAAGCAAAAAACAGGCTGAGAATGTAAAAACCACTTTCTCGAAAATTCCTATGTGGATTATACTTGACCGATTAGTTCAGGGAGAACATGGAATGTCGCACCTAAAAAGGTGTCAAGGCCTACTTCAGACAGAGACACTTGAAAAGGAGAGGTGCATTGCAAAAGGCTGAACTTTAATCTCCTGTGGGTTGCAGAGACAATAGAGACAGATTACCACATCTCAGCAGAAACCATTTCCTGTTGAGTTATATCTTAATGTGGAAGTGATCTGAGTTGAAAGAAAGCGGATTCTGGGTGAAAGACATGTTTGTTTTTCCCTTCCAGGAATACACAAGAAAATGGGTAAAAAAAGTCAGCTGCAAACCTGATTGGTGTATTCCAGTTCTGGTGTGCTAGTGTGCACGTCACAGAAGATCATCAACTAGGCATCTCTGCAGCTTGCAGGTAAAAAGCTATCCTTCTCTCTGTGGCTGGAGACAAGTCAGCAAAGCCAGTCAGAAAGGAAGCAAGACAGCTCCTTTAGCTAATCTGCAGAACCAAGTATCTCCAAACCAACTACTCAACTGCCATCAGCTCTACGGGAATCACCCAACCTAATGGCAGCAACGTTTCACCATCTACTCCTCATGGACAAGCCAAAGTCTGATTTGTATATCTTTTTAAACTTTTATTTTGGACTCAAATTCTTATTTCTGATCTATGTATCTGTCTTGAATATGTATTTTTTTCCCCCTCGGGCTTTTAGTAACCAATAAACTTACTCTTTCTTTGACTCAAGAAAGCCTGGTTAAATTGGCTCCTTCTAAAATAAATACATTTGGGCTGGGAAAAGGTATCCACGAGGGAAGGGATCCTTTTTAAACTAATCTTGTTGTGACCAACCAAAAGTGGGGGGGTGGCGGTTGAATAAAGATGGGGAGCCAGCTCATTCCTCCTCACCCAGGAACAGAACAAAATTGGGGGACCTCGCCTGGGGACCGGTTGTAACAGTGGGGATAATGCTAAATTCTCAAATTGGAAGGAAGTGACTCAAGGTGTCCCAAATGGATCTGTGCTGGGGACTCAACTATTCTGTTATTTATTGATGAACTTCGATTACAATGGAGAGCCATATATCCAAGCTTGTCAGTAACATAAGATTAGTGTAGACAGGAGCATAAAATTAATAAACATTGGGTAAGTGAGTGAGCAAAATTGTGGTAGATGGATTTCAATGCAGGTTAAGTGAGAGGTCGTCCTTCTGGACCAAAAAAGTATACACTGAGTACTGCTTAAATGAAGAAGCAGGAAAAGAAGAGCTCTAAAAAGAGTCCATCTACACAGATCACTAAAATGCAGCATTCATACACAAATGATCAAAAAGGTTACAGTTTTAAGACCACAGTCACTGCTTTCCATCTCAGTAACCGACTGGCTAACAAAACTCTAGGTCCCCTTTGTGGCTAACCAGTTAAGAACAAACCCCAAGAATCTTGGAATCAACCTGGACTGCAACCTCATGTCACAAATGCCTATAAAGAGTCACAGAAAAGACCAAGACCAGAGTAAACATTACTCAGAAACTAGCAGACACCAGCTAGGGATCCAGTGAAGACACACTGTACTGCTAGCCCTGCTGTTGTGTATCCATCAGCAGAATACTGCTCTCTTCCATGTGGGCAAAGAATAACCACACAAAACACTTGGACTCTGCCCTCAACACATCAATGTTAATGATCAGTGGTACACTGTAATCATCACCTGTACAACAGCTCCCAGTCCTGACTAATAATCTACTTCCTGACATGCGCCAGAAGGCATAAGCGCTGAAAGAGTTGGGCCACACCAAAGGCAACCCAGAACTGCCAACCCATGAAGACCTCGGTAAAACTGCCGAATACGTGACTCAAATCACGCAAACCTTCCCGAAGTTCTGTGAATGCTTTAAGTGATGCAAATTTTGACAAAAAGGACAAATAGCACTACCTTTGAGCTGACACCAATATTGCCAAAAATCTGGTGAGTGATCCAACAGTAGAACCTCCAGAGATCAATCTCCTCAAAAAGTGGTCTACATTCAACAGGATCTGCCCTCTCCATGCAAGGACATGACATCACATTCCCCACAAATGAAATTTCAAGGACAGCCCAACACATGACTGTGGTCACCCAAACCAAACTGTGTCTGCCCGAAGAACCGGAAAGGGCTATCTGGCTAGGTGGCTACTTGTTGGCTGGCAGAGATGCGATGGGCTGAATAGCCACCTTCCATGCTGTAAATTTCTATGATCCTGTACAAAGCCCAGGTTAGACACATCTGGAGTTCTATCACCATAACTTAAAAAGGATATAATGGAAGGAATGCAGCAACAGATTCACAAGAACATCAACCAGGGCTCCAATGGTTAGATTATGAAGGGAAATCATATAAATTAGGTTTATACTCCCTGGAAAATAAAAGTTTAAAGGGTGATTTGATTTAACCTTTTAGGATTATGAAGGTACTTGAGAAGACAGATAAAAATACAACTTTTTCTGCTGGTGGGGAGGTTGGCAAGTGGACATAACCTTAAAATCAGAGTCAAGCCATTTAGGAAAATTGTAAACAAAAACAAAAATACCTGGAAAAACTCAGCAGGTCTGACAGCATCTGCGGAGAGGAACACAGTTAACTATTTGAGTCCACATGACTCTTCAACAGAACTAAGGAAAAATAGAAAAGAGGTGAAATATAAGTTGGTTTAAGTGGGGATGGGGCAGGTAGAGTTAGATAGAGAGCCAGTGATAGGTGGAGATAACCAAAAGATGATATAGACAAAAGGACAAAGAGGTGTTGAAGCTGGTGATATTATCTACGGAATGTGATAATAAAGGTACAAATAGCCTTAGTGGGGGTGGGGTGGGGGGAAGGGATTGAAATAGGCTAAAAGGCAGAGATAAAACAATGGATAGAAATACATTTAAAAATAATGGAAATAGGTGGGAAAAGAAAAATCTATATAAATTATTGGAAAAAAAAGGGGATCGGAAAGGGGGTGGGAATGGAGGAGAGAGCTCATAATCCAAAATTGTTGAACTCAATATTCAGTCCAGAAGAAAAACAGAATTACCTGGAAAAACTCAGCAGGTCTGGCAGCATCGGCGGAGAAGAAAAGAGTTGACGTTTCGAGTCCTCATGACCCTTCGACAGAACTTGAGTTCGAGTCCAAGAAAGAGTTGAAATATAAGCTGGTTTAAGGTGTGTGTGTGGGGGGCGGAGAGATAGAGAGAGAGAGAGGTGGGGGGGGGTGTGGTTGTAGGGACAAACAAGCAGTGATAGGAGCAGATCATCAAAAGATGTCAACGACAATAGTACAATAGAACACATAGGTGTTAAAGTTAAAGTTGGTGATATTACCTAAACGAATGTGCTAATTAAGAATGGATGGTAGGGCACTCAAGGTATAGCTCTAGTGGGGGTTTTTTTTTATATAATGGAAATAAGTGGGAAAAGGAACATCTTTATAATTTATTGGAAAAAAAAGGAAGGGGGAAACAGAAAGGGGATGGGGATGGGGGAGGGAGCTCACGACCTAAGGTTGTTGAATTCAATATTCAGTCCGGAAGGCTGTAAAGTCCCTAGTCGGAAGATGAGGTGTTGTTCCTTCAGTTTACGTTGGGCTTCACTGGAACAATGCAGCAAGCCAAGGACAGACATGTGGGCAAGAGAGCAGGGTGGAGTGTTAAAATGGCAAGCGACAGGGAGGTTTGGGTCATTCTTGCGGACAGACCGCAGGTGTTCTGCAAAGCGGTCGCCCAGTTTACGTTTGGTCTCTCCAATGTAGAGGAGACCACATTGGGAGCAACGAATGCAGTAGACTAAGTTGGGGGAAATGCAAGTGAAATGCTGCTTCACTTGAAAGGAGTGTTTGGGTCCTTGGACGGTGAGGAGCGAGGAAGTGAAGGGGCAGGTGTTGCATCTTTTGCGTGGGCATGGGGTGGTGCCATAGGAGGGGGTTGAGGAGTAGGGGGTGATGGAGGAGTGGACCAGGGTGTCCCGGAGGGAGCGATCCCTACGGAATGCCGATAAGGGGGGTGAAGGGAAGATGTGTTTGGTGGTGGCATCATGCTGGAGTTGGCGGAAATGGCGGAGGATGATCCTTTGAATGCGGAGGCTGGTGGGGTGATAAGTGAGGACAAGGGGGACCCTATCATGTTTCTGGGAGGGAGGAGAAGGCGTGAGGGCGGATGCGCGGGAGATGGGCCGGACACGGTTGAGGGCCCTGTCAACGACCGTGGGTGGAAAACCTCAGTTAAGGAAGAAGGAGGACATGTCAGAGGAACTGTTTTTGAATGTAGCATCATCGGAACAGATGCGACGGAGGCGAAGGAACTGAGAGAATGGGATGGAGTCCTTACAGGAAGCGGGGTGTGAGGAGCTGTAGTCGAGATAGCTGTGGGAGTAGGTGGGTTTGTAATGGATATTGGTGGATAGTCTATCACCAGAGATTGAGACAGAGAGGTCAAGGAAGGGAAGGGAAGTGTCAGAGATGGACCATGTGAAAATGATGGAGGGGTGGAGATTGGAAGCAAAATTAATAAATTTTTCCAAGTCCCGACGAGAGCATGAAGCGGCACCGAAGTAATCATCGATGTACCGGAGAAAGAGTTGTGGAAGGGGGCCGGAGTAGGACTGCAACAAGGAATGTTCCACATACCCCATAAAGAGACAGGCATAGCTGGGGCCCATGCGGGTACCCATAGCCACACCTTTTATTTGGAGGAAGTGAGAGGAGTTGAAGGAGAAATTGTTCAGCGTGAGAACAAGTTCAGCCAGACGGAGGAGAGTAGTGGTGGATGGGGATTGTTCGGGCCTCTGTTCGAGGAAGAAGCTAAGGGCCCTCAGACCATCCTGGTGAGGGATGGAGGTGTAGAGGGATTGGACGTCCATGGTGAAGAGGAAGCGGTTGGGGCCAGGGAACTGGAAATTGTTGATGTGACGTAAGGTGTCAGAGGAATCACGGATGTAGGTGGGAAGGGACTGGACAAGGGGAGAGAGAAGGGAGTCAAGATAACGAGAAATGAGTTCTGTGGGGCAGGAGCAAGCTGAGACGATCAGTCTACCAGGGCAGTTCTGTTTGTGGATTTTGGGTAGGAGATAGAAGCAGGCCGTCCGAGGTTGGGTGACTATCAGGTTGGAAGCTGTGGGAGGGAGATCCCCAGAGGAGATGAGGTCAGTGACAGTCCTGGAAACAATGGCTTGATGTTCAGTGGTGGGCTCATGGTCCAGGGAGAGGTAGGAGGAAGTGTCTGCGAGTTGACGCTCAGCCTCCGCGAGGTAGAGGTCAGTGCGTCAGACAACAACAGCACCACCCTTGTCAGCGGGTTTGATGACAATGTCAGGGTTGGACCTGAGAGAATGGAGTGCAGTAAGTTCAGAAAGAGACAGGTTAGAATGGGTGAGAGGAGCAGAGAAATTGAGACGACTAATGTCGCGGCGACAGTTCTCAATGAAAAGATCGAGAGAAGGTAAGAATCCAGAGGGACGGGTCCAGGTGGAGGGAGAATATTGGAGATGGGTAAAAGGATCCGTTGAAGTGGGAGAGGACTCCTGCCCAAAGAAGTGAGCCCGGAGACGAAGACGGCGGAAGAAGAGTTCAGTATCATGCCGAGCCCGAAATTCATTGAGGTGAGGGCGTAAGCGTATGAAACTAAGTCCTTTGCTGAGCACTGAACGTTCAGCATCGGAGAGGGGAAGGTCAGGGGGTATAGTGAATACACGGCTGGGGTTGGGATTGGAAGAAAGGTTGGGGACGGAGGCACAGGCAGGGATGGAGGGTCCTAGATGGGTGTTGGTGTCGATGAGTTGTTGGAGCTTGCGTTCCTTAGCACTTGAGAGAAAGAGAGAAAGTTTCTTGTTGAGGCGTCGGATGAGCCGAAGGATAAAATGAAACTGGGGGCACGCGCAGCTTTGAAAAAGGGTACGGCGGTGCTACTGGAGGGAGAGGTCGAGTGTGTTCATATGGTGGCGCATGGCACCGAGTGTGGATTTCAGAATGTGACGGGAACAGCAGTCCGAGAAACGTTTTATGTCCCGGAGATACCTGTAATCCTGGGTGGGTTCGAAACATGAGGGGTGGAATTTCAGTTGAAATCCACGTGGGGTAAGTCGGAGACGGAGACAGTCACTGAGAAAGGAGATATGGCTGTGAAAGCGGGTTTTAGTAAACACCTTGTCAAACACTAGGAGGGAAATGGAAAGCAACGAAGGTGAGCAAGACAACAGAGAGATACGGAAATCTTGTCGCAGAGAGGACCAGAACTTCTTCAAGGAGGTAGGCATTTCTTGAAGAGCAGTGGCAGTCAATTAAACACAGAGATAAAAACAAAAAAACTGCGGATGCTGGAAATCCAAAACAAAAACAGAATTACCTGGAAAAACTCAGCAGGTCTGGCAGCATCGGCGGAGAAGAAAAGAGTTGACGTTTCGAGTCCTCATGACCCTTCGACAGAACTTGAGTTCGAGTCCAAGAAAGAGTTGAAATATAAGCTGGTTTAAGGTGTGTGTGTGGGGGGCGGAGAGATAGAGAGAGAGAGAGAGGTGGCGGGGGTCCACCTCTCCACCTTTACAGTCTAGAAGGCTGTAAAAGTGCCTAGTCGGAAGATGAGGTGCTGTTCCTCCAGTTATCCGCAAGCATGACCCAGACCTCCCTGTCACTTGCCATTTCAACACTCCACCCTGCTGTCATGCCCACATGTCCGTCCTTGGCTTGCTGCATTGTTCCAGTGAAGCTCAACACAAACTGGAGGAACAGCACCTCATCTTCCGACATCTTACATACAGCCTTCCGGACTGAATATTGAGTTCAACAATTTTAGATCATGAACTCTCTCCTCCATCCCCACCCCCTTTCCGATCCCCCCCTTTTCCAATAATTTATATAGATTTTTCTTTTCCCACCTATTTCCATTATTTTTAAATGTATTTCCATCCATTGTTTTATCTCTACCTTTTAGCATATTTTGATCCCTTCCCCCCACCCCACCCCCACTAGGGCTATCATATCTTTATTATCACATTCCTTAGATAATGTTACCAGCTTCGACACCTCTTTGCCCTTTTGTCTATGACAGCTTTTGGTTATCTCCACCTATCACTGGCCCTCTATCCAGCTTTACCTATCCCACCCCCCTTTAAACCAGCTTATATTTCACTTCTTTGCTATTTTTCCTTAGTTCTGTTGAAGAGTCATACAGACTCGAAACATTAACTGCGTTCTTCTCCACAGATGCTGTCAGACCTGCTGAGTTTTTCCAGGTATTTTTGTTTTTGTTTTGGATTTCCAGCGTCCGCAGTTTTTTGCTTTTATCTTAGGAAAGTCGGAAGTATGGTGGAACTCTTCCACAAAAAACAGTAGATTCTAGCTGAATTAATCATTTTAATTTCGAGATAGATTTTTGTTAGTCATATGTAGCAAGACATATGGAGTGAAGATGGGTGGAGAGTTACGATGGATAACTATGAGAATGGCGGAACGGGCTCAAGTCTACTCCTGTCTGTACGTTGTTCTAAGATTTCTCTAAATCTGTAACAGGCCAGTGACTGCCATTTTCAGTTAATGGCCACATTGCTAGCACATGTTGCCCTTCCCTCGGCACAGAGTAGGTATATGAACAAACTCTTAAAGCTATATTGCAGCATGGAAGCAAGCATGCATCTGCAAGCTTAATCACATGCAGCCATTTCTACTGCCCAACTGAGAACAGCAGTTCCTCAACTGACAGCTTGAAGTGTAAATAGGGAAGACTCTGTAGATCAGAGTTTATATTCACTGCAGGACTATTCCACAAGTGGATGCACAATACAAACTGCACATCACAGAATAGTAAAGCATAGAAGGCGGCCATTTGGGCTATCAAATCCACACTGGTTCTTTTGCAGAGTAATCCAGTTAGCCCTATTCCTTGCTTTCCCCGCATTCATGCAATGTTTTTCTCTTTCAAGTATTTATCCAATTCCCTTTTGAAAGCTATTTCCACTACCCTATCGAGCAGGACATTTCAAATCCTAACCACTTAAAGAAAAGGTTTTTCCCTCATGTCACCTCTGGTTCCTTTGCCAAGCAAGCTTAAATGTGTGCCCTCTAGTTATCAGCCCTTTAGCTATATCACTCCTTATTACAAATAAACAATAACACTACCCTCCCAACTTTAACTGACACCACTTAGTGCTACGTGTCTCACCAACTTTTGGCGTTAAATTGAACTTCAATGGAAATAAAGCTAACCAAATATAAATGGACTGATACCTGATACTTAGTCTCCCAATTTGAAGTTAAATGCTAGCGTGTACTACTTTAAATAAAACATTACCTAACTTAGCAAGAATATAACTGAGATTGCCAACCCATGCTTCTTTAGCTATTCAATCAGTGCAGACTGAGTATTTCTGTAGACTATAATGCGGCAAACATTACCACACAGCCATAAATCAATTGGAGGCAGAAGCAGCTCTCAGAAGTAGGCCAAGACCATTCAGCAAAGGCACACTGGGCCTTCATTTACTGAAGGAGTTGGGGCATGTAGAGAGCAGGACTAATCTGACTTGCAATCTCAGATTCCTCTGTAATGCACATTAGATGCACAAACACCAAAACAAGCTGTTCTAAGTAACTACACATTAACAGTACAAAACATGGTTCAGTCCACGTTGCTCCTTACCCAGTTATATACCGCAGTGTCTAAGGCTTCACGTGTATTTTGTTGTTCAATTCATAATTTTCCTCTGTAAAAGTGTACCAATCTATTCATTAATGTTACATCTTGAAGCACTCTACAGAGGTCTACTGCATTATTGTACTACAATGTCTATAAATCCTTGACATTGTGTAGGGAAGACTCTGTCTTGCAGCACTGTTCAGAACTAGTCTACACTGTCTACAGCTGCTCTCTGGTGTACTACATCAATCAGTCCAGAGTTCCTCTAAATTCTGTGACACTAAATTGCCTAAAGCTCCCCATGTCCTGTACTATACCCAAGTGACTACAGTTCCTTTCCTTTGATCCACTTATTAAGGAGAGCACGAGCTTTTTACCAGTCCTCAATGTTACCATTTTTCCGACAACAGATATCTAATTCCCCACCAACGATTTATTTGTTCAACACTCATTTCCAATTAGTTAATGGGCTGGGCTCCTAGCTTCCCAGTATTTATCGAGTCAGAGGTTTCTCTCTTGTCCTGCACTCTGGCTCAAGTGAATACATCTGTCAATGTCCCTGCCACTGTCATACTGTTCTCCTAATATTCATGCATGGAAAAGGTGACATGTTTGCATTTGTGTAAATACAGAAGCTTGGCATCTCATTTTTGCTTAGAGCATTTCAGAAATCCACTCATAAAACAATCAAACTATGGGCCCAGTCTCCTCTCATCCCAATCAGCAATGGTAGATTTATAAACATACATTTTTGTAACATACCCATGAAATGCACATGTACTGCACCATGCAATACTGCCACAGGGCTGTCTAGCAATGTCAATTTAATTAAAAATGCTCCATCACTGATGGAAATACTAAACGGTTAAATGTAGTTGCCCAGCATGAGCATCAGGGTCTAAGCAGTCATCTTATAAGCTCAGTGAAGCGCACCCACTGCTTGTCCAAGTTACAAGACATTTTAAATTATTTAGTGCAGCTCAACATAGGACCAGCAATCTTAGTTTGATTTCTACAGCTACTATGCAGCAATAAAATGATTGCCACAGAAAACAAATGTGATCTTTAAAGACAGACAGGGACATCAAGTATCCAGACAGGTAAATGAGTGACTAATTTAGTCAATCCTAAAGTGCAATTCTCAGGTTCAGGGATTAAAACACATTACCAATCACCACCAGAAATCTTCAACTCCTCATACCTGACGTTTTCAAGAACCGGAGTTCTCACTACTCTGAAGAGTCTATGCTGCTGAGGAGTCTCGGGTCCCTTCTTTCCTTTCCCCCTGGGTGTTGGTGGGGGGGAAAACGGGGGAAACAAATCACCAGGCTCTAGTACTATGTGCTCATCATCCTGTTTCAGACAGAGAGAAAGAGACAGAGATTCATTGCTTGATTAATGAAGCTCATGATAAGATAAAACACCCCACATCCAGTGAGACACACTGGCAGCCACTAAGGATCTGCCATATTGATCAATTTTAATCACAAAAACAAGAATCCCACTTGACTTTTTAATGTTCTTACGAACTGGAATTGAAACTTTTCTTGATCTGTGCATTTGCACAACAGAGTCTCTCCATTTCATTTAAAAATTTAACTTTGTACAAACATAAGCACATATAAATAAGTAGGCCATTCAGCCCCTTGTGCCTGCTCTGCCATTTAAGATCATAGCTGATCTGATTGTAGCCTCAATTTCACTCTCCTGTCTACCCTTTGATTCCCTTGTCAATCAAGAATCTAACTCAGCCATAAAAATATTCAAAGGCTCTGAATCCACTGTTCCCTGGCGAAGAGAATTCCAAAGACTAACAACGCTCAGAAAAAATTTCTCATCTCCATCTTAAATGGGAGACCCCTTATTTTTAAACTGTGTCCCCTAGTTCTAGTCTCACTCACAAAGGGAAAAATCTTCTCAGTATCCACCCTGGCAAGCCCCCTCAGGATCTTACGTTTCAATAAAATCACCTCTCATTCTTCTAAATTCCAATTGATATAGGCCCAACCTGTCCAGCCTTGTAGGTGTATTTCCTTTCCCTAACCTCATCGCCAAAAGTATTGTTTTACATTTCTACAACTAACTGTTTAAGTGTTAGCTATCTGCAGATCCTACAAACCTATTCAAGTCCTGCTACAGGTTTTCAGAAACATTACAATTTACTACACCTGTGCAGTTAGGAAATTAAATCTAAATTATTTATTTGTCCATTAAATAAGAGTAGCTCTAACACAGGCCTCTACTGAATATTCATCACACCATTCTGTTCCAAGAATCTAGCATTTGCCTGTGCCTTTTACTTCTTTCCCACCCATCTCTGTATTTGTGGTTTACATTCCCTCGAATCCCGTATGCTATTATCTTTGCCACAAGCCTCTGGATGACTTATCCAAAGTTTTTTGAAAATCCATATGAAATGCAACCTATGCATTTCCCTCATCTACTTACTGTTACTTATTCAAACAACTCTCTACAGTTGAGCATGACCTGCCTTATCGAAACCCATGCTGACTGCCTGATTAGTTCATAGATTTTTTAAAAATTTATTCTCTCATGAGATGTGGGCATCACTTTAACTCCCTGGAACTGAATGGCTTGATAAGCCATTCCAAAGGGCAGTTAAGAGACAACAACATTGCTGCGGATCTGGGGTCACACGTAGGCTGGATCGGAAAGGTTGGCAGATTTCTTTCCCTAATGGACATTAGTGAACCAGATAGGTTTTTATGACAATGATAGTAGCTTCATGGTTACTACTACTGAGATTAGCTTTCAATTCCATTTTCAAATTCCACCAGCTGCCATGGTGGGATTTGAACACTTGTCCCCAGGATATTAGCCTGGGTCTCTCGATTACTTTTCCAGTGACGTTACCACTATGCCACTATGGTTCACCAATTCTTAGTAATTTTAATCTTTATAGACTTTAGCAGTTTATTCGCAGTTGAAATAAGATTAATAAGCCTATAATTTCCTAGCTAATCCCCAACTCCTTTATTGAAGAATATCACAACTGCCACATCTGACCCAATTTTCCTCTCCAAAAGGCTTGGTTTCCATATTTAGTTAGAAGAAAAACAACACTCACCTTAATTCCTCTTAAAGAGGCAAAGGACTCCTGGCCAGGTCTAAGTGCAATGATATCACCTTCCACTAACAAACCTACTGGAAGATTAACCAGATGCCCATCTCGATAGGCCCAGTGGACTGACCAGGATGGAGCACAGGGCATAAAGAGGTCTGGGTACAATGCATCTTCCCATCTCAGATCCTCATTACCCATAAGTGCTTCTGTAAACATTGAAAAAGCAAAAATCAACATTTACAAGAAATCATTTTATTACTCCATGCAAATTCAAAAATTGAATTAACTTGTATGATTTAACATGACTATGTGGCACAATGAGTTAACAAACTTTCATGATCTGGACACTTGCTCAAGGCAGTTCATCTCTACATCATCCAATTCTCATGTCAGGTCATCAAGCTGAAACATTAACTTTCTCTGTCACCATAGTGCTGCCTGATGTGAATGCTTCCAGCATTTTATTTCTATGTCATAGGATCTGGATTTGAAGCCACACAAGCCAAACAAGTGAAAGTGCCCTTTCTCTATCAGCTGCATACAAAGTGTGTTGCCTAAAGTCTAAACTCAGTTCCTAGTGAACATGGGCACACACTACACTGACTCCCAGTCTGCCCTAAGATTGTGGTGAACAATGAGGGAATTTCTGCTGATGGAGGAATGGGTGCTTTTCCGGAGTTTGTAATTGAGGCTCACTCATGCTGTACTTGACCAGAGAGTGCTCAATACTGTTGCTGAGTGTAATAAGTGAAAAACATTCCATTGCCAACATTTCTGTACAGTTATTAAAAATACAACTTTACAACACTTCACTTTGCAATTCACAGCTGCTGAGATTTTCAGGCTTTCTGTCTGGGCTATAATTGAGTGTGACGCCAGCTGAAAACAATGTCTTTGGAAACAGAAATTAAGGACTCTCAAAAGTAACATCCCTGATTTTCAGCCAACCACCCCCCCCACCCTGACCCCCACCAAACCATACTCTAACATGTTAGTGTGCACCTCAGTGCTGTCAGTCACTAACATTGCCGTGCAATTTTTTCTTTAATTCATTCACGGATGTGAGTTTCGCTGGCTGGGCCAGCATTTATTGCCCATCTCTATTTGCCCTTGAGAAGGTTTCTTGAACTGCTGCAGTCCATGTGGTGTGGGTACATCCACAGTGCTGTTAGGGAGGGAGTTCCAGGATTTTGACCCAGCAATAGTGAAGGAACAGCGATATATTTCAAGTCAGGATGGTGAGTGACCAGGTGGTGATGTTTCCATCTGTCTGCTGCCCTTGTTCTTCTAGATGGTAGTGGTTGTAGGTTTGGAAGGTGCTGTCGAAGGAGCCTTGGTGAATTCCTGCAGTGCATCTTGTAGATGGTACACACCGCTGCTACAGTGCGTCGGCGATGCAGGTAGTAAATGTTTGTGGATGTGGTGCCATTCAAGTGTGCTGCTTTGTCCTAGACGGTGTCAAGCTTCTTGAGTATTGTGGGAGCTGCGCTCATCCAGGCAAGTGGAGAGTATTCCAGCACACTCCTGATTGCACCTTGTAGATGGTGCACAGCCTTTGAGGAGTCAGGAGGTGGGTTACTTGCCGCAGGATTCCTAGCCATGACCTGCTCTTGAAGCCACAATATTTATATGGCTAGTCCAGTTCAGTTTCTGGTCAATGGTAACCCCCAGGATGTTGATAGTGGAAGATTCAGTAATGCCATTGAACATGATGGGGCGATGGTTGGATTCTCTCTTGTTGGAGATGGTCATTGCCTGGCACTTGTGTGGTGCAAATGTTACTTGCCACTTGTCAGCCCAAGCCTGGATATTGTCCAGGTCTTGCTGCATTTGGACATAGACTGCTTCAGTGCCTATGGTGCTGAACATTGTGCAATCATCAGCGAACATCCCCACTTCTGACCTTATGATGGAAGGAAAGTCATTGATGAAGCAGCTGAAGATGGTTAGGCTGAGGACACTACCCTGAGGAATTCCTGCAGCGATGTCCTTGAACTGAGATGACTATCCTCCAACAACCACAACTATATTCCTTTGTGCTAATTGGAGTCATGCCTAGCAGAGAGCTTTCCTCCTAATTTCCATTGACTCTATAGTTTTGCTAGGGCTCTGTCAAATGCTGCCTTGATGTCAAGGGCAGTCACTCTCACCTCGGGAGAAGTGCACACACAGGGGAAAAAAAAACACTGTTCAAAAGTGATCCACAGTTGGCCATTATATGGCTAAATATCATTGGTCTCTAAGATATCAAGATGAAACATATTGCCAATCCAGTCCTTGACCTCCACAGTGATGTACAACACATTCAGACTTGCTCCTTTAGTTAGTAAAACAATGTGCAACTGAACCATTTAGACCAGGAAGTCTCAGAGTTTGACTCTGAATGTCCAAGTTTATTTGACCTCAGCATTACAAATCGCCTCAACACTCTTGTGGTGGTGGAGGATAATTAAAAACAGCTACGGTTCCTGTTGTAAAAAAATTATTCTTTTTAGCCCATGTCCATTCAAAGAAGCTTCAATCAACAAATGCACCACATGTTGACCGAGACATGCAAATGGTTCACACGTTTGCACTAATGAACCACTGTGCAGCTCGATGCTCCATGCTGAACAATCGGAGGGTGTGATTCTAGCTCCTAGCAGCAGGCTCATCTGAGCTGTTACTTAGCTGTTCCCCTCGGGTCACAAATAAAACACCAACCCACCAGCTGTTGCTGCTAAACAAATGTAATTTTGTGAATTAAACTCACATGAAAGCATTCCCTCTCAGCTCAGTTACAGATGATGTTGGAATTATCAGTTCACTGATGAGGGAGGGATTTGAGAATAGCCTTTTCCAAATTACAGGCCCATCATATTCATATAGGCAAATGAACAAATGCATAAACAGACAGTAAGATATAAAAGGGCCAACAAGCTGTTTGATATGTGATTTTACAAGCCAGCAACTGGGCTTGCATGTGACCAATGGCCTATAGTATGGGCAACCCAGTAACTATCAATCTGACCAGAAAACTGGCCATAGGAAATGGATAATACTTCCGTTTAATTCAATACTCTAAGCTAATTCAGTTCTATTACTTGTGACGAAAGCAAAATATTCCAGGTGCTGGTATGCTCTAATAAGACCAGAAAATACTGGAAACACTTAGCGAGTTAGGCAGAATCCATTGAGACAGAAGAAGAACTAATGTTTCAAGTCCATGATTTTTTTAAAAATTAGAGCTGGACCATGTTAAAGATGAACAGCTATTCAGCAAATCTAGAGCCAGAGATTTGGGGTATGCGTGCAGAAGTAGGGGGTACTTTCCCTGGGTCTGTATTTACTCAAGTGTTGTTCATATCTAATATCTGAGTTCTGATGAAATGTCATCCACCTGAAACCTCAATTCTGTTTCTCTCTCCAGAGATTCTGCCAGACCTGCTGGTACTTTCATATTTCTTGTTTAAGTTCTATTACCTGTGCCAATATTACAGTGTCTGCTGTTTTTCAATCAGCTTGGGCATTCACTCCATCTGAACTGATAAATGTTAGTCTTAATCTATCAGAAAGGTTCTCAAATCTAACATTTGTTTCAAGTTTATTCACCATTCAGCTTATTGATGATTGCTTGTAGTCTGGCCATGACCTCTCCTTTTTTCAGTCTCCCCTGTCTCCCAATCACATATAGGTTGAGGAAAAGAAGCAGGAACAACACTGTAGCATTCAGTACTGCAGTGCCCTGGCTATCAGAGGTGAGAAGATGACAAGAATTAGTTGCCTGCAGTCGATAAACAAAGTTATAAGACTTTTGCAGTCCTCATACAGAAATTTCATGATAGAATTCTACAGAAGATCACACAAATTGTTCATTAAGACATTATTTTATTCAATGTGAGTCGCTTGTATTTTAAATTCCTGTTACTGAGAATCAACAGGGGCATATAGCAATATATGTTGAATGTATGAATAGCACAGTTACAACAGGAATATTCAGTAAAATTTTAATCGAAAGCCGCAGTCCAAAGCAGTGACATGCTCCAAGGTCACTTTTGCAGACCTATTGTTTCTGTGCCTTGCCCTATCTCAACTTCTACAATATTTTTTAAATGATCTGTAGCATCCAGAGCAAGTTTTGAATTATGGCCTGCAGACAGTAAGCAGGTGGTCTGTTGAAGATTGCAAGTTAGGGAGAAAATGTGTCATAGCTAGCCTTAAGTGGCCTTGGAACTGTATTAGGAGTATAGCATAGTGACCCTTCTTTTTCATCCTATAACCGAAGCATCTTTATTTTACCTCTTGTCTCTACACAAGAGTAAACGTACCTGGCTGAAAAGCTACAGTCTTAACCCTTCTAAAAACAATGTTAATTAGTTGTTCTCTGCTTTAGTTAAGTACATGCCAGTTAATGTCAGTGTGGGAGGTCTCTCTGATGTCATAGCCTCCTGAGCAACATATCAATGGGGACATATTGCTGTCAAGTCACTGGAGAATTAAGAGGGGGATTATACATGAAATGATTAGCAATCAGGTTGGGTTTGTGATGTCAGCATACCAGGGGTGCAGAGAAAGAGAAGTTGCAATTCTTTAATTCTACAGATGGCTCCTTTATAATACTTAAGATTGTCAATCGATTTGGACGAATAGAGTTCCTCAGCTTTTAAAGGCAAACAAAGTTAGCTGAAATGAAAATCAGAATGGCAGCAAAGCAAACTGCAATAAATGGACAATTAAACTGACTGTCATTTCACCTGCAGCAAAATTGAAATTTGCTTTCATAATTTTCTTCTGTTTTTGCAGTGAAGTTACTTGCGAAACAGTTTAAAAAAGGTTCCACTTATCAAGAAATGTTAAAAAAATTCAGGTGCTCGGGGTTGGGGGATGTTCTTCATTCCTCATCTTGATCCGTGTAAAACATTTAGATGACACCACAGACTCCTTATCACTAAAAAATACAGAAATAACATATGTCCTACACATTTCTAAAATCCTTGTATTTAGAAATCTCCCACATGATTGCAACAGAAGGAGCCAAATTTAAAAAGAAAATCCATCATCTTAAAGGTGAGAACAGATGTGGTCAGAGCGAATTTATTCCTGGGCTTGAATAATGTTCAGGTATCAAAAGCTCCATTCTTGAAGTTTGTGTTGCCAGCTGAAACCCTCAACTCATTGTTTTGCAGTTCACACTGGAGTATTCATTAGCCCACAGTAGTAGACTCTTTGTCATCATCTTGGCTAATCCCTGGTGGCACCTTGCATGGTAAACTCTTCACGTGGGTTTGAGAATAATTTGCTGCACAGCATTTTGTTCCTACTTCAAACTGCTTGTTAGTCTCATTAACCCAATAGATTCACATGAGATGTCACTTACCTTCCATTTGGTTGGCTGCCATAGCAACACAGCAGCAAAATGGCAGCCAGCAGCATAAGTGCTGCCCCTGGCCAATGGAAGCTGGAGAATCGGCAGTTGGGGTTGAGGAAGCCCTTAAGCCATGCTTCCTGCAATATGATCAGTTCAGCAGTCAGATGGCCATAGACACACAGACACACATCACGCTTTAAGCACTGAACAAAATGGATCACACAGGATACTGCGCATTAACTGTGAGATACTAGCTTAGGTTCCATACTTAAGACTTGAGTGAAAATATATTCAGCCAGTTAAGGTCACCAGCATGACTGGAACTTACAGAATCAAAAACAACAAATGCCCAAGCCAAGGGCAGGGAAATTATAAGCTGAATTACAGGTACACTGGGGAGCAATTTACAATACGCTTTTCATTGTTTTCTCTGAATCATCAGGCAGAGATGTGATTGAGGGGCTCAGAGGACATTATCCGCAAGAGTGTTTTGTGAATGTCTTCTGAACTGAGGCTGGAGTGATTGACGGCTTCAATTCATTTCAAGATATCTAATGTAATAGGACACTTACTGCCAGCTTCCCCCCTCCCCAGCAATCCGTTATGGCTGCAGAATAACCCAGCACAACATTGTGTCAACTCATTGTCCAGCCCTTCAAACCTTTTCACCATTCAGCACAAATGTTTTAGTGTGTTGAGTCTCATTTTCAAATGAAAGCAGTGCAATGTAACGGAGTAAAGGACATCTCTCTTGGCCAAACAGGTAGCTTTTAAGAAGTGTTTTAAAAGAGAGACGGAGTGGTTTAGGAAGGGAATTCCAGAGCTTAGGGCCTAAACAGCTGAAGGTACAGCACCAACAACTGAAGTTGCAGATGCACAAGATGGCCAGAGTTAGAGGAATGTAGAGTTCTAAGGGTTGCAGGGTTGAAGGGGCAATTACACGAATAGAGAGGGGTGAAACCATGATGACATCTGAACTCAAGAATGAGAAATTTAAATCTGAAGGCTTGGTGGACCTGGAGCCAATGTAGATCAGTGAAAACACAGATGGGTGGTTAGGACTTAGTACTAATTAAGATGAACTCATTCAAATCTGTTTGCGTGAGTTTATGGAAGGTGACAGATGATAGACCAGCCAGAACAGCGCTGGAGTAAGTCAAATCTAGAATTTTCACCACATCCGTACCTTCCAGGAATCCTTCTTTCTCTGCTGCTTCTGATGCTCTTCCAGGATTACAGCTAGTTGGTTATGTAACACTGTCAGAGCCTGTCTGGTGGAAAGGCCCAAGTTAGCGACCATCTCATCCTGTGAAATAATCAGAACAGAAAAGATTTAGCTGATGCCCCTAATCACACTGCTAATGGGCAGCTTACTGTACGACCAGAAGGACATGTGAATGAATGGAGTCTCTGCTGGAAACAGTTATCATTAAGATTTCAATAAGATATAATGAAATAACGTGAATTATTTTCATACTCTACACATTTTAATTGAGAGAAAAAAAGTTCAATGAAAGATTTTTTTTTTCGAACTTGAGGAATGGCTGGAAAGACCATTATTGCAATGCTAGGTCAATCAACTAGTGGTTATTTCTCACTGGGAAGTGCAATTTGAGAAAATAATTAAGAGCATCGCACCAAAAGCAATATGTTCAAATTAATCTTGCACCTACCCCACCTTATTACAGAAGTCAGTTTATATTTTTTCAAGGTTTATTCCACATTTTCCTACCACTGCAGACCTGAGTGGGCACACCCTGTGTTCATCAGCATTGATGTTAATGGGGGGGGGCAGGGGGAGTAACATGTTGCTGTGTGTCACCAAGTGACTACAGGAAGGGCTAGGAGCAGGGAGAAGGATAGTGGCAATGGGAAGGTTTCAAACTGAATTGATGGGCACCCAAGAGGAAATCAAGTCGCTCACACAGGTGGCACTACATCATCATTCAGGAGCAGAGTAAACTGCTCGTGTACCTAGCCCAGCCAGCTACAGAGAAATAATGAAAGTGGTGGGAGCATCTCATTACAAGAGACTCTCACACCAGATTTATTTCCAGTGCATTTGAAAGAGTAACTGTTGTTTAGATTGGAGCCACCACTGCGTCCTGGGCACAATTCCCAGGCCGCTTTGCAGCTTAAGGTCCTGGGTAAACGGATATAATTAAATGAGGCCAGTGATCATTTGAGCAGATTTTTCCATGATCTCATGGCTCGGCCACACAAAAGCCCCAGTTTTAAGGAGCTCAGCAGGACAGTCAGATCAAACAAGACCAGCCCTGCCTGAGACTAACAACGCATCACAAATCCTCAGTTATGTTCAATCTGCTTGGAAATGGCATAATTCCTTCTGAAGGCACCTCCTCTTTCTGTGCTTGGCATTCTGTCTTTACATTAATACCACAGTACTGCCAAATGGCCTAACAGCAAGTATTCCAACCGCATATGACCAGCCTTTGGAGCATTGCTAACACAGTACTGCAACATTCGACATGGACCAATTGAGTCAACAGATTTCATTTTGTCGTTTTTACATACTTGTATTAGACAGTATACATTATTCTTTACTGCATTTGTCTAGTTGGAGTGTTTGTGCTACTTGCCAATGAGATAGTACTATTCAGAGTTTTGTTAAACCTGCACTTGTCCCAGTTGCCAGTCATGTTGTGGCCTAGCATCACTCCACAATTAAATGAAAAAAAGTTCATTTGAGCAAAAAACAAAAAACTGCGGACGCTGGAAATCCAAAACAAAAACAGGAACAGAAATACCTGGAAAAACTCAGCAGGTCTGGCAGCGTCGGCGGAGAAGAGTACAGTTGACGTTTCGAGTCCTCATGACCCTTCAACAGAACTGTTCTGTTGAAGGTTCATAAGGACTCGAAACGTCAACTGTACTCTTCTCTGTCGATGCTGCCAGACCTGCTGAGTTTTTCCAAGTATTTCTGTTTCTGTTTTTGTTTTCATTTGAGCAAGACCAGCTCCCAATTTCCTTAATTCAGACTGAAAATCAATGAAACAAATTAAAAGCTAGTTATCCAGCTTACATTCACAGTAAACTACCAATCGTTTCAAAATGAATTTAATGATATAATTTTAAAAATAATTATTCTAATTAATATTTGCAAAACATTTGGAGATGTTAAAAGGCACTATATATGTAAAAGTTGTTGCTTTTGTGGTTATGTGCATGATTCTCTCTCAAGTACCTTTCAGATCTCAATTTTCTCCATATTATTTTCTCACAATAAGTCCTGAAAGATGTTGTGGTCGCATTCCTGAAAACTGCAACTTTAAGTTTCCCATAGGGATCAACATTAAAGCCAGAGTTAGGTTCCTTTGGACATCTCTTGCCCAGAAAAACCGACATACAAGTTGAAATATTGTACCATATATGTGCAGCACTGTGCACTCCTAGCTGAAATAACTTGCAAAACAAAACATATCACTAAATGTAAAAATACAATGTAGTACACAATTAAAAAAGACACCACAGAGGTTCAGTACTTTTAGATTGACCAGGCTCCATCTAGTGGCAGACATTGTTTGGTACATGTGTAAGTAAATGCGAATACCTTTAAACTGGCAGTCATGGGTCGAAGCTTAAGGCCCTCTGAGCATTCACGGCCGGGGAATGGCCACACATGCGCAGTTAGTCTTTTTACGTTTAGGCCAGGAACCAGCCCTGCGTGTCTGCGCAGATCAGGTGACCTGGAACAAGAGCGCCATTTGAGATGGGGTGTCCCAAGGAGCAGGACACAGGGAGTTGGGCAGAAGGGGTCCCAGAAGAAAGTCCCAGGCAAGGACAAAGAAAGGGATCAGAAAGAGATCTCAGAAGTCAAGTTAAAAGGAGCAGAGCAATAGGCTCTAAGTTAAAGAGAAAGAGCTGCTTGCGGGGGGGGGGCCCAGGTTAGGAGTTCAAGAGAAGCCCAGAAGATCAGAGAGGGCAACCAAAGGTGGGCCATAGAGGCAAAGGTACCCCTTTGGAGCAGTGGTGTTCTGCTTGGCATGACCGAAGACCTGAAATGGTGCTTGGAAGGTGAAGCTTGAATGTACGCAGAGATTAAGGGGAAAGGAGTCTTGGAAGGCGGGATTGAAATCCTGGAGGCGGATCCTTGTTGAAGCTGTCCGCGTGGGAATTCTCTCCAAAGGTCGCTCCAAGGCGAGATCTTCGGATGTGGAGATTGGAGTCCCTGGTGGGGGAGACAGAGTTGCAGTGAGATTGGTTGGCTCAGTGTGACAGACGTTTGGGTGGTTGATGAGAAAGCCATGGAACCTGTTTTGCTCTTATCCGTCATTTACTTCAGAGTGTGGTGTGTCTGACCACAGTTCACATGTTAATTCACACATACCTCGTACTACCCTGAATGTTAGATTATAAGATAGTTGTCGTAAATTGTTTATCAGCCTGAATTTTTTGTGTGTAAGAAGATTTCTGGGGTAAAGGAATAGTGTGGTTTGAATCATTTTTGTGTGTTGGTATTGAGGTCTGTCCAACCTGTCTGGTGTAATATAGTTCATTTTTCTTGTTTAGTAAATATTTTTTGTGTTAAAAGTTCATCAGTAGACTCCTGTGAATTTGTTCAGCAACTTGCCTCCATAGTTTCTAAAAAAAAAATTAGGATTTATCAAGCCAGGTTTCACTCTGGGATCTGGATTACCCAGCACTAACAGTAGCTGGGATTGGAACACACGTATAAACTGAAATCCCAAACTATCCTGCAGTGACCAACGTCTGCACTAGATGGAGTCCAGGGCTTCAGATGGTCAGCTCAGGTAGTTCTGGGACTTCAGCTAATACCTGCACTGACCAATGTTTGCTATTAGATGGCACCCAGGACTTCAGTGCA
Organism: Carcharodon carcharias; assembly: GCF_017639515.1. Classification (NCBI taxonomy): domain Eukaryota; kingdom Metazoa; phylum Chordata; class Chondrichthyes; order Lamniformes; family Lamnidae; genus Carcharodon; species Carcharodon carcharias. The sequence continues at coordinate 21,463,907 of NC_054488.1, forward strand.
GGTTCAGCACGGGTGAAACCAGCAGTGCAGCTAGGACTGGAGTCAGCAGCCTGGAGAAGAACAGACAGGGGCGAGGCCAGGAAGCAACGCCGGGAACCAAGGATGGCAATGGAGTTGAGGGGGATGGGAGGGAGGGGTGGGGAAGAGAAAGAGAGACTGAGAGCAACAGCGGAAGTGCTGGGGAAAGGCTGTGTGCGCATGCAGGGCACAGAAGAGAAAGTCTGTGGCAAACGGCATTAAAAAGTGAAATTGGCAACTTTAAACAGGTATATTAACACCGCTTTATTAATGATATTAAAGCAAAACAACATTAAGTGAGGCAATGTTAAGCAAGGACTTACTGTACTTTCAATTCCTTTAGATCCACAATAGCTGTGACCAAACATTTAAGTGTCATAATAAAGAGAAATAAAAAGATTGCATTCACATAGCACCTAAGTATCTCTCTCAATCATTCAAACCATTTCAAATACTATGCAATGTTTTGAGGTGCACAAGTTATTATGCAGATAAGCAGAGCAACAACGTTGCCGCAGCAAGATCCTACAGCTGCAAATGAGATGACTGACCAGTTAATCTGTCTTTTTGGTAGCACTGGGGTTGAAGAAGAAACATGTGTCAGGACATCACAAGAACTGCCTATTCTTCAGATAACATCACAAGACCTTTAATATCATCTGGCCAACTGGAAAGGGGAGATAATACTCTGGTTTCAAGTCCTGACTAAAGGATGGCAGTTCAACAATGAGGGGCTTCCTCTAATACTGTACTGGAGTCTCAGCAGATTATCAATGCAACGTGGCGTTACCCTTGATCTTCTTGGTCCACAGATGAGGCACGACCAACTGTGCCAAGCTGACACAATAACCACTGATTAACATTAGTGTAAAAATAGACTTTACACCAGGTGGTTAACTGACAGTGCATCATTCATACTGCTCCAGATTGTACATCAGTAAGAATCTTAGGCAGAAATTCTGCAAGATACAGAGCTCGATAACAATAATTTTGAACATACTGCTCCCCCAATCTCTACCAGTGCTGGTTTATATTATGTAGTTTCTCACTCATAGCCCACATCTGAAATGAGACGTTCACGTAGCTTGGGACAGTATTGCCTCTGAACTTGCGTAATGCGAAGCAGAAGCACTATATACTAATGTCATAACTGATTTGTGATTGAAGGTTAGTCATCTACCACATGCATTTAGGAAAGACTTAATCAACCAATTCGGCCATCACTCCAAAGGTGTTCTTGCTTGATAACAACACTAATGTTGCATTGGAGTACAACAGTGGAGTTAGATCCTGATCACTATCCAAATAGACTTGCTCAGCTCAAGAAGGCAGATTCACACAACTTGGACTCGACACTGCTTCATGCTAAAAGTTTGGAATGGAATTGAACAAGTGTTGGAGTACTGTGCACAGTTTTGGTCCCCTTACTTGAGAAAGGATGTAGTTGGGGGGAGGGGGTAGATTTAAATCAGAGGTGATAGATTTAAATCAGAGGTGAGGAAGAATTACTTTTCTCAAAGGGTCGTGAATCTGTGGAATTCACTACCTCAGAGTGCAGTGGATGCCGGGACGCTGAATAAATTTGAGGAGATAGACAGATTTTAAATTAGTAATGGGTTGAAAGGTTATGGGGAGAGGGCGGGAAATTGGAATCGAAGCCAAAATGAGATTAGCCATGATCGTAATTAATGGCAGGGCAGGCTCAAGGGGCTGAATTGCCTACTCCTAGTTCTTATGTTATGTTAAATTTAACAGCCTGAAAGACAGTTTGCCTGTCGCCACACATGGCAGGATCCTCTCCTGTGCAAGAACACTCCGCACCAGAACCAGGTGGTCTAAATGAGATGCCACTGAAAGGACCAAACACTGCAGTTGCTGACCTCATATCAACAGGTGCAGTACAAATGCACCTTTAGTTCCAGAGCAGCACACATCTGGCACAAGGTCATCTTTGCTTCAGTGGGATGGGAAGAGAATGATGCACATTAACTTCAGAGGTATTCTGGTTGGGGCATCAGTGCAGAAATATCTATTTCCAAAGAAATCAAATGGTGTATTAGAATTCTGGTGATCCACCGATCTACCCAGCTGGAATGCTTTAACTGGTTTCAGCACTCTGAGCAGAGACATCAGGAAGAAGTTAGCCAGGGTTCCCAACTGGGATCATTATCCAAGATTATTCCTCCTCTTGAAGTGCAAGACATGCAAACATTTGGTGTGTTCAGGGGGCGGGGGGGGGGGGGGGGGGGGGGGGGGGGGGGTAATTCTATAAGCTTGACTTGGACACTCTCCAATATACCACAGGTCTGGCTGGGAATCACAAAAAGGTGAAGTTATGGAGTATAGTTTGTGTTAACGGATCCTTATTTCAGCATGAGTGCCATGAAAATAGAATAATTCTCAATACTATTGTGATTTATTGTAAAGGTAGGTTAATAGTGGGGTTTGAATAGTTTCTCCGTGTGTATGGGATTTAATTTAATTGAATCAGACCTCCAGCCGGTCTGGAAGTTTTGAGTCATTAGAAGGAAGCTTGGTTTGAAATGCTAAATACATAAACATGGCTGAAGTTTTAGAATGTGAGGTGTAGGGAAAATTTGCATTTTTAGATAAATTAGGCTAGTTTAAATTTCAAAGAGATGGTAAGATATTACACCTAGCCAGAAGAAGCTAAGCCAAACAGCGTGTTTATTTTTTTCCAAAGGTTATTGATAAAATTAGTACTATGAAAAGATTTATATTGTGAGAAAGGTAAAGTTCCAAAGTCATATCAGAACAATGGAATTTGCATTAAAAAGGGAGAAACATGTATAAAGGAGATGAGGCTGTGTGTAAGAGAAGGGATTCTAAGATCTAACACAAGTGTGAAAAGCCTCCAGCCTCTGTGGATCAAGTTGCTGTCTACAGGAACCAAAGCTGAAAAAACTCTCCCTGAATTCCCGGGCATTGTGTTACTTTGCCTGGGTCTGTTTAAATCTATTTGTTTTTACTGTTGACTTAATGGGTGTGTAATTGGGAGCCAGATGAACTAGGGGTTTTGGGAGTTATTATAGCAGTAATTTGTAGACCCATGTATATGCTTGAAATCTTTTCTTTTGTTAATAAATGTTTAATTTAGTTTTCTAAAAACCTCTGAAATTGTGGTAGTCTTATTCCTTCTGAATTCAAGGCATGCCTCACAAAATAAAATACAAATTGCAAAACAGTTGCGGCCGCGTAATCTAGTTTCCCTCATGGATTTAATCTACCTGGCACATATCATCTGCCATGGCATAACAAAATTGGGGCTCTTTGCAGGATATATTTGAAATTCCTTCATTGGTTTGGAGTTGGTGAATCTTAAGGTTACGAGTACTGGAAGCACTCTTAATAGAGCATTCAAGAAGTGGGGTGAAAACCGACACCTATCTGGCAGCTACTAAGCAATATGTTTATATTATTAAAATTGGTACTATGAAAGGGGTTTTATTGTTAGATTTAGTTCAAAGGTTGTTGATAAAATGAGAATTAACATTCAATGGGGCTGGTAGGTATAACTTCAGCAGTTTTTGGGTGTGTAGAGCAGAGGCAATGAGAGATCAAAAGTCAGCCATAAGCTTCCAACTGTATCCACAGGAACCAAAGTGAAAAGAACCTCATTCTGAATTTGTACAGTGAAAATGCTTTGTCTGATGTCTGTTTAAGTCTATGTGTTGCTGTTACCTTAATGGAGATTAGTTTAGGAATTTGTTAAAAGTTATGATAGTAATTTATAGCCATGTGTATTTATATTCTAACTTGTGTAAACTAATAAAATGTTTCATTTAGTTTAATGTAATGTAACTGGTGGTCTGATTCCTGAATTTAGAGTCGTATCTCAAACATAACACAAAATTATAGGTTATGACAGTTGTTTAAAGTTTCCCTCTAGGATTTTTAAATAGCTCAGCTGTACTAACTGCATTGGTCATAACAAGGTGGGGTTCATAGAAATGCTAAACCTATTCCATCGTGGAAGGTAAATTTAAAAAGTGGAAAACAGGAGAGGCGATTGTTGGAGTGGTAGAAAAATTGCCCATTGCAGGGGTTCAGTTCAATTTTAGCTGATGATATAGCTGGGACACAGATGCGGGTGATGCCTATGGTAGTTGAGCAGCCTGTAGCAGTGTTTTCAACAGAAGTGTTACAGAAAGAACATCCTGGATTGTTTCCAGATTGTGAGATAAGATCACAGCCTCTCAGATTGTAACAGGAAGAACAGGAACTTAAAAGACAGAGAAAAGATGCAGAAGTCCAATTAGTTGACACTGTTTTTGATAAGATAGTTCAGGAAGAAAGAATGGAGGATAATACAGCTGAGATATTTAACTCAAAGCAGTTGGTAGAGTTTCAGAAAATAAAACAGTTATATCAAACAGCTTACTCAGAAACAGAGGCAGAATGTATTCCAGAATGCTATTACCTTAAGGGTAATGTGATAATGAGAAAGTGGCAGCCATATCATGTTTCAGCAGATGAAAACTGAAGGGGAGTGCATCAGATGATTATACCATTTGCATATAGAAATGAGATTCTGAAAACTGCTCATGAAATTCTAATGGGGGTACATTTAGGAATTAGAAAGACACAGGTGAAAATACAAAAACATTTTATTGGCCTGGATTGCATAGAGATGTAGTCAAATTCTGTAGAACATGTCACATGTGTCAGGTGATGGGGAAACCACAGCAGTGATTAAGCCGGCACCTTTAATTCCAATTCCAGCATTTGAAGAATCTTTTACTTGGTTCATGGTTGATCGTGTAGGACCCTTCCCAATGACTAAAAGTGGAAATCAGTACTTACTGACAATAATGGATGTGTCTGCACAGTTTCCTGAAGCAATACCTTTGAGAAATATTACAAAGAGAATTGTGGACGAGTTGACTCAATTTTTTACAAGATATGTTTACCAAAAGAAATAAAATCAGATCAGGGTTCAAATTTCATGAACAGCTTGGGGATAAAAAAGTTTAAGTCAACAGCTTATCAGCCTCAATCACAAGGGGCTTTGGAAAGATGTCAAACTTTAAAAACTATGAGGGCGTTTGGTAAGGACTATCCACAGGATTGGGATGGTGGAATTGTATTATTATTTGCTATTAGGGATGCTCTTAATGCATCAACTGGATTTAGAATTTGTCTTTTGAATTAGTCTATGGTCAATGAGGTAAGAGGACCACTGAAATTGGTGAGTCAAAATTCGAAAACTACTCTCCTGGATTACGTATCAAGATTGGATAGAGTATGAGTGTTCGCTAGGGAACATTTAAAGATGTCACAGTGATGAAAGTGAAGGCAGTTAGGAAAGCTTCAGCTTGTAGGTTTGCTGCTGGGGAAAAAAACATTAGTTCTGTTACCAGTACTGGGTGACTCATTAAAGGCAAAGTTTAGTGGGCCTTGCAGGATTGAAAAGAAACTGAATGAAGTAAATTATTTAATAAAAATACTCCAGATAGAAGCAAGCAGAGGTCAGGGCCTGCCATGTAAATATGCTTAAAAGTACTTTGACAGGGAAGACGACCAAAAGGAGGTATTAGAGATATAGATAAGGAGATAGTAGAAAAAATTAAGGGTTCTGAGATTGATTTTCCTCTAATCAAAATAGATAATGAGTGGATTTTACCAGAAATTTGTACCAAATTTTAGCAGTGTGGTTGCTCCATTGACTGAACTATTAAAAAAGAACAAGAAGTTTCAATGGACACTGGAGTGTCAGGAGGCATTCGATAGTTTGAAAACTGTATCGACTACCACACCAGTTTTGGCAGTGCCCAATTATGCCAAGCAATTCAAATTGGCCATTGATACAAGCGATATAGCCCCTGGGGTCATACTGTTACAAGAAGATGAAGATGGAATTGAGGAACCAATAAGGTATTCTTCACGGAAGTTGAATGTACAACAGAGGAGATATTCAATGATCGAAAAGGAGACTTGGTTTGACGTTAGCATTGCAGCATTTTGAGATTTATGTTGCAAACAATTTGTCAGAAACAATTGTTAAAACAAGCCACAATCCTTCACAAATTTTGAGATCAAAGTGCAAGGCTACTCAGATGGAGTTTATTACTGCAACCGTTTAATCCACAGATTATACATGTGGCTAGACAAGAAAATCTAATTGCAGATGCATCGTCAAGAGTTTGAAGCATAAGGAAAAAGTAAAAACCTGGACACTGGACTGGAATGATTTCTGTTGATACCAAGGTTTGTATATATATTTTGTTAAAGCGTTTATCTGGTAATGTAATAGTGTGAGCATATAGCATGGGTGGGGGGGGGGGGTGTAAGATGGATTAAGAAAATGAAGCTGTCTTTTTAAATCATGACGCTTCATTTTCCGGTAAGAAGGGGGATGTCATGAAAATATAATCATTCTCATAACATTGTGATTTATTGTAAAGGTAGGTTAATAGTGGGGTTTGGATTGCGTGTGCATGCTTGTATGTATTTGTGTTTTATTGAATTGGAAACAGCTAGTCTGGAGGTTGAGTCATCAGAAAGTTAGGTTTGAAATGCTAAATACATAAACATGGCTGAAGTTTTAGAATGTGAGGTGTAAGGAAATTTGCATTTTTAGATAAATTAGGTTCGTTCAAATTTCAAAGAGATAAGATGTCACACCTAGCCAGAAGAAACTAAGCCAAACAGTGTGTTTATTTTTCCCAAAGGTTACTGATAACATGATATGCCATAACATGAGACATTTTAGTCTGGTAGGAATATTTACTGTTACCATGCACGCAGATAGAATCCAGATTACAGTTTTGCTGGCATAATATACAATAGGTATTGATTAGACAAACTTGTAAAACTGATTATCTTATAACAACATAAGATGTAGGAGAAGTAGGCCATTTGGCCAATCGAGTCTGCTCCACCATTCAATGAGATCATGGCTGATCTGATAACCCTCATCTCCACTTTCCTGCCTTTTCCCCATAACCCTTGATTCCCTGACTGTTTAAGAATCTGTTCATCTCAGCTTTGTATATACTTAACGACCCAGCCTCTAAAGCTGTCTGCGGTAAAGAATTCTACAGATTGACTATCCTCAGAGAAGAAATTCCTCCTCATCTCTGTTCTAAATGGGCATCCCCTTACTCTGAGGTTATGCCCTCTGGTCCTAGACTCTCCCACAAGGGGAAACAACCTCTCAGCATCTATCCTGTGATGCCCCCGAAGAATCTCATGTTTCAATAAGGTCGCCTTTCATTTTTCTAAACTCCAATAAATACAGGCCCAACCGACTCAACCTCTCCTCATAAAATCCCTCCATGCCTGGGACCAACCTAGTGAACCTTTTCTGGACTGCTTCTAATGCCAGTATATCTTCCGTAGATAAGGGGGCCAAAATTGTTCACAGTATTCTAGGTATGATCTAACTAATGCCTTTAATAGTTTTAGCAAGATTTCCCTATTTTTATACTCCATTCCCTTTGATATAAGGCCAACGTTCCATTTGCCTTCCCTAATACCTTTGAACTTGTATGTTAGCTTTTTGTGGTTCATGCACAAGGACTCCCAAATCCCTCTGTGCTGCAGTCTTCTGCAGTCTATCTCCATTTAAATATTCAGCTCCTCTATTCTTCCTGTCAAAGTGCATAATCTCACATTTTCCCACATTATATTTAATCTGCCAAGTATTTGCCCACTCACTTAACTTGTCTATAACCCTCTGTAGGCTCCATGTGTCGTCCTCACCGCTTGCCTTCCCAGCTATTTTTGTGTCATCCACAAACTTGGCGATAGTACATTCACTTCTCTCATCTGTCATTAATATATATGGTAAATAATTGAGGCTCCAGTACTGATCCCTGTGGCACTCCACTAGTTACATGTTGCCATCCTGAAAATGCCCCCCTTATCCCAACTCTGTCTTCTATTAGTTAGCCAATCCTCTATCCATGCCAAAAACTACCCTCAACACTATGGGCTCTTATCTTAAGTAGCCTTATGTGCGGTACCTTATCGAACGCCTTTTGGAAATCCAAAGAAACTACATCTACTGGTTCCCCTTTATCTATCCTGCTTGTTACCTCCTCAAAAAATTCTAATAAATTTGTTAGGCATGATTTCCCCTTCATGAAGCCATGCTGACTCTGCTTGATTAGGTTATGTATTTCTAAATGCTCTATTATATCCTTTATAATAGACTCCAACATTTTCCCAATGACAGATCTTAAACTAACTGGCCTATAGTTACCTGTTTCCTGTCTCCTTCCCTTTTTGAATAAGCTTGTTACATTAGCCGTTCTCCAATCTTCTGGGACTTTTTCAGAATCTAAGGATTCCTGGAAGATTGCTACCAGTGCATCCACTATCTCTGTAGCTAATTCTTTTAATATCCTAGGATGCAATCCATCAGGTCCAAGGGACTTATCGGCCTTTAGCCTGTTAGTTTCCAGAGTACTTTTTCTCTAGTGACATTTATTTCCTCCCCACCTTGTGCCCCTTCATTATTGAGTAATTTTGGAATGCTAATAGTATCTTCTACCATGAAGATTGAAGCAAAGCATTTATTCAACTCCTCTGCCATTTCCTGGTTCCCCATTATTTCCCCAGTCTCATTCTCGAAGGGGTCTCTCTTCCTTTTTATATATTTAGAAAAGCTCTTACTGTCCATTTTTATATTACTTGCTAGTTTACCCTCAAAGCTTATTTTCTACCTCTATTATTTTTTGGTCATCTTTTGTTTTTTAAAACTTTCCCAATCCTCTGGCTTACCACTAATCTTTGCCACATTGTATGTTTTTTCTTTCAATTTGATACTGTCCTTAACTTCCTTGGTTAACCATGGTTGGTTTTATCCCCTTCCTAGAATCCTTCTTCCTCACTGGGATATATCTTTGTCGAGAGTCACGAACTATTTTCATAAACGTCTGCCACTGTTCAACCGTCTTTTCTGCCAAACTGCTTTCCCAGTCCACTCCAGCCAACTCTGCCCTCATTCCATTGTAATTACCCTTATTTAAGTTTAGCACAGTTGTTTCTGACCCAAGTTTCTCACTCTCAAACTGAATGCTAAATTCTACCATATTATGGTCACTGCTTCCTTGGGGGTCCTTTACTCTGAGATCATTTATTAAACCTGCCTCATTACACATTACCAGATCCAAAACAGCCTGATCCCTGGTTGGATTCACAACATATTCTAAGAAACTGTCCCGAATACACTATGAATTCTTGTTTTGTGTCTACTTCTGCCAATTTGATTTTCCCAATCTGCATGGAGATTAAAGTCACCCATGATTAATGCACTGCCTTTTTTATATGCCCTTGTTGTCTCCTGATTTATTCTCTATCCTACAGTATAGCTACTGCCAGGGGACCTATAGACTACTCCCAACAATGTCTTCTTCCCTTTGTTATTTCTTACCTCCACCCATATGGATTCTGCATGAAGCTCATCTCCATATGTTGAAATGCTGGCTGTCTGGCAATTAGTGAAACTGCGATTTAATGAAAAAGTCAGGTGTTCGTGCAAACCACAAGAATAAAACTCCGGTGATTTATGGCCATTTGAAGCTGGGAGTTATATCACCATCCATATATTTTACTGCATATCCCAATGTTCCATCCTCAATAAAATGAAGACAACACCATTAACCCTTAGACTGTTGCAGGGCCCATTATCCCCAGACCAACTGCTTTTTCAGCTGTCATTCTGATACTGGGACATACTCAAGTGCATTCACTTGAATATCACAGAGTGTAATGTTAAATGGAATCTCATTTCCTCCCTCTTTTCCTCATTCTTTACTACCTTTTTTCTTAAATTGCATTTTTCTCTCTATGGTTATTTTCCGCATTTACCTCTGTATCTCTGTATATTCATCTATCCATTTTGGAGGTGGAAATTTTTAAAAAATCTTTTGATTGGCTTAAAACAAGTTGAAGCCAGTCAGAAAGCAGAACAATGATGAGCAGCAGGTACCACATTCTTCTGAGCCACAGCTTCACCAGAGACTAGTCAAACCGTCTACATGTCCTATACCTCAGCGTTGCAAACACCAGCGGGGATGAACTTCTTTGATGGCTGTGCAGAAGGACTTGCGCTTCTATATTTCTCAATCACATCTGATAAATGACCAATTAATCTGTGCTGCTGATGTTGGTTGAGGGAGGAATTCAATCAGGACACCAGGGGAACTACGCTCTTCAAATAGTGGTACGGATTATTTTAGGGCCATCAGTCAGACAGATGGTCTAGCCTCCTCAGTGATGTGATCAAGAGCAGGATAACTAACTTTAAATTATAGACAAATGCCCTTAATATGTGATGAGCTCTGTTGCCTACAGTTTTGCCTCAACGAAAATGAAAATGCAGCTTCAAAGTGTAAGAATTTACTAAGAACAGTGCAGAGATGTGAAACTTCTTTACAAGGGAGTGGAAGAAACTTTAGCCAAATATTGTCATGCTATCTCCAGACTGTAAACACTTGGCTACCATTTCAAAAATATTACAATTCCAACAAAATACCCCTTGTTTTGCCTTTATTATAGCTTAAGAGATAAAAAAATCAAAATATAAAATTTGTCAAATTACGGATTCAGATTTCTCAATGATCATCTTCTAAGCTCCAAAAGATCAATTCTACGTCAAAGTTCTCACCCCTCCTTCCTTATTCTCTGTGCTCACCCCTAGTTAGCAAGCACTGGCTATTCAATCACTATGAGCATCACAGCCCAGCACTATCCTGTTGCACTCGATACCCAGACACCTACCACCAGGGATCACTAGATAGTTCACCAGAGCAGTCGCAGATGCAAAACATTCAAGACCATTTTGAGCAAATGATGGGGAAAGATAGCACACACCTGTCAGTCAGATTGTGGAATTACAGTGCGACAAGTTACATGAGCAGCGCCCATTTAAAATGTGAATTCTTACAGATGACAAAAGTAGGACAAAAAATTCAACTGGAAAAAAAGTGTGTAAGGCTGTGCAAGATTTTTTAATAGGATAGTAAATGGTAAAAGGCAGCTGGTAGTGAATAATAAGGCAGTAACTGAATCAAGAGGTTCTAATATTAGGAAGCTGGGAGACCACAGCTTGCATAATAACATTTCAGACAGTAGACTATTGATCCAGTTGCCCTACCCACTCAGCTTTCCATGAGATTATTTTGATGCATTTCAAAATCTAATAGGAATCCTGCAGAAGGAACACATGCCTTTTGACAACCCTAAGTTCGCTGTTCTTCGCGTTTTACTCAGGACACTAACAATAAAGATTTTGCTCAATCTTGCTTTTTCCCTGGATTGTCTTTATGTTTAAACTGCAGGAGACACAGGTCACAAGGTAGCTAACCTTTCGTCATTGCTCTGCCCTCTTAGCTGTGGCATTTATCCCATTTATTGAACTGTTTTACAGCAACAGGACACTGACGAAGAAAGCAATACAAACTCTCCTGAAGGTATTAACTCATCATGTTGGGGATGGTTCCTCAGGCACTGCCTGCCTCTGAAGCTCAGATGGACAGAAGAGAATATGTTTAACACTAAACCATCAATAGATATTGTTGTTCTTTATAATGCACTTGATCTTATTTGTACACAATGCAGCAGAAACGCAGCATGCTAGAGCTGGCATGACATAAATGAAAGGATAATAAAAGCAAGAGATAAATGACTGGTACTAAAATCTTCAGGGTTTTCTGTAAAGCAACATAGCACCACATAATATACAATTGTTTTTGGACACTGAACTTGGTGCAGTGAAAATGAAGTTATTTAACCAGTGAACCACAGAAAACATAAAAACAGAAAATTTATGGCCATCTAGTCAGTACCAAAAAGAGCAATCCAGCCAAATCCCACATTCCAGCTCTTGGTCTGTAACCCTGTGGGTTACAGCTGCATATCCAGGTATTTTAAAAATACAATGAGGGTTTCTGCCTCTCGTACCCTTTCAGGCAGAGAGTTCCAGACCTTCACTGCCCTCTTAGTGAAAAAGATTTCTCCCCAGCTCCCCGTTATGTATGCCTCTAGTTGTAAACCTCTGCTAAGAGAAATAGTGTGGATAGGAAGGACCTATCTAGGCCCCTCAAAATTTCAAACATCTCAATTTAAGCTCCTCACGCTGCCTCTGCTCCAAAAAAACCCCACATTTTTTACAATCTTTTCTCATAGCTAGAAGTCTCCATTCCTGGCAATAGTCCCATAAATCTTCTCTGTACCCTCTCTAACACTATCACATACTTTCTGTAATGCAGTGACCAGAATTGTGCAGTTTTCTAGCTGTGGCCTAACTAGCATTTAATTCAATTCTAGCATAACCTCCCTCATTGTCAATGCTTCAGCTAATTTAAGAATCCTGCGCGCCTTCTTAGATTCCTCATCTACCTGTCCTGCTACCTTCAGAGGTCTGTAGACATGCATCCCTGTTCCTCTACACTTCTCAGTATCATGCCATTTATTGTGCATTCCTTCGCTTTGTTTGCCTTTCCCAGACACATTACCTCAAACCTCTCCAGGGCTCTTCGCGCAGTCTACAGCTTTCTTCCTCACTATCAACCATTTAACCAATTTTGTGTCATCTGCAAACTTAAGTCACTCTCTCTACATTTAAGTCTAAATCATTGAGATATAAATACCACAAAAAACAAGGGTCCCAATACCGAGCCTTGCAGAACTCCAATAAAATGGCCTTCTAGTCACAAAAAAAACACATCAACCATGATCTTTGCTTCCTGCCATTGAGCCAATTTCCAATACAATTTGCTACTTGCCTTTAGATCCCATGAATTTTACTTTTCTGACCAGTTTGCCACGTGGGACCTTGTCAAAAGCCTTGCTATGTAGGCTACAAACCTGATACCCTCATCGGCCCTTGTTACTTCAAGTCAATCAGGCATTATCTTCCCTTAACAAATCCATGCTGACTGTCCTTAATTAATCCATGCTTTTCCAAATTATTTAAACTTTCCTCAATTTTTCCACTAATTTTTCCACCACGAAGGATACCAATACAACAGATCCCAACTAACCAATCTGTAAGAATTTAGACAGCTTCATCCATGGCAAACACATTTATGACGAACTTAAACTAAACGTTCATTTTCTTCCTTTGTGTTCATTCATAGAATATGAGCATTTATTGCCCATCTCTAAATGCCCTCGAGGTGGTGGTGGTCTGCCTTCTGCATCTGTGTGGCATTGAGTTGGGAATTTTGACCCAGTAACAATGAAGGGTTGACGAGATATTTCCAAGTCAGCGTGGTGTGTGACTCAAGAGGAAAGCCTGCAGGCGATGGTGTTCCCATGCTGCTCTTGTTCTTCAAGGCTGTAGAGGTTGTGGGTTTGGGTGGTGCTTTTGAAGGAGCCATGGTGAGTAGCTGCAGTACACATAATGCACATGGCACACAGTGCAATAGTGGTGGAGGGAGTAAACATTTAAAGTGATGGATAGGGTGCCATTCAAGCGGCCTGCTGTGTCCTGGATGATATCGAGCTGAAAGTGTTCTTACAGCAGCACTCCTTCAAGCAAGTGGAGAATATTCCAGCACACTTTGACTTGTCTCATAGATAGTCAAAAGCTTCTGGTCAACGTTGACCCCCAAGATGTCAATGGTGGGTGATTTGACAATGATAGTGCCATTGAATGTCAAGGGAAGATGGTTACTCTGCCTCATATTGGAGATGGTCATTGCCTTGCACCGGTGTGGCATTATGTTACATTCTACTTTTCAGACCAAGCCTAATTGTTGTTCAGGTCTTGCTGCATACAGCTACTTACTGCTTCATTATCTAAGAAGTTGTGAATGGAATGGAACATTGCACAATCAGCAGCAAACATCTATACTTCTGACTCAATGGAGGGAAGGTAATGAATTAAGCACCTAAAGTGATTGGGCCTAGTATACTACTCCAAGGAACTCCTGCAGCCAGGCCCTGGGGTTGAAATGATTGACATTTGACAACCACAACCACCTTCCTTTGCGCTAGATATAATTCCAACCAGTAGAGATCTTTCCCCCCAATTTACCTCAAGTTTCTTTAGGACTCTTTGATGCTGCTCAGTCAAATGCTGCCTTGATGTCAAGGACAATCACTGAAAAACTCTCCACTGGCTGGAATCATACCTAGCAAAAAGGAAGATGGTTGTGGTTATTGGTCCATCATCTCAGCCCCACGGCCTCACTGCAGCAGCTCTTCAACGCAGTGCACTAGGTCCAACAATCTTCAAGGGCAGTCACTCTCACCTCACACCTCTAGCATTTAGCTTTTTGGTCCATGTTTCAACCAGGGCCGACATTAGGTCTGGAGCTCAGTAATTCTGGCAAAGCCAACAGAACACCAATCAGCTAATTAGCGAGTGAGTAGCACTGGCAACAACAACTTCCATTATTTTGTGATGTTTGAGAGTATACTGATGGGGCAGTAACTGGCCGGATTGGGTTTTACCTAGTTTTTTTGCTCAATTCAGCTTGACAAATACGTGAATAGGATGAGAATAGAGGGATACAGACCCCGGAAGTGCAAAATGTTTTAGTTGACGGGCAATATGATCAGCGCAGACTTGGAGGGCCAAAAGGCCTGTTCCTGTGCTGTACTTTTCTTTGTTCTAAGTCATATCTCAGCAATTTTTCACATTGTTGGCAGATGCCAGTTTTGTAGCTGTACAGGAACACTGTGGCTAGGGACATGGCTCATTCTGGAGCACAAACCTTCATCACTACAGGTGGGACACTGTATGGCCCATCACATTTGTTGAATTCTGTGTGCTCAGCCATTACTTGATATTATGAGTGTGAATCAAACTGACTGAAGTCTGGCTTCTGTGATGACAGCAATCTCAGGAGGGCAGTGAGATGGATCATTTCTTTGGCATTTCCAGCTGTAGGTTGCAAACACTTCCACCTTTCCACTTGCTTGAGTGCTGGGCACTGCCATCAATGAGGATGCCTCCTCCTCCCATTAGTTGTTCAATTGTCCGCCACCATTCGCAATTGATGTGGCAGGATTGCACATCTCATCTGTTGGTTATGGAATCACCTGGCTCTCTTTACTGCATGTTGCTTCCACTGTTTAACATGCAAGCAGTCCTGTGTTGTAACTTCACCAGGTTGGAACCTCATTTTTAGGTATGCCTGGGCTTGCTCCTGGCAAGTACTTTTACACTCCTTATTGAAGCAGGGTTGATCCTCTGGCTTGATGGTAATGGTAGTGTGAGGGATAGATATGCCAGGCCATGAGGCTACAGGTTTTGATTGAATATTATTGGGCCACAGCACCACTTGGATGCCCATTTTTGAGTTACTTGATTAGTTCAGAAACCATCCCATTTAGCATGCTGCTGGTGCCAACATTATCTGTTTACTGGAATAACGGTATCACAATGCTTTTTACATAAAAGGGTGCATGAAAGGTGGAAAATGATTTGTGCAATCATAAATATTCTATCACTTGAGTAATTACATCAAATTGATGGCTTTTTTTTAAAACATTAGAAGCAAAGGCAGAAATTAAAACAAAGTGTTAGAAATATTCGGCAGCATCAGTGCAGAGAGAAACAAAATTGAATACGATTCTTCATATTGGACTCGAAATGTTAACTCTTTCGCTCTCCACAGAAGCTGCTAGACCTGCTGAGTTTTTCCAGCGCCTTTTTTAAAAATTTCAGATTTCTAGCATCTGTAGTATTTTGCTTTTATAAAAGCAAAGGCAGTCCTGTTAATCACTAAACTAAATTGTCAAATTGCTACAGTGGGTTTCAGAACTTAAGGATAGATCCTTCTCAATTGTCACTCGGTGAATGATCTTCTCTCATCTAAATAACCAACATCCATAGTACAGGAATCATTAGGACTAGGATTAAGCTCTACTGCTACAAACCATTAGGTACTCAATATCGTTTATATAAAAAAAACTGCATGGGGCTGTTCACATTTGACTGCCTTTTACTGGGAAACATAACAGGGAGGGGAATAATGCTCAGTATAAAATTTAATTTCTCCTGCCAGTAACACAATATCTTCTCATGCAAGCTGCTTCTATATAATGTTTACCAAAAGCATTGTCTAATTACTTTTTAGTGAGGGCAATATCCCTTTAAAATATACTTCTTCTAATATCTTAACATAAGGTAACATGCAAAGTCATTTCTGAACAATTTCTCTAATTGTACCGGAGCATACAGCATATTCCTGACCATAACTATCATTCTTGTCACCCTGTTTATACATAAACAGCACAAACATGCCTTGATGATATTCCAAAACAGCTTAAAGCAATGAGGAAAAACATTTCCACTGACATCTCTGAATCACAATGTCCATCTTAATTCTCAAAAAAGGTCAAGTAATGCTTCATGTTGCAAGGAAATATACTGTCCCATTATAAGGATTTGCGAGTCTGATCCTGCTAAATACAACCTAATTCAACACTCACTTGCATCTTAGTCCACCTCTGGGGCTTTGTTGCAGCTGACTTTAGATCTTTGAAAAGCATCGGGTCCACTGTAGGTTGCAGATATAAAGACACTGATAAGGCAGCTTTCTCGTGTGCTCAGCCAGAACTGCCAGGCAGAGATAGCTCTGGGATCATAAACACAGAAGCAGGCGTCAACATTTCATGCTGCTCCTGGTCATGTACGTGATAGGCTCCTTACCAGCTACCTAGTATAATGGAGCCATCGATAAATTTAGCATACGCAGCACTCTGGTGAGGAGTTTTTCTGCAGCTGAAGTGTACCTTCCTGCTGCTGTACAATACCTTTAACTCTTCGGACAAGCTCACTCTTCAAAAATAGGAATACATTCAGTTTTAATTCAGGACTGCTGTATGGGGGAGGGAAAGATGAGAAAAGTATGTATTTGAGTGAAGGAGTCAGACTTTCTCAAATCCGAATTTTAATTGCCACGTTAGCTCAGTTTGTTGAGTCACTAGTCTGGCTCAGATAATTAGGGGGTTCAAACCCCACTCCAGTACATGAGCACTTAATCATGCCAATATGGAGAGTGCACATCATCAATGGGTGTTGCCTTGTCTGCTCCACTAAGTGGTATAGATCATGACACTACTCAAATAACAGGATAGTGTTTTTCAGGCACCTGGGCTAACTTTCCCTCCTACACTCAACACCAAAGGAAATCAATGCTCAGTTGTTTGAATTCTTGCTGTGTGCACAATGACTATGTTCCCCTCTATAACAAGTCACTACGCTTTCAATTTATTCATTGCACGTGAAATTCTGAACTAATTTTGAAAGCAGTATATAAATGTATATTTTTATTAATCATATACTGCCTTTAGACAAACATGGGCAAACTTTAAGTTTATCCATTTGATATGACAAATGTAAAATAGTGAATTAAAGAGAAATTATTTTTGGCTAATATTTGAAGATGACTAGTTGATCTCTCATGACAATGCATACAGGGAATCAATACCAAGTACAGTCTTCAGGCAAAGGGGCAACAAATGGACGATGGTTTATGGACATAATTCAGACCCCCTTTTAAAATCATGCCTTCTGTTCTTGTTTTATATTTTCATTGCAAACTCTTATGTCCATAACTATCATGGACCTGTGCAAATTTGAGCTGGTGTAATTACACTTTCCTGTCACAGCGACAGGGCAGCCAGGCTGACAAACACGTCTCAGTTGGTGGGGAAGATGGTGGAAGAGGCCAGGCTTTGAGACGGTGGGCTGGGGAGGAACGATCCAATGTTAGCAAAATACTTCAGCCAGGAGCTGAAGGCTAAATTAGCTATCTCAGTACAAAGGTGCAGGGAATGGGTCAAGGCCGGTTAACTGACTGAGAACATCCCAACTGAATTTGAGTAATATCAAGGGTGTACTTTAGAATAAACCAGATTACGTTACATGTTTATATGCATATTAACTGTCATTGATAATTGACTTCAAATGGAGCTCACCATTCAGCTGCATTCGATTATTAGGAAACAGCATTACTAGCTCTGCACCCGGAGGTTTGTGATGTGTAGGCATAGACTGAGTAACTGTGCCAAAACTGACGCAGCTTCCGTTTCTGGTTACATAACTTTGTTACATTTAACAATGTTCAGGTCCATGGCACTGGCAGCTAAAACATAAATTGTAGATACATGTGGACATTTTTTATTGGATGGGGGATTGATTGACAGATGGGAAGCAAAGAATTGGGATAAACAAGGCATTTTCAAATTGGCAGGCTGTGATCAAAAGAATGCTGCAAGGGTCAGTGCTGGGGCCTCAGTTATTTGCAATCCATATTGATGTCCTAGATTGAGAGACTGAGAGTAATGTATTTAAGATTGCTGACAATACAAAGCTGGGAAGGAATGCAAGCTGTGAGGAGCACACAAAGAAGCTGCAAAGAGATTAGACAGGTTAGGTGAGTGGGCAACAAGTTGGCAAATAGAGTATAATGTGGGTAAGTGTGAGGTTATTCACTTAAAAGAAAAGCAGAATATCTTTTAAAACTTGTAAATGTTGATGTTCAGAGGAAATTGAGCGTACTTGTACAAGGAACATAGGAAGTTAATATGCAGGTACAAGCAACTGGCATGTTGGTCTTTATTACAAGGGGATTGAACTGGTCATTAAAAACAGTAAATGACAGAGTGTCAATCCCAAAAATCCTCTACCCAATATCCTGCGCAGGTTTGCACCTTCAAAGAACGAGGAAGCAAAGACACCTCTCATCATCCCATGGCAAAATATGTTGGTTCTCCAAAATGCTTTGCTAGCATAAAAGATATAAAGTGAAAGAACAGGCAAATGAATAAGAGACCAGCTTAGAAAACTGTACGCAGTTTTGGTTACGCTCACTTCAAGAGAGAGAAATTGGCAGAGACCAGGTGGGGAGTTGTATGAACGGTTCACTAAAAGACACACAAATTAAGACACACACAACTTAGACAAAGTGAACATGTAACATGATCTAAGTTTTTAAAAATACTGCGAAGACAAACACGTGATCAAGTTAGTGAATGATGATAACACCATTAACATATGAACAAATTTCCTCTTTTGCCCCATTCATTCAAAATGATGGATAGAACAGGTTCCAAGAAAAGCTGTTAAAATGCAGATTCATAGTTGACCCAACATCATACTTCACCACATCACACAATGGTTCCAGAGATCCTAGTACTGTGGAAACGTCATGTGCCAGGTACAATGCCAATGCTGAATAATGTAGGGTCTTCTAAAACTGACTGGCTGGAGTAATGGCCAAGGTATGTGAAAGAACTGGAGAATAAAGGTTAGGTTTTCATGAGTTTTGCGCTTCAACTGTGGGCAGCTGATTTTTTTTTGCATGCATAACTGGACATAGAATACTTGCTTCAGGAGGGAAGAGCCAAATGCCTGCCTCATTTAATCATTTCCTCATGCCTTTCAAATTGTAAAAACCTTGAAATATTTCTGTTGCTAATTCTTGCACCTGGAATATTTTCATTCTGGACAAAATCAAAGTTTACTCACATTAGCTATTTTTACATAAAACAATCTGAGCTGCAGGGCATTCAGACTACGGGGAAGCATTTGGGGATCTGCGCAACATTTCAGACAGTTTATACGCATTAACTCAGCACGTGAACTATAAGCAAGTTGTTTTTCTGGGATCAAATGTCCAATCAGCGACATTCATGTGATTCTCCCTCGCCTTCAAAGGCCTCTAGCTTTGTACACAGATGGGAATTGAATCAGAAAAATGCATTTCCCCACTTTGCTACTTCGAGTAGTAACCCGATATATAGAAAGGCTTGCATTGGAATGGTGCGCACACAACCATCTGAGCATCAGCGAGCTCCTGTTTACTGAGCATGCTGCATTACCAATTCTTACAGCCTTGCTTCTAAAAGCCTAAACCCTGTATGACCCTGAATATTAATTAAATATGCAGGAACTCATTTGAGATTAGTGGGCTGTGAGGTGAATCAATTAAAACATTTTTTTCCCATAAATTCCTAGGGCTTTCTTTCAAAATTGAAACCTCCAGCCCTCTGCATCAGGATATGTAATTCCATATTGGCTCAGTTGCCAGGGAGCTGCAGTGTGAATTAAAGGAAAATCTGCAGTCTAATTTACTAATGGATTTAAATTGCTTGTTACCCTATTTGGTGCCAAATGCACAATATCACCTTATACTCTCAATCTGTGGACACTTTTTCCATCTTCCCTCTGATTCTTCCTAGGGTTACAGGCGTCATTAGCACCTCCAGTATTGGGCTTAAGCTGCTATTCTTCATGAGGGGGTGAGTACCACAGTTGAACTTGATCTGATTCTTTTCCAATGTTAGCAAATAGACCCTTTTACTGAGACACCTTACCTCTAGCAGGATTCCCTGCTTAATAGCTAACAGCAAGAGGCAGATACCTCAACTGCTTTTTTCTCCTTTTGTAGAGGCATCCTGGTCAATTCCAGAACCCCAATTGCCGCATTTGCTTTAAAGCTGCTAGTTCAGCACAGACTGAAGACCAAACACAACCTCCTAGTCTGGATGATTTGAAACCAGATGGAGTATGCTACTATCCATTCCGTTATTTGAGGGCTACATTCTTGAGATTCAACAACAACTTATATAGTGTCTTTCATATAGTAAAATATCTCAGAGCTCTTCATAAGAACAATTATCAGACAAAATTCACCACCTAGAAACAAAGATATTATGACAGGTTACCAGGAGTTCAGCCATAGAGGCAGGTTTTAAGGAGCAACTTAAAAGCAGAAAGGTTTAGGGAACATCTAATGTAACAGGTTAAATTTTTAAAAAAGCAAAAGTTTATGTTGAATCGGTATTTCTAAAAAAAATGTATGAATAATGTACATCTTTTTGCTGCCAGTATTTCAGAAGGCTGTTCTTTCTAAATGGAGGGTTGTGTTTTCTTGCCCTCGCTTCTAAATTATTGCCTGGCCCGCTTTAGATGCACATAGATCATTTTAAAACCACGCAGGCTGATAGCTACCATTTTGGCTGGGTAGAAAACTGCAGCACTACAGATTGACATCTCTCTGGTTTTTTTCTCAATCTTGGTACCTCTCCCCTAGTGACATAGCTGAAACTGGATATGAGGACCTGGAGCTTTGAATCTTAGGGTGGGGGAAAAAAAAAATCAGCCAAGCATCAACACTGCTGCTCACTTTACAATGACTAGTCTGCAGATACTACCCTGCTTTCACAGTTCAACTATTTTAAGATTTTTAAGATTGGTATTGCATAAGGCACTGCAAGCAAGACTCAGACACTTATCCACTTCAATTACTGCAAGTTTTGCAAATGCAAAAAATTGACATAGTTCCAAAGTTGCAATCTTTACAGAAAAGCTGTTTCTGTGAGGGACTCAAAAATAAAAACTGCGGCAGATTCTGCATCTGCATTCGAGACTCCCAGCTGATTGTGGTGTGTACTGAGGCAGCTGCCTCACAAACCACAAATTTCAACACTGACAGTGCGACAAAGGGAGCCCTCAATCAGGAAGTTGGCCATTGTATATTGGGGCTTCTTTTGAAATGCAGCTTAGAGTTGAGTTTTCTTTACCTCCCCATTTTAAAAGTGGAGGGGAGAATTGCTCAGTATTTGAGCAAGCTGTTGCAGCACTTCAATATTCTGATGTAAAAGAATGTAGCGAAGATTAATAGTCCCCACAAAAGCACTCCTTGGTTTTTGCTTTCAGAAGGTTTCCATTTCGAAAACAACCCACATTCAGTGCTCTTACAATCATGTGTTTTTACATTCAGTCTCTCTAATAACCTGATGGGCAGGCTGAGGTTTGAGGTCCATTTCACTGGTTATTTATTGCTGCTTAGTTCAAGCTTCAAAACAAAAACAAGTTACACCCAGATGCAATTGGTCTCTACAGGTTTTAAACTTCCCCCAGTTACTCTGAACACATGCTCTACATCACTTCAGCGTCTGCACTTCACTTGCTGCAAGATAAATATGGAGCCTGTTATCCCAGCAATTCATTTGCTGCAATGTGATCCTTGTTTCTGCTCATCATTGCCAGAGGATGTTCTTTACTTCCTTCCTGCACATCTATTCCACCAGCTGTGAGAGGGGTTCCCTGTTTCTGTGCCCATGTCACTTCAGTGTGTCCAATCCACTCTTACAATGAGGTAATTGCACTGTCGACAACGTCTTCACCTAAGCTCGGGAGGAACCCTCAAGTTGAGTTCTGAACAACGGTCTTATGGACTCGAAACATTAACTCTGTTTCACTCTCCACAGGTGCTGCTAGATCTGAGTTTTCCAGCATTTTCTGTTTATGTTTCAGATTTTCAGCATTCACAGTATTTTGCTTTTATCACTAAACTGTTCTCCTTGAGCCAACACTTAACATTTACCAAAGTGCTTCCTTCCCCTTATGGATTCCTGGTGTATCAATAGCAGATGATGGAGATGCTAAAAATGAAACGAAATCCCATTATCCTGTGACTGAGTCTATTTTTCTGTGCTATATGTCTTTCATTATAAAATATGATCAAATAAGAGTAAAAGGCAGAAGATATGATTTGCTCCAGGTGATAACCTTCAATAAACTGGATATATGGCAATGCTAGTCATGTGATAATATGCCAAGATCTTCATCACTACCAGGCTTATGTATTACCTTTCAATGTATATTAAAAACACAACTAGCATCACCACACCTAGTTACAGGTGCAAAACAGTCTTAAGATGCTGGGTACTTATTAGCTGGAGCCCATCACAATCTGCAAAGTTTCTTGAACAAACAATTAAAAGCTGACTGACCAGAGTATGTGCTGACTTAACAAATCGAGCTGGTGGTCTTAAAGACATAGCTACATCATAATGGAATATTCCTTCTGTGTTGCATGGTATATCATTCCAGTCCTGACAGAACAGCTGATATCTGAATTAGAATAAGCTACGTTATAAGAGATCCGCTCGTAACTTAAAACAAAAGTCACTAAGCATGATGACAGATCTGCCAACTGCTTAAACTTTACATACAGGATTTGTGTACTTTGAATGCCTAAGATTTGCTATTGCTTGATAATGTAATTCCAGTTATTTATTTTTCTCTCCAGAACACACTTTAGGGCCATACAACCATTACTCTATGGTATTACTCTCACTCTGGAGTCAGATGATCATTGGTTCTAGCTCCATTTGGATTCAAACACACAATCCAGGCTGACACTCGAGTACTGACGGACTGCTGTCTTTAACAGGGCCATCTTTCAAAGGAGATCCGAGGTGAGAGAGTTGTGTTGTGGAGAGACTAGAGAACCTGAGATTGTTCTTAAAGCAGGGAAGATTAAGGAGAGTTTCACAGACAATTTTAAAGTGTTACTTTTTATTGCCTGTAATCATTTATATTTGTATGTATGTATGTGAATGTATTTTCTTACACTTGGAGTGAGTGAGTCAACTTTAAATAACCTGGCAGCAAGCCTTTTATCTAAAAAGGGAAAAAGGTTAGTTTATTTTTCACACCCTTGGCCCAGAGGTTACTAAAGAAACTACATATCATTCACTCCTTCACTCTCGCACACCAAATCTAGGTACAGGTGAAGGTAAAACAATACTTATTTTAAAAAAGCTTTTGTTTCTTGAAAAGTCAAATTTGCATTTTTTTTTTTACAAAGAAAATGTCAGTGGAGTTTTGTTTGTCACCTGGTCTGACAAACAGTCAAAATCAGAAAGTGTCTTTGTCCTCTTGAAAGATTAACACATTAATTCTGGCTGGCTGCTCTTGGGGTCATCTTGATATTGTCTTTTAAAAACATAGTTTTCACTATTTGTAACACGGTCATGACAGGAGATTTGACAGAAGTATTTGGAATTATGAGAAGCTTAATAAGGAGAAACTGCATAGAAGTATGTAAAATGTACAGCATTGAGACAAGCCATTCAACCCAACTTATTAATGCTGGTGTTTATTCTTCACACAAGCCATTTCTCTACCCCCACCCTACTCCCTTATGTGCTTATTTAGCTTACCCTTAATTGTATCTGTTATTCACCTCAACTACATATAGCAGTAAATTCAACATTCTAGCCACTCACTGGGTTAAGCGGTTTCCCCAAATTCTTTATTAGAACTATTGGTGACTATCTTACATTTTAGTCTCCAGTTTTGGTCCTCCCCACAAGTTGAAACATCTACGCTTACTCTTTTCAAACCGTTTCGGAATCTAAAAGGCCTCTGAAAACCTTTGGTCATGCATCAGCCTTCTGTTTTCTGGAGAGGACAGTCCTAACCTGGTCAGTTTATCCTTCTAGGTTTAACCATTAGTTCTGATATCATTCTTGTAAATCTTTCTTTCACCCTCTTCAATGCTTCTATATCTTTTCTGTATTACAGAGACCAGAATGCACATACTGCTCCACATTTGGTACAATTGCAAGAAAGTCAATAAGTAGAGGGTACAGGTTTAAGATAATTGTCAAAAGAACCATAGGGGAGACAAGATTTTTTTTTTTTAAATGCAGCATGTTAAGATAATTTGGTTTACACTGCCTGAAAATGTGGTGGAAGCAGGTTCAACAGTAACTCAAAAAGGAATTGGATGAATATTTGTAATGGAAAAACTTTCATGGCCATGGTGAAAGAGCAGTGAAATGGGACTAGGTGGATAGTTGCTTCAAAGAGCCATCACAGACATGATGGGTCGAATGGCTTCCTTCTGTGCTCTATGATTCAATAAGAGCATGCTATATAGCTTGCATGAATGTGGCTTTTCCAAAATAAAAAGTCATCCCATGTATCCAGGTTGCGATGATCCAGATTGTGCAGTAGGAATGATGGCCAACTATCAATGTTTCGCATTGTTCCTCAAAAAGCCGATAGCAACTTCTGGAGTCCACACGTGCAGTTAAACACAGAAATCCAGAAGTTATCAGTGATTCGAAGTTTCCCCCTAGGATACACTGCTGAAGTATCCCCTTCCCAGACTGCAATCAAGTAGAAATCACTGAACTGACAAAAACTTGCCATTATTGGTCTCGCTGTAAAAATCCTTGTTGAATGAGATGTAACTGGATTTCTAACAGTGTGCTAAATTCATAATTACTGCTAATTCATAATTACTGCTAAACTCCCTCACTGGCCATTAAACACTAATTTTATATCTGTGTATGTTTGTGTGCACACATGTAAATTGCCCCATCAATCAATCAAGTCACCTGGTTTAGGTGGGATGCCATGCTGGTTGCTGAGGGAGGCAAGGCTGGAGATAAAAAGGAGCTCTCATTCCATTTTTCAATCCTCCTTTGATATGAGTGTGGTGCTAGAGGATTGGAAGACAGAGTATTACACCCCTGTTCAAAATAAAATTACATAACAAGCGGTTAGGATTTGGAATCCAGCGCTTGCTACAGTGGTGGAAACAGTTTCATTGGTAGCCTTCAAAAGGAAATTGGATAAACATTTGAAGGAGAAATAATTTAAGGGTTTTGGGAAAAGTGAGATTAACTGGATTGCTCTTCAAAAAAGCTGGGGCAGACTTGATGGGTTGAATCGCACAACTTGCCTGCGCTTTGCTTAGTGAGCCAGTTCTACTGGGACAGAAATGTTACAGCAAGTAAAACACAAATTATGTTACTGCTCGATTCAAGTAAAGGTCCTGTTAAGACTACAAATTTGAAAAACTGACATTAGAGTTCATTTGAAGGTTAGTTTCTATGCTGGATTGCAATCAGAACGCTGGCTTTGTTTTCAGAAAGGTGAAAGAGCCTGATCATGTTATGTCACTGGCATTTTGTACAGAAGTAAAACTCTTCTGAAACAACTAATAGCTGTAATATCTTTCTTTTGTGCTGTGGCACCCAGAAAAGTACAGAGCATTCTAAGTATGGCTGCACCAATGATTTAAAGAGTAGCTGATTACTTCACTATTTCAACTCAATAGTGACCTTTCAAAACATCCAAAGACCTGATTTCCTTTACTCACTGCCACCAAGCATTGCTGTGATAGCTTCAATTTGTCAGTCAGGACCCCTGGAGTGTTCTCATTTTCCATCAACATTGTCACTTTTCATTTAACTAAAGTCTCTTCCTGGATTTTGTCCTCGTGCGAAGAAACACTTTCCATTTCTCTATGCTGAAATTCATCGGCCACTTCCCTGCCCAATTCTTAATCATTTTCAAATTTTTCCTGCAGCTTTGCAATGTAATACCTTTAAGAATAATGGAATAAACACCTCTACTTTGTTACAGCCATAATAGTCTTCGGTGAAGTAAGAATGAGCATTCTATCTAGTTGTTCGCACTCTTGCCTTAGTCACAAGGTTCCAGACCCAAGTCCCACTTCAGGGCTTGAGCATAAAAATCAAGGCTGGCACTCCAGTGTTGTACCAAGGGAGTACTGTACTGTAAGAGGTGCCAAATTTCAGATGAGGCCCAATTTGTCTGCTCAGGTGGATACAAAAGATCCCATAGCACTATTTCGAAGACAACAGGGGAGTTATACCCGATGTCCTGGCCAACATTCATCCCTCAATCAACATCACAAAAACAAGTCATGTAGTCATTAAGATAAAAGCAAAAAACTGTTCTGTTGAAGGGTCATTCGGACTCAAAACGCTAACTGTGCACTTCTCCGCAGATGCTGCCAGACCTGCTGAGTTTTTCCAGGTATTTTTGTTTTTGTCATGTAGTCACTATCCCACTGTTGTTGGTGGAAGCCGGCTGTGCAAAAATTGACTGCCGTGTTTCCTATGTTACAACAACAACTATATTTCAAAAGCACATCATTGTCTAATCTGTTCAAGTCATCTGATCATGACCAGCACTATATAAATACCTTTTTTTTTAAACCTTGCTATCCAAATTCTTCTACAGTCTGCAGATTAAAATACACCCTCTTACTAATTAGCAATTGCACTATGACCAATTAAATTTATATACCTGGCACTTCTTGGTGCTCATTAATACTGTATGGGGAATGTCACTGCTAGAATATTTTATTCTTCCCAGCGCCAACCTTAGGTCACGTCATACAATGTGATCCAGGAGGAAACGCCCAATACTTTGCCCAACCTCAGAATACTGTCGCATACTTCGGCAGTCCAATAGCTCCAGTTCTCCCCCTGTCCCACCTTTGCCAATTTATACCAAATCACAGGGAGTTCCACACTATGCTCCTCTACAACTGGGTTGAAATGCCTCTGACTCAATACATGGTGGATCCTTACAAAGTAAACCAATTCCTGCTCTCCACCACCTCATCCCCAAATCACCCATACTAATGTGGCCACAAGAACAGGTGATGAGAAAAATTCTGTGGCAGCCTTCTGTCTTGTAAGATGATGGTTTGCATCCTGGTTGTCAAGTCTGTGCCAAGCATCGGCTGCTATGACTCAGAAGCCCAAGTCTGGCATGGCAATCTCTGACATGTTAACTGCAGAGGAAGACATTGGTACATGATTTGCTGTCCTGTTTTCTCTGGGCCCTCTTAGCCAGCTGAGCTTTTCATTTCTGTTTGCATCTTCTAATGCTCTTCCAAACAGTTAGCCTCCAGAGATCACTACCATCAGCAGCTATCTCCCAGTTGTCAGTATCAATGTCCACCATCTTCATATCTCCCTTTCAGGTATCTTTGCAGCAGACGTATGGACAACTAGGAGGTTGTGAACCAATGGACAATTCACCGCACAGAAGGACTTTGGGTATATGACCATCATCCATCTGATGAATGTGTCCAAGCCAGCATGCTTCAGCAGACTTCGTTGGCTTAGCAATTAGTATATGCTGCTGGAATTAGCACACTACAGAGCACCTCCGAGTTGATGACTTTGCCCTGTCAAGAGATTGAGGGTATGTCTGAGGCAGTGAAGGTGCAAACCTTTTCTCTTGCCTGGCATACGTTGTCCAGGTTTCACCATTGTACAAGTGTGTGCTGAGGATGCAGGCTTTGTAGACTCAGTTTGGTGTTTGTAGTCAGATTGTTGTTCCAAAATCTCTTACTCAGTTTGGGCATAACAGCTGTAGCTTTTGTGATCCATGCTCTGATTTTAGCATCCAGTGGCAGATTGCTGGTGATTGTGCAGTCTAGATATGTGAAGTTATCAATAACCTCCAACGTCACATTGTCAATGCTGATAGCTGGGCAACATCCTGGACCATGACATTTGTCTTCCTGAAGCTGACAGTCAAACCAAACTCTTTACAGGTGTGACAGAGTCTGACCACTTGACACTGCAGGTGCTCCTCAGCATGGAATGTAAGTGCAACATCGTCAGCATAGAGAAACTCTGAGGAGGATTTGGTGCACCTTTGTCTTAAATGTGAAGTGTGAAATTAAATATGAAGTTACTGCATTTGAAAGACTATTTTTAGAGCGCCTTTCACAACCTCACGGAGTCCCAAAGTGTTTTACAGTTAATGAAGCACTTTTGAAGTGTCGTCAACTGTTGTAATGTAGGAAAAATAGGAGCCAATTTGCACACAACACAAACAGCAATGAAATAAAATGACTAGATCATCTATTTTAGTTGTTGGTTGAGAGATAAATATTGACCAAGAAACTGGAAGAACTCCTCTGCTCTTTTTAGAACAGTGTTGTGGGATCTTTGAGATCTAGCTGAGGGGAAAGACAGGGATTACCATCTCATCCAAAAAGGACTGGAGCAGTGCAGCCAGTTTTACTTTTCATCCAACCTGTGCTATACTTGACAAGACTTGAAGCAAAAATAAACTCTAATTCATAAGCCTAAAAGTGTGTACATTTCAACACCTGACCCTTTAATAAGATCAGCTATCAGAGACATTATTTACAAGCTTTAACTGTCATTTTGCTCTTCCAGCAGCCTTCTGGCTCCTCATGAAATCAGTCTCTTGTAACTAGTCAATATTTCTTCAATCCTGTTCAATTGCCAAATGTGCCTTTTAACTTGGAAAATGCCTGTTATCTTCAATGTGATGGTGACCTCCAGGGAGACTTCAATGGTCTCAAATGGTGCCATGGAATCTTTTACATCCACCCAATAAGGCAGATGGGGCCTAAGATTAATATTTCATCTGAAAAGAGTTGGAGCAGTGTAGACAGTTTTACTTTTCACCCAACCTGGGCCATACTGGATTAGACACTGTCGCGGGGTCACATGTTTTACATTATCTCTCACAGGAATGCAATTTATCTTTCACTCCAACAGAATGAGTTGTGCAGATAACCATTGTTCGTCACACCAAAGGAAAACACACAATGATAAATAACAGTACAGAAACAGGTCATTCAGTCCAACAGTTCAATGCCAGTGTAAATGCTCTGCAATAGCCTTTTCTATTTCATCTAAACTCATCAGCACATCCTACTTCTTTCTGCCTAGTTTCCCATATCGCTGCTTCTTGACTGGTGTTTATTTAACAGAGAATATCTGGGAATGGGTACAAACATAGTTTCCCATGAATGTGTTTAGAGAATTTCTGACACCAAGCACAAAGTTCAAGCTTTTCATAATCGCCATCCAAATCTAATAAGACAAACCTGTTATGACTCCACATAATCCTTTATTACGAATAAAAGTTTGGCAAAGACTTGTTCCATTCTAAAGCGCCCATTTGGTTGCCCTGTTGGCTGATGGGGGAAAAGTCCAATGATCAATGCATTGGATAATATAATTGCATGAGAACAGCTTGGCTGTAATCACTGCAAATTCAAAGCATTAAACCACTAAAATATTACAGTGAATGCAGCAATACTCAAAATTCCAGAACTACCGAACACACATTCCCTAGGGGTCAGTGTTGGGACCCTTACTTTCACTGACATACATTAATGACCTAGACCTTGATGAACGAGTTACCATTGCAAAATTTGGAGAGTGTGCAGCAGGTTCACGAGAATGAAGTTCCTCATCCCTGGAACCAGTTATGAAGATAGAGTGGGGAAGTTGGGACTGTTTTCCTTGGAGAAAAGACAGCCATGAGTAGGTCTGATAGAGGTATTCAAAATCACGAGGGCTATGGACAAAGTAGATAAAGAGAATCTATTCCCAGTTGTGAAAGGATCGAGAATGAGTGGGCACAGATTTAAAGTAATTGGCAAAAGAAACAAAAGCGATATGAGAAAAAAACCTTTTCACGCAGCGAGTGGTTAAGGTCTGAAATGTACTGAGTGTGGTGGAGGCAGGTTCAATTGAAGCACAAAAAGGAATTAGACAGTTATCTGAACAGGAAGAATGTGCAGGGTTACAGGGAGAAGGCAGGAGAATGGCAGTAAGGAGAACTGCTCATTTGGAGAGCTGGTGCAGACATGATGAGTTGAATGGCCTCCTTCTGCACTGTAACATTTCTGTGATTATGTGAAATCAACCAATCATGTTCTCAGAAAAAAAGGCCACAACTTTATAACTCCTCACCAGTCTGCCACATGCCACACACATTTACACACCATATAGGAATTATAAATAGTGTCAGGCTCTACAAGGAAACGAGTGACCTTCTGCATGTGGCCCAGGTACAAGGATCCCATCTCACTTCCCTTCATTTCTGCAGCACATCCTGTCCTGATTCTGCCCCATCTCAGTCATTATGGACAACACTTCCCATGACCCTGGGAGCCCCAGCTCCCCAAACACAGCTTAGTCAGACCCCACCCAACGATCATTCAGGTCCATGGCAGCTCAAATTCCTCTGAACTTACCTTCCCATACCCACACCGTCCCCTCGTCCCAGAGTGCCAGCAGCTTGACTCCACAGGTATTTACAGCCACCTGGCCAAAGTACAAGTCACATTCATCCACCCACAGCCTCACCACCAGAGTGCAGGGAACTATCCTTCTGGGAGGACCATTCCACAATCCAAGGCTTCAATACCCATTGGTTCTGCCACCTCCTCTCCATCCTACCTTCCCAGTTCCACCCTTCCCTCATCTCTCAGCTGTTGTTCCCCATTCAGTTCTATCCCACCCCAGCTGTTCTCCCACTCCCTAATCTTATTTCTGCCTCGGCTCTCCCCACAGAGTCCTGTTCCCCCTGAAACTAACACCACCCTAGCCCCAATATTCCCCATACCCTTGCTCAAGTCCTGCCTCCAACACCTTGCTTTCTCCAAACACCCGTCCCCCAACCCCAACTTACCCTGTTCAACCCATACACAGTTAACCCGACCTCCCATACTGTCTGCCCTCCCACTCCCCAGTTGTCCCCTTGTTTCACCCTCTCCCCCTCATTTGCCCTCCGCCCCGTTGCCCCCTCATTTTAACCCCTCCCTTCACCCCTCGCTTCACCTCCTCTTTCCCATTACCCCTCCCATCCTCCCCTTTCCCCCACCCATCCTGTGTTGCACCTCTCCACTGCTCACCCCCCTCCCACATTCTCCCCTGCTCCCTCCACTCCCTCCCATACTCTTGTTCCCCCTCCCCTCCTCCCTGTCTCCCTTCCATCCCTCTCCTGTCTTTATCCCCTCCCCCCTCCGTCTTCTCACATTTTGCACCCTCCCTCGTTGGCCACCCTTTCCGCTCTTTCCCCACCCCGCAATCCCCCCTCTTTGCCCGCCACTCCCGCCTCCCCTCTTCTCACACGCTCCGCCTCCTCTCCCACTCCTTCCCTCTGTCCTCCTCCTCCCCCATACCCCCTCCCCCCACCCCCTCCTCCTCCCCCCACACCCCTCCTCGCCCCATCCCCTCCGCCCCCCCACTCCCTCCCCCCTCTGCCCCCCCCACTCTCCCTCCCCCCTCTGCCCCCCCACTCCCTCCCCCCTCTGCCCCCCCACTCCCTCCCCCCTCTGCCCCCCCACTCCCTCCCCCCTCTGCCCCCCCACTCCCTCCCTCCTCTACTCCCCCACTCCCTCCCTACTCTACTCCCCCACTCCCTCCCTCCTCTACTCCCCCACTCCCTCCCTCCTCTACTCCCCCACTCCCTCCCCCTCTCCTCTATTCCCCCACTCCCTCCCCCTCTCCTCTATTCCCCCACTCCCTCCCCCTCTCTCCTCTACCCCCACTCCCTCCCCCACCCCCCCCAACTCCCTTCCCCACCCCCCCACTCCTCTACCCCCTCCCTCCTTCCTCTCCTTCCCTCTCTCCGTCCCCCCTCTTCTACCCCACCACCCCCCTCTTCTACCCCACTACCCCCCCTCTTCCACCCCACTACACCCCCCTCTTCCACCCCACTACACCCCCCTCTTCCACCCCACCATCCCCCCCTCTTCCACCTCACCATCCCCCCCTCTTCTACCCCATCCCCCCTCTACTACCCCACCACCCCCCCTCTTCTATCCCACCATCCCCCCTCTTCTACCCCACCAATCCCCCCCTTCTACCCCACCAATCCCCCCTTCTACCCCACCAATCCCCCCCCTTCTACCCCACCATCCCCCCTCTTCTACCCCACCATCCCCCCCTCTTCTACCCCACCATCCCCCCCTCTTCTACCCCACTACCCCCCTCTTCTACCCCACTACCCGCCTCTTCTACCCCACCATCCACCCCTCTTCTACCCCACTACCCCCCTCTTCTACCCCACTACACCCCCCCCTTCTACCCCACTACACCCCCCCTCTTCTACTCCACTACACCCCCCTCTTCTACTCCACTACACCCCCCCTCTTCTACCCCACGACACCCCCCCTCTTCTACTCCACGACACCCCCCCCTTCTACCCCACGACACCCCCCCTTCTACCCCACTACACCCCCCTCTCCTACCCCACTACACCCCCCTCTTCTACCCCACTACACCCCCCCTCTTCTACCCCACTACACCCCCACTCTTCTACCCCACTATCCCCCCTCTTCTACCCCACTATCCCCCCTCTTCTACCCCACTACACCCCCCTCTTCTACCCCACTACACCCCCCTCTTCTACCCCACTACACCCCCCACTTCTACCCCACTACACCCCCCACTTCTACCCCACTACACCCCCCACTTCTACCCCACTACACCCCCCCACTTCTACCCCACTACACCCCCCCCACTTCTACCCCACTACACCCCCCTCTTCTACCCCACTACAACCCCCCCTCTTCTACCCCACTACACCCCCCACTTCTACCCCACTACACCCCCCCACTTCTACCCCACTACACCCCCCCACTTCTACCCCACTACACCCCCCCACTTCTACCCCACTACACCCCCCCTCTTCTACCCCACTACACCCCCCTCTTCTACCCCACTACAACCCCCCCTCTTCTACCCCACTACACCCCCCTCTTCTACCCCACTACACCCCCCCACTTCTACCCCACTACACCCCCCCTCTTCTACCCCACTACACCCCCCTCTTCTACCCCACTACACCCCCCCACTACACCCCCCCACTTCTACCCCACTACACCCCCCCTCTTCTACCCCACTACACCCCCCCTCTTCTACCCCACTACACCCCCCTCTTCTACCCCACTACACCCCCCCACTTCTACCCCACTACACCCCCCCTCTTCTACCCCACTACACCCCCCTCTTCTACCCCACTACACCCCCCCACTTCTACCCCACTACACCCCCCCTCTTCTACCCCACTACACCCCCCTCTTCTACCCCACTACACCCCCCCACTTCTACTCCACTACACCCCCCACTTCTACCCCACTATCCCCCCCCCGACTTCCCTCCCTCCCTCCTGTTCCTCTGCCGCCAGTTTCCTTGTTGCCGAGCCTGGACGATGTGAAAACAAAAAAGCGGCGGCAACAACCCCAGCTGGGCCTTTACCTGATTCTTGGGCTCCTGCATCTTCATGGTGCCGGTCTGGGGGTGGCTGTGCCGGACAATCCCCGGAGCCCACACCAAAGCTCAGACCAAGAAACAAGCAGCCGCCAGTACCGGCCGTCGCACATGCGCACTGACGATCGGCCGGAGCCGGGCGGGGTGGTGGGGGGGCGCATGCGCAGAACTCCCGAATCTACAAGGCAAAATGTGCCTGCGCACGATTAAACCTTGCGTCCGCATAACGCATGCGCAATGTCAGAGCCATCTCGGGGCTGTGGAATGATGTTTGGAATCATACCCAATGCTCTACCCTACACCCAGGTTGTCCGTGTCCCCGATGGATGGATTGTAGAGGTTGTGTTTTGTCAGTGAGGAGGAATTCTGTAGACATGAAACCTTTTAACTTAAAAGCAAAATGTTGCTGGTGCTGGAAATCTGAAACAAAAACAAAAATAGCTGGAAAGTCTCAGCAGGTCTGACAGCATCTGCGGAGAGGAATATAGTTAACGTTTGGAGTCCGTATGACTCTTCAACAGAACTAAGGAAAAATAGAAATGAGGTGAAATATAACCTGGTTTAAGGGGGGGTGGGACAGGTAGAATTGGATAGAGGGCCAGTGATAGGTGGAGGCAAGGAAGAGATTGCCAAAGATGTCGTAGACAAAAGGACAAAGAGGTGTTGACGGTGGTGATATTATCTAAGGAATGTGCTAATGGGGACATTAAGGGTAGCAGCCAGGACAAGCAAGTGGCAGATGGCCCTAGTGGGGTTGGGGTGGGGGGAAGGGATTGAAATGGGCTAAAAGCTGGAGATAAAACAATAGATCGAAATAAATTTAAAAATAGGTGGGAAAAGAAGAAAACTTTCCTGTGATTTTTCAGCTCATTGTGCATTCTGAGTACTGAAATCTTATACTGTCATAATAGAAGTTATGGTGTTCCAGCGGCTTGTAATTGTGCCATAAAACTTGAAAATAAATCCCAATGAACCTCCCAACATTGGATGTGACTGATGCTGGCACTGATATATCACAGTATCTTTACAGTGCAGAAGGAAGCCATTTGGCCCATCGAGTCTGCACTGGTTCTCAGAAAGAGCATCCCAAATAACCCCACTCCCCTGCCTTATCCCCCTAACTTTGCACATTACTTCTTTTCATGTAACAATCCAATTTCCTTTTGAATACCTCGATCAAACCTGCCTCCACCACCCTTTCAGGAAGTTTGTTCCAGACTCCAAACACCCCGTCTGGGTGAAAAATCTTTTCCTCACATCACATTCACTCCTTTTGCCAATTATTTTGAATCTGCTCTCTAGCTCTTAATGTTCTCTTGAGTGGGAGTAGTTTCTCACTATTTACCCTGTCCAAACCCCTCAGGATCTTGAATACCTCTATCAAGTCTCCTCTCAGACATCTTTTCTCCAAGGAAAACTGTCTCAACCTCTCCAATCTATCCTCATACCTACAGTTCTTTATCGTTGGAATCATTCTTGTGAATCTCCTCTGTACTCTCTCCAAAGCCTTCACATTACTTCTCAAGTATGGCACCCAGAGCTGGACACAGTACTCCTGATGAGGCCTAACTAGTGTCTTATAAAATGCAATATGACATCCTTACTCTTGTACTCAATGCCCCTATTAATAAAGCCTAAGGTACTATATGCTTTATTAACTGCTCTCTCAACATGCCCTGCCATCTTCAATGACCTATGTACTTATACACTGAGATTCCTTTGTACTGCACCTCCTTTAGAGGCTAATACCTGGAATGGGTGTGTTGTCTAATGAGGGAAGATTGTATAGACTAGGCTTCTATCTGTTGGAGATACAAGAGTATCTCTTAGCATTAGAAGAGTAAGAGGCAACTTGATTGAAATATGTAAGATCCCGAGGGGTCTTGACAGGTTGGATGTGGAGAGGATGTTTCCTCTTGTGGAAAAATCTAAAACTAGGGATCACTGTTTAAAAATAAGAGGTCACCCATTTAAAACAGAGATGAGGTGAAATTTTTTCACTCAGAGGGAACTTTCTTCCTGAA
The DNA here is from genome assembly GCF_017639515.1 of Carcharodon carcharias. NCBI lineage: Eukaryota > Metazoa > Chordata > Chondrichthyes > Lamniformes > Lamnidae > Carcharodon > Carcharodon carcharias. Next base: position 21,499,561 of record NC_054488.1, read on the forward strand.
AAGGTGATGGAAACAGAGTCTTTGAATATTTTTAAGGCAGAGGTGGATAGATCCTTGATAAGCAAGGAGGTGATAGGTTATTGGGGGTAGGTGGGATGCAGATTTTAGGTTACTATCAGATCAGCCATGATCTTATTAAATGGCAGAGCAGGTTCGAGGGGCTGAATGGCCTACTCTTGGTCCTTGTTCATATGTTTGTATGTATATTAGTGATATTCATTAAGAGATAAATATTGGGCAGAACACCAAGAAGAACTTCTCTTTGATCTTTGAAATTGTGCGATGGAATCTTTTATACCCAGGTATCAGAGCAAATGGAACCTTGATTTAATGTCTCACCTGAAGAAAGAAACAGCATGACACACACAAGACAGTAAAATCAGTTATTTCCCAATTTTCTAGAAAACCACTCCAAGCTGATTTGAGTTCCACTTTCTCAGCGCGAGAATGGGCCTTGTTCTAAACTTAACAGTAAGGGCTGTTTTTGGTAAAACCTTCTCTGGATATGTATCTCTTTAGTTCAGCTTAAACAGCACCATGCCTGAGTGAGTCCCACACAGAGGAGGTTGTTTATAGTCTAAGGGCATCAACATGCCAGTAAATAGTGAAACACAAGAGGGTCACACTGTGTCTTAATTGCATTCATACACCAACAAAAGAATCTCTCACACGTTTAATGGCAAATGACTTTAATAATCTACAAACAAATTCTTACTCACAAGCCTTACATGGAGTGAACATTTGATCAGTTTGTTCAACCGTTAATCAGCAACAGTTTAATCATAATGAATTTTTCCCAATGTAATGTAGAAAAATAACTTTTATTTATATGTTTTTCAACCTCATGTTGTCTCAAATCACTTTACAGCCAGTGAAGTAATTTTGAAGTATAGTTATCGTTGTAATGTAGGATAGCAAGGTCCCACAAACTGCAATGATAATAAACATTATGAGATAATTTTTTTTACATTTTTGATTGAAATAGTATGGGATCTTTAATGTAATGTAATACCCTATTATAAGCTGTTATGAGGTGCCTCAGCCTTATATAGCAGCTAAGAAAAAGAGACCTGTTGCACAAAGTGAACTTTCTATAATGTCATTTGATGTCGAGCTGCCTGAAGAAGTTCCGACCCTGGCATTTTGATGCCTCCATGGTTACTGTTGCAGCTCTCAGCGACAAACGTGACTTCTCATCTTATGGGACTGTATTTTGATAGAGCATGATTGGAGCTGAGCAATGAATGTGGTTTAGTGCACACAATTCCTGACATACTCAGCTCTGGCCCGAGCAGCCAGTTATGTATATACCTCAAGAAAAGTCATCTCTGCATTCTAGTGCCTCAGTTAACAAACCCAATAGTTAAATGTAAATTTCATAAATGCCTTTTCATTTTATTTTACTGCTTAAACAATTTTTGATATAATTGCTTTTCAGCTGCAGTGCATTAGACCATATCAACTTTTTGGTAACACACATACATGATAGAGCATGCAGGGGATGTTGAAAAACATTAGGTGTCAATTACCTTAGTAGTTTATCCAGTAACTGCACTTGGACATTTTGTGGGGTTGGCCTTTGTTTTGGTTTTGTAGATTCTATGAAGAGTTTTGAGGTGTCCTGAGAATGTGAAATGATATACAAATACAAAATTTTCAACTCTTCTCCATCCCAGTCATGAAGCCGTTCAAAACGTTCAATCAGGTAACATTGCACCCAGCCTGTGATTCAGTGCTCGGGGCGTCATAACAGTGCGGCAGCCTGCTATGTCATTGAATAGACCCACGCTGCCCCAATGCAACATACCTCAACCATGAGTTATGAGGAAGAAAGACAACGGAGCCCATGAGAATACATTTTACTAGTTGGTTAAAGCAGTTTTAGCAGACAGTTACCATCTTGGCACAGGGAGCTTAAAGTGAGGATGAGAAATAGCCTTCTACAGCACATACAACAACTTACACCTGTTAATTTTTTAGGTTGTCTTCCTTTACAATGATCTCTAGTGGTTTCCATTAGTGAGTTATGTAATGTTCAATGTTATGATTGATCTATATTTGATTATGTTATTCTGGTAACTGACCCTTGTTCACAGAGCTGGATTGCTTAAGCCTGTGGGTGAAGCTAGAAAGTTAAGTACTGACACCACACGGAGAATGTTCTGGTAAGATCTGAGGCCCTGAGCTGTGACCGTTTGGGTGTAGAAACTCTTGTAAGTTCTGATATGTTTGTAAGTACTACAAATAAGCTGTTGTAGGTTTAGAACTAGTATCATCTCTGCTTTGCTGTATGTCATGTTCCAGTATATTATGAACTTTCAGACAATACTTTAAAATTTTGAACAAAAATGGCCTGTTAAAATGGCCACTGCAAACCATGTGATTTTTGGTAGTATCAGCTCCAGACAGTCCTGAGACTCAAGTGAATATCTAATTAAATATGGACATTCACTGCCAGCCAGGAAATTCACACATCCCTTTATTTAAGGATGTAATCGCAACAAAAGGGCAATAGCATTCCAGCTGACTCATTTATCTGATTCACCCTGGACAAGGGATGCATCAAAACTCACTGTGTGTTAGAAAAATGTGGATGAGTCCCCATCGACCTCCCATTGCTTTATGATGGTCCCTCATCCAAACCCAGACTGGGAAAATTTCAAAGTGTCAAATGAAAATACCTGACCACCCACCTTACTTGGAAAAGGATTCTGGACTTGCAACAGGTGACAAGGGTGAGACAGCCATGTTTGTTACTGCTTTTGAAACAGCAAGAATCAGCTCTGCAGAGTCAGAGACCATCAGAAAGTCATCAAACCAGCTGTAGTCAACTAAGCAGCCAAGGTAATAAACAACAATCTCTTGAAAGTGGGAGAAGGACTCTGTCCAACTTGTTCCAACTTCAAGTTCACCTGAGAACCAACCTCCTACAAGAAGCCTCGCAGCATATTGATAATTTTGCTTACAAGACCATCACTAAAATCATCAATGCATCTAAGAAGCTAATAGCCCACCACGAAAGGGAGACTTAGACAAATATACTTAGTAATCGTATTGCTTTTTTCTTCATCTGTATTTAATCTGCATGAGTAATAAAATGTGTGAGTCAAGTGAGTGAGACATCACGTTTTTAAACATCCAGGGCAAGTGTGGGATAATAAATAACTTTCTTTATTTTAACACTCACAAAAAAGTTTGCTGCTGGAATTATTTAGATTGGGACAATCACTCTGAAGATAATAAAATAAACACACCTCACGTACAAAACACATTTATCACAGACAGTAAAACACATAGATTCTGTCCGTGATATCTGAGATAAATCAGACATCTAAGATAAACAGCAAACTGGCACCGGCGAGTACATGACAAAAATGATGAAAAGGATGGTTGAAAAAAGTTTAACTTTACCAGCTCCGGAACCATGTTTTTCATTGCCAGGGGAACCTGCCATGTCATTGGTGTGATGGATTTTGAGGTTCAAAGTCTACTTGCTCACTACAAGTAATGAAGGACAGTCCAGATGTAGCAGTGATCCGCAAGAAATTGATAGATGCACATTGCCTCAGTGCAGCAGGCCAGTGAATATTTGAGCAGCTCATAGAAGAATACATTTACTTTTAATATGGCAGTAAATGCTCATCAAAGAAGAAAACCTCATCAGTTTGACAATTGGAAGAGTCTCTTCCTGAGAATGAGGTATGACATTCATACACCGTCACAAAAGGATTTGTTCACAGAATTGTGTGGGTGAGGAATGTAAGGCTTTGTTTCAGCTTCCATTCTCCCTCCAGAGACATCTACTGATAAACAATAGTGAACGGACTTTCAAATGTGATCTATGTGACAAAGCCTTTGTGACTCTTTATGTGCTTAAGAGTCATAAAAAGACACACGCTGGGGAGAAGGGGAAGATTTGTCCACATTGCGGCCAGAAATTTGCCAGCAATGTAACATTACGTGTGCACATTTGAAGCCACATAGGTGAGTGCCCCTACCAGTTCAGCAAGAATGATGGATTAAAGATAATTATTAGAACACAGACATCAGTTCTCAGAGTGTAACAAGGCTTTAGTCAGAAGAGGGGCCCAGATGAACATATGAGGACAGTGAAATAAAAACCAAATACTGCGGACACCGGAAATTTGAAATAAAAACAGAAAATGCTGGGAAAATTCAGCAGGTAGGGCAGCATCTGTGGAGAGAGAAACAGAGTTAACTTTTCAAGTCCACTATTATTCTTCCTCGAAACTGAAGAGAGGTTGAAATATGATGGGTTTATGCTGTTGGGAAAGGGGGAGGGCCAGGCGGGGCAAAATTGAAGGCCTATTCCTGAGTTGGCCTGCATCTCCGTCCACCCAATAATCACACCCCCATGCAGGACCTGATCTTGCCCACCACAGCTGTCATTTCACTTGGATTTGGACAGCATGGTGCTACTGCGGTTTTACTTTCGCTCCCCTGCCATTTACCCTCACCCTAGTTACCCATTTCCTCTCCCCATCACAGTTGACCACCACCCCACCACCCCCCCCCACCAACCCCGGCATCATCTTCCAGCTCCCCTCCATTTCCTACCAGCCACAACCCTTTTCCTACGGAGATGTCCAGGTGGATGTGAAGGTTCCCTTACTTCCTGAAAATCCCACCCCCCCATCCATATTCACCTCTCCAAACTCCTCCTACCCTCCTCCAGGTTCCATGTCTGCCTCCAGGTCCCCACCAACCACCCTCGCTGTCCCTTCTATCGCTACCATCGAACCCTCACCCTCCCAACCTACCACCTCACTCTGCCCTCGGCCATTTTCACCCTTCCTCCATATCATGCCCACCCTCAGTTCACTCCCCAGGAGGCAAACATGGACCTATCCGACCCCTCCTGTGCACGTACACCTGCACATCCCCCATTTTGCACCCCTTCCCCCGGAACCCCTTCCCCCGGAACGCCTTTGCCCCTCTGCACCCCTACGTCCCCCCAAGTGCCCCTCCCAGAACCCCTCACCCCCCCCCCGGAATCCCTTCCCCCTCGGAACCTTTACACCGCCCCCCCAATCGCAGAATCCTTTTCCCCCTCTGCACCCCTTCCCCCTTTGCATCACTTCCCCCCACTAGAACCCACCCCCCCTCCCCAGTCTTCCCACCTCCGCCCTGGACTCACCCCGGCTTAGTGCAGCCCCACTTCCTGACTCCTTCCTCCACTCTTGCCTCTTCAGCGCCCTTAGTCTCTCCCCCTTCCAGACGCCTTCCTCCAGCCTGATGTCTTCCTCCAGCCTTACCCCTACCCCCTTCCTCCACTCTTAGTTCTTCTTCAACCCTTACTCCCTCCCCTCTTCACATCCCTTCCTCCCCCCAGACCCACTTTCCCTATCCCCACCCTTCCTCCCCCTGGATACCCTCCCTTCTCCGCATCCTTTCCTCCCCCGACACCCTCCCCTCTCTGCACTCTTTCCCATGTACCTTCCACCCCCCTTATACCTACCTCCCAGTTGCAGTCTTCTACCCCGTTAGCCCCTCCTCCCCCTGTTCTCCCTCCCCTCCAAACCTCTCCCCTGACATCTTCATTATGCCCTCCCAACCGCCCCCATCTTGACACCCTCATTCCCCCCTCACAATCTCCTCCCATCCTGACAACTTCATTCCCCCCTCCCAACCTCACCCCACCCCTCATCCTCTCCCAGCTGATCCTAGCCCTTACTCTCCCACCCCCTCGACCATCACCCATTGTGAGCGTCAATAGTGACTATCCAACTTCCAAACACTGCTTCGCAGCAGAGCCATGTCCATGAGGATCAACCCAGCATGCCATGGACATTCCTCCAGTGTGCCGTTGGTGTTGGGCTCCAGCATCTTCTGCCCCTCAGATGTCCACGCTGTGAGCAAAACATTGGAGGGTAAGTCCCGACTTCTGCATGTCACACTTGTCAAGACGTGTTCTACACTAACTTGCTTTCCTGCCGACTTGGGTGGATGATCCAGTTGAGGGGGAGGGGGTGGTGCAGGGTGGGGGATGATTCTGGCAGGTAGGCCTAATAATAATATGCTAATGTATGACAATGAGGTCTCTGACGTCCGATGGCAGAGAATGCGACCTGCCATCGGCAGGCTGAGCAGATGATCGCAAACTGGTTTCATGCCGTCGTGAAACCGATTGCACCATATTGTCTGCTCACATCACCGAACACGCCCAGTGCCAGCAGGCATGGAAAATGCCGGCCGTAATGTTCAACGGTTTGATTGATCTGTATTTGATTATCTTATTCTAATAACTGATCCTTGTTCACTGTGCAGGATTGCATAAGCCAGTGGGTGGATCTAGAGAGTTAAATACTGACACCACAACAAGAATGTTCCAGAAAGATCTAAGGCTCTGAGCTGTGACTATGTGTGAATAAAAACTCCTGTAAGTTCTGAGATAAATTATAAGTACTGCAAATAAACTGTTGTAGATTTAGAACTAGTGGCATCTCTGGTTTGCTCTGAGATAAATCAGACATTGAGGATAAATAAGAAACTGGTGAGTACATAACAGATTACACGTTGGATTTTTGGAATGTCTGTTAAATGGGGCAAGGGAAAGTGCTGACGGAAGGCTAGGAACTGAGACTAGATATGAATGATTTCTCTTGGTATGAACTCAGTGAGAACATCAGAACATCCAAAAACAAAGACTATTCATCTCGACTAGTTAGCAACCCTCAACTTTTGGAGGGCCAGAAGTGCCACAGTGTATGTGTTAGAGGCAAGACTTGTATGTATAAATGCCATTCACAACCTCAGGATGTTCCAAATCACTTTACAGCCAATTAAGTACTTTTGAAGTGTAGTCACTGTTGTAATGTGGGAAATATGGCAGTAAACTTAGAGAAGGTCTCACAAAAAACAGCGTGATAATGGCCGGATAATCTGATTTTAGGTTTTGGTTGAGGGATAATTATTGGCCAAGAAGCTGGGGATAACATCCTGCATTTCTCAAACTGGTAGCATGGAATCTTTTACATCCACCTGAAAGGGTACGTAGGCCTCAATTTTAACATCTCATTCACAAGACTGCAACGTCAACAGTGCAGCAGTCCCTCAGAACTGCATTAAAGTGATAGCCCAGTTTATTGGTTCAAGTTTCCGGACTGGGACCTGAACTTACAATCTTCCATTTCCAAAATAAGGGTGCTGCTAAATAATGCACAGCTAACATCCTGGTTCCTTTTTTCTCACTGGGAGAAGTTTGTTCGAGGGGTATCATTGCTGCCAAAAAGATGGTTTAGAAATGAAATATCCGGAGGAAGCTGTTAAAGGAGATGTTATAGAAAGCTTGGATGCTATACTTTGCTGATTATGTCTAAAGTCACGTGACCATCCAGCATTAATGACAGCTTGCAAACTATAAACCATGAGTGCACAGAGCTCTTATTACCAAAGGTAGGAGCAGGTTTAAAAGTTACTGCTTCAGATCATTTACTCCACAGCCAGAACTGGTGAATTAAATAGGGACTTGAGAGCAAATTCGTTCTGGATTATCTGTCTGAAATATTTGGTGGTTCAGCAACTATTTAAAACTTTTGTTCCAGTGATTTTTGTCTTGTGTAACCCTTTACTTGTCTGAAAAGTTTTACATAATAGGCCCTCTGATCCTTCATCCATCTCTAACTGTTCAATAAGACTTATGATGGCAGATTTTTGTTTTTTTTTGTGGAGAACAGACTGGAGATTCCCCTCCAATGGAAGGAATCTCAGCACAGGGCTTTCTCTGACTAAATGATGAAGGCTTGTCATTAACATTCATTACTTATTTGTGCTTACAGGCATTTAGTTCCAGAAAAAACTTAAAAATAATAGGAAACAGCAGGTATACTTCTACACTTTTGGCCTAGATATTTTTCTCAGATTTGAAGGTTTAAGACCACTCCAGTGGGCATACCATATCTCCCTTCAAACCAGTATATGTCTTCATTTGCCTGATATCAAGGCAATTCATAGTGTGCTTAGTGTTTGAATAGAAGAACCCTCTCAATGTATAAGTGTCAGCTGTGGCTTAGAGGTATATTTATTTTGGAGCAGCAGGTTCTGAATTCAAGCCCCACGCCAGGGACTTTAGCCCATAGTCTAGGCTGACCCTCCCACTGAAATAACCAGGAAATGCTGCATTGTCAGAGGTGCTATCTTTCAGATGGCATGGTAAACTAAGGCCCTGTCTGTCCTCTCAGGTGGATACAAAAGACCCTGTGGCATTATTCAAAAGACAAGAGGGCACAGTTTTAAAGAAATTTGCAGAAGAAATAAAAGCGATATGAAAAAACTTTTTCACACAGCAGGTGGTTAACGTCTGGAATGCACTGCCTGAGTGTGGGGAGGCAAGTTCAGCTGGAGCATTCGAAAGGGAATTTGACTGTTTTTTGATGAGGAAGAAATGCAGAATTACAGGAAGATGGTGGGAGAATGGCACTAAGTGAACTGCTCATTCGAAGACCCAGTGCTGACATGAGGGGCCAAATGGCCTCCTTCTGTGCTGTAATAATTCTGTGATTCTGAGTAGTGGGAGTTCTCCCCAGTGTCCTGGCCAAAATATTATTCAGTGCAACACTAACACAGATTAAATAGTCATAATCTCAAAGCTATTTGTAGGCTTTTGTGGATTGTCCTGAGCTTTCAGAAAGGTGCTATATAAATGCAAGTATTTAAGCACACCAGCCATATATTTTGTTGCGTTTCTATAGCAATATAGTTAGGATAGGTGGGCTAGGGCTTGAATTGTTTGAGTTGTGGAAACTATGCCAAGCAGATCAAAGACAGAAGAACTAATGCAAAAGTCAGGTTTAGTGACTGCACAGCCTGTGTACAGTAGTGCTGTTGTTATGGTAGGGGAATTGTTGTGAACCAGCTGTGTCATTTCAAATTAGTTCTGTAGTAATATCAATTATAATCATCATCAAAGTTTATTTAAAAATCAACTTCCATCACGGCCAAAGGCTGAATTGAAGTAAGTATTACAAATCAATCATTCCAAGTAAAGTATAAAATACAAGAAAATGATAGAAAGAGCAGAGTAGAATAATATACTGATCATCAGATTAGGTTCTTTATGTCATCAGGATTCAAGATTTAACAGCCATTAGAGTTTATTCATTGTGTGAATGAGATATGACAGTGGACTATTCTTAAATCCTGTGGTTTAACACCTTAACTGGCATAAAAATATTGTTGATAGCAGATATAGAGATTGTCCCAGCTCAGAATATGAAAGAGGTAGCTCCACTCAGCAAATGTGAGATTTGTATTAACCTCCACCCAGAAATTACAGTATCAATTTAATTCACAAAGTACAATATAGTGACTAAGGATTCCCTCAACAACCAGCTCCCATTAATGATATACAATGATAGAGATCACTTGGAAAATTGTGAATTCTAGACTCACTCAAGGACTTAAACATACAATCGAGATTTGCACTTGGAGCAGCCATGTGTTATGACTGATCCCCGGGCGAGGTCTCCCAATTTGTTAACCTACCGCACAGGACCCCAATTTTGTTATGCTCCTGGGTGGGGAGGAATGAGCTGACTTCCCTTCTTTATTCAACCCCCTCAGTTGATCGCAACAAAGTTAATTTACAAGGGATTCCTTCCCCCATGAAAATCTTTTCCCAGTCAAAATGTATTTATTTTTTAGAAGGAGCCAATTTAACCAGGATTTCTTAAGTCAAAGAAAGAGTAATCTTATTATTATTAAAACCTGAGAAAAAAAATGTAATACAGATACACACAGGTCAGAAATGAGAAGTTAAGATTCCAAATAAAAGTTTACAAATATACAAATCAATCTTTGGCTTGTCCATGAGGCATAGATGGCGATATGTTGCATCTGTTAAGTTGGGTGATTCTGGTGGAGCTGACTTTGGCAGATTCACAGTTGGTTTGGAGACACTTGGTTCTGCAAGGTGGCCGAAAGGCTGTCCTATTTCCTTTAGATTGTGGCATCTGCTGAGCTTTGCCTCCAGCAACACAGAGAGAGAGAGAGAGAGAGATCCTTTTGCCTGCAAGCTGCAGGGGGTGGGGTGACTAGCTTGTTCTTCTGCTTGATGTCACACACAGTCACATACTGCACTGGTCTGCAGCTAGGTTTTTAACCATTTTTTCCTGTGTATTCCAGGAGGGGAAATAGTCATTTTGCAACCATCGCAGAACTATTTACACATTCTGAGATATAAATCAACAGGAAATGGATTTTTGGGTGACTGGTGAGATATGGAAATCAGTCTTTTGTTTCTGCAATCACAGGAGATTAAAGTTCAGACCCTTTCAAGTGTATCTGTTTGAAGAAGGCCATGGGGCCTTTTCAGGTGCAACATTCCATTTTCTCTCAGGACAGGTCTGTCATTGTAATCCACATAGGAATTTTCCAGAAAGTGGTCACTTTACAATATCAGCTTTCTTTTGCTCAGTATCCTTGCTGGCATTTCTTTAAGGGCACACAAGTCTCCATGAAAAAGTTCAATATGCCCATAAGTAATTTGTGGCTGTAATCTGCTTTTCATGACTAAACGGACATAACACTAAAATGAAGCATCATTTTCTCATGCAGGTGAAAATAAGAGATCCAATGGAATCATGTGAAGAACAAGCAGTCTTTCTCCTGGTCAACAATCGTCCCTTAACCCTTATCACCCTTAGTGTAATCAACAAAACTTGTCACTAAGTCATATAAGGAGGTATCAGGGCATGCGCCCAAAGATTGGATAAAGAGGTTGCTTTTAAGGAGTAACTTAGAGGTGGAAAGTGAGGTAGAGAGACTGAGAAGTTAAGGGATGGAATTTCGGAAACAAGAGCCTTGGGAGCTGAAGGCATGGCCACCACTGATGGAGCAATTAAAATCCTGAGTGCACATGCTTTTTTTTACTCCATTTTTTAAAACATGTTTTCCTTGGAGAAAAGAAGGCTGAGAGGAGACTTGATAGAGGTATTAAAGATCCTGAGGGGTACAAACAGGGTAAATTGTGAGAAACTGTTCCCATTCAAGAGAACATCAAGAACTAGAGGGCACAGATTCAAAATAATTGGCAAAAGGAGTAAATGTGATGTGAGGAAAATTTTTTTCACCCAGAGGGTGGTTGGAGCATAGAACAAACTCCCTGAAAGGGTGGTGGAGGCAGGTTCGATTGAGGTATTCAAAAGGGAATTGAATTGCTACCTGGAAAGATAGAATGTGCAAGGCTACCAGGATAAGGCAGGGGAGCGGGACTAGGTGGAATGCTCTTTCAGAGATCCAGTGCAGACTTGATGGGCTGAATGGCCTCCTTCTGCACTGTAGAGATATTGTGATACAAGAGGCCAGAATTGGAAGAATTCAGAGTTCTTGGAGAAGTGAAGGGGAACCTGAGCGAGGAGACACAAAAGAGGGAAATAAAGATAGGAATGAAAGCCAGAGAAGTAGAAAGCAAAAGTGGAAGGCAGAGGAAACAAGGGCTAGCAGAAAATGGGCCCATTGTACAAAAAAAGGATGTATAAAAATGTTAAAAAGACAAGTCCAAGGGCACTGTGTCTGAATGCACAGATCATTTGCAATAAGGCAGATGAATTAACAGCGCAAATAGGTGTAAATGGGTACAAAATGATTGTGATTACAGAGAAATGTCTGCAGAGTGACCAAGGCTGGGAACTGAATCTAAGGGTACTCGATACCTGAGACGGACAGGCAAAAAGGAAAAGGAGGTCGGGTGGCATTGTTAGTTAAGGATGAAATCAGAGCGATATTGGCTCAAAAAATGTGGATGTAGAATCAGTCAGGTTGGAGCTAAGAAGCAACAAGGGGTGGAAAACATGTGGGAGTTGTCTATACACCTTTAAACAGTAGTAATAAGGTAGGGGATGGCATTAAACAAGAAATTAGAGCTGCGTGTAACAAGGGTGCAACAGCAATCAAGAGTGACTTTAATCTACATATAGACTGGGCAAACCAAATTAGCAGTATTAATGCGGTGGATGTATCCTGGAATGTGTACGAGATGGTTTTTTTTAGACCAGTATGTCGAGGAACCAACTCAGGAACAGGCTATCCTAGATTTGGTATTATGCAATGAGAGGAGTTTAATTAATAATCTTGTTGAGTGGGGTCCTTTAGGGAACAGTGACCATAACATGACAGAATTCTTCATTAGGTTGAAAAGTGAAGTAGTCTGATCTGAAACTAGGGCCCTAAATCTTAACAAAGAAAACTACGACAGTATGAGGTGTGAGTTGGCTAAGATAGATTGGAATACTTCATTAAAAGGCATGACAGTGGTTAGACAATGGCTAATATTTAAGGAATGCATTGCAACAGTTATATATTCCTTTCTGGTGCAAAAACAGAATAGGAAAAGCTCCCAACCATGGCTAGCAAAAGAAATTAAGGATAGTATGAGGTCCAAATAGAAGTCACATAAAGTTGCAAGAAAATGTCAATTTGATTTTCCCAATCTACATGAAGATTAAAGTCACACATGATTAATGCACTGCCTTTTTTACATGCTCTCATTATCTCCTGATGTATTCTCTATCCTACAAACTAGCTACTGTCAGGGAGCCTATAGACTACTCCCACCAGTATCTTCTTCCCCTTGTTATTTCTTACCTCCACCCATATGGATTCGACATATTCTGATCCAAGATCCTTTCTTGCTATCGTACGTATACCATCTTGTACTAACAAAGCTACCCCACCACCCTTTCCTTGCTGCCTGTTCTTTCGAAAAGTCACATACCCCAGAATATTTACTTCTCAGCTTTGATCTCCATGTGACCACGTTTCCATAATGGCTATAAGCTCATACCCATTAACCTCTCTTTGTGCCATTAATTCATTCATTTTGTTCTGAATATTATGTGCATTTAAGTAAAGGGCCATTAATTTTGCCTTTTTACCATTTTTTCCCCTTTTGATCCTACTTGCTGCTTTTTTAATGTTCATACACTCTGTCCCTTCCTGTCACACTCTAGGCATCACTACCTAAATAGCTGCCCTGCAAGGCTGCCATATCCTTTTGCTTTGTAAGCCTACGTATCTTCTTTCCAGAACCCTCCTTCCCTCTATTTAGTTTGAAGTCCTCTCTAAAGCCCTAGTTATTCGGATCACCAAGACACTGGTCCCAGCATGGTTCAAGTGAAGCCCGTCCCACCGGAACAGCTCCCTTCTACCCCAGTACTGGTGTCAGTGCCCCATGAACTGAAACCCATTCCTCCCACACCAATCTCTGAGCCATGCATTTAACTCCTTGACTTTATTTACCCTATGCCAGTTTACACAGTGGGTGTGGTGTATTTGGATTTTCAGAAAGCTTTTGATAAAGCCCTACATAAGGGGCAGGATTTTGCCCTTGGCAGGTGTGCTCGGTGGGGGTGGTCGGGAAGCCAACTGCCTCCTGCAATTGGCTCCGCACCGCAATTTCACGTGGGCGGGGGGAAGGAGGAGGAGTCAGGCCTAGTGCACAGTTCGTGCAATCGCGAGAAAGAGCACTTCAATGTCCCTGAGGCACAGAGGTACCTCAAGGAGATTGAAGTGCTGTGTAAAAAAAAAACGTAGAGAAGAAAAATTTAATAGAACATGTCCCCTCACGTGACTCTGTCATATGAGCTGGGACATGTTTTTAATTCAAAAATTAAGTTCTTATTTAATGTTTATTTGCTTTAGGAAATCTCATCACCTCAAACCATTTTTTGAGGTTTCCTAAAAAATGTAAAGGCCGCTTGGCCTTTTTGCCTGCCCGCCAAACGTTAATTTGAATTTAATTAGATTGTTACTGGCCTGAATAGGCCTTTTAATTATCGGCGGGTGTGCAGCCGACTCTAGTGCGTGCCCACCGAACAAAATATCACTGATACGGCGCGATGATGTCAGGACGCACACCGAGCATAATATTTTGCCCAAGAGGGTAGTGTGTAAAATTAAAGCACATGGGATTGGGGGTAATATATTGGCATGGATTGAGAATTGGTTAGTAAACAGGAAACAGAGAGTAGAAATAAATGGGTCTTTTTCAGAGTGGCAGGCAGTGACTAGTGGGGTACCGCAGGGATCAGTGCTTGGGACCCAGCTATTTACAATTTATATCAATGATTCAGATGAAGGAACCGAATGTAATATTTCCAAGTTTGGTGATGACATGAAACTTGATGGGAATGTGAGCTATGAGGAGGGTGTTAAGAGGCTTCAAAGCAATATAGGTTAAGTGAGTGCACAAATACATGGCAGATGCAGTCTAACATGGATAAGTGTGAAGTTATCCACTGCGGTAGGAAAAACAGAACAGCAGAGTATTATTTAAATGGTGACAGATTGGGAAACATTGATGTAAAAAGGCACCTGAGTGTCCTTGTACACAAATCATTGAAAGTATGCATGCAGGTGCAGTAAGCAGTTAAGAAAGCAAAAGGTATGTTGTGATTCATTGCAAGAGAACTTGAGTACAGGAGCAAGGATGTCTTACTGCAGCTATACAGGGCCTTGGTGAGACCAAACCTGGAGTGTTGTGTGCAGTTTTGGTCTCCTTACCTAAGAAAGGATATACTTGCCATAGAGAGAGCGAAGGTTCACCAGACTGATTCCTGGGATGGCAGGATTGTCGTATGAGGAGAGATTGGGCCGACTAAGCCTGTATTCACTGGAGTTTAGAAGAACGAGAGGGGATCTCATTGAAACATATAAAATTCTGACAGGGCTGGACAGACTGGATGAAGGAATGATAATACCTCTGGCTGCAGGGGGCTAGAACAGGGGGTCACAATCTCAGGATACGGGGTAGATCATTTAAGACCGAGATGAGGAGAAACTTCTTCACTCAGAGGATGGTGAACCTGTGGAATTCTCTACCACAGAAGGCTGTGATGGCCAAGTCACTGAATATATTTAAGAAAGAAATAGATTTCTAGAGTCTAAAGGTGCTAAGGGATATGGGGAGAGCGTGGTAATATAGCATTGAGATAGAGGATCAGCCATGATCATATTGAATGGTGGATTAGGATCGAAGGGCCAAATGATATACTCCTGCTCCTATTTTCTATGGCCAGAATTTTGACATTGGCGTGCAGGGGCGGGCCCAGCACACTGAAACATAAAATGACACGCTGTGACGTCAGGCTGCGCTCCCACTGAACTGTCAAAGGCCTATTAAGACCATTAGGAAACTAATTTAGATAATTAACAGGGATTTCTGTCCAACCTTAAGGTTGGCAGGCAGGCGAAGCGCCCAAGCAGCCTATGTGTTTTTCAGGAAACCTCATCCAAGGGCGGGGTGAGGTTTCCTGAAGGTTTTATTAAATGAATAAATATTTTTTTCCCAATTCATAAACATGTTCCAGCTCATGTGACACTGTCATATGAGGGGACATGTCTAAATAATTTTTATCTTTCTTTGTTTAAAAATTTCAATATGAACTTAATCTCCCTGAGACAGCTCCGTGCCTCAGGGAGATTTCCACGCTATTTCACACGCATGCGTGAAAAAGCGCAGGCCCCAACTCCTCCCTCCTCCCCCCGCCCGCACAGGTAGCGCTGAGTGCTACCGGCCGTGCATCACACTGGGCAGGTCTCAATTGGCCCGTCCACGTAAAATGGCGGCACGCAGCTGATTGCGGGCGGCAATTGGCTCCCCATCTGCCTGCGCCTGCTCCTGACCGGCCCACCCAACAGGCAGAAAATTCTGCTCTCCTATGTTTCTAAGTTCTTGCATCCCTGGTGAAACAGCTCTATTTTTAGCTACAAAGATAACCATATGCCCTCCTTATTTATAAGTCATTGAGGGTGAAATGTAGCATCTGACCCATTAGGGAGGCGTTCATTTTACATCCTAGAACTACTAATGAATTGTTAACTAGCAAGTTATCACATGGGCTGCTGAGATTGCATATTTTCTGAATCAGTCATTATTCAAAGCTCCCTTTGGGAAAAATGTGTTGTCAAAATGTCGCTTCTTTTTAGGATATTAAGGAGATTCCCTACCAGACTAAGAACTCTGCTGACTATTTAATATATTACAAATATGAATAAAGGTGGGGTGGGGAGGGGGAAAATCATTCCTATTGTTGACCTTAGTCTAGACCATTAACAATATTCTGTACCTTTCACCATGGAGGATGTATGTGTGTGGAATGTCTACACTGGACTAAAAGGTCATGCTGTGCAATGAAATATAAATGAGCAGCTTACTGCAGCTCCCCCACCTCACCCACTCCACAATCACATGATATGGAAATCAAGAACCAGCAAACCACTCCAAATTAAAGTGTTGAAGCAAAGGCACATATCTTCTAATGCTTCAGTTGAACTGGTTTGACACATTTGGCAAACAGTTTAATGTCCCTACATAATGGGAGTGAAATTCCTCTCAGGCAGTGTTGGACTTTGGCAATAGTGTGTTGGTAGCCCATTTAAACTCTGCCCAACTTTCTTTGCTGGTAGTGGCAGGCATAGAACGTGCTGATATTGTGCCACTGATCGCTTTACATTGCTGCCCCATAGGAATTTTGCCATCAATAGCTATGGAATAAGGAAGTGTTATGATCCGTGTAGAGACAGATAACTTTTAAAAAAAGATATGAATTTCTCAGTGATTGATGGAAATTGATGGATGCATGCCATGGACTTCATGACAAGAGTTTGTGTGGAGTCTTTTAACACGGGCATTCTATTGTGCTACAGCTACCACGTGGTTCTGGCTGATCAGGAAGCTCTCCAACTCTCATCTGCCATAAGCGTATCTGAAGGATTTACAGGTTGAGAATGAACTTAATTGGCCATATCACTGAGGCACCTTCCATGGCCATCAAGTCCTCAGCAGGGGTGGGGGGGGGGGTTGCGGGGTGGGTGGTGGGTTGGTGGCTTCCAACTGAGAGGTAATGACACTACCCATCTAGTCACAAGACCTTTTGTAGTAGGCAAATAATACACTAAAGTACAGAAAAGGTATTTTCCCCATTAGCTAATTAACACAACAAAAAACTCTACAACACATTTAAACACTATGGCACATTCTCAGCAGAGCTTTGCAGATAAAGTCCCAAACTCCTCCCAGGTATCTAACAGGTGCTTTTCTCCCTGCTACACCAGGGTGAATCTTCCAGTGTCCCTTTGAAAGTCCCTTCACTGAATCTCCTGAGTATCATAGAATTGATTTCCAGCAACAAGGAACCCCCCAGCGACTCCACGGTCCTTAAACCGCTACAGGTCCTGTCTCTTCAAACTATTATGACCCTTGACCAAATCCCGAAGTTTCTGGTAAGATCTGGTTAGGAAACAACAATGTTCTGGTTAAAGTAGACAAAGTTTGAGATTCAAGACATTTGCCCAGTGAATAAGACCACAAATTTCTATGGGTTTTGAACAAACAAAAATAAGCTTAACTATACATAAATTCAGAAAGATAAACAATTTATCAATATCTATCTTATTCTCTAACATTGAGGGTAAATATGAGGTACATGTGAACTAACAGGCAAACTGTGGTCGAGCACACCACCCTGCACACTAAATGGCAAGTGTGACCAAGACAAATTCCACGGATTTCTCATTGACCCATCTAGACGTCAGTAACACTGTGAATCAACCAATCTGGTTGAAACTCTGCCTCTCTCACAAGGGCTTCTAGTCTTCACCTTCAAAAATCTCACCTTGGAATTCTGTTCACACGTTGCTCCAACTCGGATGGCATCAATGACAGCCCACCTTGCAGGGTTTCAATCTTGTCTCCTGAGGCTCAATTCCCCTGGGTTCCCGAGTACATACTCAAGCATCAACTCACAAGCACAACTTTAGTTGTTCAGCCATGCCAGGCAGAACACTACTGCTCCACAGCACGGCCCACAGCACAGAGTCACCAACCTTCTGCTGCTTTCTTGGATCTTCAGGGCTTCTCCTGAGTCCACTTCGATTGCCAGGGCTTCTCCAGAGCTCTCTTCACTTCAAGTGTGCTAACCGCAGCCCTTTCTCTAATCGAAGCCTCTTTCTCTGCACCTCTCTTAACTTAACTGGGACCTCTTCCTGTCCCTATTCCCTGTCTTGGACTTTCCCCTTGGGTCCTCTCTCTGTCCCCTGCCTGGGACCCTTGTCTTCTATGGTGCTCTACTTCCGGTCACATGACATGGTTTTTTGCGCCGTTTTCCTTCTTGCACAGAGCATGTTGGGCCCAAAGAACTCAAAAATGCAGAATGGCGCATGTGCAGCCTGCCCTTGGTCTGCGCACGCATGAAAACTCCAAGGTCTGTTGGGATTTGGAGTTCCCGATTCCTGCTCCCAACTCCAGGGTAAGTTGACTTTCAGAATGAAACAGAGAATCTGTTCTCATCAATGTTCTGCTAGGTGGTTAACACTAAGATAGTCTATTCCTCTGCTTGGCACAGCAGCAGCTCTTCCTCTCCCTCTCCAGATCTCTCCGGCTGGGCCTCAGAGTCTGTGTCCAGCAAGACCAGCTGCTCCTCTTTTGTGTCAAGGTGTGAAAACTGGCATTTCAATTTCTATGGGCAGAATCATCTGGTAGCAGCGAGTTTGTTGGCAGCGGGTCCAGAATTACACAGCACTTCTGCTCGCAAATACATGCATGATCACGTGGTGGCCAGCCAGTTACATATCCATAGTCATGGAGCAGGGTGAATCGTGTAGTGGGAGTGGACAGGAAGTTGATGCCCCCGATGTTATCTCACGGGTCTGAAGGTCTGGCCACCATATTTAAGGGTATCTGGACTGTCATTCATTCCCTGCAAGCCAGGGTCATCATTCTTGCTGTCTGAGGAGCTTTGGGTAACTGCACCTACTGCCAACCCCTCTCCACCTGCACCTCGATCCCTGGAACTGCTAACATCCCCTCTCCACTTGCCACCTGGATCCCTGGAACTGCTAACACCCCCTCTCCACCTGCCACCTGGATCTCTGGAACTGCTAACACCCCATACCAAAGTGAAAAATGTCTGAGCATGGCAATGAGCAGCCCCATTGCTCAGCAATGCCTCCCTGCATGTTCTCCTCCAAGCCATCTGGGAATGAAGGGAGGTCCCGTTTCCCAGAGCTGGCAGCAGGAGGCCCTCCCAACTGACTGAGGCAGCTTGGATAAGTTCTCAGTGGAGGTTAGTGGCCATAGGGTCCATAGAAGAACCTGGGTCCAGTGGAGGAAAAGGACGAATGATTTCCTGCATTCCACAAGGGGAAATGGGACCGTGAGACACTCAAAAGCATCAGCCAATGTGCATGTGCGAGTGGAGAGGGATGCCAGATAGGAGTTTGGGTTCCAGGCCTCAGCATCAGATGGAACATGTGGACTGAAGGCATGGGATCACCTCATGCTCTGAACATTGTACCAGTTGCCTGAGTGTGTGTGTGTGTGTATGTGTGTGTGTGTGTGTGTGTGTGTGTGTGTGTGTGTGTGTGTGTGTGTGTGTGTGTGTTTGTGTGTGTATAGGCCTCTTACATGCTCATAATGTGGAGAGTATGGGAAATGACCTGATGGTGCATCCTCTGAGTGTTTTGACTTTACATCCTCCGATGTGGAGGTGGGGAAAGGCATTGGGATGACACTCGATCCTTCTGTCTGCCTGCAGGAAAAGAAGCGCTCATTTCCACAGGGAGTGCTCAAGATGGTTAGACATTTGTGTATTGACCCCTGCTGAAGAGGACTCATTAGAACTGGCTAGGGAGGATCAGAATCGATCATGTGCAGACAGCGAGGAAGAATTTCAAGTCGTTCAAGTGAGACTGTCTCTAGTCTGGAGTCAGGGCTGTTGCAAGGGTATTAGCCGCCCTAGCTGAACCTTCAGCCAGCACACCTCCAACACAATTAACTTTGGAAAATGACTACAGTAAAATGGTGTTACCACTTGTTCTCCATCAATCCCACTCTCACATGAACACTAAAAATGGTCAGACTCATGGGTAGTTGTTATATGCGGCCTGCCCTCACTCTGGTCTCAGCCTCCCACTATCTGAAGCACCATCTTCCCCCAGTGCCGCTCACTAGATTCCTGTGCTTCTGCATCTCTTGTGAGACCTCAACACCCGCATCACCAGCAGATCCCCCAGGAGTTTTCTGATGGGTTGAAAATGCAGAACTCTTAGGTTCCCAGCATGGGTGGCGGCAGAGAGTGGGTAAGAGTTGGGGGGGGGGGGTGCGGGGGGGCGTGGAAACTGTGTTTGGAGGATCTGTGAGCACATGCAGGAGAGGCAAGGAAAGTGAAAGCTATGATTGGATGATCAGCAAGCAGTGGAGGGAAATGGGAGGCTGTGATTAGTGGATCAGCGAGCACCGAGGATTTGGAGTTACTATCAATGGAGGTTTACTGAGCATGCTCAAGGGTGTGGCTGGGACTGGGAAAGAACTGCTTCAGAAAATTCCAGAGTTTCAGATTCACCTGAAGAAACTCTGGGCTCTTGTGGAAAGTTGCTCACATCATTTGAAAGCTCTATGTAGTTTCAGTTCAGTTTTTTTTATAATACCCTGCCAAATTTTGCCACCCTGCGACCACCTAGCTTGATTAGTGGTTGCACACGCCCTGTCTGGCATTGACAGCTGGACATACAGGAGTATTCCTGAAACATTGATTAGAAAAGGAGTTATACATAACTGTGAGCTAATTCTTTATATCCTCCACCGCAGCTTCTCACAGCAACACCAAATGAAAGAGGCAGCCTTCCCTCACCTTCACCTCCATCTCTGAGGATGAAGAGACACAAAACTCAGGGGATGCACCATCGCATCATTCCCCCACACCCTCCAATACCGCAGAGACAGTGGCCTCGGTGGGTACATGATCTAGATTAGGCTCAGGGTCACAATCTGGTGAGCATATCACAGACTTGATCCTGTGACTGACAGAGGGTGTGACAGTTGGAAGACTGCTGGAGACCAGGCCCAAGCTGAGCCCCAGGCTAAGACATACCTGTGGAATCAGCTATAACAAACCAGCTAGAGATGTAGAGACAGGCAGGGGAACATCTGACAGTGATACCAGTGGCCATGTGCAGACTTGAGCAAAAGATGGAGGAGCCTGCATGAGTTCTTAGTGCTGTCGAGGCTCCAGCATGTGATCACTTGGTTTCCTCCATGGAGAGGCTGGTGACTGCCATGGAGAGCCAGGTCCAGCAGAACACTCAGTAGCTGCAAGACATGGGCTTGGACCTGTATGCTGTTGCACTGGCCATGGGCTCTATACACTGTTGGCTAGGTGAGAGAGGGCGAGGCACCCTGACCTCCCTCCAAGTTCTCCCCTCCTCCTGGAGTCAGGGAGGCGCGATTACGCACTGACAGGTAGGAGGAGCTTCAGCAAGGTGCCTGGGATGTCAGACACTCCAAGGGTGAGCTGCTGCTCCAACTCCCCTCTGCCAATTACCACATCACTTCTAGCAAGTGAGGCCAAAGAGGGTGCGCCTGCATCTGTGCAGGAGACCCTCAGCAGGCCAGAGCCGCCTAGGCCTCAGGCCATCAGAGGACATCTGCCAAAGTCATCTCAAGCAACAGGGCACTCAGCAGGCTGCCTCTACCTCAGCTGCAAATGTCAGGGTTGCGCCTTGGTGTATCAATAGGACATGGAAGATGAAAGCATTGTAATGGCACAAGGGTGGTACGGGTGACTCTTCATTTTTTGGATGTATCTCGTGTAAATATTTATTTTGGAACATTTTATTCATGTATGTTGAACGGTTATTATGTTGGAAGTCCTAATAATTGCATTTAAGGGTGTTGCATGTCATGGATGATCATTGATGGACGATGGGGCCTACAAAATCCATTTATTGTGTGGCCTCAGAAGCAGTGGCATCTGAGTATCCTGACATGTGCAGGTTTATATCTTGGGCAAACTTTGTAAGGTCGAGGGTTTGGAATCTCTAGCTGGCAAGCCGATTGGTAGCGTACACCCACAGCAGTGTGCATCCATCAGAAGCTGTTATCTAAACAGCATCTGTAGCTGAGGCATTCCATATATTGCAGGTGAACACATAATAGAGTTCTTAGCAAAGCATTGCCAGAATTTGGAGCAAGTGTAATTGAGTCATATGCAACTTTCTTCCAAATCACAAGTGTATGTGTCTCCCAAGGAAGCATGAAAAGGGTTTGCATGTGCTCGTAGGAAATTGAGTTAAATGGGTTTGATTCAATTGCCATAACGGAAGCATGGCTACAGGGTGACCAAGATTGGGAACTGAATATCCAAGGATATTTGGCATTTTGGAGGGATAGGCAAAAAGCAGATGGGGTAGCACTCTTAAAAAGGGACGAGACTACTACATTTTAGATCGAAGGATCAGGATGTAGATTCAGTTTGGGTGGAGCAAAAGAAACAGCAAAAGGCAGCAAACATTGGTGGAGTTGTTTATAGGCCACCAAGCTGTAGTGCCAATGTTAGGCACAATATAAATCAGGAAATTAGAGATGCACGTAATGTAAGTAATACAGTAATACTGAGTAACTTCAATTTACACATAGACTGGATTAACCAAATCAGCATTGATGATCTGGAGGGGAATTCCTGGAGTGTGTACGAGATGGGTTTCTGGAGCAGTACGTTGAGGAGCTAACTAGGAATTTAGTGTTGTATAATGAGAACGGGCTGATTAATAACCTTACTGTAAAGGAGCCTTTGGGAAATAGTGACCAAAATACACATATGAACATATGAATTAGGGGCAGGACTAGGCCACTTATCCCCATGATCCTGCTCCGCCATTCAATAAGATCATGGCTGATCTGAATGCAACCTCAACCCCGCATTCCTGCCTACGCTGATAACCTTTCATCCCCCTGTTAATCAAGAATCAGATAGAATTTTGCATTAGGTTTGAATGCAATATGGTTTATTCTGAAACTATGGTCTTAAATCTGAAGAAAGGAAATTATGATGGTATGAGGGGCAAGTTGGCTATGGTGAATTGGGAAAATAAACTAAAAGATTTGATATAGACAGGCAATGGCTAGTATTTAAAGAAATACTACATGGTCTACAAGATACACATTCCTCCAAGGCACAAACACCCAAAGGGAAAGTTAAATCAAATCGTGGTGAATGAAAGAAAATGAAGATTGCATTAGATTAAAGGAAGTGGCGCTTAAGGATGCCAGAAAAAGTGGTAAACCTGGGGATTGGGAGCAATTTAGAACCCAGCAAAGGAAGACCAAGAAACTGATTAAGAAAGGGAAAAGAGAATATGAATGCAAACTAGCGAGAAACAAAAAGGGAGATTGTAAAAGTTTCTTTAGGTATGTGAAAAGGAAAAGATTAGTTAGGATAAATGTGGGCTCGTAACAGGTGGCGACAGGAGAATTTATAGAGAACAGGGAAATGGCAGAGAAACTAAACAGTTACTTTGCATCTGTCTTCAGGGAAGAAGATACAGAAATTCTCTCAGATATACTAGGCTGCCAAGGGACCTGTGAAACTGAGAAACTAAAAGAAATTAGTATTAATTGGTAAAGAGGTACTACTTGAAAAGTTAACTGGATTGAAGGTTGATAAATCCTTTGGACCAGATGAGCTTCACTACAGAGCGCTGAAGGAGGTGGCTAAAGCGATAGTGGATGCATTGGTGGTTATCATATAAATTCAATAGATTCTGGAAAAGTTGCTGTGGACTGGAAAGTAGCTAATGTAACCCCATTATTTAAGAAGGGTGGGAGGGAGAGAGAGAATGGAGAACTACAACCTGTTAGTTTGACGTCAGTGGTAGGGAAAATGTTAGAATCTATTATAAAGGATGTGATAACTGGACATTTAGAAAAGAATGTAAAAATTGGGCAGAGTCAATTATGAATGATTTATGAAGGGGAAATAATTTTTGATAAATTTGCTGGAGTTTTTTGAGGATATCACTTGCAGCAATGATAAGGAGAACCAGTGGATGTGGTGAATTTGGGTTTTCAGAAGGCTTTTGATACAGTCCCGCACAGGGGCTTAGTAAATAAAATTAGAGCGCATAGGATTGGGGGAAATATATTGGTATGGATTGAGAATTGCTTAACAGACAGAAAGCAGAGAGTAGAAATAAACAGACCATTCTCAGGATGGCAGGCTGTTACTAGTGGGGTACTGCAAGGATCAGTACAAGGTCCACAGCTGTTCACAATATGTATAGATGATTTGGATGTGGGGACCAATTGTAATATTTTTAAATTTGCTGATGACATCAAACTGGGTGGGAATGGAAGTTGTGAGGTGGATGCAAGGAGGCTTCAAGAGGACTTGGACAGGTTAAGTGAATGGGCTAGAATATGGCAGATGGAATATAATGTGAATAAGTGTGACATTATTCACCTTGTAGAAAAAACAGAAAGGCAGGATATTTCTTAAATGGTGAGAGGTTGGGAAGTGTAGACGTCAAAAGGAACCTGTGCGTCCTTGTCCGTTAGTCACTAAAAGCTAGCATGCAGGTGCAGCAAGCAATTAGGAAGGCAAATGATATGTTGGCCTTCATTGCAAGAGGATTTGTGTACAGGAGTAAAATGTCTTGCTGCAGTTGTATAGAGCCTTGGTGAGACCTCACCTGGAGTATTGTATACAGTTTTGGTGCCCTTATGTAAGGAAGGATATACTCTCCACGGAGGGAGTGCAACCAGATTAATCCTAGGGATGGTGGAATGTTTTATGAGGATAGATTGGGAAGACTGAGTCTGTATTCCCTTGAGTTTTGAAGAATGAGGGGTGACCTCATTGAAACTTACAAAATTATTACAGGGTGTGACGGGGGGGATGTACATAAGATGTTTCCCCTAACTGCTGGATCTAAAACCAGGGGACAGAATCTCAGGATAAGGGGTAGGCGATTTAAAACTGAGATGAGGAGGAATTTCTTCACTCAGAGGGTGGTGAATCTTTGGAATTCTCTACCCCAGAGGGCTGTGGAAGCTTAATGATTGAACATGTTCAAAACAGAAATCAGTAGATTTCTGGAGACCATTGACATCAAGGAATATGGAGATAGCATGGGAAAGTGGTGTTGAGGTAGATGAGTGGCAGAGCAGGCTTGATGGGCTGAATGGCCTACTCCTGCTCCTATGTTCCTATGCCAAGGAGCTGTAGCACTTTTCCTTCTTGGTGCCAGAGGCCGCAGGAATGTAGGCTTCTCTGGAAGGAGAGTAGCCAGTTCTGCTGGCGCTTCCATCATGATTTTTATTGAGGAGCATATTAAGAGATCTTGCAGAAGCCTCATTCTGTCTGGAATCTGGATACAATGAGGGTATCACAGCCCTGTCTGCCGCATCGCTTCATAGCCCTGGCATCTGCAGGTGCACAATCCACTCCCTCATGAACATCAGCTTTCTCCCCTTCTTCCTCATCTGAGGAGGCATGCAGCTCCTCCATCTCTCTGCCTGCAAATTCCTCATCCCTTTGCAGGCACAAGGTTGTGTAAAATGCGGCAGGCCACAATGATCTGAGAGGACTCTCTGTGGCAGCACCCAGCCTGAGCAGGACAGGCAGCGGAACCTCTTTTTCAGCAATCTAGTGGTTTGTTCTATTGTTGCCTTGGCTGAGGCATGGCAGACACTGTACCTCTCCTCTGCTGGGCATTGTGGATTCTGCACCGGTGCCATGAGTCAGGTCTTCTGTGGATATCCCCTATCACCCAGGAGCCACCCCTGCAGTTGCTGAGGGGGAATGAGGATATAAGGGTCATGAAAGCCCCTGGGAAATGAGCACGTGCCTGCAGGATTTGTGTGCAGTGATTACAGGCCAGCACTGGGAGAGTGAAAAGCCCTTATAGTTTATGAATGCTGCTGGCTGTTCCCAGGGAGCCCTCAGCACTGCATGTGTGTAATCAATTGCCCCTGTAGCTGTGGAAATCCAGTGATGGCAGCAAAACCCACAGCTGCCTGGCTCTCTGATTCTGTGCTGAATCACACAAATTCATTGGCTTTTGCAAACAGAACGTTGGTGACCTCCCAGATGCATTTGTGAGTGGTTGACCGCGAGATGCCATACATGTCCCCAATGAAGCCCTGGAAAGACCCGCTGGCGTAGAAATTAAATGCCTCGGTGACTTTTAAAGCTACTGGCATTGGATTGCCTCCCAACCCACAAGGATGTAGGTCTTCATTAGGAGCTGATATAGATGAGCGATGGAAGCCCATGACATCCTCAGCCCTCGACATTATATCTCTGACACTTGCAGGTAGTTATACTGCCGCAGTATATTCAATTGTGCACTAATGCTTGCCATTGCATTGGACCCTGGTTGCCAACATCTTGAGCTGCCAGACCATCTGTTGGCACTCCCGATTAGTGTTCTGGCCATTGCTGTGCCTGACACCGGGCAGCCTTCTGCCCGTTCCTCTGCAGCTGAACCAGAGCTAGCAGGGGTGGTGGTGGCATCGTGGTAATGTCACTGGGCTAGTAATCCAGAGGCCCAGGCTAATCCTCTGGGACACAAGTTCAAATCCCACCACAGCAGCTGGTGGAATTTAAATTCGGTTAATAAATCTGGAATTAAAAAGCTAGTGACCATAAAACTATTGTTGACATTTCATACTGTGTGGCTTGGTTGATACACACTTGCATCTGAATCACAATGTTGTGGGTTCAAGTCTCAGTCCATAACTTCACAAAAGAATTCAGGGTAGTACTGAAGGAGATTTTTGGGGCTGGGGTGCATCATCATTTTGATTTAATTTTGTGAGTTTCCTTTCACGTTTTTGTTTTAGTTACAGAGCCCCGCCAGGGACTGTCACCCCGCCTCTGATTTTGATTTTAATTGGGTTGATTTTGATTTTGTTTTTCAAGAAGAGTTGTCGATTGTCGTAAAAACCCATTTGGTTTGTTCACTAATGTCCTTTAGGGATGAAAATCTGCTGGGCCTGCCTGTGACCCCAGAACCACAGCAATGTGGTTGACTCTTAAATAGCCTAGCAAATCCCTCACCTATCAAACCACTACAGAAAACCCAAGAAAGAATGAAACCAGAAGGATCACTCGGCATCGACCTAGACACCGGAAATGTCAACACCAAACACAGCCCTGTTGACCGGCAAAGTCCTCCTTACTAACATCTGGGGGCTAGTGCAAAATCAAAAGAGCTGTCCCACTGACTAGTCAAGCAATAGCCTGACATAGTCATACTCACTGAACCATACGTTACAGACAATGTCCCAGACACCACCATCACCATCCCTGGCAGGACAGACCCAGCAGAGGTGGCGGCACTGTGGTACACTGTCGGGAGGGAGTTGCCCTGGGAGTCCTTAACATTGGCTCTGGACACCATGAAATCTCATGGCAACAGATCAAACATGGGCAAGGAAACCTTCTGCTCATAGCCTTCCCCCACTCATCTGATGACCCAGTACTCCTCTATGTTAACACCACTTGGACAAAGCACTGAGGGTGGCAAGGACACAGAATGTACTTTGGATGGGGGACTTCAATATCCATCACCAAGAATGGCTCGGTAGCACCACTACTGACCGAGCTGGCTAAGTCCTAAAGGACGTGGCTGGTCTACCAAGGATGCAAGATCCTGAAGGCCGATGATGTGTTACCACATAGGAACATAGGAAATAGGAGCAGGAGTAGGCTATTCGGCCCCTTGAGCCTGCTCTGCCATTCAGTGAGACTATTGCTGATCTACTGCAACGCCATTTTCCTGCACTATCCCCATATCCCTTGATGTCTTTAACACCTAGAAATCTATCAATCTCTTTCTTCAATGACTAAGCCGGCACAGCCCTGTGGGGTAGAGAATTCCAAAGCTGAGTTTTGGTCTCCCAGCAACTAAATAAGCAGTCAGATTCCTCCCTTTAATCAGCTTGAAGTGGGTATACTCAACCTGGTTGTGTGCACAGACTCCAGAATCAGGTATCATCTGCAGAATAAACACTCAGTATGGATCTTCCAGAGAGCTCAGGTGACCTAACTGAGGCAGACTGCAAGTGGTTGCTGGTGCTGGCAGGTAAAGAGAAAAGCAGGAACTTTCATTTGTATAGCACCTTTTGTAGCCTCAGGGTATTCCAAACATTTTACAACCAATGAGGTACTTTTGAAGTGCTGTCACTGTTATAATGTAGGAAACGTGGCAGCCAATTTATGCACAGCAAGGTGCCACAAACAATGTAATAATCTGTTTTTTTTGTTCAGAGATAAATATTGACCAGGACACCAGGGAGAACTTCCCTGTACTGCTTTGGATAGTACCTCGGTATACTTTATGTCTATCTAAGAGGGCAGATGTGGTCTTGAGTTAACACCTCATCTGAAAGTCAGCACCTCCAACAGTGTGACATCCCTCAATACTTCACTGAAACGTCAGCCTGGATTACGTGCTCAAGTCTCTGGAGTGGGCTTGAATCCATGATATCCTGAACCAAAGGCACACCTACTTTGAAGGCTGGGCCTGGTATCAACTGGAAAGACTAATCCTAGTTATAAGACATGAGGTGGCAGTGTGTACAAGGCGAGACTACTTTAGGCCAATCGAACATGTAACTGGTGGGTGTCAGCAAAGGATGCCCTGGCCTGATTTCTTCACTAAAAAGTCTATCGTGGAGCAGAAATATACCCAATGCCAGGTACCCGCTGCCACAATCAAACCAGACCTTATCCTTGCCCGGGTTTCACACACATTGATGTTCTCAGTGGAGTAACTGCTTTTAACCTTAAGTTCCTCATTTTTGACTAGTGACAAGGCAAAAGATTTTACTGCTTCGGTGTCTGAATTTTCTTGATAACATGGGGCAGGACTCTTAGGCCCCACTTTGGGGTGGGCATGGAGGCAGACAGACACTAAAAATAGCATCACCAGCCAGCGTGCCGACTCTGCGGCTTTGTCCCACCCAAGGGCCATTTTCCCAGAAACCAGAAAGGAGGGTGTCCAGACTACCCATCTGCAACTGGCAGGTGGCCGATCGACCCTGTTAATGACCATTTAAGGTGTATTTTAAGAGGCTGACTGGGATTTCACTCCAAGTCGCACAGGAGGCACAGGACAGTGCTGTTGCCTGGAGACAGTCCCCTCATGACAGATCAGGGTAAACCAATGCCCCAGGCAGGTTTTGGAGGCCGCTCCCCTGCCTGCCTGTGTTCAGCTGCAGCTGTTGGTTAACCTGTGGAGAGATTTCTTCCCCCAACACCCCCGCCCGCCCCCTCCCCAAATGGTGGCCCCAGCTGCTGGATGTATTTTTTATATTTTAAGAAGTTGCAGCAAGGGTGCCTCCACCTTGGGGTATCTTTTCCCTCTCACTTATCTGTAATGGCAGTTTGCTGCTTCTTCAGTACTGGAAGGTTTCCGATTGGCCCTCCAGCTTCAGGAGCTTGCCCACAATCCTTAATTGTATGGCAAGCCTGCACTCAGACCAATTGGAGGAAAATGATAGGTGAGTGACTTTTCCTCACACACCGAGGTGCCTGATGCCCATTTAAGCTTGAAGGTGAGAATCCTAAAGCCTACAGCTCCTGCCCCATGTAGATTCTGTACAAAGTAGCATAGCACTGAATGTAAGCAACCCTCCTGAAACAGTTCCATCCACATAAGGCTCTCCAATCTAATTCACACCCAGCCTCGCAGCCATCTCCACTGCCCCCCCGCTCTGGATTACTGACAATGCATCCCCTCACCAATTCCTTGTATCTCTCACTGTTGAAATCCCTCATTGTCCCATCTTTGTAAACCCCTCCATGCCTACAACTCTCCCAAAACTCTCTGTTTCTTCTGACTCTGGCCTCTTGTATAAAAGCCTCCTTTTATTCCATCATTGGTGGCTGTGCCTTAAGCTGTATAGATTCCAGGCTCTGGAATTCCCTCCCTAACCGTCTTATTCTCTCCACTCTCCTCCCAAAGCCCAGTAAAATCTATTTCCTCGAACAAGCTTTTGGTCACCCCTTCCTAGCATCTCCTTCTTTGACTCGGTGTCTATTCAATGAAGCATCTTGCGCTGTTATTTTCTACGTGAAACACATATGTAAATTGTTGCCATCAAGAGTTGCCTGAAAGGATGGAGAGAACAGATTCCCTAGTAACTTCCAAAAGAGAATGGATAAATACCTGTAAAGGGAAAATTTGCAGTGTTATATGGAAAGAGCATTGTGGGACTGTTTGGATAGCTCTTTCAAAGAACCAGTACAGGCACAAAGGGTTGAATAGCTTCCTTCTCTGCTCAGTAATTTTATGAATTGCATGACTAGGGCCAACTATATACTTTATTCCAAACAGATGGTGGGTGGGGGGAATTGACCAGCCCACTGTTGCTGGGACTCTTTTACCATTTGTGTTGATCCATTGAACTGGACTGAATTCGCTGGCGGGGAGGGCAGTTAACTCCACACTGCAGCAGGGTTGAGAAATGGTGCAGTCTGGAGAACAAATGCTGTCTGCGGCTGGAGTACTTTCCTGTTTCTTCGGGCCCCACAAAATAAAAAGATGGCCAAGCAATATCGGGGTATTTGATAAGTCCTTTCTAGGGTTGCCAATTGTGATTAAATATATTCTGAAGCTTTCATCAAATGACTTTCCTCCACACTCTAGCCATTAGTTGGCCAATACATCCATCCTTGTGATGTACAGCCTTCCTATGCTAATTGGAAAGCAAAAAGCCTCATTACCCAATTGGATAATGCTTGACTATCGACTAAACAGCCTTTCTTTCCCATTTTCAATATTTTTAGATCTAGTAAAGAGAAATGTTCAAAGAAAATGACAAAATAAACAATCATTTTTAATATTCCAATGATTTTTCTCCAGGGTTGCGTACAGCAGTGACCTGGAGATTGATCTTCATTTCCTGGAGACTCCAGGCCAATCCTGGAGGGTTGGCAATCCTAGCTCCCACTTGAAACAGACAGGAAGCCTAGCTTTCAACTTAAAGGCCCTGATCAAGATGTCAGTGGCTGGAACACCAGCACAAACAGTGCAGTAAGTTAATCATTTTCATGCCACTGTTGCTCATTTTGAACATGGTTGAAGTTGCTCCCTTCCAGATCAAAATGCAGGTCAGTGTGGTGCAGTGCATTCACTGCCCACCAGGTGGTGGTGTTGTATTACATCAAGACATCCAGGAGGAACACCCATGTCAGAGCGCAATATTGTCCCAGGAAGGGGATTGGAACGTAAGAAATTTTAATTTATTAAATTTAATTTAAAATTTCCCAAATCTTCACATAACTTGTAAAATTGTTAGGTAAACACAGCGGCTATTCTGCATGACCAACATCCTACATACAACAATCATGTTAATGAGCAATTACCTGTTTCTCAGTGAGAGAGGAACGTCAGCAGGAGTCCCTGCTGTCACAGGATGTTTAACAACCAACTGAACCAGTGGAAGACATAGAGGAGATTCAATTCTACACCTAGTCTTGGGGAAAGAAGAAGGGCAAGTGGGTGAAGTGACAGTTGGCGACCATATCGGGGACAGTGATCACAATTCAGTTAGCTTTAGCATTACCATGGAAAAGGACAGAGATAAGGCAGGAGTGAAAGTCTTGAACTGGGGGAAGGCAAATTTAGCAGAAATGAGAAGGGACTTGGCTGAGGTGGACTGGACAGCACTGCTGGAGGATAAAAGAGTGGAAAACCAGTGAGAAGCACTAAAAAGTGAGATCCTAATTGTACAAAGTAGACATGTCCCTCACAAAAATAAGAGTGGTACTGCCAAATCTAGACCCCCCTGGTTGTCTAGAGGAATATAGGGGAAGATCAAACAGAAAAAGAAAGTGTACGATAGGCACAAAGAACTAAGCACTGCAGATAGCCTAGACGAATATAGGAAGTGCAGGGATGAAGTAAAAAAGGAAATAAAGAAATCAAAGAGAGGGCATGAAAAAAGATTAGCAAGTAAAGTTAAAGATAACCCAAAGATGTTTTACCAATACATTAATACTGAAAGGTTAATTAAGGAAAAAGTGAGACCTATCAGAGATGAAGATGGAAACTTGTGTGTAGATGCAGAGGCTGTGGGAAGGGTTTTGAATGAATATTTTGTCTCCATGGTTACAAAGGAAAGGGAGAATGTAGATATAGTAGTCCAGGAGGAACACTGCAAAATTTTGAACGGGATAGTCATAAAGAGAGAGGAAGTACTCAAAGGGTTGAAACCCTTGAAAGTTGATAAGTCACCAGGATTGTTTCCGAGGCTGCTGAAGGGAGTCAGGGAGGAGATAACAGATGCTCTGAGGATGATTTTCCAATCTTCACTAGATACAGGGGAGGTACCGGAGGACTGGAGAAATGCAAACGTAGTTCCATTGTTTAAAAAGGGATCAAGGGAAATGCCAAACAATTATAGGCCAGTTAGTCTTACATTGGTGGTGAGCAACTTAGTAGAATCAATCCTGAGAGATAGGATTAACTGTCATGTGGAAAAGCATGGACTAGTCAGGGATGGTCAGCATGGATTTGTTAAAGGAAGGTCTTGCCTCACAAATTTGATTGAATTCTTTGAGGAGGTTGATGAAGGTAGTGCAGTGGATGTTGTGTACATGGATTTTAGCAAGGCATTTAACAAGGTCCCACAACGCAGATTGGTCAGGAAAGTAAAAGCCCATGGGATTCAGGGTAATGTGGCAAACTGGATAAAAGGTTGAAAACAAAAACAGAATTACTTGGAGAAACTCAGCAGGTCTGGCAGCATCGGCGGAGAAGAAAAGAGTTGACATTTTGAGTCCTCATGGCCCTTCCACAGAGAGTCATGAGGACTCGAAACGTCAATTCTTTCCTTCTCCGCCAATGCTGCCAGACATGCTGAGTTTTTCCAGGTAATTCTGTTTTTGTTTTGGATTTCCAGCATCCGCAGTTTTTTTGTTTTTATCTATGGATAAAAGGTTGGCTTTGTAACAGGAAACAAAGGGTAATGGTCGATGGATGCCCTTGTGAATGGAAAGTTGTCTCAGGAGGTGTTCCACAGTGCTCTGTGTTGGGATCCTTGCTGTTTGTGTTATATATTAACAATTTGGACGTGAACGTGGGGGGCACGATTAGGAAATTTGCAGATGACACAAAGATTGGCTGAGTAGTGGATAGTGTACAGGATAGCCATAATCTCCAAAACAATATAGATGGGTTGGTGGAGTGGGCGGTAAAGTGGCAGATGGATTTTAACATAGAGAAGTGTGAGGTCATACGTTTAGGGAGGTCAAACAGTTACAGGGATTACACAATAAATGGGAATATGCTAAGAGGGGTAGATGAAGTGAGAGATCTTAGCGTACAAGTACACAGGTCCCTGAAGGCAGCAGTTCAAGTAGACAAGGTTGTAAAGAAGGCATATGGAATGCTCTTCTTCACTGGCAGAGGTATAGAATATAAAAGTAAGGATATAATGTTGGAATTGTATGAAACACTGGTGAGGCCACAACTGGAGTATTGTGTGCAGTTCTGGTCACCACATTACAGAAAGGACGTAATAGCTCTGGAGAGAGTGCAGAGGAGGTTTACAAGAATGTTGCCAGGGTTAGGAAAGTGTAGCTACGGGGAGAGATTGGATAGGTTGGGGTTATTCTTCTTAGAACAAAAAAGGCTGAGAGGTGACTTGATTGAGGTGTACAAAATTATGAGGGGAATAGATAGAGTGGACAGAATAAAATTGTTTCCCTTCCTTTAACAAATCCATGCTGACCATCCCTGACTAGTCCATGCCTTTCCACATGAAAGTTAATCCTATCTCTCAGGATTGATTCTACTAATTTGCTCACCACTGATGTAAGACTAACTGGCTTATAATTGTTTGGCATTTCCTTTGATCTCTTTTTAAACAATCGAAAATTCTAGAACCAGGGGACATAGATCCAAGATAAGTGGCAGAAGGTGTAGGGGGGACATGAGGAAGAATCTTTTTACGCAGAGGGTAGTGGGTGTCTGGAATTCGCTGCCCAAGTTGGTGGTAGAGGCAGAAACTCTAAACTCTTTTAAAAAGTACCTGGATCTGCATCTTAAGTGCTGTAAGCTGCAGGGCTATGGGCCGGGTGCAGGAAGGTGGGATTAGAAAGGGCACCTGGGTGTCCTTGGTCTCGCATGGACAAGATAGGCTGAATGGCCTCCTTCTGTGCTGTAACTTTTCTATGGTTCTATGGTTCTATGGGATTTTTAACCAAGGGCAACACTGCTGTCAATGTGTTACACCCTCAGCACTGCACTGGGGATGCAGGAGGAGAGTCCAAATTCATTACTCAAAGTGGGTGGAATGGGCAGAGTGAGTGGTGTGGTTGGAGTGGGCAGTGGATGAACAGTTTTTGGAGTGGGTAGTGGACAGTGAAATGAGCCAGGGTGGGGGTGGGGGCGGGTAGCGGGTGTTGGTGGAGGGGGGAGGTGCTGCTGTGGGTGGAGGCAGTGGAGCATGTGAGTCTGTTTACTATTGATGTTCTCTGTGCTTGATGGGTTAAGCCTACATGTGAACTCAGGGAAAAGTAAACAAACTGTTGAAAGAGCTAGAAGCCAGAGGTGTAAGCATGGAGCAGGCATTGGAAGGCATAGTTAAAACTCTTGCAAACAAAGTTCTTGCACCCCTAGAACTAATGTCATCTCTCCACAGATCCCAAGGTATAAAATATACATTATGTTCCACATTCTAAATGTGGTAAATGGAGCAGCAAGGATATGCATGAACATTTAATCTGTTGCTCATTGAAAGAGGAAGGGACTGATGAAGTAGGTCATTGACCACGAGTGGCAGGTTCTTGGTGGGATTCTTTCCCCCAAGGGGAACTGTTTCTCTGAGCACAAGGGACCACAGTTGTGACTCTGGAATAAGGTGCTGACCATTTAAAGGGGCAATGAATACTATAGCTGGAAGGAGAGGGAAAACCCTGTTCTCAGCCTTGGTTCAAATTGAGATTCTAAAGAGTAAGGCAAGCTTATTGTGTCAAAATTAAGAGAGGGAAGTCTCTCTCTATCTGAGCCCCTTACCATTGGTACCCAGGATGACCTGGTACTGGGCAGCCCCAGGGATTAGTGATGGGAAGGATGGTTGGGTGGAAAATTACACAGGAAACCAGGCACTTGCCCCAGGCGGGCACTTACACATCACAGAATCTTTACAGGGCAGAAGGAGTCCACTCGGCCCATTGAGTCTGCAGTGGCTCTCTGAAAGAACGTTCTATCTAGTCCCACTACCCTGCCTGATCCCCGTAACCTTACACATTCTTTCTTTTCAATAGCAATCCAATTCCCTTTTGAACATCTTGATCAAACCTGCCTCCACCACTCTCTCAGGAAGTTTGTTCTAGCCTCCAAACACCCTCTGCATTAAAACATTTTTCCTCATCACTTTTACTCCTTTTGCCAATTATTTTGAATCTATGTTCCTGATGTTCCCACGGAGGGGAGGAAGAGGTGTCACCAGATGCCAGTCCAGAAGGGGCAAGAGGGCGGGCACATTATGGTTGGCTTAGTGCTTGATTTCAGTTGGGATTATGAAGGAAAATCCAACTCCTGGTGCCAAGGGATGAGCAACTTCCAATGTTGCTGCTGGATAGACTCAACCTGTCGGAGCCAGAGTGGAGCTGCTGTAAATCCTAATGCCAGGAACTTTCTTTCAACCTGGGTCACACATTGACCACAGAGGCTTCTACAGGTGTCAGCTACTCCCTATGCATCTTACAGCTGTGACTCAATGAGTAACACTCCTGTTGCTGAGCCAGAAAGTTATGGGTTCAAATCCCACTCCATAGACTCAAGCGTATGATCCAGGCTAATATTGCAGTACTGAATGAGTGCTGCACTGTTGGAGGTGCAATCCTTTGGATGAGATGTTTGATCTGCCCTCTGGGATAGATGTAGAAGACTCTAGGCCACCAACTTGGAGAAGGACAGGAGAGTTTTTGCTGGTGTCCTGGTCAACATTTATCCTATGGTCAACCAATATCACTAACAGAAATGATCTACTTATTATCACATTGCTGATTGTGGGAGCTTCTTGTGCACATATTAGCTTTTTGTCCTATATTACAACAGTGACTGCACTTCAATAAAATAATTCATTGACTGTAAAATGCTTTGAGATATATCAAGGTTGTGAAAGGTGCTATGCAAATAGGAGTATGGTAGCATAATGGTTATGTTAGTGGATTAGAAACCCAGAAGTCTGGACTACTCATTCAATGACATGAGTTCAAGTTCCAGGGTCACTGCCAGAGAATGTAAATTCAGTTAATTAAACATAACTGGGAATATAAAACTAGTATCATTAATGGTGACCATGAAGCTATTGGGTTATTGTTAAAAGCACAGCTGGCTCAGTCATGTCCTTTAGTATCCTGACTCACTCTGCCTACATATGACTCCAGATCAATGTGTGGTTTACTTTTAAATGCCCTTTGAAATAGCTCAGCTATACATGCAGTTACATTCAAACTCCTATTCTTCTCTTTCATATCTCCAGACATCTGGAAAGAGAGGTGTTTAAGCCAGAATTGCCCTAGTCCCATTTGGACTGCATAATCCAGCTTGTGAACAGATGATTCCAAAACTTTCTGTGACATGAGCTGAACAGCAGAAGCTTGATACTTTTGTGAAATGTGTGGTCCAGATATTTTTTATTCAGGTTTCAAGTTGTGTGGTGTTGAGCTACTTAGATAGAAAGATCCCACTTTTAATTTGGAGTTTATGCCAAAACTCTGCTGCCTATATTCTAACATGCATCAAGTCCTGTTCACTCATTATCACTGACCTTGTTACAATTGTGAGGTTTAGAAGATTATGATGTTTTGGGACTGTGTCTTTAAATTTAGGGTAAATGAAAGAGGTCATGTGACTTTTTCTGAAGTCTGTCTAACAGTAAGTCTGGGTGGTTTGATTGTTAGCGATCAGAGGAAGGCTTAGGTTGTTTTATCGAGAAGAAGGTACAAGGTATTTGGAGACAATGGCAGCAGTCTCTGAGTTTTAAATGAGTAGACTCTGAGTCTCCAAAAGCCCCAGAAAGGCATTGAAGGTACTGGGTTTTCAACATTTGTGCTGTAAACCGTCCATTTATTTCGAAGATGAAAGGTGGGGGAGCAATGATAGCTAATTAGCACTTCTACCTAAATACAAGGTGAATGTGTTTCATGTTTTTTTTATTCATTCATGAGGTGTGGGCATCACTGGCTGGGCCAACATTTACTGCCCATCCCTATGGGGAAGAAGGCAGCAGAAACTAATTTTGAGATCAGGTTACAGGCTTCCTTACAAATCAATGAATATCATAGACAGATGGCAGTTTCTGTGAGGTCAGAAGAGAGAAGCTTGACTTTCTGATCTACCGCAGCCAGATGTGGGAGGAAGATGGTCTCTAGTCAAAGAGGTGCATCCTGCAGTCTTCTAAAAATTCCAGGAGATTTGTCCTGGCATGGCCAGAGGAAGAAGAGTCATCGGAACAGCCTTTACTGCAGGCGGTGGATTTAAAGAATTCTTCAAAAACTGAAGGAAGTGCCCGGAGACGGTCACTTGAAGTTACTACTCAGTGAAACAGGGATACATGAACCCATTGGAAGCTGGGAGCAAATGTGGGCTGTTTGCAGCAAGGACTGTAATTCTGTGGAAGAGTGCAATAGGTAATAACAATAAAAGGGACCATTATTTTCTGTAGTTTAAAGTATAAGTTGCCCACAAAAGGAAAATAGTGTTTGGTCTATGGCTTTTTTTTTAGTCATTTGTTACAGTAAATGTTTTAAAACATGAATTTTTTGTCATGTCATTCTTTCAACTGGAAGTTAGAATCTCTTTAAAAGTTATCAGCCTCCATGGCGTTCGTAACAACCTACACTGGCTCCCGGTTGGACAACATTCCAATTTTGAAATTCTCATCCTTGTTTTCAAATCCCTCCATGGCCTTGTCCCTCGCATCCTCTGTAATCTTCTCCAGCCCCACAACCCTCAGAGATATCTGCACTTCTCTAATTCTGGCTTCATGTTCAACCCCGATTTTAATCACGCCAACATTTGTGGCTGTACCTTCAGCCGCTCAGGCTGTAAGCTCTGGAATTCCCTCCCGAAACCTCTCCACCTTCCTACCTCAATTTTCTCCTTTAAAACACTCCTTAAAACCTATAATACCTCTTTGATTAAATTTTGGTCACCCGACCTAATATTGCTTTATGAGGCTTGGTGACCACTTTTGTTTGGTAACAAAAACAGAAATTGTCAGAAATACTCAGGAGGTCAAAGCAAGATCTGTGGAAACAGAGTACATGGGCCGAATTTAGCTGTGGCGTCCTGCTGGGCCAGGAAGAGGGGGATGCAGATGGTGCCAAACACTGGGGCCCAGGTACTAGGGGGGGCCTGGGCTCTGTGTTGTAAACAGAGTTTCTCATTGTCCTTATTGAAGCCCGAGCTTCAAACCTGAAAGACCAACTTAAAAAAAGAAGCAGATCTGTCAGGCCGGGAGTTGTGACCTTATGTTTTAAAGCCAGTCAGGTCAGTTTCATTGAGTTGCTGCTGCTTCCAACAGTCGGCCAGCTTTGTGATTCTGATTTTCTTTTTAAAGCCCACCAGAAAGCCATGAAGCTCAAAAGTTAGCAGCAGCAGCAGCAGCACAGCAACTGAGAGAGTTGTTGCTTCAAAAATGGTCAGTGAAATCACTAATTTTACAACCAATTGGATAGTTGGGGGTGGGGGGGGGAGGGGGCGGAAGGGTGTGGTTCTGAGGTTGGGGGAAAGGTTAGATGGATGTTTGGAGGAGGGTTGGAAGGGGGTTGGGGGAGGTTAGGGGGCTTTGGGGGATTGGAGGGAGGTTGGGGGGTTTGGGGGGCAGGATAAAGGGGGCACCCCATAAGGGGAGGTTAGAGTGGGATTGGAGAGGGTTGGGGGAGGTTAGAGGGGGATTGGAGAGGGCTGGAGGAGGTTAGAGGGGGATTGGAGAGGGCTGGAGGAGGTTAGAGGGGGATTGATAAGGGTTGGGAGAGATTAGGGGGAGATTGGAGAGGGTTGGGGAGGTTAGAGGGGGATTGGAGAGGGTTAGGGAGGTTAGAGGGGGGATTGGAGAGGGTTGGGGGAGGTTAGAGGGGGATTGGAGAGGGCTGGAGGAGGTTAGAGGGGGATTGGAGAGGGCTGGAGGAGGTTAGAGGGGGATTGGAGAGGGCTGGAGGAGGTTAGAGGGGGATTGATAAGGGTTGGGAGAGATTAGGGGGAGATTGGAGAGGGTTGGGGAGGTTAGAGGGGGATTGGAGAGGGTTAGGGAGGTTAGAGGGGGGATTGGAGAGGGTTGGGGGAGGTTAGAGGGGGATTGGAGAGGGTTGGGGGAGGTTAGAGGGGGATTGGAGAGGGTTGGGGGAGGTTAGAGGGGGATTTGAGAGGGTTGGGGGAGGTTAGAGGGGGATTGGATAGGGTTGAGTGAGGTTAGAGGGGGGATTGGAGAGGGTTGGGGGAGGTTAGAGGGGGGATTGGAGAGGGTTGGGGGAGGTTAGAGGGGGATTGGAGAGGGTTGGGGGAGGTTAGAGGGGGGATTGGAGAGGGTTGGGGGAGGTTAGAGGGGGATTGGAGAGGGTTGGGGGAGGTTAGAGGGGGGATTGGAGAGGGTTGGGGGAGGTTAAA
This sequence comes from Carcharodon carcharias, assembly GCF_017639515.1. Classification (NCBI taxonomy): domain Eukaryota; kingdom Metazoa; phylum Chordata; class Chondrichthyes; order Lamniformes; family Lamnidae; genus Carcharodon; species Carcharodon carcharias. Next base: position 21,538,987 of record NC_054488.1, read on the forward strand.
GGGGGGATTGGAGAGGGTTGGGGGAGGTTAGAGGGGGGATTGGAGAGGGTTGGGGGAGGTTAGAGGGGGATTGGAGAGGGTTGGGGGAGGTTAGAGGGGGGATTGGAGAGGGTTGGGGGAGGTTAGAGGGGGGGATTGGAGAGGGTTAGGGAGGTTAGAGGGGGATTGGAGAGGGTTAGGGAGGTTAGAGGGGGGATTGGAGAGGGCTGGAGGAGTTTAGAGGGGGGATTGGAAAGGGTTGGGGGAGGTTAGAGGGGGATTGGAGAAGGTTGCGGGAGGTTAGAGGGGGATTGGAGAAGGTTGGAGGAGGTTAGGGGGGGATTGGAGAAGGTTGGAGGAGGTTAGAGGGGGATTGGAGAGGGCTGGGGGAGGTTAGAGGGGGATTGGAGAAGGTTGGAGGAGGTTAGAGGGGGTTTGAGGGGTGGGTGTTAGCTATAGAGTTGAGTTGTTTTTTAAATGCAGTGATTTATTTGTAGCCATTTTCCTAACGTCAGTTGATTGCTCTGTGATTAATTATCCTTAGAGAATCAGCTTTGGGCCTCCAATTGCACAATGTTACAGTCACTCTGCCTACTGCTAACTCATTATACGTATGTCTATATGTCATTTGGAAGGATGAAATAAGCTGAGCTTTATCATCTGTAATCATATTGTGAACAAAGGGTGGAATCATGGCTGGAGTTCTGTTTATTTTATTGCTAATGGAAGTTTACAGTGAGCAGTCTTTGTGGGGTCAAATTGCCAGGACAGGAAGGCTTAATGGGTTCAGAATGAATCAGTAACCTGTTTTATCCTGGACATGATTCTCAAAAGTCTTTTCCATTGACTTCAATCTTGTCCTTTTGTCCACTTACCTATTGTCCCACTCTATCTTGGTGCTTCTATGAGTTTTTTGAGGTATTGAAATATTGCGATAAAATTGTGTGCATAGTCCTTATTGAAAATAAATTGTAGTGAGAAGCAACAATCAGCTGTGTCTTCAGACTTGCTGATCCAAGAAAACACCAATTGTGAACCATTCAGTCTTTGGCCTCTGACCTCTTTAAAGTTGTGTCACACAGAGAGACCTGAGGGCTCCAATTCGTCTCACTGACGGTGAAGACCTATGTTGTCCAATCATTCCACTTTGTTGCCCAGGAATCATTTGATCTCTCTACCCTGTGAGATTACTGATAAAATAGAATCAAATTACATCCCTTGTATGAAATAATTATATTGAATAATATCATGCACCCAGACAGGAAAAAGTCTTCTTCTACTTCTACAGAATGGAAAATATCTTGTGCAGTTTATCTAGGTTGCAAGTATTGAATCTTTCTCCAAAATATTAATTTACTGTCACTGTGTCCATATAGTGCAAGGTGCTGAACATGTTAATAAGGGATGAGGCAGTCACGGAAATCAGTGTTATTGTCTGCACAGCGATATAAATAAATAATGGGACTTTTTCCTGTCAAATTAACAATACTGCACGATGCTGTTAAAGTAGAATTTATATTCACTGGTTTGTTTCATAGTCACGGTGGGATCACCTATAGGGAAAGGGGAAAAATATCATGCATGGTTGAGGGGAAGGGTTAAAGTGGGGTGTTGGGGGTGGTGGGGAGAGGAATAAGGGATCCAGAAACAGAAAACCAGGAGAAGCACCAGGGCACATGATTTCTCTCCCTGGCCCTGGCATTGGACATCCTGTCCATTGATTGCAGAACCAATGAAGGCCCTGGTCCCCTTTCCCTGGGAGGCCCAATGATATTTCAGTGCAATCAGGCACTTGCCTGGACAATGTTGGACCTCCCACCAAATGAAGGCACCAGTAGGGCAGAAACCCTTCCCCCAAGAGTTGCCAGCCAATCAGAGGCCAGCAGCTTACCCTTACTGGCAGCACCACTAGTAGCGATGATTGCTGCCAGTAACACACTGGGGTCTTTTCTGGGGATCATCGCCAGATTCCTGAAGAGAGGTTAGTGGGGCAGGTTGGGTGTCATGGGGAGGGGGTTGCCAGTGGGGGGAGGGTGGGGTGCGGATGGTGATCGGATGCCAGGCCACGGGCTGACTTTCTGATGCTGGGTCCCTCGATTGGGCACGGAGTGCCTGTGAACATGGAACCTTCTGGTAGGCCGTTAGCAAACACGGCAAGATTTCCTGGGTGGCTGTCTGGAGGCACAGTAGACTTGTGTGTCTAAACCTCTCTAAACCATCATTAACCTGGTGGGCTGAAGGATAGCTGGTCTCAAGTGGCCCTTTAATCAGCCTAAATGCCTTTTCACCACCGGCAGGCACGTTTCCTCTGTCGGGCCTTTCCCAGCCTTCACTAAACACTACGAAACTTTGGATCTGTGGTACTTCTGCTCAAAAACTCCACCAAATGGCCTCTATTGGATGTGCCCCCGTGAGGACTGGATCAGGGTGGCTGACCATGGCAAACTAGGCTACAGCATGAAGAGTGGGCACTCAGACAGGTACTGAGTGTTGATGGTGCCCATGGAGCTGTTACCCCAGTGAGACTTAGCACCTTTAAACAGGATGTTGGGCAGGTTAGCTATGTTACACAATGTGACATTGGGTGGCGTGGAATTTACAGCACAGAAACAGGCCATTTGGTTCACCTGGTCACTGCCAGTGTCTGTGCTCCACACAGTCCTCCTCCTAGTCCTCTTCACCTAACCCTCTCTGCGTATCCGTCGATTCCTTTCTTACGTACTGATCTAGCTTCCCCTTAATATTAAATGCTATTCGCTTCAACTACTCCCCGTGGTAGCGAGTTCAACCTTCTCACAGATACCAAAACATTGCTCACAGAAATGAAACTATCCATTGTTGCTGATTGCTTGTATTTGCTGACAAGAGTCCTTACAATCTCCCAAACTGCAGTTTTCCAGCAAATTATCTGAGATCTTCACATCTCCCTTATTCCCCTGCCAATCAATCACTTTGTAATGGGACAGTTTGCCAACGAGGGAAAAAAATCTCTCCTGGCTGCCATGACGACGCCCTCAGTAGGAGTGACCACCTCAAGTCAGCTGTTGTGTCACCAACAATCTTTAGTGACTTCTTAAAGGGGCTGCTCTCACAAACCAGACTGTGAGCAAATGAAGGATAAAAGAGGTGTCCCTACATCTTATACCTTGGAACTGCCTCCTGCACCCCTCCCTCACCCCTGTATTCTACACTGCGGGGGGAGGCAAGGGACCCCTTTGTTTTGTTCATTGCAAGAAGAAACAGCTGGGCAGGCAGTAGAGGGTTAAACCAGGAAGTGAACTCAGTGCAGAATACAAGCTGAATGCATGTGGGTTCTGAGCAGGAGCCGGTTCACAGCAAATTCTCACCAACTTGAGGTGATTTTAAGGGACTTTTGGAGATTTTGGGAATAGAGGGAGTTCTTTGCTCTGGCTCCTGACAGCTAATCTTCCCGGGCACAGAAAGAAAGAGCTGGAGGCGACAAGTGAAGAATGATGGGACTTGTGTTGGGAAATGGTCGATGGTCCGTCTCCAAATGTGTCAACGAGCTGTCATTGATACTCCAGCCCAGGATTGCGCAGCAGGAGAGAATTGATGAGCTTCGTGTCTTGCAGCACAAGAGGTGAGACAGAGTGCCTGTTGTCTGTACAAAAAAGCCTCCTCAGCTGACGGGGCTGGCCTGGGTTAGGGAGAGGAAATAAATCATTCAGTACCCATGATACCTGCCAGAAGAGGGGCATGGGTAGGCACTGAGAGAGTGAGGATCAGCTGTGGTGCCCATACCGTTGTTCAATGACCTCATAGCACTTGCTGCCTGAGCTCGCTTGTGATGAATGTCTGTTTGATCACAGTGTTGGAGCCTGATTCTGCCCATTGCAGACCAGCATTCCCAACAGGGATCCTTAGGTGGTGCATTTCTTCTTTCCTAAACCTAAAGATCCTGGTGAAAACACTTTGAGATGCTCTGAGGTAGCGAAGGGCACTGTATAAATGCCAACTAAATGATAGGTTGGAACTCAGCCTGGGGATCCTGTCTTGTTCTGCATTAGTTACTTACTGAATCAGTCACTGAGTGACATCAAAGTCAATGGGAAAGAAAATTGGACAGACCTGTAACAGGGTAGCCTATAACAAGTGAGTGTGTAATGAATGTGTAACAGGAGAGTATATAGTGGGGCAGTTTGTAACGAGTGAGTGTGTAACCGTGTGTTCCAGGCAAGTGTGTAACGGTGAGTGTATAGTGGTTGATTGTGCAACAGGTATATGTGAATAGGTGAGTGTGTAATGGCTAGGTGTGTAATGGGTGTGTAAAGAGTGTAACAAGTGTGTAAAGAGCGAGTGTGGTAACAAGTGAGTGTGTAATGGGAAAGTGTGTAGCAGGTAGATGTGTAATGATTGTGTAACCAGCAAGTTTGGAGCAAGTGTGTAGCAGACGAGCATGTAATGGGCGAGTGTATAACGTGTGTAAAGATTAAATGTGTAATGGATGAGTGTGTAACAGGCAAATATGTAATGGGCGAATGTGTAATAGGTATGTAATGGGTGAGTTTTGTAATGGGCAGGTGTGTAATGTGTTAGTGTGTAAAGGGTGAATGTGTACCATGTGTAAAGGATGGGTGTGTAAAAGGGATGATCTGTTACCACCAAGCTTTAAACCATTTAGTGCAGTAAGTTGCTTTTATGTTGTGTGATGAATGTATTCAAACACAGAAATTTTCAAGGAAGATAAAAAATCGGACAACATATTCATTTTGATAAAAACAAAAAACTGCGGATGCTGGAAATCCAAAACAAAAACAGAATTACCTGGAAAAACTCAGCAGGTCTGGCAGCATCGGCGGAGAAGAAAAGAGTTGACATTTTGAGTCCTCATGACCCTTCAATAGAAGTAGGTGAATCCAAGGAGAGGGGTGAAGTATAAGCTGGTTTAAGGTTGGGTGGGGGGAGGGTGGGGGGGTGTTGTGGGGGGTTGGGTTGGGGGAGAGAAGTGGAGGGGGGGTTGTGGTTGTAGGGACAAGCTAGCAGTGATAGGAGCAGATAATCAAAAGATGTCACAGACAAAAGAACAAAAGAACACAGAGGTGTTGAAGTTGGTGATATTTTCTAAACGAATGTGCTAATTAAGAATGGATGGTAGGGCACTCAAGGTATAGCTCTAGTGGGAGTGGGGGGGGGCATAAAAGATTTAAAAATAATGGAAATAGGTGAGAAAAGAAAAAACTATATAAATTATTGGAAAAAACAAAAGGAAGGGGGAAGAAACAGAAAGGGGCTGGGGATGGAGGAGGGAGCTCAAGACCTAAAGTTGTTGAATTCAATATTCAGTCTGGAAGGCTGTAAAGTGCCTAGTCAGAAGATGAGGTGCTGTTCCTCCAGTTTGCGTTGGGGTTCACTGGAACAATGCAGCAAGCCAAGGACAAACATGTGGGCAAGAGAGCAGGGTGGAGTGTTAAAATGGCAAGCGACAGGGAGGTTTGGGTCATTCTTGCGGACAGACCGCAGGTGTTCTGCAAAGCGGTTGCCCAGTTTACGTTTGGTCTCTCCAATGTAGAGGAGACCGCATTGGGAGCAACGAATGCAGTAGACTAAGTTGGGGGAAATGCAAGTGAAATGCTGCTTCACTTGAAAGGAGTGTTTGGGCCCTTGGACGGTGAGGATCCAATACACCTCTGTGTTCTTTTGTTCTTTTGTCTGTGACATCTTTTGATTATCTGCTCCTATCACTGCTAGCTTGTCCCTACAACCACAAGCCCCCCTCCACTTCTCTCCCCCCACCCAACCCCCCACAACACCCCCCCACCCTCCCCCCACCCAATCTTAAACCAGCTTATACTTCACCCCTCTCCTTGGATTCACCTACTTCTATTGAAGGGTCATGAGGACTCAAAATGTCAACTCTTTTCTTCTCCGCCGATGCTGCCAGACCTGCTGAGTTCTTCCAGGTAATTATATTAATTTTGATGTCCGTCAAGCTCAGTGCTAACTCTCTCCCCTCTCGAGTCAGAAGGTTCACTTTGAGTCCCAGTCCAGAGATTTGAGCACATCATCCATGTTGACATTTCAGTGCAGTACTGAGGGAATGCTGCACTATTGGATGTGCCACCTTTCAGATGAAATGTTAAAGCCCTGTCAGCTCTTTCAGGGGCCTGTAAAATTTCCAATGGCGCTATTTTGAAGAAGAGCAGGGGATTTTCATAGTGGCATTATTCATTCCTCAGCCAACACCACTAAAAGAAAGCCTGGTCATTATCACATGGGTTTGCGGGATCTTGCTTTGCACAGATTAGCTGCCAGGTTTCCTACGTTACAACAATGACTATATTTCAAAATTACTTTGTTGGCTGTAAAGTACTTTGGGAAATCATGAGGTTGTGAAAGTGCTTTCTCAATGGAAATCTTTTTAAATATCCTTAGTGAGCCTCGTGTTTTTCAAATCCTGTTTTGTTTTAACCAAATATTGCAAACAAGAGGCTGGAATAAATGCAATGACACAGGCAGAAAATAATCTCCTTCAGGCCTGAATCGTAGGTTGGAGCAAACCTGCTGCATGTTTTTATCGGTCCATGAATTGTGTGTGTGGGGTCGGGGTGGAGAGGTGGGGGATGAATGGGAACAGCAGTAGATTTAGAAGGTGTTACACTACATTTTCCACAGTTAACTCCACTTTAATGACATTTTGAACAACACAGATTTGGCATCGGTCTATCTCTCTCTCTCTATCTCACTCTATCTCTATCTCTCACTCCATCTCTTACTCTCATTCTCGCTCACACTCTCTCTCAACCCCTCTCTCACCCTCTCTCTCACCCTCTCTCTCACTCACTCTCTCATTCACTCTCTCTCTCACTCTCAGTCTCACTCTATCTCTCTCTCTCTGTCTGTTTCTCTCTTTCAATCCATCTTTCTCTTTCTCATTCTCTCACTCTCCCTCACTCTATTTCTCCCTCCCTCTCTTTTTCTCTCTCTCTCTTTCTTTCTCTCTCTCACTCTCCTCTCTCACTCTCCTCTCTCACTCTCCTCTCTCACACTCCCTCTCACTCCCTTTCCCACTCCCTCCCTCACTCTATCTCTCTCTCTCTATCTCACTCTATCTCTCTCTCCCTCACTCTATCTCTCTCTCCATCACTCTATCCTTCTGTCCCACTCTCCCGCTCTCTCTCACTATCTCGCGCTCTCTCACTCCCTCTATCTCTCTCTCTCCCGCTCTCCTGCTGTCTATCTCACTCTCTCATTCTCACGCTATCTCTCTCACTCTCCCCCACTCTATTTCTCTCCCTCACTCTATCTCTCTCTCACTCACTCTATCTCTCTCTCTCGCCCTCACTCTATCTCTCTCTCCCTCACTCTATCTCTCTCTCCCTCACTCTATCTCTCTATCTCTCACTCTGTTTACTAATCTATCTAGCTCACAACCTGTCTATCTTATGTACCTATTAACCAACTATGTTTCTTGTATCTTTCTCTGTCTCTGTGTATCTCTTATCTTTTTGTGTCTGTGCCTGCCTCTCACTATGTATCTAATTACTGATGATCTCTATCTCTATGCATGTATCCATTTTATCAATCTATACTATGCAAATATCCATTTCTATCCATCTATAAATATAATGTTTTTCTCTAACAATATTTCCATTTGCTGTCTATCCCTGTCTCTATATGTCTATTTATCTCTCTATGTTAATATTTACTGTCAATCTGTCTATCTGTTTATTCTGCTATCTCTCTAGCCTGATGGCTGATATAGTGCTTGTAGTATCCATTTTACTGCCCAGTGCATAACACAGAACTCGTCTGGTGACTCATTAAGCGATGTATTTACTCGGTTCACTGTAGACCTTTTTTACAGTCAGTTTTAAATGGTATCAATGGTAACTGTATCCTGACATTGTGGTGTGTTGAAGATACTCAACATTTTCACTGGTCACATATGATTCTCACTACCCTCAGTCTGCAGATTAGACCCAGTCAATGTAAAAAGACTTATTGAGATGAATAGGTGATAATTTTACATGAGATCAAGCTGGGAACAGGCAAAATGTATTATCACATTTGCATAAAATAAGCTTGGGTTAAGTATAGTTTTGAGAGTTGTAGCATTCTCAGCTTGTGACCTGCTGTACTAATTCTACCCTCAGTATCTCATGGGTGAAACTTTTTGATGTATCTGCCAAAGAACCAGGAGGAGATGAAGAATTTTTTTTAATGCAGAAAATTGTTAGGATTTAGAATGTGTCCTTCTGAAATTGTAGACCCAAAGGTTAGTTTCAGAAGTGAGTTGGAGAAATAATGGAAAAAGAAACATTAATAGGGCAATGGGAAAGACCAGGGCAGTGGAACTAATTGGATAGCTCTTTCATAGAGCCAGCACAGGCACAATGGGCTGATTGGCCTCCTTCTATGTTGTAGGATTCTGTGATTCCTTGGGAGGATTATTCACCAACCCTAAGACAAAGTAACAAGCCTGGAGAGCAACATGTCCTCCAATCAAGTTAGCTTCGACCAGATTGGTGTGACAATCAATATCCTCATTGTTTTACTCCTTCAACTTTGCCATCAATGACCTCAATCTGATCTTTGGGATTCTCCCCCTACAGAATCATGGAAACACCTCTGTTTATAGCTGCAAGAGCAAATGATGTCAGTGCCATTAAGAAACTCCTTGAGTCTCCCTCCATAGACCCTTTTGAAAAAGGTGAGAGTCTGCACTTTATTTTGAGAAAAGGAATGAATGGGTTGACATTTCCATTTTGTTCGAAGACTGTAACTTATGACAAATGGCACAGAAACAGGCCATTCAGCCCAATCAATCATTTGCTCCACTTGAGCCTCCTCCCATCTTTCCTCGTCTAGCTCTATCAGCATAATCCTCTCTTCCCTTCTCTCACATATGCTTGTCTAGTTTCCTTTTAAATGCATCTATACTATTTACCCGAACCATACCCTGTGATAGTGAGTTCCACATCCCTGCCACTCTCTGGATAAAGAACCTTCTTCTGACTTCCTTACTTGAATTTGCGGTGACTATTTTATATTGACGGCTTTTAGTTTTGCTCTTCCCAACAGGAGGACATTCTCTCTAAGTAGAATAGCTGTTCCTTTATCCCGATCCCACCGTTGGGATGAAATGCTGGTTGGGAACCCAGGAATGCTGGTGGAGGGACCCTGAAGGAGATTTTAGAAGAGGTAACCAATTAAGTGGCTGCCTTTGGTAGCCCCGTCCAATTAAGGGCAGCGGGCAAGCTTGCAAGTCTGTGCGGCCAATAGGAGGCGACCCAACACTGAAATATTTGTAGCCCCACTGCCAGAGGGTGACTCTGCTGAAATCTATTGGGAGGTATGAGGGTGCCTCCATTTACGGTTGCCAGTCACAAGTGAAGGATATGATGAGGGCCTAAACAGCTGGGGCTGTTAGATGGGAGGGGGAAAGCCCTCTATGGTAATGGGCACTGCCAGGGTTATAGCTGTTTATAAATGCAGTGTCTTCCCCATTGAATGTAGGTTCCAACTCTGAAGGCTACTGGACTGCCGCTGGGGGTCTGTCTCCTTCTCACCATCAGCCACATGGGTCGATGGCTTGTAGTGATGTTGATTACAGAAAGTATCTATTAAGGAAGTCTTCATAATCTTCTGTATGTTCACAGCAAGTCCTAATTAACTATTTGTATCTATTTACATATATACAATAAAGGGTACAGGCAAGGAGCTATCACCATGTCTAGATCTTAACACATAACTGGCCAACAGCACACTGACCACACTCTGGGTCATGTGCCTTCTTACATCCCTGTGTCGCCAATACTGTGCTCAGTCCCACATTAACCCCGTATATACCAGACCCTTATACTATATGGATAGCCTGTATACCAGTTGGAACATCCAGATGTATGCTCTTAATTAAACCCTCAAATAGCTTAATTAGCTACCTACATTGGCCAGTCAGGTAAACAGTCCCACCATTACCCCATCCCTTGAAGAAGGTGAAACATGCTGGGGAGCCTGATAAGGTTTATGATAAAGTTCAGACATGCTCGACCCCGCACCGCCAGAACTATCTCCATGTGCTACTGAACATTTTGTCCTCTGTACCTACTCTAGCAAATTCTTCCATAATTTTAAAGACTTCTATTATCGTTCAGCATTCCCAGCCTGTTCCTCCTCTCTTGGTAGATATAGCATACCAATCTTTATATCATCCCACAACAGAGCATTCAGAGGCAACATTATATCTAAGATGACATTTTAACACTCTCATTCAGAAAAGCCAGTAATAACCGGAGAGTTAGGGATTTGAAGAATTACTTTACAAGACTCCTGTCATTAGACAGGAGGTCAGATCACTGAGTTGGCCATATTGCTGGCTCTGTCCATAATCCTTCAGCTTTTGAATTCCCTCCCTAAACTCCTCCACTCTCTACCCTCTCTTCTCCCTTAAAGCACTCCTTAAAACCTACTTCTTTGAACAAGCTTTTGATCACCTGTTCTAATGCCTCCTCTTTTGGCTCAATGTCATTTTTTTGTCTGATAATGCTTCTTTGAAGCACCCTTGGGTCATTTTACCACCTTAAAAGGTACTATATAAACGCATGTTGTTGTTGTATAGTGATGAATTCCAATCACTACACTGGGAACAGAGGTTTGTGCACTGCTGCCAATATTCCAAATGATTCATTCTGATTTATTATGGGTAATAATCAAATGACCTTGACGACCATCATAATACTTGCTAAGCCTCATTAATTGCAGCTTCATACTCATTGCATATGTTTGGTGAATGATTGATAATCACACTTGATGTAGGGGCTGGGAGTGACGCACTGACTGTGATACTGTGGTGCAGCACCATGGGATGATCAGTGTTTGAAGCAGGGTTGCCAACTCTGGATTGGACATGTTCAAGGAGATTTCTTTGCACGACTGCCAACTTCAATTCTCCTGTTCAGTCAAACAGCTTGTTTCCCCATCTCCAATATTATAATGGCTGTCAAAGAAAATTAAGAGATAATTGTTTTAACACCATTGATGATTTCTAACTTATAGCTGTGCCCAAGATTTGATCTTTAATTTCCAAAGACTCCAGGACATTCCTGGAATGTTAGCAATGCCAGCTTAACGTAAACCCAGTAGTTTGTGTAATTATAGCTGCTTTATTTCCTGATAGGAGTGATGGGTGAGACAGCATTGCACATAGCAGCATTGTACAGTAATTATGATGTTGCAACCATGCTCCTTGAAGAAGTGCCAGATCTCATCAATGTACCGGCCACCTCTGAGCTGTATGAAGGTAGTCTTCAAAGTTGCATTTGTTTCTTTTGTTTCTTGGTAACCAAAAATGGTTTGGGTTGAGTTATACAGTAGGATGGGTGGGGTCAAAACACATTGATAGGTAAGATTGAAGAGTTTGTTGATGTATTGATTGAGTTGTGGCATTGAGTAATCTTTTAGATATGAGAGATGGATAATGAGTGGGGAATGGGGGAGGGAGAATTAGTGAGGGATGGGTACTGAGTGAGGAATGGGGGATAGGGAATGGGGATGGGCAGAGAGTGGGGAGTCAGGGCGATGGGCAGCGAATGAGGAATGGGGAGATGACCAGTGTGAGGACTGGGGAGATGGGCAGCAAGTGAGGAATGGGAGGATGGACAGGGAGTGAGGAATGGGGGATGAGCAGAGTAAGGAATGGTGGATGGGCAGGGAGTGAGGAATGGGAGGATGGGCAGCAATTGAGGAATGGGGGGATGGGCAGCGTGAGGAATAGGAGAATGGGCAGCAATTGAGGAATGGGAGGATGGGCAGCGAGTGAGGAATAGGAGGATGAGCAGCAATTGAGGAATGGGGGGATGGGCAGTGAGTGAGGAATGGGAGGATGGGCAGTGAGTGAGGAATGGGAGGATGGGCAGCAAGTGAGGAATGGGGGGATGGGCAGTGAGTGAGGAATAGGAGGATGGGCAGCGAGTGAGGAATGGGGAGATGGAAAGCAAGTGAGGAATGGGGTTATGGGCAGAGTGAGGAATGGGAGGATGGGCAGTGAGTGAGGAATGGGGAATGGGCAGTGAGTGAGGAATGGGGGGATATGCGGTGAGTGAGGAATGGGGGGATGGGCAGTGAGTGAGGAATAGGGAATGGGCAGTGAGTGAGGAATGGGGGGATATGAGGTGAGTGAGGAATGGGGTTGGGCAGTGAGTGTGGAATTGGGGGATATGAGGTGAGTGAGGAATGGTGGGATGGGCAGTGAGTGTGGAATGGGAAATGGGCAGTGAGTGTGGATGGGGGATGGGCAGTGAGTGAGGAATGGGAAATGGGCAGTGAGTGTGGATGGGGGATGGGCAGTGAGTGAGGAATGGGAAATGGGCAGTGAGTGTGGATGGGGGATGGGCAGTGAGTGAGGAATGGGAAATGGTCAGTGAGTGTGGATGGGGGATGGGCAGTGAGTGAGGAATGGGAAATGGGCAGTGAGTGTGGATGGGGGATGGGCGGTGAGTGAGGAATGGGCAGATAGGCAGTGAGTGAGGAATGCGGAATGGGGGTATGGATGGTGTGTGAGGAATTAGGGGATGGGCAGCGAGTGAGGAATGTGAGATTGAGCAGTGAGTGGTGCTTGGGGTTTGGGGCAGGAGAATGGCATGAGCAACCGGAATTGACTGCATATCATTTTGTTGGATAGGTAAGACAGCCCTGCACATTGCTGTGGCAAATGAAAATGTTCACTTGGTTAAAGAACTGATAAACCGAGGAGCCGATTTGGCATCATCACGTGCAACCGGGATCTTTTTTAGGAGAAGCGAAAATAACCTCTTTTACTACGGTAAGTGTTCAGCATAATTTGCTTCTGAATGTATAGGAAATCACAATCCTCCCCTTTAGTAATACAGCTGGACATCTTCAGTAACAGAAAACCTTCAACTGCTCCTCACCATCAACTATCCCATTTGTGTGATGAACAAAAGTACACTGCCTGGTTTACTCCAGCATTTTGTGAACCATGTCAACCCTATGTCATCTTAATCCCGATTCCCCTTTCTCCATGTCCCCAATGCCTTAACTTCCCAACTACATATTCCATTGCCACTTTGATCTTCTGGGGAGGTTCTTTAGGGGCATTTAATTGGTTTTAACTGAATTTTATGACTTTGCCCCCTTGTCTGTGTTTTCCTTTTGGAAGGAAGGATCATTCCCTGTCAAAAACACATTTCCTGTAGTTGACCACCCATTGCAGTCCAAATATATACGTTTATTTATCTCAATTTCCGCTAACATGTCTTATTCATGAATTTCGATGACATTTCCTCGAAGCAGGAAAAGTGAGAGAGTGGTGTGGAATGTCACGGTCTGCTGCCACCATATATGTAGAGGATCTCGATGTAGACCTCAAGGGATCTATCTCTGTGCTATATATACTAAATAAGATATTGAGACTGATAAGGGTTCTGGTTGCACACAAGTAGCTGAAGTTTATTACTAGCAACAACTATATACAACTCTGCATAGGCCTTGATTTGGCCTGGGTCCTAAAAGCTACATAGGCTGATTACTTGACTATATGCCAGACTCATAAAATGTACATAGTCTTGCTGATACAGGGTCATAGGCAGTAGTGAGCATCTGCAATAGAGAGCACAGGCAATAGTGAGCATCCAACATGGAGGGTGTACTTTTATATTCCAGTCTCTCACACAGTGATGTCACTCTGCAGCTTCTTAAAGGTACATGTCATTGTCTGCATTTGATTTCTCAAATATTCCATTTGTGCAGGAGCTAGACCAGACACACCAGCAGAATTCTTTGCTGTCATTATGGGAAAGTCTGTGTGACAAGCAATCTCAGAGATTTAACACAATAGCCAATTCTGGAGAGGCAAACATTGTTTCGACTAGAGTACAAGAAGAGGAGATTTTTTTTATTCATTCACGGGATGTGAGCTTCTCTGGTTGGGCCAGCATTTATTGCCCATCCCTAGTTGCCCTTGAGAAGGTGGTGGGAGCTGCCTTCTTGAACTACTGCAGCTCATGTGGTATAGATGCACCCACAGTGCTGTTAAGAAGGGAGTTCCAGAATTTTGACCCAGCGACAGTGAAGGAACGGTGATATATTTCCAAGTCAGATAGTGAATGACTTGGAAGGGAACTTCCAGGTGGTGATGTTCCCATCGATCTGCTGCCCTTGTTCTTCTAGATGGTAGTGGTCGTGGGCTTGGAAGATGCTGCCTAAGGACCCTTGGTCAATTCCTGCAGTTAATTTGAGATCTGGGATTGGATTAAATAAGAAGTGAGTACCTGTGCAGTCTAAACCATTTTGGACCAAGGGAATATACAGCACAGAAACAGGCTAATATAAAATAAAAACTGAAAATGCTGGAAAAACTCAGCAGGTCTGACAGCATCTGTGGAGAGAGAAACAGTGTTAATGTTTCGAGTCCATATGACTTCTTCAGAGCTAAAGAGAAGTAGAAATGTGATGGAATTTATATTGTTTAAGGGTGGGAGTTGGGGGGGAGGGTGGGGGTTGCTGTGGAGCAGGTAAAGCAGGATAGAAGGTCAGCGAAAGGTGGGGGCTAAAGAGAGATTGACAAAGATGTCATGGACACAAGACAAAGAGATTGTTAATAGTAGTGGTGCAGACTAAAGAAGGTGCTGATGGAGGAATAAAAGTAAGAAAGCAGAATGTGTTAATAGCAGGACAAGGGTCAGCATTCTGAAAGGATAACAGAACAAGTGACAGATGGTCCTTTTTGGGGTGGGGTATGGGGAAAAAGTTTAAAAACTGGATAAAAGGGGGGATAAAAAAGGGATAAAACTACGAATAAATGAAGTAAAACAAAATTAAGTAAATAAAAAATAAAAATAATTTTTTTAAAATGGGGATTAAAAAAGGACTGAAGATAGAGGACAGAGTTCAGAGCTCTAGAGGATAGAGGACTGAAGCTGTTGAGCTCAATGTTAAGTCCGGAAGGCTGTAAAGTGCCTAATCGGCAAATGAGGCGCTGTTCCCCCAGTTTGCATTGGCCTTCACAGGAACATTGCAGCAGGCCAAGGACAGACATGTGAGCATGAGAGCAGGGTGGTGTGTTGAAATGGCAAGCGACTGGAAGGTCTGAGTCATGCTTGCAGACAGATCAAAGGTGTTCCGCAAAGTGGTCACCCAGTCTGCGTTTGGTCTCCCCAATGTAGAGGAGACTGCATTGGGAGCAGCGAATGCAGAAACAGGCTATTTGGCCTAATCAGTGTGTGCTAATTAGAATTTCATCATATCTACTTTTTATAACCTTTTCTCTCCATCAGTTTCTCCATAATTTCTCATTTCATATTGAGCAGGCAATGGTTGCTGTTCCATTGCTGTGGGACGAGCCATGCCTTTTTAGATGATCTCAAATCACCTTCCCCTCTTCACAGCACACTTGACCCATTTTCTTGCCAGGAAATCTAGTTGTACCTGGAGGTCACCTGTTGCCCACTTCATTGATCTGACCCAGCAAATAACCCAAAAATTCATTACTGTTTTATGTAAAATTAAATTCTGCCCGTCTTTCCACTTTACTCATAAGTTCTTAAATTTTATCATGTGGCCCCTTCACAACAAAGACCAATTTGTTCAATCTCTCTTATAATCTTGAAAACTTTTCAAAAGAGAAGCATCCAACTTCCCTAACTTTTCTTCCTAACTAAAATTCCTGACACCTGAATCCCCTCTGTTGCTTCTCATGTTTGCTTTCCATTAGCTGACATTTCTCCAAATGTTGGAAACTTTGTCTGCAATATTCTTTCATAGGACGTTAAGACGTATCAGTGGTAATGCCCACAGATAGGCGGGATAAAGCAAATATCCCTCGGAGCACTAGTGATACTTTAGGTATGGACATCTGGAGCTTATCCGATAATTGGAGGTGTGCAGTCTCAGGTGGAACTGGGAGCAGTGGGAATTTAAACAGAGAAACCACTTGACGGGTTGCCTGTAATGTCAGGAAAGTATGAGAATAATCAGTCATGGTGGGAAATGTGTTATAAAAGGTGTTCAGAGGGAATGGGGGTCAGTGGGTGTGGGTTAGTGTGGGAAAACAGGTTGTGTGATGTGGGAGGAATGGCAGGCAAAACCTATAAGTATCAATTCCTCAAAGTGAAAATCACACAAAAGTTTCATGAATCACTGATATAAAGTTCTCAGGTTTGATCTCTGGGATACACTGCTTGTAGAGGATATGTGTGAAGAGCCTTTCCTTCCTGTGGGGAACAGCTGGGTAATAGTCCAGGGCAACAGAAAGCTATTGGACAAAACTGAAGCTGATCCCTTTGGTACTCTAACTCTCCCAGCCTGTTTTTGTCTTCACTTTTCTGACTTGTAGCTGATTCTAAATATTTCTAATCTACAAATGGAGAATTTCTCAGTTTTCAACTATTTTAATTTATTACAAGACCAGCTATTCTGGGTTAAATTTCTTCCTGTTAACAGGCAAGGTGGCAGAGACAAAATGCATTTGTGGTGTTCAAAATTTAGCCAGGACAGTTAGATTACAGGGAGGTAGGAATTGATGGGCCACTGCCCTTCTTTCACCTTTAACTGTAGCTGTATCGCTGACTGTCAAGGATACTCGCTTGCTCAGACACTTTCTGCTTCCTTTGCATTGATTCAGTTTATTTGTCTCCAGTTAGTTCTTTTGAGTTGTTGTCACTTTGTTTCAGGTGAGCACGTGTTGTCTTTTGCTGCTTGTGTTGGGAATAAAGAGATCGTCCAGTTCCTGATTGAAAATGGTGCCGACATTAAGGCCCAGGATTACCTTGGTAAGGGTCAAAAATGGAGTGTTATTGACAAAGAAGTCAAGGTACAGGTTGAACGACTCTTGCCGCTCCCAATCCCCCGGCATGCATGATACTCCGATTTACTAGTCTCAGAAGTTGGAACGTAGGAATTGGAGTAGGCCATTCAACCTTCTCAAACCTGTTCCACCGTTCAGTTAAATCATGACTAATCTGTATCTTATCTCCATTTACACAACTTGCTTCTGCAACCCTTAATACCCTTATTATTGATTGGCACTCAAAGGAAATAAGCCTTCAAGGGCATGGAGATCGAGTGGAGGAGTGAAATTGACTAGATTGTTCTGTGGAGAGTTGGTAATGACTCGATTGGCTGAATAGCCTCCTTCTGTGCTATAAATGTGTCTGTGCCCTGAATCTTTTTTCCTGGGTTGGGAGTGCAGAGTTCGGACAATTCCCAGCTCTTCAAACCTGACCTGGGTGAAAGTGCCCCAGAACTTCGGATTTTCTTTCCGAGGCTACCGGGTTCTCTGGGAGCCATGGCAGACATCCCAGAAACAATGCAGAGGCTGCCGGGTGTGGAAGCGGGCTGGGTGGAAGGCCTGCCTCCTTGCATCGACACTTTGTTCGAAGACTTTAAAAAAATAATAAAACATAAAACACCCTCCAGCCTTCACCCCTTACTCTTCCTGACCTCCCACTCATTCCCCATGCCCCATCCATATCAACCTATGACACTTCATGCTCTCCACCCATTCCCCATGGCCTGTCATAGACTACCTGCCCCTCTACCCACCCCTCCCATGGCCTCTCATACCCTCCATGTTAATCTATGCACCTTTCCACACACCCTATGGCCCCTCATGCTCTCCTTGCCAACATAAGTGCCTCTACCCACCCTACCATGGCCCCTCATACCCTCCATGCCAACCTATGTGATCCTACCCAGCCCCATGGCCCTTTATAGCTCCTATGCCAACTTAGTGCCAACTCATGCAAACCCATGTCCCGCACCCGCCACTCTTTGCCCTTATACTCACCATGCCAACTCACTCAGTATCCACCATGGACAGACCTCGGGACCCATGCTGAGATTAAATAAAGCACTTAAGCGTCTATTAAAGAATTCAGTATTTCAAAAAAATCACCTTCATTGAGAAAAACCCATTCACTACATTTAATTTCCTTTAATCCCTTATAAAAACAAGCATTAAAAGTAAAATACTGCAGATGCTGGAAATCTGAAATAAATGCAAAAAATGCTGAAAAAACTCAGCAGGTCCAGCAGCATCTGTGGAGAGAGAAACAAAGTTAATGTTTTGAGTCCAATATGACTCTTCTTTGGAACTTTGACAGATGCTGCCAGACCTGCTGAGTTTTTCTAGCACTTTTTGTTTTTATATTGAAATTCATAGTCCCACTTCAAAGAATCTGTAACCACTTGGAGCTGTCAATCAGACTGTAAACTAAGGCATCCCATTGTGATAATGGAAGATTTTTGAATCAGTCATGCAGCACTAACCCTGTATGATAACACTCAGGTTTTTGTCAACAGACAAAGTGAAATAACAAGCACTGATTTTTTAAATACTACACAGTTTTTTTTTCAAATCTTTAAAGGGCAGGAGTTATAAATGCCATGACAGCTTGACAGCTCCTTTAGACTGTTCCATTTGACAGCTCCTTTTGATGCTCTCTTGCATTACCAATGAGCTTGACAATTCCAATGATTTTAAGCACTTTTTAAACACCCATTCATGCCTAATTTTAACAACATTTACCTCATCCAGATGGCACTTTACTTCTCCCAAATGGCAGCTGAATTCCCCCAAAGGTGCCCCAGGACCATATTCAAAAGCGTACCTTACCTATCTAAAACGGTTCCTTACCTATCTAAAATGGTGCCTTACCTATCCAAACAACTCTGCAAAGTTCAGACTAGCTCCTACCAGGTCTATTTGTACACATGTTTCCCACTCCAAGCTGATGAAAATCAGACAGGACTAGAGGCAGATGCTGTTTTATATTGGTAGCAGCCTCTGTGAACCATGGATGTGCAATTTGGAATCCACCCCCATTACCACCTGCAAAAATAGTAGGTGCTGTGTTCCGGGGCAGGACTTCCAGATGGCCTCTGGAGCCATTTTTGTAATGACAGATAGGTTCTCTGTTGTTGCAAAAATTCAGGCTTATGACTCTATGACTCATAAAAGTCTAACAATCTCTGTTTTAAAAGTGTTCATTGACCACAAACCTTAACAACTTTTTGGGGGAGAGAGTTCCAGATTTCCACTACCCCTTGTTTGAAGAAGTGCTTCCTGACACCACCCGTGGCCTGTTTAAGCTTTAATTTTAAGTTGTTCCCTTGTTCTGGACTCTCCTGCGAGAGGAAATAGTTTCCCTCTATCTACACTATCAAATCCTTTAATCATCTTAAACACCTCAATTAGATTACCTTTTAATTTTCCATACTCAAGGGAATACAAACTTCGTCTATGCATCCTGTCGTCATAATTTAACCTATTGTGCCATGATATCGTTCTGTTGAATCTGTGTTGGACCCACTCAGAGGCCAGTACATCCTTTCTGAGGCGCAGTGCCCAGAACTGAATCCAGATGATGAATTTTTGGTTCTCACCAGAGATCACAAAATTAAATTATTCTAAAGCAGGGAGCGACTCATACAGAATAATGTCTCACTCTGGTGTCCTATTACCTCTGAGAGAACCCTGTTGTAGTGGACTGGGATGTGCAGCAGGTTAGAACTATTCACTTCTAGAACTTAATGTTAAATCTTTTTATTGAACCCAATGTTCAGATTCTTGACGTATTGAGTTATTTGGTGTCAACTGTGGCTCAGTTGGTCACAATCTTGTCTCTGAGTTATAAGGTCATAGGTTTAAGTCCAATTCCAAAGATTTGAGCGCAATGTCTTTGCAGACATTCTCAGAGCAGTACTGAGGGAGTGCTGCACTTCTAGATGTGCTGTCTTTTGGATGAGATGTTAAACTGAGGCCGCATCTGCTCTCTCAGATGGACATAAAAGATCCCATGAAGTTATTTGGGAGAAAAGCAGCAAGTTCTCTCGGGTACTTCTGGTCAATATTTATCCCATAGAACGTTATTGAAAACAGGTTATCTGGTCATTGCCACTTGACTATTTGTGGGAGCTTGCTATGCACAAACTAGCTGCTCTGCTTCCAACGTGACAACAGGGACTACATTTCCAAGGTACTTCTATAAAGCCCTTTGGGGTGTTAATGAAGTTATGAAAAGCACTGCATACATTTCTTTCCTCTGATGGATTTATTTCAGGTAACACTGTTCTGCATCACCTAGCATTGCAGGCCCAGCGTTACACAGCACAGATGTATGATTTCATCCTGTCTCTCGATCCAGAGAATGGAAATCCAGCAGAAATGATCACAAACAAAGATGGACTGACTCCCTTCAAACTTGCTGCCTTAGAAGGAAATGTCCAGGTGAGGGAATATTCGACACTTTACCATCCTCACATTTTCATGTAAGGGAGAGGCATCACCACTGAGATGATCAGACTCATACATACAGAAAGGAGTATAGACCAGGTATGCAAGGGATTGAAAGGAAGAGAGTTCTCTTTCCTGTTTAATATTATACAGAACCTAAATCCCAAAAAGACAGAGCTCCAACTCAATAATGTATATTATCCAAACACCAATCAACACTCAGTTACTCTGGCAAAGTGCTGCAAATCTGAAATAAAGAAAATGCTGGAAATGCTCAGCAGGTCAAGCAGCACCTGTGGAGAGAGGTCAATGACCTTTGATCTGAACTAGAACAAGTTTAATAGGTTTTAAGCAAGTGAAATGTGGGAAAAAGAATAAAGGGGAAGGGCTGTACTAGGGCAGAAGACAAAATGACAAAAGATTGGCAGTGCAAGGCCAAATGGAGTGGTAATGGGACAAATAAAGAAACAAAAAATGTACCTAGAGGAGGTGCAAATGGCAGAATGGTGTAGCTGCTATCTGAAAGCCCAAACATCAGAAAAACAAGCTAAACCCAAAGCCTGCAGAGGAAAAAGAAACAAAATGGTGGCCAAGGTTATGGTCTGAAATTGTTGAACTTAATTATAGTATGGGAGTTTGTAAAGTGTCTAATTGAAAGGTGAGGTTTTGTTCCTTGACCATTCATTGAGCTTCATTTGAAACAGTGTAGGAGACCGAAGACAGAGAGGTGAGCATGGAGCAAGGTGAAGAATTAAAATGATAGGTAACTGGAAGCTCAGGGCCATGCTTGCAGATTGAACCAGGGTATTTTGCAAAGTGATCACCCAATCTGTGTTTCGGCTCTCCAATGCAGAGCAGTCCACATTGAGCAGTGAATGCAACATGCTAAATTGAAAGAAATACACATCAATCAATGTTACATCTGGAAGGTGTGTTTGGAGCCTTGAAAGGTGAGGAGAGAAGAGAAAAAAGGGCAGGTGTTGTGCCTCCTGATCTTTCAGGAAGAAGAGTGGGTGATGGGGTGATTGAGGAGTAGACCAGGTTATCGCAGAGAGAACAGTGCCTGTGGGATGCTGAAAGGGGAGTGGAGGTGAAGATGTGTTTGGTGGGGGCATCATGCTGGAGAAATAGTGGGGGATGATGCGTTGAATAAGGTGGCTGTTTGGGTGGAAGATGAGGACAAGGGGAATCCTGTTGTGGTTCTGGAGGGGAGGGGAAGGGGTGAAATCAGATGTGCGGGAAATATGGTGCACCTGTTTGAGGGCCCTGTCAACCGTGGGGGCTATTCCTTGGTTGAGGATAAAAGAGGATATATTGGAAGTGTTGGTATGGAAGTTGCATTATCAAAACAGAAGCTGGGAGAATGGAATTAAAGTCCTTTACAGGAAGTTGAGGAGGAAGTGTGCTGGAGGTAGCTATGGGAGTCAGTGGGCTTATAATGAATGTTTATTGATAGTCTATCCCCAGAAATAGAGATAGAAAAGTCAAGGAAGGAAAGGGAAGAGCCAGAAATGAAGGTGAGAGAAGGTACAAATTGGAAACAAAGTCGATTAAATTTTCCAGTTGGTGTGAAAAGAAGCTATATGGCCCATAAAGCCACTTCCTACCATTGCTAGGCTTGATTCAGCAGCAGCTAGGAGGTTTGTGTTCAAACTCAACTCCAGAAACTTGAGCACAAAGTCCAGGCTGACACTTCAGTGCAGTGCTTGAGGGAGTGCTACACTGTCAGACATGCTGTCTTTCAGAGGAGACATTAAACCTAGACATTATCTGTTTTCTTAAATATACCTAAAAGGTCCCACGGCATTTTTCAAGGGAAAGCTGAGGAAATGTCCTGGCAATGTTCATCCATCAACCAAGATCACTAACATGGATTATCTGATCATTTATCACATTGCTATTTGTGGGGCCTCACTGTGTATAAATTGGCTGGTGTGCTTCTCATATTACAAGAATGAATACACTTCAAAATTATTTATTCAGCTGTGAAGTATTTTGGAACATCCAGCAATCATAAAAAGTGCTATGTAACGTTCTTTCTTTTTAATTATTCATGTGCAATCTGCACCACCATGGATTCTAACCCACTTTCTTAAGCTCCTAAAATGATGATTGAAGAATCCATGATCTGCAAAATACCTGCCCATCTTCACATCTCCACTACTGATCCCTGGCCTACCGCCCTCTATAAACTCTATCTCTTCACTGATTAATACATTGTGTCCCATTGAGTACACAGTCCCATTCTCAAGCAGACAAAAATAGACGGTACTAACATGTTGGATGTGTATTATATCTTGCAGCTGTTTCAACATTTAATGAGAAAGAAGAAATACCACATTCAGTGGTTTTTCAGGTCTGTCTCCGCTACCTTCTATGACCTCTCTGGTATCGATTCCTGGGATGACGACCACTCTGTCCTTGATCTGGTTGTGTGCAGTAATGAAGTTGAGGTGAGCCAAGGAGTTCCAGACAGAAACATTCTCTAAAGGTGGCCAAGTAAAGTAAAGTAATAAACGCTGAGTGTTTTCGCATGGTTTTGTTTTGCAGGCCCTGAAAATCCTCAACCTCCCTGCGATCAAGGCACTGATCCATTTCAAGTGGAATAAATATGGAAAGTATTATTTCCGGACACTCACTCTCTTCTACTTCATCTACATTATCATTTTCACCTCCTGTTGCATCTTTCGACCTCTTATACCACGGCGTGACAATATCACAGACCCTAGAGACACTCAGATTCTGGAAGAGGCACCACTAAATGTTAGTACCATAACCATGTGCCAATGGTGCCAGCTGATGTTTGAAGCGTTGTGGGGGTGGGGGCAGGCAGTGAAATTTCTGGGTTTGTACTGACATCAGGAAGCCTCGCCTAAGGGACCACATATCAGAATTCAGGGTATGTGAAATTTGTACAAAAAACTAGTCCCCTGCTACCAAACCTGCATGGTATCCATTGAATATCATAGTTCCCAACTGCTACCTTTTCTTGTGTAGAAATTGAATTAAAGGGACGGGAGAGATCAGCTTGGGTGACCTTCTCTATGATACAAATAAAAATTACAAGGCATTGCCACCAATCAATGCAGAATCACATATCTTAATTATTCAGAATGTATTCAGGCACTGAGACAGAGGAGAGTAGAGAAATCCACCAAAATGAGCAAAGTGAATGGAATGGTTAGAGTGCTGTTATCATCCAGAGTCTTAACATCTTCATGTGAAATTGATCTTTGTGTTATTTTTAAGAAGTTGTTTAGTACAGAGATTGTGGCTGAGATATAGTGACTTCAAGGGAGCATTTGTGAAGATTTATTTTTTTGTCAAACCTGTTTAAGATATCGCTGAAAGAACTAATAAATGTAGAACTCTTCATAATGTGGATGTTCATAAGGACTATAACATCTGCCTCTTCTTTGGTTTGTGCAGAACCTAGTTGCCTGAAGTAGTGCAATGCAAGTTGCTTTCTGTATTAGAATCCTTACACTGGCATTAACTTCTGTTCATCCTTTGAACCGTCACAGTGCAGTGGGTGTAACTTTCACTCTCTGCCTCTTGATTCCAGCTGTGCTATGTATCAAAAGAAGATTACATCCGCTTGGTGGGGGAGATCATTTCTGTCTTTGGAGCCATTGCCATCCTCCTGATAGAAGTAAGGAATGTGTTTTTTTGCTTAGCTGGTGTGTGAGGGGATTGGAAACTATCATTGCACTTAAAAAATGTCCCAGTGAAAAACTCCAGTGAAATCTATCTAAGCCAAGCTTCTATTTGTCTGCTATGGAGGTGCTGTCTCTCTCTTCAGGGATGTGACAAATTGTGTCACCCTTGGAGAGAGCCACATGTGAGGGAGTTTTCCTATAGTTGGCTAAGAGTGCTATTGACAGACACTGGTAAGCTTACCACTGATTGTGCAGCTGAGACCAACCTAGCATTTGGAAAGTAAAAAATGTGCAAAGTGTTTTTGTTGACAATATAAGCCCAGAAGTTAACTTTGATGAGAAGCAGTCAATGCCTTCATTGGTCCATCCTTTCTCCACTTACCTCAGCAAAGGTGCTAACCCCTTTAAACTAAATTGATTAACACTTGTTCTAAATTGTGGACAAAGGAAGGTCCTATTCAGACAGTAATCTCATCAACAGTAATTTAGAACAGATAGAACAGGGAATTCTCATTAAAGGTGATATACACATGACTGGTGGAATAGGGCTTTGTCCTGCAGGTGGCAGTTAATGTGGCTGAGGATCATTTGACTATTGGTGGAAGCAGCTCAGCCTTAGATAAAAACCAAATTAAACTTTTCCATTATGCCCAATGTGGGCTTCAAACTACAGTCCAGTGAAGAACATGGCAGTGAAAAATGAAAAGGCCTATGAACCAGTTGCCTGTTCTTCAATCTGTCCATGGAGGTGCAGTGCATTGGTTCCAGCAGAATGTTTGCTCTTCTCTGAAGAATGGAGACGTGGGGGAATTGTGATATTCACTTTTTGTGATGTTGGGGAGATGGCAGTCGGGAATCTGTTTTGTACCCTGTCCAGATTTCCAAAGGAAAACCAGGTGGTTTGTATAACAGGTGCATCCCAAAACAAAGAGAGAATTTTCAATTACATAACTAAGAGGGGACCCAAAAGGCTTCTAAAGGCACCAAAATAGTAGTGAGGGGAGGGTTGGGACCGATTAGGAACCAAAAAGGAGATCACACTTGGAAGCAGAGAGCATAGCAGAGGTACTAAGTGACTACCTTGTATCTGTCTACCAAGGAAGAGGATGCTACCAAAGTCATAGTAAACAAGAAGGTAGTTAAGATACTAGATGGGCTAAAAATTGATGAAGCGGAGTTATTTGAAAGATTGGCTGTACTTAAAGTTGATAAGTCACCAGGCCGGATGGAATACTACTGAGGATGCTGAGGGAACTAAAGGCATAAATTGGAAAGGTACTGGCCACTCCCAATCTTTTGATTCTCCTTAGACAACAGGGTGCTTCCAAAGGACAGGAGAATTGTAAATGTTACACCCTTGTTCAAAAACATGTAAGGATAAAACCAGCAACTACAGACCAGTCAGTTTAACCTCGGTGATGGGAAAGCTTTAAGAAGCAATAACCAGGACAAAGTTAGCAGGCACTTGGACAAGCATGGCTTAATTAAGGAAAGCCAGCATAGATTGTTAAAGACAAATTGTGTTAAACTAATTTGATTGTTTTTTTGATGAAGTAACAGTGAGAGTTGATGAGGGTAATATGGTTGTTGTGGTGTATATGGACTTCCAAATGGTGTTTGATAAAATGGCACAAAATGGGTTCTATTTAATGGAGGTGACAGGCTCTTGCCAGTGGGCTGGAGAGGTGGTGGGAGCTCCACATTGTGTCTTTTAGGGAAGCCCTGCCAAACTGAGCGCCATTCAGGCAGCTGGCAGCCCAGCAACGGGCCTTCCTCCAGGACCAAAGACCCTGGAGGCAGAACTACCAGCAGGATTGCCAATTGTGATTAAATGTATCCCTGGAGGTTTCATCACATGACTTGCCCCACGCTCCAGCCATTAGTTGGCCAACAAATCCATCCTTATGATGCGTTGCCTTGCCATGTCAGTTGGAAAGCAAAAAGACTCATTACCCAAATGCTGAACAGCAACTTCTCCCATTTTCAATATTATTATATCTTGCAAAGAGAAAAGCTTAAATAAAATGACAATAAAAACAAGCTTTTTAAATGTCCCAATGATTTTTCTCCAGGGTTGCACACAGCCATGTCCTGGAGATTGATCTTCAATTCCTGGAGACTCCAGACCTATGCTGGAGGGCTGGCAGCCTGAGCTTCCAGACAATTAGAGGCTGGCAACTCTTCTGTCATTAGTGCCACCGGTGAGGTGGTAGCTTCTGCCAGTACTACACCCACCCAAGGCCTTGGATCAAGGGGGTGGTGGAAGGGAGTTGGCAGCAAAGACAGGGGGTGGCTTTCAGTGGGCCCCCCCCACCACCTTCTCGATGCTGGGTCCCTCAATCATGCCTTTGATTGAGGGACCCCCATCTGGGAGCCCACAAGCAAACACATCATGGTTTTTTTGTTGGGCTTCCTACAAGGCAAACCGCTCTCCACCCCCACAACCTCCAATACCAGCAGTGGTGGGATGAGGCTCTTAAGTGGGCATTAATTGGCTGCTTATGGGCCTCAGTTGGCAGTGGAGAAGGCCGTCCATTGGCCTTCTTGCTATGGACTTAATCAGGGTGGAGGTGGGACCCTGCCACACCCCTGCCTGTTTAAATGCCCCTCCACCACCAAACTCACTTTGGGGGAGGGCACAAGATTCAAACCAATAGGCTTGTCAGCAAAGTTGAAGACCAGGGAATAAAAGGGACAGTGACAGCATGATACCACGTAGGCTGAGTGACAGGGAATAGAGAGCAGTAGTGATTGGTTATCTTAATTACTGGAGGAAGGTACAGAGTAGGATACCCAAAGGGTGGGTATTGGAGCTGCTGCTCTTCTTGCTCTATATTAATGTCTTAGACTTGGGTGTGCAGGGCACAATTTTAATAAATGCAGATGGCACAAAACTTGGAAGTACTGTGAACTGTGAGGGCAATAATGATAGACTACAAAAGGATATGGCCTGGTGGAATGGGTAATCATGTGGCAGATGAAATTTAACACACACAAGTGCGAAGTGATACATTTTGGTTAGCAGAATGAGGAGAGATAATGGGCAAGAACCTTTGTGGAGTGGCAGTCACTGTTGGATCCTTTATACTCACCCAAGTTGAGAGCTGCACATTTCTCGCCTGATCTCGCATCCTAGGCCTGATGAGGAATGTGCAGAGCAGCAGCTCTCGAGTGCTTCCAGCACAGTGTAGCAGCGTCAGGGCAAGTCCCACCTCTTTTTTCCGGTACTAGCTGCCGTGAAGCTGTTAAGTTTAAAGATTCCAGCCATTTTGAGAAGCCAGGGAGAAGATATGTGTGTGAGGGATGTTGAGTGGTGGGGGTCACGTGGTCAGGGGGAGGGGGAATGATAGGTCAGGGGGCAAGTGGTCAGGGCAGGTCTGGAGGGGAGTCAGGGGTGAGGGTGTTGGAAGGGCGGTCAGGGGGTTGGGAGCATAGGTAGTAGGGCGGTCAAGAGGTTAGTCAGGAGGGTGGGGAGGGTAGTCGGGGTGGGGGTGGGGGTTAGCCTGGGGTGTGGGCTAGTCGGGGTTCAGGGGGTTGTTGGGGTGAGATAGGTAATCTGGGGGTTGGGAGGGCTGTTGGGGGCTGGTGGGTAATCTGGGGGGTTCAGGGGATAGCTGGGTGTTGAATGGTAGTCGGGGGTGGGTGGATAGTCTGCGGGTTGGGGATGTGAACAGGGGTTGGGGGTTAGTCAGGTGGTCGGAAGGCAGATCAGGTGTGTGGGTGGTGGTTGGCTGGGAGGTCATCAGGGGTTCAGGAGCAGAGGTGGGATGTGTGGGTTGTTGGGGGAGGGTGTCGGGTGGTTAGGCAGTGGAGGAGCTGGCCGCTGGGGCAGGGGTGTGGTGGGGGGGGTGTTAGTCTGGGGGGTCCAGTGGAAGGCTGGGAGTTCACTAGTATAGTTACCCAGAAGATAGAAGTGCTTTTAATCCTTCTAACTTTTCCTGGCGACTGTTCTGCTAAAAGAATTGGAACCATCTGAAATCACCGATTTAAGCTGGAGTTTCGGAATGTTTCCAGTGCTGGGAAATGTCCTTTTACCCATTGGAAGCTTCAACCTCCCAGGCAATTCCTGTGCAGTCCTTGCCTGGGGACTTCCGGGGGCCCCTACCAGTGCATTTTCTGGGGTACTTCCTGGGTACTTTCTCCTGGGGAATGGAAGTTCTGGGCCAATATAAATAAAGGCTACAATTCTAAAAGAGGTTGCAGGATCAGAAAGACCTGGGGTTATATCTGCACAAATTGTTGAAGGTGACAGGTGACTTTCTGAGTCAGAAAGTAGTTAAAAAGGTTCAAGTTTTATAAATAGAGGCATAAAAACATTCAAGTTCTGATAAAACACTGACTTGGCCTCATTTTTGTGTCCAATTCTGGATACCGCAGCTTAGAAAGGATGTGAAAAAATTTACAAGAATGCATCCAGGGATGAAGGACTTCATTTACATGGTTAGATTGCAGAAGTTGGGTTGTTTTTCTTAAAGAGGAGGTTTAGAAGGGATTTGATAGAAGTGTTCAAAATCAGAGTAGAGAGAAACTTTTCCCATTGATGGAAGGGTCGAGGACCAGACAATGTGGATTTAAAGAGATCGCATAAATACTAAAGGCGACATGAGGAAAAGTTTTTTCTAGCAGCGGTTGTTTCAGAACGGGAATGCAGTGCCTGAGAGTGTGGAGATTTAACTGTGGCTTTCAAAAGGGAATTGGATAAGCACCTGAAGGGAAAATATTTGCAGGGTGACGAGGAGAGGACCAGGAAGTGGGACTCGCTAACTTGTTCTGGCAGAGAGTCGGCACGGACTCAGTGAGTCTAATGACCTCCTTCTGTGTTGTAACCGTTCCATGATTCATAGCCTCAGGACATCCCAAGGTGCTCTATAACCAAGTGTAGTCATTACTATAATGTAGGAAACAAGGCAGCCAATTTCTGCAGAGCAGACTCTCACAAACAGTGATGCGATAATGGCCAGATCAACTGTTCTAATGATATTGGTTGAGGGGTAAATATTGGTCAAGCTATTGAGGAGAACACCCCTGCTCTTCTTCAGAATGTAGCCATGTGATCAGTTATGTCCACCTTAGAGGAAGGGCCTCTGTTTAATGTCTCATCTGAAAGATGGCACCTCCGATAGTACAGCATTCCCTCAGTATCTCACTGGTGCCAAGGCCTGCATCATGGGGTCAAGTTTCTGGAGTGGTAGTTGATTCAGACAGTGAGCCACTAAGCCATGGCTGAGGCTTCCCATCCACTATTGTGAGCGTTCCATCATTGCTAAAAGTGAAAGTCTGCCCTATGTATTAAGAAATATCACAGTAGCAGCAGTGTGTACTATCTACAAGACGTACTGCAGCAACTCATCAAGGCTCCTTCAACAGCAGCTTCTAAACCCGTGACCTCTACCACCTAGAAGGATAAGAGCAGCAGATAGATGGGAACACCACCATCAGTAAGTCCCACCCCCACCCCCCCCACCCCCCAAGCCACACATCATCCTGACTTGGAAATCCTGGAACTCTGTCCTTAACAGCCCTGTGGGTGTATCTATACCACATGGACTGCAGCAGTTCAAGAAGGCAGCTACCCACCACCTTTTCAAGGGCAATTAGGAATGGGCAATAAGTGCTGGCCTAGCTAGCGATGCCCACATCCCATGAATGAATAAGTTAAGAAATATTTGTGAGTTGCTTATTTTATCTTTTTCTCCCCAGACTGCTGACATCTTACGATATGGAACAGAAGGATACTTTGGGAAAACTGTCCTTGGAGGCCCATTCCATGTTATAATGTGAGCATAATGACCATAGATTTATTTTACAAAAATCCAGTTAAACCTTATGTTAATATGCTAAATTGCAGATATTTACACTTTCAGTTTTCTCAGCTCCCTCACTATGACATCCTACAGATGGTCGCACATCTTCCCTGTCCAATTCCATGGGCAGCAGTTCATTTTTACATGTGTTGCGATATTATTTCAACTAAACAGTGTTGGGGGAGGGTGTGGGCACAGAAGATGGGATAACTTTTTTTACGCTGCGTGTTACGATCTGAAATGTGATGCTTGATAGGCTGGTGGAAGCAGATTCAATAGTGACTTTCAAAAAGGAATTGGACTTCCACTAGGATGGGCCTTCCCTCCAACATAAGGTCAGAAGTGGGGAGGTTTGCAGGTGATTGCACAGTGTTCAGTACCATTTGCAACTCCTCAGATACTGAAGCAGTCTGTGCCTGTACGCAGCAAGACCTGTAAAATATCTAGGCTTGGGCTGATGTGTGGCACAAACGTTACTTGCCACTTAAGTTCCAGGCAATGACCATCTCCAAAAAGAGAGAGTCTAATCATCACCCCTTGACATTCACTGGCATTACCATCACTGAATCCACCACTACCAACACCCTGGGATTACTATTGACCAGAAACCAAAATGGAGCAGCCATATAAATATTGTGGCTACAAGAGGGGTTACAGGCTGGGAATTCTGAGGAGAGTAACTCACCTCCTGACTCCCCAAAGCCTGTCCACCATCTACAAGGCACAAGTCAGGAGTGTGATGGAATACTTTCCACTTGCCTGGATGAGTGCAGCTCCCACAACACTCAAAGAAGCTCAAAATCATCCAGGACAAAACAACCTGCTTGATTGGCATGCCTTCCAACAGCTTCAACATTCATTCCCTCCACCACCAATACACAGTGGCAGCAGTGTGTACCATCTACAAGGTGCACTGCAGCAACTCACCAAGGCTCCGTCAACAGCGCCTTCCAAACCCATGATCTCTACCACCTAGAAGGACAAGGGCCGCAGATGCATAGGAGCACCACCACCCACAAGTTCCTCTCCATGCCCTACACCATCCTAACTTGGAACTATATCTTTGTTCCCTCACTGTTGCTGGGTCAAAATCCTGGAACTCCCCAACAGCACTGTGGGTGCATCTACACCACATGGACATGGCTCACCACCACCTTCTCAAGAGCAATTAGGGATGGACAACAAATGCTTGCCTAGCCAGCGACAGCCAGATCCTGTGAAAGAATAAAAAAAGATTTGAAAAATTCAGATGGATATGGGGAAAGAACAGGATAGTGGGACTAATTGGCTAGTTCTTTCAAAGAGCCTGCACAGGCATGATAGGCCAAATGGCCTCCTGTGCTGTAAGATTCTCTGTACTGCTCTTTAATTTTTGTTTTCTGTGCATTCCTCTCTCATTGTCCCACCGTTGGTGAAAGAGCCTGCAACCATCTCAGCCCCACTATTTATAGAACTCCCTCCCTGAATATTCCTGCCTCCTATTCTCTCCCCATTTTTAAAAGTCATCATTTTGACAAAGATTTAATTACTCTGAGTTCCTCAACTATGGTTGGAATTCCAAACCTTTTACCTTTCTCCTCTGTGCCTGGCTAAGGAACAATGGCTGAGACATAGGTATGTCTGAACTATAACTGGTTTATTGGATAAACATAATTATATACGGATAGGCATGACTAGGTGTTACTCAGTCTAAGCCAGAAGGATTCTCCCTCTCGACTCATGATCATGTGTCTCTTACGTCATCAGGTGCATGGTATTGCTTCTCCAGTCCCACACGTTAACCCTTTCAATCCTGATCACCCTAATATTACATCCGTCATTCACTTTTTCCTTTCCAAGTACTTGTCTATCTCTGCTTCCGTCTATGTAATTTCCCACCCTCCTCAGTCCCTTCCTCTATCTCCACCTATCTCTCTTTCTGCCATCTCTGTCTCTTTCTTTCATTCCCATCCCTCTCTCTTCCCACATTTCTTCTCTCAATCCATTTTTCACATGAATATAGGAACAGGAGGAGGCCATTCAGCCCCTCAAACCTGTTCTGTCATTCAATTAGATCCTGGCTGATCCATATCATCATTTCATTTATCAGCCTAAGTCTCATATGCCTTAATATCCTTGCCTGTCAAAAATCTTTCATATCAGTTTTGTCATTTTCAATTGACCACAAATTTCAACATCTTTTTAGGGGAGGGAGTTGCAGATTTCCACTACCCTTTGTGTGAAGAACAGCTTCCGACTTTTACTCCTGACCCTTTGCGCCTAATTTTAAGTTTATACACTATGGAGTCTCTCACCAGATGAAATAACTTTTCTCTATTTACCATATCAACTGCTTTAATCACCTTAAACACCCCAAGTAGATCACCACTTAATTCCTATATCTGAGGGAATGTAAGGCTCGGTAATGCACTATATCCTCGTAGCTTAAGCCTTTTATAGCCCCATTATCATTCTGGTGAATCTGCGTTGCATCCCCTCTAAGGTCGTAGGTCCTCCTTGAAGTGAATGTGATGCCTAGAACTGAATTCAGTAATGCCAGACGCGGTCTAACCAGAGCTTTATATAACTGTAACATAACTTCCATTTTGGATTCCAACCCCATGAGATAAAAGCCAATATTCCATTCACATTTTTAATCATATTTTGTACCCGTCAGCTAGCTTTTACTGATTTCTGATACATGGACCCTTAAATCTGTCTGCTCCTCCGCAATTCCTAGCTTTGCACCATTTAGAATATACAGATCCATCTTTCTTAGATCCAAAGTGGATAACTTGCATCTACCACAGTTTTGTTCCCTCACTTTAATCTTTGTCCCCTGCTTTTCCCTCAACAGAATCTGCCATGCATTCCTGGTGCTATTGATTCTCATTCTAAGGCTGACAAGTGCAGGCGCTGAGGGGTTCTTCATGGCTCTCGCCATCGTGCTGGCCTGGTGCAATTCCATATACTTTGCTCGGGGATTCCGGATACTTGGGCCATTTGCCATCCTCCTCCAGAAGGTACACAAACCGAGCCTACACTTGGGACAAACAGTCCGTGGTTCTAGACTGAAACGTTCTTTTAATACTGAACAGGAAACACGTTAAAAACAGGAAGGAACAAATAGGAACAGAGTGTAACACTTCACTACAAGTGAAATTTCTGAGCAAAACCAATGAAATTTAACTGATTGACTATTGATAAGTTTGGCATGGGGGCGGGGGAAAGATTCCCTCTAAAACACTGGTTGATCTTACTGGGAATAGGAATGAGGGAGAATTCATACCCTGCGCTAAAAATGTCACTACCTGATAGCGGGTATAGGAAAATTTTCCCCAGATCTCTAGATTGCTAAAGTTTCTGTTTCTTTTTTATGTCAGCTCCCTCTCCCCCTATTCTCCGCCCCTCACCCACACCCACCACCATGACCCCATTCAGCACCTTAGTGCTGACCAGTCTATTTCCAAGTCACTGCATATCACTCAGAATCAGTCATTGGGAAAGGACCTTCCAAGTTACAATTCTCCCTTGCTTATATTTTTTTCCAAAAACCATGCCCTTTGACCTTAGATTGGGGCCTATCCTCGGTAACAACCCTGAAATTGAGAACAGGAGCACCAGGTATCAAGATTGTATGACCACCAATGTCATGAAGCCACACATTGGTGCCTGTAGCTTCCATTTCTTGGGCCATCATAGCAGGGGTGTACCTCAAAGATCCCAAAGACATTGAAGTCCCCACATAAGGATTGCACAGAAATTGCCCGGCAAGTTCAAACTTCCGTTGGGCAGTTGCCCTTTAATGGGAACCATCTGAAAATATGATATGAATTGTGAACTTCAGGTGGTTTTGACTGTCTTACAGCAGTATTCACCCAGAAAATGTTAGAAGAATTTGACTCACTTCTAACTTCTGGGTAACTATAGTACCGACCGCACCCCCCCACCCCCCACCACATGGGAACACCTCGGAAACCCCTCCCCCCGACTCATCATGGGACACGTCCCACACCCATGACTCCCCCACAGAACCCCCAGCCCCACAAGGGACCAGCCCGACTAACTCCCCGCCCCCAACTACCGCCCTGACATCCTAAGTGACTCCCCTCACTCCCTCGGTCCCCAAGGGGCCCCCTACTACTCGCCACAGGACTCCCTGACTGCTGTCCCCTCCCCCAACTACCGTCCCCACCCTCCCACTGACTGCCTGATAGCTCATCCCCCTCACTCACCACCACCCCGACCACCTGCCCCCCGCAAGGAACACCCCACCATTGACCAATCCCTCTGATCACCCGACACCCCCTACTCATCACCTGATCCTCCCATTGACCTCCCGGCCCCCATACTACCTGACCCTCCCACTGATCACCCCCTCAACTGACTACCCCACTGACCACCTAAACCCCCCACTGACCACCCGACCCCCCCACTGACCGCACCTCACTGACCACCTCTGCAGTGACCAAGCCATCTGACCACCCAACCGCAACCCCCTAACCCACCCCACAACTGACCACCTGACATCCCCCTACTAACCACCTGACCCCCAATGACTACCCGACTCCCACACCACCTGACCCCCTGAGCACCCAATAAGCCCCAACCTCCAATCCTACCTATTTACCTTACAAACTTACCTTCTCCTTAGCTTTTCAAAGTGGCTGAACCTTGAAACTTACCTGCTTGACGACAGCTAGTGCCAGAGAAAAGGGGGTGTGTCTTCCTTACTTCCGACTCTCCAGCCCTCAACAGAAGGCTTCAGGAACCCGCTGCATTACACTATTCTCGCCCAGTCTGAGTCAGAAGGTTGGGAAAGAAAGGAGCGGCTTCATATCCAGTTAAGTAAGTAGGAGCAGAGTGGCGATGCAACTCTGATTGCCACTTCATGGAAGATACAGGCCATTTTCCTCCTGTATACAATGTTCCTCGCCAACTTTGGCAATGGGGCTTTAATTGTTATTCAATTGCTAATCTACACCAAAATACTGGTTAATGGGTTATCTTTGGTTCATATAATCTGGTTCACAATCAATTTAAACCCATAAATTAATCTTATTTGTGGATGGACACTTGACAGGTTGATATAACATTCCTCTGACTGTGACTTTATTGCCAGCAACAATCTGCTTATTTTAAATGGGTTATAATCGCAGACAGATGAATTTATCATGGGTGTATTCGGCATTCGTTCACTAATAACACTAAGAATGGAGCCTAAAGCGAGAAACTGCGTCACATAATGCAGGGCAGATCGTGAATCGCTAACCTCATGCCCAAAAATTAGCTTAAAGCAATTTCTGATCCCTAAGTTTTATTCTCAATTCATTGATTCAATTGAAAGGAGTCAACAATGATTGCATTCCCTTTGCCCTACTGACAGGAATAGACCTGATATTAGCAGGAAACTGGGGAGGCTGCGGCGAGGGCTGAAGAAGCTAGCAAGGCTGAGGACACAGGGGCCCTGCCAAGCTTAATGACAGGAAGTCATTAACATATTGTAGGACTGCCTCCAGCCTGACAGTTAGGTAACTGACCAGCCTGGCTGGCAGGCAGGTGGGAACACTAGCGGCAGGAGGCCACTGAGTTCAGGAGGGCTAGGGAAGGGGAGGAGATAGGTGATCAGGACGGCTGAGGGGAGGGAGAAAGGTCGGTGATTGGTATGACTGAGGGGAAGCTGGAGAGCAGGATTGGGGAGGTCGAAGGCTATCATGAGGGGCCTGGGGGTGGGGTGGGGGCAGGGGGTGTGGATGGGGGCAGTACTGCTGCACAACCTGGACCACAAGGAGTGCACAAAGAACCACTTACTTTGGGAAGCCGTCAGCTTCTGTCTCAGGACAGCTGCCAGGAATCATGGACCATTAAATTTATGTCATGGCTCCAATGATGTCATCAAGTTGCAACTTTACTGTGTTAATTAGGCTTTAACACAGCCTTTAGTGGGAGTATCATCTGTGGCCTGATTAATGCATTTTTTGAAATTGAAAGGGATGGGAATGGGGTCATGTTGGGGTCGGTTTGGTCACTCTAGATATTTAACTCTCCTCCCCCTTCACCGCCGACAATCTCCCGCCCGTCGGAGTAAGCTGTGTTACAATTGAGACCGCTGTGTCTGGAACTTTTCCAATGTTATTCAATATTTTGATATTTATACTTTATGCAAAGTTCCACTGTTTTAATAAAGCAGCAATGATCCATAATGTATTGGCATCGTTCTGTGACTGAACATATCATCATGAATATCTTTCATAATGAATCTGAGGAATGAATCTTATGCTATTTTTCACTGAACCATGGTCTATCTTTGAGTCCCTGGCAGGGTGCCTTGCTGGGAAATGTCTGTGTTGGCATAAAGAGTCAGTCTGTGACATGTTATGTGTCATTTCCATCCTCTGCTGGTCCCATGCTCTTGGAGTGACATTGTCATTTAGTGAGCGGGTGAAGCTGAGGTCTCAGGAATGGCACTGCTCTTGTTCTGAAACTTATTTATCATGTCTTATCACATAACACTGAAGTATCTGACTGATTGCTTAAAATAGTTTTCTAAACAAAGTCCTTAGAAGGGTCATCAATAGCCCATGGTCAGAATTTTGTGGCCTGAAATTCCAGTGGCTTCATTTCACTGTCAGCATTGTGGGTTGCCATGTAAGACCACCTGTCCAGCAGAACTGGAACTGCATCATGCTGCTGCCAAGGGTTCAACTGAAACCGTTAAAAGGTTTTGTGGGTGAAATTTCTGGGCCATTTCCCCCTTACACCCTTTCCCCGGTGGAACTTTTTTGGCTGGCATATGAGAACAGAGCAAAGCCCTATTGGAAACCACCCACCATCACCCCTCCCTACAATTTAGATCTGTCGTTGACTACCATATTTTGGGGCTTGGCATTTCAACTCACATGTCAGGATAGATTGCTTAACACCCTGGAAGACAGTACCTGAATAATTTGAGACATGATATGTGGTGATGACATGCTCAGGAGGAACAGATGACCTTGGACTAATGGTTTCTAGAGCTCTCTAGTGCTAAGACTTTCCTCCTGTTTGGGTCAGTTATAAAATCAACCTCTATCAATTAGTCTATGATTAGTCAACAACTCCACTGCTGTTGTATCATGTAGCAGTAAACTAGAAAGATCTTGGTCTTGATTGACCAGCACTTCCCCTGTTCCAGCGTCAACCTGTTAGCATTTCACCAGAACATTCAACCCTTTCCACTGGAATTGTTTTTTTAATTCTTTTACAGTTGCCAGCATAACAGCCAGGTTAAATGGAGGGCAGGGTTGAAGGATGTCAGAGCCAATAAATCTGATGTTCATTTCGCCTACTGGTGATTGGATGGGAACTTGAAGTGGAAAAGTTTTAAGACGAGTTGATGGTTTCAGGGAGCTCCAGTTATTGATAGGTCAAAAGGCCTACCTTTGTGCTGTATCATTCTGAGCGCATTCAGGGACTGGGGACACTGCACATACCTTGGAGGTTAGTATAGAGTTTGAATCAGCATGCGTTGAGCCATCTGAGCATGATTGGGCTACAACTAGCCCAGGGTTAAGGAATGTTTCAGCCACCAGCTCTCCAGAGGGCTGCCTGTGAATTTCTATCTTATAATCTTAAAATTAAAATTGGAGCCAGGCCATTCAGGAGTGAAATCAGGAAGTGCTCTTTTACAAAAAGGATAGTCAAAATCTGAAACTCTTCCCCCAAAAGGCTGTGGAAGCTGGGGGCCAACTGGGGCTTTCAAGATTGAGATCGATTGACTTTGTCAAGTAGGGATATCGATAAAGAGTGAAGGTGGAAAAATGGATTTGAGATATAGGTCAGCTTTGATTGAATTGTGTTATGACATGGCAAATGATGCATGCCAGGCATACCAAGTCCATAAGGGAAACATGGTTGTGCTATTGCAACGGTTTTGCAATTTGTATTTAACACAAGATGTGTGCACTGAATTCAGAAGTAATGAATCCACCAAGACCTTTAGAGATTTTAAAAATTAAATTAAAATATTTTTTACAAAATAAAAGATTTCAAGTACATACATAAGGCTATAATTACTTACTACTATAACAACTCCTAAAATTCTTAATTAACCTGACTCCTAGTTACACACCCCTTTTAAGGCAACAGTCCAAAATAGATTTTAGGTTTAAAAACAAAACCAGCATGTTAACACAGTACCCACTTGACAGCGGAATTCCAAATGGCTTTCTCCTACTTCAGTTACTGGACACAGCTGACTTATGCACAAATGGCTGGAGGCGTAAAGTGATGTATGCAGCATGTGTCCACGGCGGCTGTTGGGGGGGGGGGGATTGGGAGCAGGCGTACTATCTTTGTGTAAGTGATCATCAGCAGCAGCAGGGAGGCCTGATGTGGCCCACTGTGGTTGGGGTGTGGCGATCGCATGCACAGTCCATGTGCAATTTGCCGTAATGAATGATGTTCTCTCATTCTCAGGAGAAGAATGCTCATAATGCCTCAGAGCATGTGAGGACGGGAGGTGGCCAGACTCATCACCTGATATTAAGCCACTTTGAGCAGGAGGCCCTTGAGCTTGAGAGGCACCAATGCTCCCAGGTCAACTGGTGTTGGTGAGGCTGGGGTGGAACGGCCAGGTATTTGAGGTCAACAACAGTGAGATCCGCAATGTCCTCCCAACATCCATAGCACTGATGAGTGTTAAATTTGTTATTTTTGCAACCTTGCTCGTTCACAGACTGATGGAGTCAGAGGTGTGGAGCACAGAAAAAAGCCCTTTGAGGATGTGCGGGTCAAACACGTACCTGAGTATTCTAATCCCATTTTCCAGCACTAGGCCCATAGCCTTGTATGCCATGACATCGCAAGTGCAAATCCAAATACTTATTACACGTTAGGAGGGTTTCTGCATCTACCACCTTTTCAGGCAGTGCGTTCCAGATTCCCACCACCCTCTGTGTGCAAGAGTAGCTCATCACATCCCCTGTAAACTTCATGCCCCTTACCTTAAATCTATGCCACCTGGTTACTGATCCCAAGGGGAAAAGTTCCTTTCTGTCGACCCTATCTATGCCCCTCATAAGTTTAGACAGCCCAATCATGTCCCATCTCAATCTCCTCTGCTCCAGGGGAAATAACCCCAGTATATGCAATTTCTCCTCATAAGTGAAACTCTCCAAGCCAGCCGACATCTTGGTAAACGTCCTCTGCACTCTCTCTGCTGCAATCACACTCCTCCCATAAAGCACATTTCAGAACTGCACGCAGAACTGTAGCAGTGGCCTAAGCAGTGTTTTCTGCAGTTGGAACATTACCTCCCTGCTCCTATTTTCTATGCCTCGGCTAATAAAGGCAAGTATGCCATATGCCTTCTTAAACACCTTATGTACCTGTCCCGCTTCCTTAAGGGGCCAGTTGACATGCACACCAAGGTCCCTCTGATCCTCTTTACTTCCCACAGTCCTACCATTCATAGTGTATTCCCGTGCCTTGTTTGTCCTGCCCAAGTGCATCACCTCACACTTATCCACATTAAATTCCATTCGGCACTGATCAGCCCATCTGACCAGCCTGTCTATGTCCTCCTGTAATGTAAGGCTATCCTCCTCACTATTTACCATCCCACCAATGTTCTTGTCCATTGGTTCTGGAAGGTTGAGCGCATAATGAGCCAGGGGGAAAGGGATGAAGTGTGTCACTGTGTGCACGCTAACTGATCCACTGTCCTTGTTGTTCATTTCAGCATCATCAGAGCATGGCCAGCAGGAGGAGCTGTGGATGCCCCCTCTCACATCTAAGGGCCCTCAAGTCTCATCTGCGTCACACCATTTCTGTGAGACAGGCACCAGCACAGATACTAGCACCTCGGTGGGCATTGGAACATCGGCTAGTGTCCCAGGGCACAGTGGAGAGGGCACTTCACATTCGCTGGAGGAGCTGGCAGAGACAGAGAGTGCCGATGGCACCAACAGTTGGAGGACTGCAGGGGACCAGGCACATGCTCAGTCGGTGCCTGATGATGTGCCTCTGGAGTTGTCCGCGATGCAGCAGCTGCAGGAAATGCAGCCAGGGGTGCGGGAGCATCTGGGTGTGTTGCATGAAGCTGTGCTTCTTTTGGTGTCCGTGGTGGAGGAGTCCTCACGGAGCATCACTGATGCAATGAGCCTCCTGGCTGAGTGTCATGCTTCCTCCATGGAGAGAGTGGCGACTCTCGTGGAGAGGCCTCCAGGAGAACAATCAGGTTCTCCTAGGGTTACGCTCGGACCTGCAAATCCTCACAACAGCATTGGCCACAGCTGGTCAGTGCCAATGTGGGAGATGGTGTGGGCTTCAAGCTTCTCAGCTCATTGTACATCTATCTACAGTGAGCAGGGAGGTCTGAGATGACCTCACGTCAGCGCAGCAGCTGCCTGTCTTATCTGTGGGCTCCTCTCATGGCCCTCTGGGTGAGGTCGCCAGCTGCTCCGCCCTTCTGCCAGTGACCGTTTCATCCAGTGAGGCTGTGACAACTGGGGAGATGCCAGCTGTGGAACTGGCAGATCCCTCCCAGGCGAGCCCAGCACAGGCTCCACGGGCCAGAGAATGACCGCCAAGGTCATCGAGGTCAACAGGACAGCAGAGTCAGCAGGCTGTCTCAGATGCCACTCCGAGCGATGGGGCAGCACCAAGACGTAGCACCCGCAAACAGAAACATTAAGCACAACACAGGTTTTTCACCGCTGCTTTTGTGTTGGCCCGAGATTACGTTCTTAGAATTTATTTTTGCTTGCTTACAGTATTGTTTTGCAATTGGGAGAACATCTGATGTTGAAATTAAAATTCGGATGTGTGACCATGGCTGAGGGTGGTTCATTTGTTCTGCATGTGTATGTGTAAGAAAAATGCAATGAGTGTTTGTGTGGACATTCAAATTTATGT
Source organism: Carcharodon carcharias (assembly GCF_017639515.1). Taxonomy (NCBI): domain Eukaryota; kingdom Metazoa; phylum Chordata; class Chondrichthyes; order Lamniformes; family Lamnidae; genus Carcharodon; species Carcharodon carcharias. The sequence continues at coordinate 21,579,516 of NC_054488.1, forward strand.
CAAAGGCCCTTAGTTGCAGTTGATGACCTGGCAGCTTTTGCACTTAGGTGCCGAGTGTGCAAGCACCAGGCAAGGCTGGTCCTGCTGATCCATTTGTGTTGAGCTAGCTGAAGTTTCATTGGATTAAAGCCTCCCGGGTGTCCCTGCCTCTTTGGTGTAGTCCCGGGTCAGCGTCTACCACCTCAGCATTCCCCTGTGCATGATCATCCTTGGAATCAGTGCTGGACTCATCGTTTGCAGCCACAGACAATGCGTTGACGTCTTCATCGTCCACTGCTTCTCCCCTTTCCAGCGCAAGATTGTGGAGAGTGCAGCATGCTACCACTATCACCAAGACACGATCTGGGGGGTACTGGAGTGCACCCCCTGAGCAGTCCAGGCATCGGAAGCGCATCTTGAGAAAACCAATGGCTCTCTCCACCACAGCCCATGTGGTGCCCTGGCTCCTATTGTACTGCTGCTCAGCTTCTGCTCTTGGATGGTGGAGAGGCGTCATGAGCCACCTTCTGAGGGGATAGCCCTTGTCACCCAGCAGCCATCCATCCAGCCGGGCTGGAGCACTGAAGAGCCCCGGCACCTGGGAGTGTCTGAGGATGTAGGCATCGTGGGAGCTGCCTGGGTTCCTTGCACAGACTTGTAGAATCAGCATCCTGTGATCACACACTATCTGCACGTTCATGGAGTGGAAGCCCTTCCTGTTGACGAAGGAACCGGGCTCACCTGCTGGCGCCTTGATGGCCACGTGTACAGTCTATAGCACCCTGGATGTGGGGGAAGCCAGCAATGGCCACAAAGCCTCTGGCTCACTTGGACTACATCTTGGCCCTGCGCCCCTTGTACCTGCGCCTGTACTGCCAAAGGTGGCTCCCCTGGAGGCTGATGTGCCTCCCCTGGCCTCCTCCTCCTTCTAGCCCTTCCTCCCTCCTCAGAGGAGCTGCCTCCAGTGGACATGTCAGATCCCACACCCAGGCTAAGGGGAGGCTTCTGGAAAGCTACAGGCCCACGAAAGATTCCTGACTGCAGAGTGCTGACCTGGATGTTCAAAGTACACAGAAAGCTGCTGTGATGCGTTCTGAACTGCTGCAGATCACACAGGCAAGTTTAAAATACTTTCTCCAATAAATACTCCACAAAGCAGATTGACGACCCCACTGAGCCCTCTTATCCCGCCCGTGAATGAGTTTTATTAAGAAGTCTCTTACCCGCCTGCCCGTTGCGCCCATGCGCCGACCCGAAGATCGCATGGGCGCCTAAAAATCACCGTCGATTGAAGACCAATGGGCCTTAACTAGCCCGTTAATTAATGACAGGCATGTGTCAGACTTCATCGCAAGCCTGACCTCCGCACGTCAAACTGAAAATTCTGCCCCATGTTTACTCATCAGCATTTCAAGCACATTTCTACACCTAGCTTCTTTTGATAGTTCCAAGCTTGCAGTCTACCTGACTTCAAATGTAATTAAATCACACCGATAGAACCAAATATACTTACACCCATAAACCTACTTTACAACAAACCAGAAAAATGTTATGAAAATTATTATACTTTTGTAACGATTGTATGGCAGAGCAGGCTAGAGGGGCTGAATGGCCTTTTCTCACTCCTGTGTTTCAATAGATTGTAAATCCCAAAGCAGTGGCAGTCAGCTAAGTAGAGCTGAATGTAGAAAATTCATACCCCTGTGCTGCATCCTGTAAATCAAATGTGTATATATTTTTTTTATCAATGATTGAGGAATGCAATGAATTTATATCTAGTTATTAAAACCTTTCTTTAGTAAGATTTAAGAAATTCTCAGACCACAAACAACTGTTGGTCAATAATAGTGGCTGATGCATTCATGTAACATTCCTTCCTTTGGTATTATAATGGAGGCATTTCCACATACCTTTTATACTGTTTGTGGTCAGGAAATTAATGGGCAGCTGTGACCTGAATTTCCAATATATGCTGTCGCTAGGCAACGTAGCCGTGTAGACAGATAAACAATATGTACCCACCTTTGCGGAAAATGTTAATTAAAAGCTTTCTTTCATTGCTCCTCAGATTATTTTGGAGAAATTCTTGACATTTGTGATATTAATGGTGATGGTGGTTATAGGATTTACAACAGGTAATTTTAAATACATATCATTTTGTTAATGTTTTATTGATGTGGGTATTATATATTGACTTTAAGTGTATTTCTTTCCCAAAATGATGTATTGCCCCAATATTGATTGGAATTTTGTTCAAACAGCAAATGCAACATTCTCCACTTTTTTTGTTCAGATTTTTAACTGTAGAATTTACTACAATGGAACCATATAATCACAGAATGTTCCAACTTAGAAACTGGCCCCATCAAATCTGCTTTATCATTCTCCAACTGAGCCCCCTGCTCTGGATATTAAACACAGATTCGGGTCAGTTGGGATCAGATTAGAGGTTAAAATTTCAGAAATCCAACCTTCCCATTCTGGATTTAACCCGAGTCAGCCGGCCCGTTCCCAGGAGTCAGGTTGACAATTTCAATATATATATATATATATATAAAAACAAAAAAACTGCGGATGCTGGAAATCCAAAACAAAAACAAAAACAGAATTACCTGGAAAAACTCAGCAGGTCTGGCAGCATCGGCGGAGAAGAAAAGAGTTGACGTTTCGAGTCCTCATGACCCTTCGATAGAACTTGAGTTCGAGTCCAAGAAAGAGTTGAAATATAAGCTGGTTTAAGGTGTGTGTGTGGGGGTTAGAGAGACAGAGAGGTGGTGGGGGGGGGGGGGGGGGGGGTGGGGGGGTGTGATTGTAGGGACAAACAAGCAGTGATAGAAGCAGATCATCAAAAGATGTCAACAACAATAGTACAAAAGAACACATAGGTGTTAAAGTTAAAGTTGGTGATATTATCTGAACGAATGTGCTAATTAAGAATGGATGGTAGGGCACTCAAGGTATAGCTCTAGTGGGGGTGGGGAGAGCATAAAAGATGTAAAAAAAAATTTATATTTTTTTATACTGGAAATAGGTGGGAAAAGGAAAATCTATATAATTTATTGGAAAAAAAAGGAAAAGGAAGGGGGAAACAGAAAGGGGGTGGGGATGGGGGAGGCAGCTCACGACCTAAAGTTGTTGAATTCAATATTCAGTCCGGAAGGCTGTAAAGTCCCTAGTCGGAAGATGAGGTGTTGTTCCTCCAGTTTGCGTTGGGCTTCACTGGAACAATGCAGCAAGCCAAGGACAGACATGTGGGCAAGAGAGCAGGGTGGAGTGTTAAAATGGCAAGCGACAGGGAGGTTTGGGTCATTCTTGCGGACAGACCGCAGGTGTTCTGCAAAGCGGTCGCCCAGTTTACGTTTGGTCTCTCCAATGTAGAGGAGACCACATTGGGAGCAACGAATGCAGTAGACTAAGTTGGGGGAAATGCAAGTGAAATGCTGCTTCACTTGAAAGGAGTGTTTGGGTCCTTGGACGGTGAGGAGAGAGGAAGTGAAGGGGCAGGTGTTGCATCTTTTGCGTGGGCATGGGGTGGTGCCATAGGAGGGGGTTGAGGAGTAGGGGGTGATGGAGGAGTGGACCAGGGTGTCCCGGAGGGAGCGATCCCTACGGAATGCCGATAGGGGGGGTGAAGGGAAGATGTGTTTGGTGGTGGCATCATGCTGGAGTTGGCGGAAATGGCGGAGGATGATCCTTTGAATGCGGAGGCTGGTAGGGTGATAAGTGAGGACAAGGGGGACCCTATCATGTTTCTGGGAGGGAGGAGAAGGCGTGAGGGCGGATGCGCGGGAGATGGGCCGGACACGGTTGAGGGCCCTGTCAACGACCGTGGGTGGAAAACCTCGGTTAAGGAAGAAGGAGGACATGTCAGAGGAACTGTTTTTGAAGGTAGCATCATCGGAACAGATGCGACGGAGGCGAAGGAACTGAGAGAATGGGATGGAGTCCGTACAGGAAGCGGGGTGTGAGGAGCTGTAGTCGAGATAGCTGTGGGAGTCGGTGGGTTTGTAATGGATATTGGTGGACAGTCTATCACCAGAGATTGAGACAGAGAGGTCAAGGAAGGGAAGGGAAGTGTCAGAGATGGACCACGTGAAAATGATGGAGGGGTGGAGATTGGAAGCAAAATTAATAAATTTTTCCAAGTCCCGACGAGAGCATGAAGCGGCACCGAAGTAATCATCGATGTACCGGAGAAAGAGTTGTGGAAGGGGGCCGGAGTAGGACTGGAACAAAGAATGTTCCACATACCCCATAAAGAGACAGGCATAGCTGGGGCCCATGCGGGTACCCATAGCCACACCTTTTATTTGGAGGAATTCCACCCCTCATGTTTCGAACCCACCCAGGATTACAGGTATCTCCGGGACATAAACCGTTTCTCGGACTGCTGTTCCCGTCACATTCTGAAATCCACACTCAGTGCCATGTGCCGCCATATGAACACACTCGACCTCTCCCTCCAGCAGCACCTCCGTACCCTTTTTCAAAGCTGCTCGTGACCCCAGTTTCATTTTATCCTTCAGCTCATCCAACGCCTCAACAAGAAACTTTTTCTCTTTTTCTCAAGTGCTAAGGAACACAATCTCCAACAACTCATCGACACCAACACCCATCTAGGACCCTCCACCCCGGCCTGCCCCTCCGTCCCCACCCCATCTTCCAATCCCAACCCCAGCCGTGTATTCACTATACCCCCTGACCTTCCCCTCTCCGATGCTGAACGTTCAGTGCTCAGCAAAGGACTTAGTTTCATACCCTTACGCCCTCACCTCAATGAATTTCGGGCTCGGCATGATGCTGAACTCTTCTTCTGCCGTCTTCGTCTCCGGGCTCACTTCTTTGGGCAGGAGTCCTCTCCCAGTTCAACGGATCCTTTTATCCATCTCCAATATTCTCCCTCCACCTGGACCCCTCCCTCTGGATTCTTACCTTCTCTCGATCTTTTCATTGAGAACTGTCGCCGCGACATTAGTCGTCTCAATTTCTCTGCTCCTCTCACCCATTCTAACCTGTCTCTCTCTGAACTTACTGCACTCCATTCTCTCAGGTCCAACCCTGACATTGTCATCAAACCCGCTGACAAGGGTGGTGCTGTTGTTGTCTGGCGCACTGACCTCTACCTCGCGGAGGCTGAGCGTCAACTTGCAGACACTTCCTCCTACTTCTCCCTGGACCATGACCCCACCACTGAATATCAAGCCATTGTTTCCAGGACTGTCACTGACCTCATCTCCTCTGGGGCTCTCCCTCCCACAGCTTCCAACCTGATAGTCGCCCAACCTCGGACGGTCCGCTTCTATCTCCTACCCAAAATCCACAAACAGAACTGCCCCGGTAGACCGATCGTCTCAGCTTGCTCCTGTCCCACAGAACTCATTTCTCATTATCTTGACTCCCTTCTCTCTCCCCTTGTCCAGTCCCTTCCCACCTACATCCGTGATTCCTCTGACACCTTACGTCACATCAACAATTTCCAGTTCCCTGGCCCCAACCGCTTCCTCTTCACCATGGACGTCCAATCCCTCTACAACTCCATCCCCCACCAGGATGGTCTGAGGGCCCTTAGCTTCTTCCTCGAACAGAGGCCCGAACAATCCCCATACACCACTACTCTCCTCCGTCTGGCTGAACTTGTTCTCACGCTGAACAATTTCTCCTTCAACTCCTCTCACTTCCTCCAAATAAAAGGTGTGGCTATGGGTACCCGCATGGGCCCCAGCTATGCCTGTCTCTTTATGGGGTATGTGGAACATTCTTTGTTCCAGTCCTACTCCGGCCCCCTTCCACAACTCTTTCTCCGGTACATCGATGATTACTTCGGTGCCGCTTCATGCTCTCGTCGGGACTTGGAAAAATTTATTAATTTTGCTTCCAATCTCCACCCCTCCATCATTTTCACGTGGTCCATCTCTGACACTTCCCTTCCCTTCCTTGACCTCTCTGTCTCAATCTCTGGTGATAGACTGTCCACCAATATCCATTACAAACCCACCGACTCCCACAGCTATCTCGACTACAGCTCCTCACACCCCGCTTCCTGTAAGGACCCCATCCCATTCTCTCAGTTCCTTCGCCTCCGTCGCATCTGTTCCGATGATGCTACGTTCAAAAACAGTTCCTCTGACATGTCCTCCTTCTTCCTTAACCGAGGTTTTCCACCCACGGTCGTTGACAGGGCCCTCAACAGTGTCCGGCCCATCTCCCGCGCATCCGCCCTCACGCCTTCTCCTCCCTCCCAGAAACATGATAGGGTCCCCCATGTCCTCAATTATCACCCTGCCAGCCTCCGCATTCAAAGGATCATCCTCCGCCATTTCCGCCAACTCCAGCATGATGCCACCACCAAACACATCTTCCCTTCACCCCCCCTATCGGCATTCCGTAGGGATCGCTCCCTCCGGGACACCCTGGTCCACTCCTCCATCACCCCCTACTCCTCAACCCCCTCCTATGGCACCACCCCATGCCCACGCAAAAGATGCAACACCTGCCCCTTCACTTCCTCTCTCCTCACCGTCCAAGGACCCAAACACTCCTTTCAATTGAAGCAGCATTTCATTTGCATTTCCCCCAACTTAGTCTACTGCATTCGTTGCTCCCAATGTGGTCTCCTCTACATTGGAGAGACCAAACGTAAACTGGGCGACCGCTTTGCAGAACACCTGCGGTCTGTCCGCAAGAATGACCCAAACCTCCCTGTCGCTTGCCATTTTAACACTCCACCCTGCTCTCTTGCCTACATGTCTGTCCTTGGCTTGCTGCATTATTCCAGTGAAGTCCAACGCAAACTGGAGGAACAACACCTCATCTTCCGACTAGGCACTTTACAGCCTTCCGGACTGAATATTGAATTCAACAACTTTAGGTCATGAGCTGCCTCCCCCATCCCCACCCCCTTTCTGTTTCCCCCTTCCTTTTCCTTTTTTTTCCAATAAATTATATAAATTTTCCTTTTCCCACCTATTTCCATTATAAAAAAAAAATAATTTTTTTTTTTTACATCTTTTATGCTCTCCCCACCCCCACTAGAGCTATACCTTGAGTGCCCTACCATCCATTCTTAATTAGCACATTCATTCAGATAATATCACCAACTTTAACTTTAACACCTATGTGTTCTTTTGTACTATTGTTGTTGACATCTTTTGATGATCTGCTTCTATCACTGCTTGTTTGTCCCTACAACCACACCCCCACTCCACCTCTCTCTCTCTCTCTCTCTCCGCCCCCCACACACACACCTTAAACCAGCTTATATTTCAACTCTTTCTTGGACTCGAACTCAAGTTCTGTCGAAGGGTCATGAGGACTCGAAACGTCAACTCTTTTCTTCTCCACCGATGCTGCCAGACCTGCTGAATTTTTCCAGGTAATTTTGTTTTTGTTTTTGTTTTGTTGACAATTTCAATATATTGATGAGGCTGGCAGACTCTGATTTAATCAGTTTTATAAGTTAACAGCTAAAGGAGAGCTTCTGGAGTGAAGGGAAATGCCCTTACAGCACTCCTTGTGGGTCAGAGGCAGTAGGTGTGTTTGCACCTGGCCCCTCAAGCTCTGCCCCCTGCATCAGAACCCCTCCCTTCCATACAGAGACTCCTGGGATCTGAGATCAGACTTCCCCCCACCCCCGGGGTTTAGAATCAAACTTCTCCTTCCTCCGGGAATCAAACTCTTTTCCAAACTTGGGTTCCTTCCTACTTTGGTCTGTAGCCTTTTCCAGGGCTCTGCCTGACTGAAAGTCAATGAAGCTAATGTCCAGGTGGGGGACCTGTCCCCAGAAATGCACAAAACTCCACAACATGCAGGAAAATCCAGCTTCTCAGATTGCTTGTCGAAATCTGCCCTCACCTGCTTAACCCCCACCATGTCACCACCACCCCCTCCACTAAATTTAATACCCAGGTCACTGGATCTTTAATGATCCTCTCTTTCAAACAACTCCATAGTAATAGAATTTATAGATTCTGCTTCAAGAATGGTTTGTGAGTAGAACTGCTCATTTTGAACACTGTCCCTATGGAGATATTTTGTTCAATCTCTTTAATTTTTTTCTCATTGTTTTTAATTGATGTCCCCAATTTATTATCTCATCAACCAGTGAAATGAATCTAACTTTACTTAGCTTGTTGTACCCCTTGGCAATATTGAAGATCTCTATCTCAGCTTTTTATTCCTTCTCAGCCCTGATGTAAAGTAGCTTCACAAAATTCCCACCATTATTGATAATCCCCTCATCCCTGAGAACATCCCAGTAAATATCTGCTACACTTTTACCATTGTTTTTATACCCTAGCTATAATGGGATGCCCTTAACTGCACACACACTAACTGTGGCATAACAAAAGCTCCCTGCATGAGCAGTTTAGCTAGTCTCATTCCCCTGCCCTTTCTCTGTGGCCCTGCAATTTCTTCCCTTCAGGTCAAATCCAATTCCCTTTGGAAAACAACGATTGAATCCACCACACGCTCAGGCAGTGCATTCCAGATCTTAACCATTTGCTACATAAAATAGCTTTTTATGGAGCTTTTGGTTCTTTTGCTAAGCACCTTAAATGTGTGCATTCTGGATCTCGCCCTTCCGCCATCGGGAATAGTTTCTCCTATTTACTTTGTCCAGTCCCCTCATGATTTTGAACACCTGTATCAAATCTCCTCTCAACATTTTCTTTCCTAAGGAGAACAACCCTAGCTTCTCCAATCTATCCATGTAACTGAAATCTCTCATACATTCTCACATATCTTTCATGCACCCTCTCTAATGACTTTACATACTTCCTAAAATGTGATGCCCGGAATTGGATACAATACTCCACTTGAAGCTGAGCCAGTGTTTTATAAAGATTGATCATAACCCCCTTTTCTACTCTATGCCTCTATTTATAAACTCTTTGATCCAGTGTGCTTCTTTAACCACTTTCTCAATCTGCCCTGCCATCTTCAATAATTTCTGCACACAAACCGCACCCCCCCCCAACCGCGTCTCCCTGTTCCTGCAATCCCTTCAGAATTGTACCCTTTATTTTATATTGCAATCCCTTGTTCTTCCTACCAAAATGAATCAGTTCGCACTTCTCTGCATTAAATTTAATCTGTCCGCCCATTCCACCAGCCTGTCTATGTTCTCTTGAAATCTCTACATTTTGTGTGATCTGCAAATTTTCAAATCATGCTGTCTTTGACTGTGGTTTCCTGGCTCTGCTGTGGCAGGACCTGCCACAGGGTATGTGGTGGGCCAGCCAAAAGTCCATTGACTTTCAGCGGGACCAGACATTCCCAGCGATGGGCAGGGCCAGAAAATCCCATCCTTTGCTTACTGCTGTCGTGAAGCAATTAATGTATATAATATTGCTGGAAAATATTTTTCTTTTAAAATAGAGGTTTAGTTTGTGGGTGTGTCTTAATTGGATTAAAGCCAGCTAGTCTGGGTGCTTTGATAGGTACTAGTTTTGATAGGTAAGAGAGATAGAGTGCATTTGCATTTTTTGAAGAGAGCATTCAAGAACTGAGGTGAAAACAGACACCTATCTAGCAGATGCCAAGCAATATGCTTATATTACTAATAAAATAGGTACTATGGGAGGTGTTTTATTGTTAGAGAGGTTTAGTTCAGAGGTTGGTGACACAATGAGAATTTACATTCAATGGACAGTGTTAGGTATAACTTCAGCAGTTTTCGGATGTGTAGAGCAGAGGCAATGTGAGATCAAAAGGCAGCTGTAAGCCTCCAACCATCCCCACAGGAACCAAAGTGAAAAGAATCTCATTTTGAATGCATAAGGTGAAAATACTTTGCCTGGTATTTGGTTAAGCTTATGGGTTGCTGTTGCCTTAATGAAGATTAGTTTGGGAATTTGTTAAAAATTATGATCGTAGTAATTTGTAGCCATGCCTATATATTTTAACTTGTATAAATTAACAAAATATTTAATTTAGTTTAACGTAAAACCTCGAACTGGCGGTCTGATTTCTGAATTTAGAGTCGCATCTCAAACATAACACTTAAAATTATAGGTTATGATAGTCGTTTAAAGTTTCCCTCTGGGATTTTTAAATAATTCTGTTTTACCAACTGCATCAGTCATAAAACCTCCCTCTCACCCTCTATACAAATGGCCAAATTCCCCTTAATTACGTGTGCTGCTATCTTCGCCACATGTCTCTTGTGTGGTTCTTTGATAAATGTTTTTTGACAATCCCTATAAACCATATTCAAGTTACACCGTGAGGTTCAGTGTTTGATGCTGACAATTTTTTTTTCATTCCAGCCATACACATGTCATTCCAAGAGCTTGATCCTTCCCAGTGGATTCGCTTTAATGACTATAAGAATCTGCTTTTTCTGATGTTCATGCTCTTTTTTGGACTCCTCGACATCCCACTGAACTATGAAAAGTACACGCCTTTCATGGTCAAGATCTTATATGTGTCCTACATTATGATGACTTTCCAGCTGATGGCTATTCTCTTCATCTTCTTGATTGCCCAGACACTCCGGAAGGTGATGAAGAATTTGGATGTACTCTGGCAAGCGCAGGTACTGAGTTCATAAGCATTAGTTTGTTTGTTTGTGCCTGAAATGTAGGGAAGAAATGAAGAGAAATGGGATTTTCTTAGCTTGTTGTCCTTTTACATTATTGGACCCAATTCCATGCCCCCAACAGATGACAGTACTTGCAAGGGAAATAAATATTTCCCTGCATTTATATAGTACCTTTCACAATCTCAGGATGTCCCAAAGCATTTTACGGCCAATTAAGTACTTCTGAAGTGTAGTCATGGTTGCATTGTAGGACCTGTGGTAGGCAATTGGCACACAGCAAGGCCAACAGTGATGTAGCATTTTTTAAAATCAGTGTTAATTAAGGGATAAATATTGGCCAGGACATCAGGGAGACAACTCCCCTCTTCCTCAAAATAGTGCCATGGGATTATTTACATCCACCTGAGAGGGAAGACAGGGCCATGGTTTAATGTCTCATTTGAAAGATGGCATCTCCAACAGTGCAACAGTTCTTTAGTACTGTTTTCCCTTTGATTTTCTTTCTGACCCATTTTCTCGTGAAGGCATTCACTCACTCTCTTCATGTAGCATCTTCCTTGTCCAAGGGTTGTTAATCGTGGTTTATGCTGTGATATCACAATGGGACGAGGCAAGGAGGTAGGCCTCAAGACCTACCTCAGCTAGTATGGGGAATGAATCCGTGCTGTTGGTGTTATTCTATACCATCCTCTAGCCATCCAGCCAATTGGCCTAACCAACTCCTGGTTGCATGGGATGCATCTGGGAGGGATAGTATCTCTGTTACGAGGTGCTGTTGCACTCTTTGGAGAGATTCATCTTTTGCAAGTCCTCACCAGCACCCAGGTCTCATTTTTGTTCCAAGTAGTTGTTTACATGTGGCAGCGGCCACACCCTGGCAAACCATCTCAACAGGTGGGCAACACAAAGCAAGGCTAGCTGATGTGTCTCCCCATTGGTAAGTTAGGATTTGCCTAGCCTTGCATACAAAGTGTTACTCAGTGGTGTGGGCAGAAGAGTTCAATGCAAATTCAAAGGTCATAAAAGTGATTAAGCAAAGAGTTGTGGAGTGCTAGGAGCATGGTCAGGTACTCAAGGTATCAAGGTCATCCACTGCCTCCAGAGTCATCTCCAGCCATCTCGACTTTGTCTTGTCACTGGAATCAGATGTGCCTGAATGGAAGAGTGAGGTTGATGTAGAGCGACTCTCCCTCACTATAATCTGTTTCACGCACAAGTCATGACATCACCTAACAATTCATCTTCATACAGCTTTTGAGTCCTGTGGTGTTGGGGGGGCAATGGAGCAGCAGGTGAGGATGCACTGGAAGCTGTAGCTGCAACCATGCACACAGGTGGCTCAAGCCATAGGATTATCTTTCACCAGATTGACGAGGCAGTGGACTTTGGAAGCCCTGTGAGTGATTGAACAACCCTCTTCAGGATCACACTGCTCACCTCCATGGCATGAGGAAGGGAATATAAAATGTTCCTGAAACATTGTCTGCTTTACTTAGCCTAGCCAATTTACCACCATTGATGGGGATCCCATTAGAGCAGTTGCACAACAAGTATAAACAGAACAAAGGTAATACTGCTTACCATTGGCACGTGGACTGTGTGAGCATTCATGGACTATGTTAGAGCAGACAGACAAATGAGATGAAAAACCCTAGTTAGGAGAGAATTTGCCAAACAGAAGTTCCACAGCAGCATTAATTGAGATTTGCCTAGCTGATGAAGAGCAAATTACAGAAGCTGGAGATAGATACACCTCCTGGAATTGAGCGCAGTTATGGAGAACGATGTCAATCAGGAGTAGCATTTGCTATCAAGTCCAACCTAGTTTCCAAACTTGCCAGCCTTCCAAAAGGCACAGATGACTCATGACATTGTAACCTTGCCTCACAGGGAAAAGTCATACCACCATTTTCAGTGCTTAGCACCTACGATGACAAACTTTCAAAAGGTGAAAGATAAATTTTGTGGAGTGCTAGAATATTTGATTACTGCATGCAGTATAAGGGGTTAATTCTAGCTATGTGAAATGCTAATAAGACAGTATACAGCATCACAGGAAGTGATGCAATGTCTCATGATCTTGCTCTTTCTTGCAGACCTCATGGCAAGGAAGCTATCGTAAGTGATCCAATAATGTAGATGTTTTTCTGACCTCAACAGACTCAGTAAATATTCTGTGTTAGCACAGAGACCAAGAATATTGTACTGCAGTGCCAAGGTCAAAGACACTCAGCATCCTTGATGATTTCAATGCCAGGGTTAGCTCAAACCATCAGAATTAAGAGGGAGTTATAGGGAGAAATGGAGATTGTAATAGCAACAACATATGAAGACATATACAGAACTTGACCTCCTTATTACCAAGACTGTAATCTATCTACCAAACTGAAACAAGACATCCTGGATGCACCCGCGCTCTTAGCACTGGCATCTAATTAACTATGTTATTATTGGAAGGAAGGACAGGCAGCATATCAGGCTGACCAAAACCATGTTTGGAGAAGATTGTTGGACTGACCAAAGACTCATTGGGAGTTTCTAGCCCTATAGTGGCGGGACCCACTGTGGGAGATTTGGTGGTCCAGCCAGAAACCATTGGCTTACAGTGGAACTGGACAATCCGAGCGGCGGGCAGGATCGGAAAATCCCACCCATTGTCTTAAAGGTTATGATCTATATTCAACCCAAGAGACATGCCCAGGGGAAAAAAGTCAATAAGAGACTCAACATCTCAAGACTCAAAATGAATACCAAGAGGCAAAACTTCTCACAAGATCTGGATTGCCAAATAGATGGTCTTAAGCTTGTCTCTCACAGCATGGAGAATGACTAGATAGCCTTCTGACACCTGGTGCACTCAACCACTATAGAATATCTGGGCCCCAACACCTGTAAGCACCAGGATTGGTTTGATGAAAACAGTGAGGAGATTCAGGCTCTGTTGCATGAGAAACCCTGCCTCCTTAGAGCTGACCTAAACAACCATTCATCTGCATCAAAGAAAACCATTCTCAAATCATTCAATCAAAGCTTAGAGAGGTACAGGCTCACTGGCTAAGCAAAAAGACAAAAGAAATACAATCATACGCAGACAGATACCAAACTAAACACCTTTATGATGCTCCAAAGACAATATACAGTCCACAAGTTTCTAGACATTCTCTCCTCGACTCTGATGGTACTGCACTGATTACAGACAAGAACAAAATCCTGAAGATAAGGGCAGAACATTTTGTCAATGTTCAGAATCGGCCCTAAACAATTAATGATGAGCCAATTGTCTCCTTGTTCCAAACAGAAGTCAACATGTCACTCACTGACACCCCACCAAAGCTGAGATCATGAAAGCAATCAGTCTCCTGTCGGGCGGCAAGGCACCAGGGTCAGATGCAATACCAGGTGAAATATACAAGATGGGGCACAATGCTCATTGAAAAACTTACCAAACCATTCCTCATGAATTCAAAGATGTATCAAAGGTTCACGCTTACAAAAGGAAGGTAAATCGTCGAGCTTGCAACAACCATCATGGAATCTCTCTATTGCACATTTCTGGGAAAATACTTTGAAGAGTCCTACAAAATGACTTAATTACACACAGAACCTCCTACCAGAGAGTCAATGCAGCTTCAGAAAAGGTAATGGTTCAGCTCACATAGTGTTTACTGCACAGCAGCTCCAGGAGAAATGCCAAGAGAAGAACTGCAACTTGTACTCAACCTTTGTTGATCTGACTAAAGCATTCAACAGTGAGTTGTGAGGACCTATGGAAGGTCATGAAAAAATTTGGCTGTCCTGAAAAATTCATCCCTATGGTATGGCAATTCCACAAAGGCATGTTTGCTTGTGTCCTGGATGGTGGAGAGTCTTCTGATGCCTTCTCAGTCACAAGTGGAGTGAGGTGGAGCTGTGTGGTGTCTCTGACTGCTATATTGTTGTATCGTTCAATTATTTGTAAAGAGTTATGTGAATATATATCTCAGGCTGCCAGATTTTCTGCTGCACTGTGGTTATGTGCCAAGTAACAAAGCATCAGTCTACCAGCTATATGGTGAGGTGCAAGAAATACACTTAATGAAGCTCCAGCATTTTGAACCTAAAGTGTGATTATTTGTAACTTATTGGGAACCAGAAGACATTACATGGTGGTATCAGAGGGTTTTGTGAGCAAAAAACCAAACATTCTAAATGAATTCAATGCTGATTAAATTGAAAAATCAACCTTTAATTAGTACCAGAAAAGGAGAACAAAACTGAATGAATCATGCAAAACGGAGTGGCCATTGCTGCAATAAACACAGACCTCTAGCCCATGATGAATTAGTAGGCTGATGAGGTCATAGAGGTATTTGATAAGTTTAAACAAAAGTGTGGGCTAATATTCAGCAGGTTTCTAAAAGGCACTCACGAAGAGGAAAGGGTCAGCTACAACCTTTTGTGGGTAGGAGAGAAAGGGTTAAATTTATTAGTAGCTGGGAGCTGGCTGAAGACAACAGAAACCCAGACAATTTTGTTTTAAATTTAGTACTAACCTTCAGCCATTTTCAAATCATCGGATCTACCAATATGAATTTCAAGGCCTGAGGCAAGAATTGGGTGAGCCTGTTGACAATTTCATAGCAAGTTTGAAAAATGAAGCCAGAAAATGTAAATTTAAGCATACAGATGAAAGGCTTCTAGATCAGCTCATTTGGAACCCTGCACACCTTGAAGTACAAAAAGAATTGATTGGGAAAAAGAAGCTCACAATATTGCAGGCTGTAGACACTGCCAGAGCACATGTAGCCATGAGTAGACAGCTGCACAAGCTTGAGCTCTGCGTTTCAGAGATTCAGCAGCAGCTGGAATCACTGAGGTGTATCCGTGAGGCAGAGAACTACGTGGATTGCATGTTCAGAGAGGTGGTTACACCACACATTAGAGGCAAGCAGGAAGATAAGGGAATGGGTGACCACCAGGCAGTCCAAGAGAAAAATAGACAGGTATTGCAGGAGTCCCCAGAGGTCCTGCTCACTAACCGGGTTGTCCATTCTGGATATCGGTGAAGGCAATGGATCCTTGGAGGAGTGCAGCAAGAGCCAGGTCCATGGCACCACAGGTGGCCCAGCTGTACAAGAGGGAAGAAGAGCGGAAGGGCGGTACCGATATGCAATTCTTTAGTTAGGGGATCAGACAGACATTTCTGTGGCTGTCAATGTGACTCCAGGATGGTTTGTTGCCTCCCTGGTGCTAGGGTCAAGGATGTCACAGAACAGTTGCAGGACATTCTTGTGGAGGAGAGCGAATAGTCAGAGGTCATGGTCCACATTGGTACTAATGACATAGGTAAGAAGAGGGATGTGGTCGTCCAATCAGAATTTAGGGAGCCAGGTAGAAAATTGGCAAGCAGGACCTCTAACGTAGTAATCTCCGGATTACTCCCAGTGCCATGTGAAAGTGAGTACAGAAATAGGAAGATAAAGCAGATGAATGTGTGGCTGGAAAGATGGTATAGGAGAGAGGGTTTTAGATGCCTGGGACAGTGGGACTGGCTCTGGCAGAGATGGCACCTGTACGAGCTGGATAGGTTGCATCTGAACAGAGCCGGGACTGAGTTCCTTGTGGGTCATTTTGCTAGTGCCGTTGGGGAGGTTTTAAACTAAGTCAGCAAGGGCATGGGAACCAGGAGAGAATATTAGAAAGTAATACCAGGGTGCACAGAATGTTGGGAGAGGCAGATAGCACTAAAATAGAGAATAGTAAGTTAATAGATGGAGTCAGAGTAAGGGAGCAAGTAATGAAGTCTAATTCAGGATTACACTGTGTGTATGTGAATGCACAGAGTATAGTTAATAAAATTGGGGGGTTACAGGCACAGATTGCCTTGTGGGATTAAGATGTTGTGGTGATAATGGAGACTTGGCTTAAGGAAGGGCTGATCTGGGTGTTAAATATTCCTGGTTACAAAATGTTCAGAAAAGATAGGAAAGGGTAAAAAGGAGGAGGGGTGGCATTTTTGGTTAAGGAGAATATTGCGGTCCTGGAGAAAGAGGATGTGTCAGAGGATTCAAGGACAGAATCGATTTGGCTAGAGCTAAGGAATAAGAAGGGTGCAATTACATTGCTCGGGGTGGTGTATAGACCACCAGCTAGTAGGAAGGATATAGAGGAACAAATCTGTAAGGAAATTAAAGAGAGGTGTAAACATTGTAGAGTAGTTATAATGGGGGACTTTAATTACCTGTATATAGACTGGGATAGTGGTACTGTAAGGGGCAGTGAGGGACAAGCGTTCCTAGGTTGTGTAGGAGAATGTCCTACAGTAGTATTTGTCCAGTCCAACAAGAAAGGAGGCACTGTTAGACCTGGTTCTTGGGAATGAGGTAAGCCAAGTAGATCAAGTGACAGTAGGGGAGCATTTAGGGGATAGTGATCATTGTATCATAAGGTTTAGGATTATGGTGGAAAAGGATATTGGTCATTCCAGAATAAGAATAATCGACTGGCACAGAGCAGACTTCAATGGGGCAAGAACGGAGCTGGACTGGATAGACTGGAAGCAAAGGTTGGCAGGAAAAACAGTAGCTGAACAATGGGCTACCTTCAAAGAGATGGTTTGGGCACAGTCAAGGTATGTTCCCTAAAAAGAGAACGATAGGACAAACAAATCCAGAGCTCCCTAGATGACATAGGACATAGAAATTAAATTAAAGAAGAAAGTATGCTTATGACAGGTGTCAGGCAGCAAATACAATTGAGAACCAAGCTGAATACAGAAGGCTCTAAAGAGAAGTGAAAAAGCAAAAATGAAAAGCCAAGAGAGATTATGAAAAAAGACTGGCAGCTAACATAAAAGGAAATCCCAATGTATTCTATAAGCACATCAATAGTAAAAGGGTGGTAAAAGGAGGAGTAGGGCAGATTAGGGACTAAAAAGGGGATTTACACATGGAGGCAAGAGGCATCTATGAGGTAGATGCTGCCCAGGCCATGGTGACAGAGGAGGAAACTCAGCCACTAGAAGGGTTTAAAATTGATGAGGAGGAGATATTGGATATGCTGTCGGTACTTAAAATTGATAAGGCACTGGGACTGGATGAGATGCGTTGAGAATATTGAAAGAAGTGAGAGTGGAAATTGCAGAGGCACTGGCAATAATCTTTCAATGTTCCCTGAATTTCGAGGAGGTGCCGGAGGACTGGAGAATTGCAAACATTGAACCCTTGTTCAACAAAGGGTGTAAAGATCTGCCCTGCAATTACAGACCGGTCAGTTTAACTTCGGTGGCGGGGGAACTTCTGGAAACAATTATTTGGGATAGAATTAATATCCACATAGAAAAATTTGGATTGATTCTGAAGAGTCAGCATGGATTTGTTAAAGGAAACTCGTGTCTAATTAACTTGCTGGAGTTTTTCGAAGAGGTAACAGAGATGGTTGATGAGGGCAAGACCATGGATGTGGTGTATATAGACTTCCAAAAGGCATTCTATACAAGTCTGTTGTGAGGAAAGTTATTGGTCATGGAATAAAAGGGGCAGTAGCAACATGGATACAAAATTGGCTGAGGGATAGGAAACAGAGAGTAATAGTTAATGGGTACTTTTCCAACAGGAAGAAGGTTTGTAGTGGAGTTCCCCAGGGGTCGGAATTGGGACCCTTGCTCTTCCTGATATATGTAAATGATCTAGATCTTAGTGTGCAGGGGACAATTTCAAAGTTTGCAGGTGACACAAAACTTGGGAAATTGTAAACTGTGAGGACAGTGTAAAACTTCAAAAGGACATCAACATATTGGTGGAGTGCGCAGATAGTTGACAGATGAAGTTCAATGTGGAGAAGTGTAAGGTGATACACTTTGGTCCAAAGAACATGGAGAGACAGTACAAAATAAAGGATACTATTCTAAAGGGTGTGCAGGAGCAGAGAGACCTGGGTGTATATGTACATAAGTCATTAAATGTGACAGGACAGGTAGGGAGAGCTGTTTCTAAAGCATACAGTATTCTAGGCTTCTTTAATAGGGGCATAGAGTACAAGAGCAGGGGGGTTATGATGAACTTATATAAGACACCGGTTAGACCTCAGATGGAGCATTGTGTACAGTTCTGGGCGCCACACTAGAGGAAGGGTGTAAACACATTGGAGGGAGTGCAGAAGAGATTTATGAGAATGGTTCCAGGGATGAGACACTTTAGTTATGAGGAAATATTGGAGAAGTTGGGACTGTTTTCCTTGGAGAGGAGAAGGCTGGGAGGAGACTTGATAGAAGTTTTCAAAATAATGAGGGGCCTGGACAGAGTGGATAGGGAGAAATTGTCTCCACTTGTAAACGGATTGAGAAACAGAAACAGTTTTAAAGTTATTTGCAAAAGAAGCAAATGCGAGTTGAGAAAAATCTTTTTCACACAGTGAGTAGTTAGGGTTGGAATGCACTGCCTAGAACTGTGGTGGAGGCAAGTTCAATTGAGGCATTCAAGATGGCATTGGATGATTATCTAAATAGAAACAATATGCAGGGTTACGGGGAACAGGCAGAAGATTGGCACTAAGTTAAAATGCTCAGAGCCGGTGCAGACACGATGGGCCGAATGGCTTCCTTCTACACTGTAACAATTCTGTGATTCTGTGTTTCTCTGATTCTGTGATGAAGACACTGACGACCCAAACTGCTAGCTTTCAGTTAAGTCAAGAGAAAGGCAGCAGGATTGATGCAGTGAAACAGCACAAAAGAATGCGCACTGGACAGAGATAAAGACGTGCAGGAGCTGTTGATGATCACATGAGTTCACAGGCATATGGAAATGTCTCGCATATGGATCAAACTGTAGAGATTGTGGAAAGCACAATCACTGGGAAAAGATATGCAGAACAAAGGAAGCAGATGGTAAATGAATTATCAGAGACAGAGCAGCAGGGCGAATGAGAAGGAGAAAGAACTAAAACATCCATACCCTGGAAGATGATAGTGAGTTTGAGAACACTATAGGCATAGGAACCATACAACTGCATGAAATGGCTGGATGTGCCAGTTCCCAGAGAAAATAAATTCACACAATCATTCAGATCAGGAAAAGGGTAAGAAGTAAGCCCACAACCATAAATCTGAAGATGAGGCTTGATACCGGAGCACAGCGTAACATCATCCTATTCAGACTAGACCGGATCTTTCCTGAAAACTTAAAAGCAACTGGGTACCCAAGGAAAGGTGCACAAAAACCGAGCAACATCATATGCCTTATGGGGTAACTGAGATTCGACAGTTGGGAACAACCCAAATTGGAGGGACACCCAAAGGAAAAAATGTTAACTCTGTGTTCTATATTGCTGAAACAGATGGTCCTGCTATCCTGGGGCTAAGCAGTTGTAAAGAGCTGCAGATAATGTCCATAAACCACCGAGGATCGAAGGTATTATAGCTATTGAAAGATGCTGTCCAGTCATAAGCAAGGAAGATCTGGTACAATTGTACCCAGATTGTTTTGATGAGATAGTTGGATGATTTGAAGATTTTGAGCATTACATCACTATTGATCCAACAATGAAACCGGTGATTCATCCCCCATGGAGCCCCCAGGGAGACAATGGCGTAGTGGTATTGTCGCTGGACTAATATTCCGGAAACCTAAGGTAATGCTCTGAGGACCTGGGTTTGAATTCCGCCATAGCTGATGGTGGAATTTGAATTCAATAAAGATCTGGAATTAAAGTCTAATGATGACCACAAATCTATTGTCGATTGTTGTAAAAACCCATCTGGTTCACTATTACCCTTTAGGGAAGGAAATCTGTCATCCTTACTTGGCCTACACATGATTCCAGACAAACAGCAATGTGTTTGACTCTTAAATGCCCTCTGAAATGACCACTCAGTTGTTAAGAAGGCAGCTCACTTCCACCTTCTCAAGGGCAACTAGGGATGGACAATAAATGCTGGCCCAGCCAGTGAAGTCCACATCCCATTAATGAATAATTTAAAAAAATATAAAGTACCAAACGAACTAAAGGGAAAGTTTGAAAGAGAGCACCAAGAGATGGAAGAAAGGAATGTGATTATCAAAATCAGAGAGCTTACAGGTTGGATAAATTTCATCATGGTGAGATAGAAGCCAAAAGGATCACAAAGACCTTAACCAAAGAAGAATCTCTATTCCGATGTTGGAATAGATCACACCAGTACTGCCTGAGCCAAAGGTTCGAGGGACTACCAGAGAAAGAATATCCTAACTAGATCAGAAATTTGCCTTCAGTTCCATCAGTTTTAATTTTGGCTCACTGCTTCGTATGTGAAAATTTATCAAGTGGCCTTTTGGGAGTTCATATAAACTAAATCTATAGACATTCCCCTGTTCACTACTTGAATTTTTTTGAGGAAATAGTTAAATTAGGATTCATTAGACATGACCTTCTCTAAACAAATTTATATTGGCTGTCACCAATCAGCTCAGATTTCTCAAAGTTCTCAGTCACCCTGTTCTTAAAGAGTCAAATAGCTTCCCCACAATAGGTTTTAGGCTGTCAGTTTTATAATTTCCTGGTTTCTCCCTCTCACCTTTCTTGAATAATGAAGCTACAGTTGTAATTTTCCAATTTAAAGGGGTAATTCCTCAAACAAGAACTTTGAAAAATTATGGTTAAAGCATCTGCAATTTCTTCATCTAAACGTTGAAATATAAACCATTAAGACCTGGATTTTGTTAGTATTTAGAGGCATTTTTTTCTAAAGCTGTTTTTATGCTTAGGCTAATTTCATTAAGTTCCAGTCTTTGATTAATTATCCATTTCTCTGTAATGTCAGGTATGTTGTCCTCTTCCTCTGTTGCAACGGTGAACACAAAGTAATTATTCCACAAGTCTGCCATTCCTTCTTTTATTTGTAATATATTGCCACGATCTGTTTTTAAAGGGCCCACCTTTCCCTTTATCTTCTGATATAATTAACTGTAAAAAAATTTTGTGTTAATCCTTCACAAGTTTCTTTTTGTACTCCTTTTTCAGCTTTTACTATCCTTTTTGACTTTCTTTGCAAACCTTTATATCGCTCCCAGCCCCTAGAAGGACTCACAACATTCTGACTTGGAGTGAGAGTGCTACCACTGATCCACAGCTGACACAAACAGTGCATTTGTATCCACCTTGACGTCAGGATGTCCCAAAGTGCTCTGTTCAGCCACTCAAGTAATAAAGTTTATTTCTTCCCGACAACAGATTACGGCGTCAATGATTCATCTGGAACGGTGGCTCCCAAGATATTTCTGGTCTCGTGCTGGTATCAGTGGGGTGAAGCTTGGACTTGACAACAACTGGTATATCTGGTGAGAGCTCAGAAGCTATTCCAACAGCATAGATCGAGGAAAAAGAAATATCCGAGAGGGATTCCCTTCTCATTTTGCACCAGGCAACTAGGAATTTGGGCATGAGTTGTGCATGATATTCAAATCATAAAGATTCAAAAATAATGCACCGTTGGTGGACAAGGCTGTATGGGGTTGGGAAACTACCTCCTGTTTTACAATATCTGCACTGGAATTTGGAGGGAAAAACAAGTAGGGAAACGAATGAATGCAAACTTTGTCTATATTTTGTGTTAAACTCCCCTCTTGCCTGTTCCTGGCACAGGGTACTTATTGAATCCGGTTGCCACAAACTGTAAGTGAGGCATTGAATTGTTAAAGAGTGAAAAAATATTTGCCTAAAGGCTCCTAATCCTCCAATAAGGAGGGCAGGAAGCAGATCTACATTATGAGCCGGAAGTGCACTTCCCACCATCTTGGTTATAGCCAAAAAATCAGTGTGCAGTGTCGACAACTGAAACATGCATCGGCCCTTTTCATACGAAAATAAGGAGCTTAGCACCTTTTTGAGGTACTCACTGTAACATTGGTTTGCTCTGCAGCTGACAACATTGACTGCACTCAGGAAAACCAGGCCGACATGCAGTTGAACAGTGGGTAGGATGGGTTTTGAGTGGGGGGAGCTGTTGGTGGGGCAGGTGGGTGTTGGTGGGGTGGGGTTGGTGGGGTGTAGTGTGGGGGGATGGGTGGTCGTTGGGGGAATGGGTTGATGGGGGGTGGGGGTTGGGGTTGTTGGGGATGTGGGGTTGGTGGGGTGTGGTGCGGGGGGTGGGTGGGTGTTGGTGGGATGGGGTTGGTGGGGTGTGGTGCAGGGGGTGGATGGGCGTTGGGGGAGTGGGGTTGGTGGGGGAGTGGGGGTAGGGTTTTTGGGGGTGTGGGGTCGGTGGGGGCAGTGCATTGTCCTTGGAGGAACCAAGCGCAGGAATTCTCCTTCAGAGCCGACATTAAAAAAAACAGGCTGGTCCCCATCCCTTACCATGCCTCATTCACCACTACATCTCTTCTCTTCCCCACTGTGCCATGCCACGTATGCTAATTTCCTGCTCTTCCTAATTAACCCTCCCCTTGCTGCAATGATTTTGAGGAAAATGTAACTGGGCTAATTAATAAGTTTGCAGATGACACTAAGGTTGGAGGAGTTGCAGATAGTGAAGAGGATTATTAAAGGATGCAACGGGATATAGATCGGTTGGAGACTTGGGCAGAGAAATGGCAGATGGAGTTTAATCCAGACAAATGTGAGGTAATGCATTTTGGAAGGCCTAACACAGGTAGGAATTATACAGTAAATGGCAGAACCCTTAAGTGCATCAACGGGCAGAGGGATCTGGGTGTACAGGTCCAGAGGTCACTGCAAGTGGCAACACGGGTGGAAAGGTTGTCAGGAAGGTATATGACATGCTTGCCTTCATCAGCAGGGGTATTGAGTATAAAAGCTGGGAAGTCACGCTGCAGCTGTATGGAACCTTGGTTAGGCCACACTTGGAATATTGCGTTCAATTCTGGTCGCCACATTACCAAAAGGATATGGAGGCATTAGAGAGGGTGCAGAGGAGGTTTACCAGGATACTGCCTGATCTGGAGGTTATCAGCTATGAGGAGAGGTTGGAGAAACTCGGATTGTTCTCACTAGAGCGACGGAGATTGAGGGGCGACTTGCTAGAAGTTTACAAAATTATGAGTGGCATGGACAGAGTAGATAGTCAGAAGCTTTTTCCCAAGGTGGAAGAGTCAATTACTAGGGGACATAGATTTAAGGTGAGAAGAGAAAACTTTAGAGATGTGCAGGGCAAGTTTTTTATGCAGAGGGTAGTGAGTGTCTGGAATTCACTGCCAGAGGAGGTGGTGGAAGCAGGTACAATATTGGTGTTTAAGAGGCAGCTTGACAAATACATGAATAAGATGGGAATAGGGGGATACAGACCCCAGAAGTGCAAAATGTTTTAGTTTGACAGGCAATATGATCAGCGCAGGCTTGGAGGGCTGAAGGGCCTGTTCCTGTGCTGTACTTTTCTTTGTTCGTTGTTCTTTATAGCACACCTCACCACTATTTGCCACCTCTCTTGTCACTGATTAGTTACCCTCCTATCTCCACCTCTATCTCATCATCAGCCCCTCCCTACTGCATCCCAACCCATCTCCTTTCAGTCACCCACCCTTCCTGATGTTCTCACTTACCTAAGGGCCCCTGCTAGTGTCTTGGCAGCCTGATCCTCAATTATGCCTTGCCAGCAACTCTGTGCAGCTTGCATTCCCAATGGAAATGAGGCCCAATATTGGGGGATACCTTGGGTCTCACGATTCCGGCACCAGGATTGCATCCTATACTGCAAGACCCCACAAACATCAATAGCTAATCCTCAAGCACAACTTGTCGACCAGTCTTTCAGGCCTCCTCCTCAACTTTCTCACAAAGACTCATCATCCACTTTCTATTTGTCCTCTGTAAAAGACCTTGAGATGTTTACGATGCTAATGCGAGTTGTCAATTGTGTGACCTCTCTATTTTGGTCTCACAGGGTGGAGGACACGATCGATAGCAATGTGAAGAGCTGCAGCAGTCCCAAGCATGCAAAGGCGGCAGAACATCGGGAATCTGGGAACAAAGCTGAGAAAGGGCAAAATGACCAACCATCCCCCTTTGGGAATGAAACTGAGCAGAACTCCAGCATAGAGCTGCACATTCTCCGGCACAGAGCCAGGGTTCACTTTTCTGATGAAGCACCCAATGAAGCTAAAGAAGCCGAGTGTTATCTGTAAACTCTGAGAGACTCTGTGTCAACTGTCACTGGGGCTTTTCTGCTGTGGAGCATCTGCCCATTCTCCTTTCACGTGTAGGGAACTTTACATGGGGGAAAGGAGCCTATCATATAGAAAACTAAAGGTTTTGAGGTGGCAAGGATCATTGGTGCTTTGATACTTTGCTCAGACAATATGGTTTGGTGAAAAGTTGATGGTGGGGACTTTCTAAAGTTCCCCTTTCAGCAAATGTTGCTGAACTTCACTATATTTACTAAGTATCCTTCCCCTTCTCTGAAAACTATGAGAAGCTTATGTTTGATTGGGAGGGATTCAAGTGCTTTATAATTGATACCTAGGAGTAAATTATAGGTTGGGTTCTAATCGAGTGGTTCAGATGGTGACGTATAAGATATTGGATAACCCAGAATGAGTTACAGGCTGGAATCTAATCGTGGCCTTCAGATGGTTTACACATAGGATAACGTATATCTGGGAGTGATTGAGGATTGTTCGGTGCAGAGAGAGAATACAGAATTCCTCAGACCAATGGCATTACTGTCTGTGTGTGCAAGATGTCTGCCTGATGAACAGCATGAAGATTGAAACTTCTAACTACTGATGTGACATATAAATCTAATATGTATATGTAATCTAATAAATCTCTATTCAGATTTGTGCCTTTGTTTATGAGTATCTTAGCGACTCCAAAAGGAAGCCATACAGTCCTTAGAATCTGTGGTAGTGCTAGCTCTCCAAGGCTCAAACTTGGAAGAACAGTGCGTGGAAGATTTAACTGCTGTAGTTTAGGTTTAACTAGAGAGTGGTGAATGTGTGAAACCACAAAGGTATTCAAAATCATTAGGGAGTCTGGACAGAGTAGCTAGGGAGAGACTGTTCCCATTGGTGGAAGGATCAAGAACCAGAGGACACTGATTTAAAGTGATTGGCAAAAACTGGTGACATGAACAAAATTGTTTTTACACAGCAAATCGTCAGGATTTGGAATGCAATGCCTGAGAGTGTGGTGGAGGCAGAATCAATCGTGTCTTTCTAAAGGGAATCGGATTGTACCTGAAAAGGAAAAACTTGCAGGGGTACGAGCAAAGGCTGGGGAGTGGCAATAGGTGCAATATTCTTTTGGACAGCTTGTACCACATGATAGACTGAATGGCCTCCTTCTGTGCTATAACTATTTTAAGATTCTATGAAGCAGGATGTGGGGGCTGATAAAGTGGGAACATTTGAGGAAGAGATTTGAGGGGTAGATTTTTGAGGGAGGATTGTTTTTCTGACCTACAAGGTGGACTACAAATTCTGTTCTGCTTCTTGGGTTCCTTGCTCTTTCCCATGCCTCTTACACTCTTCCTTTTCACATACTTATCCAATGCCCTTTTAAATGCTGTTATCGTCTACCTCATTATGCATGTGTGGTAAGGCATTCTGCAGGGAGTGTAGCATCTCATTTCTTAAACTGTGGAATGTACTCCTTCCTGAAACATTTCTGTTGAAACTAATCTCTGTCTTTGCTCTTCGCTTTTTTCTCACTGTAATTCCAGCCTACCCTCAACCCCCACCGTCCATTCCCACAAAACCCATATTACACACCTTATCCAAATTGAATGTGTTCAGGCCTGCATTCCTACAGTTACTCATTTGATCTTGCTCCCTGTGTTGGAAACATCTCATCATAACTTAGCACAATTGCCACTGATTTTGTCAAGTTCAGGAGTTTGAAGTGAACGGGATCTTGAGAATGAAATGATATTCGATCATTTGTAATGCTGCATGTTGCTGTTTTGTTGCACAACCTGGTGAAATAAAACTGATGCTTGAATCAGAGGTTGCTTGCCATCTGTGCTCCCCCATGCTGTTAGGGAGATTTCCATTGCTTGAGGTTAGATTTAAATCTTACTTCTTGAACCGTGGAGTATGTCAAAACACTTCTACTCAACAGACCAGCCAAAACATCACTTCCCCCAAGGCCAACTGAACAGTTACTCTGCTTTTCACAGAGGCACCTCAGCTCCAACCCTCCTAGTTCATGAAGCTTGTTTAAAAGAAAGGAATTAGATTCATACAATGAAGTACTTCTGAAGTGTAGCCACTGTTGTAAAGTAAGGAACATGGCAGCCAATATGCACACAGCATGGTCCCACAAACTGCAATGGCCAGATGATCTGTTTTATCTGCTTAACCCCACACGCCTTACTTCACACAGACATTTCGCACCCAGATCTTTCACTCTCCTCCCACGTCACACACAGCCACTTCACCATTGCCCCCTACTTCACACACAGACACCTCCCAACTCCCATATTCACCACTACCTCATCCAAAGATAGAGGTATGTTGCCACTCCGACTTCACACTGAATTATCCTTGATTTAGAAGCTGAGATTTTTTTTCTTTATTCATGGAATTTGAGCATCACAGAGAAGACCAGCATTTATTGCCTATCCCATTTGCCCTTGAGGAGATGATGGTGAGCCACCTTGTTGAATACAACTGAGAGGCTCACTAGGCCATTTCAGAGTCAACGATGCTGCTGTCAGTCTGGAGTCACAAATAGGCCAAACAGAGTAAAAACAAAATATTTCCTTCCCAAAAGGACATTAGTGAAGCAGATTAGTTGTTTTAGGACAATCCAGTAGCTTCATGGTCACCATTATTGATACCAACTTTACAAAAGATCCAAATTTGTTCTACGGTAGCATTTGAACTCACATCTCTAGGCTCTTAGTCCAGCCTCCTGGATTAACTAAGTTATGTAACACAACCACTGGCTGTGAGCACGCTATCCTGTTAGTATCGGCAGGTTATTTTGTCATAGAGAGTCTCATTGCCAATCCAGATCCTGTCTTTGCATGACATCCCTGTGTAGTACATGTACAGTGTTCCAGCGGTCATGATCAACAATGGGTTCCCAGGCTCAGGGACCCTGAGTTCAATTGCAGCCTCCAGCCCCACAGCATTAATTTAATCA
Source organism: Carcharodon carcharias (assembly GCF_017639515.1). Taxonomy (NCBI): domain Eukaryota; kingdom Metazoa; phylum Chordata; class Chondrichthyes; order Lamniformes; family Lamnidae; genus Carcharodon; species Carcharodon carcharias. The sequence continues at coordinate 21,607,096 of NC_054488.1, forward strand.
ACTGCTATCTGGAGATTGAATCTGAGTCCTTCCTAATGTGTTTTCCATTACAGCTTGCTCTTGAAAGCCAATTTTTCCACTGGGCCATCAGAGATGCGTCTTTCTGTGCATTGTTCTTATGACTATGGTGCTGGTTGTAATATGCAATCCTCCAGGTGTCCCTAAAAGCAAATTGATTAATGTGGATCAAAATAAACTCACTGCCAATGAGAAAATGAGAGATTTATATTTACATAACACTTCTCACAACCCTGGAAATCTCGAAGTGCTTTACAGTCAGTCCAGTACTTTTGAGGTGCAGCCACTTTTGCAATTTTGGAAACCCAGCAGCCAATTTGCACAGAACAATGTCCCACAAGCAGATGCGTGATAATGCCCAATTATCCTGTTGTAGTGATGTTGATTGAGGGATAAATATTGTCCACATGTGACTTTTTACATCTACCTGAGAGGACAGAAAGGGTAAAAGCAAAATACTGTGGGTGCTGGAAATCTAAAATAAAAACAGAAAATGCTGGAAAAATTCAGCAGGTCTAACAGTATCTGTGGAGAGAGAAACAGAGTTAATGTTTCGAGTCCGCTCTGAAGAAGAGTCATACAGACTCAAAATGTTAACTCTTGTCTTTCTCTCCACAGGTACTGTTAGACCTGCTGAGGTTTTCCAGCATTTTCTGTTTAGGACAGAAAGGGTCTTGGTTTAACATCTCATCAAAAAGACAGAAACACTGACAGTACAGCACTCTCTCACTGCTGCACTTTTTGTCAGCTTAAATTTTGTGCATAAGTCTCCAAAGTGGGACTCAGCTTCATGACCTTTGATTCAGAGGTGAGTGCTACCCAGTGAATTATGACAAACATCATCTCTGGGAAGCTCTGGTGACTCAGCTGGTGTATTGTCAGGCTGTATATTGATCAAGTGGGAATTGTACCATCACAAATATGCAAGCTGTCAGGAGAGAAAAATAAGTTCTTGTGTGAGCCACAAGGTAGACTGCTTCCCACACTTGCACATGCTGGTCCATGGTGTGAAATATACAGGAATAGCCTGGCATCTAACACACTGTTTTCCATGACATTTCGACAACTGTGAAAAGAAAGGTTAGAAAAGGTTACCAAGACGATTCACGATCCCATATCATAGTGTACATCTATAACCATCATTGCGTTAGCCATGGTTTTATGCGTAGCACACTTTTCTGTAACATAGAAGGTTGCTGATTTCAACCCCCAGTCCACTTAATAAGCACACAATCTAGGATGATTCTTCCGTGCAGTACTGAGGCTGTGCTGCACTGTCACAGGTGTCACCTTTCAGATGATATGTTACACTGAGACCCTGTCTGCCCTCTCAGACAGAAGTGAAATACCTCATGGCACTAAAAGGAGCAGGCAAGTTCTCCTGGTGTCTTGCCCAATATAACATCATTAAAGCAAATTAATGGGACATTTCCTCATTGCAATTTTTGGGAGCTTGCTGTGCACAATTTGTATGCTGCTTTTCCTACATTCAACAGTGACCATATTTCAAAGGTGCCTCATCAGCTGTAAAGCACTTTGAGATGCCCTGAGGTTGCAAAAGCCTTTCTTTTAAAATTTTTCTTTACCTTTATTGGTCAATGGAAGAGACCGTGAATCCAGATAACACTCTATTGACCACATACCATCTAGAAGCATTATTCAGGGACCAGGCAAGCAAAGGATAACCCTGGATTCAGAAGTAGTTATAATTGTTGAATAAGTAGGATTAGACTATGAACTAATGGAAGTAATTGATTGAAACTCCTTATCCTCATAGGACTTGAGTTGAGGCTCAGGGTAATTTATCTTTGTTCTTAACAGATTGTCCCTATCTTCCTCTATGAAGGGAAACATGTTAAACACTTCCAAGAGGTTCCTGTTTTTTCAGGGATTGATCACATTCTAAACAGAGATTGTCATTAGAATGTGCACCCTTGTCAGATCCATCTCTGGCCCATAGATTGTGGATCGTTGTAAACCTGTAAAAAACAAATTGCCTGAGGGGATTATGGCAGAGTTTCAATCTTGATTCGTTTCACGTGCAGATGGTTGAAATTCTTATAGTGCAACAAGTGATAATAGCTTGGAGCTGGTTGAGATCAGATTGTAGATAAGACTTGTTCTCATTCACTCATGCCTAAAATGATGTAATATCTTTACTGCATTTAACCCTTATGGTGGCTATGGTGAGATTTAGCACAGGAATAATAAGCTAAAACAGTGTTGAGGGGAGACTCTGTAAATGGTAGGCTCATAGTGCCTAGTTTAGATTGCCTCTCGCTCTGTGTTGTTGGTAGTAGCTCCTTAGTGGAGGGAAAACTGGACGTTACTTGGATGCCAGTAACAAATTGATATTTGTGAAAAAAAAGGCCTTTAGCCACAGAACTTAAGTTTACAGACTTGCTCTGAAGAAGAAGCTGAGATCAAGAACTCATTGCTTGGGAATCTTAGGAGCTGATGTATGTCCAGCACAGCTGAAATAACCTATTCCCTGTATATCTCCAAGTACCAACTTACAGAATCTTCTAATTGACTTCTAACATCAACAACCTTTTGGGAAAACAGTTCCAGATTTCCACTACCTTTTTTATGTGAGGAAGTGTTTCTTGACATCACCCCTGAGCAGTCTCATTCTAATTTTAAGGTCACACCTTCTATCTGCCCAACCAAATGCTTTAATCATCATATACACCTCACTCTTTAACGTACCATTCTCATGACAATACAAGGCTAGCCTACGTAACCGGTCTTAATAATTTAAAACTTTAACCCTCAGTATCATTTGCTGAATCTGCACTGCAGCGCCTCCAAAGCCAGTCTATCCTTCCTGAGGTGTAGTGCTCAGAGCTGAACACAGTACCCTAATTGAGGTCTCATCAAAGTTTCATACAGCTTCTACCCATTTGTATTCCGCCCACTTTTTGATAAAAACATTTAATTAACCTCTTTAAATATTTTTGTAGCCGTCGATAAGTTTTTACTGATTTATATATATGGACCCTTAAATCTCTCTGAGGCTCAACAATTCCTATCTTGTCACCATTTTGAAAATCCACTGATCTATGTTTCTTCAGCTCAAAGTTAGACTTCCCAGCATTGAACTCCATGTATCACAGTTTTGTCTACTTACAGGCCTTAGTACAGATCTTAGTACAGAGGAAATCATTAATCACATCCTGCCAAATTATTATTATTTTTTTAATCATTCATGGGATGTGGGCTTCGCTGGCTGGGCCAGCATTTATCGTCCATCCTTAGTTGCCCTTGAGAAGATGGTGATGAGCTGCCTCCTTGAACTGCTGCAGTCCATGTGGTGTGGATATACCCACAGTGCTGTTAGGAAAGGAGTTCCAGGATTTTGACCCAGTGATGGTGAGGGAACAGCGATATATTTCCAAGTCAGGATGGTGAGTGACTTGGAGGGGAACCTCTAGGAGGTGGTGTTCCCATTTATCTGCTGCCCTTGTTCTTCTAGATGGTAGTGGTTGTGGGTTTGGAAGGTGCTGTTGAAGGAGCCTTGGTGAATTCCTGCAGTGCATCTTATAGATGGTACACACTGCTGTTACTGTGCATTGGTGGTAAAGGAGTGAATGTTTGTGGATGTGATGCCAATCAAGCTGGCTGCTTTGCCCTAGGCAGTGTCAAGCTTTTTGAGCGTTGTGGGACCTGCACTCATCCAGGCAAGTGGGGAGTATTCCATCACACTCCTGATTTGTGCCTTGTAGATGGTGGATAGCCTTTGGGGAGTCAGGAGACAGGTTACTTGTTGCACTATTCCTAGCCTCTGACCAGCTCTTGTAGCCACAGTATTTATATGGCTAGCCCAATTCAGTTTCTGGTCAATGGTAACCCCTAGGATGTTGATAGTGGGGGATTCAGTGATGGTAATGCCATTGAACACAAAGGGGCACTGGTTGGATTCTCTCTTGTTGGAGATGGTCATTACCTGACACTTGTGCAATGCAAATGTTACTTGCTACTTGTCAGCCCAAGCCTGGATATTGTCCAGGTCTTGCTGCATTTGGACATAGACTGCTTCAGTGTCTGAGGAGTCACGAATGGTGCTGAACATTGCGCAATCATCAGCGCACACCCCCATTCTGACCTTATGATGGAAGGAAGCAGCTGAAGATGTTTGGGCCTAGGACACCACCTTGAGGAACTCCTGCAGTGATGTCCTGGAGCTGAGATGACTGACCTCCAACAACCATCTTCTTTTGTGCTAGGTATGACTTCAAGCCTGTGGAGAGTTTTCTCCCTGATTCCCATTGACTCCAGTTTTGTTCAGGCTCCTTGATGCCACACTCTGTCAAATGCTACCTTGATGTCAAAGGCAGTCACTCTCATCTCACCTCGGGAGTTCAGCTCTTTTGTTCATGTTTGAACCAAGGCTGTAATGAAGTCAGAGCTGAGTGGCCCTGGCAGAACCCAAACTCGGTGTCAGTGAGCAGGTTATTGCTAAGCAAATGCTGCTTGATAATGCCTTTGATGATCCCATCCATTACTTTACTGATGATCGAGAGTAGACTGATGGGGCAGTAATCGGCCAGGTTTGATTTGTCCTGCTTTTTGTGTACAGGACATACCACATAGCCAGGTAGATGCCAGTGTTGTAACTTCACTGGAACAGCTTGGCTAGGAGTGCGGCAAGTTCTGGAGCACAAGTCTTCAGTACTATTGCTGGAATATTGTCAGGGCCCATAGCCTTTGCAGTATCCAATGCCTTTAGCCATTTCTTGATATCAAGTGGAGTGAATCAAATTGGCTGAAGACCGGCATCTGTGATGCTGGAGACCTGCGGAGGAGGCCGAGATGTATCATCTGGCTGAAGGTTGTAGCAAATGCTTCAGCCCTATCTTTTGCACTGATGTGCTGGGCTCCTCCATCATTGAGGACGGGGATATTTTTGGAGCCTCCTCCTCCACTGAGTTGTTTAATTGTCCACCACCATTCATTACTACATATGGCAGGACAGCAGAGCTTAGATCTATCGCAGTATTTGCTTTTATCTTAGATCTGATCTGTTAGTTGTGGGATTGCTTAGCCCTGTCTATCACTTGCTGCTTATGCTATTTTGCACGCAAGTGGTCCTGTGTTATAGTTTCACCAGGTTGACACTCATTTTTAGGGATGCCTGGTGCTGCTCCTGGCATGCCCTCCTGCACTCTTTATTGAACCCGGGTTGATCCCCTGGCTTGGTGGTAATTGTAGAGTGGGGGATATGCCGCTTAGCCCCGGTAATCTTTCACCCCATTATTTACCAAGAATCTATCTACCTCTGCCTTGAAAACATTCGTAGACCCTGCTTCCACCACCTTTTGAGGAAGGGAGTTCCAAAGACTCACGACCCTCTGAGAGAAAAAAAATTATTCTCATCTTTGTCTCAAATGGGAGACCCCTTATTTTTACCCCTAGTTCTAGACTCTCCCACAAGAGGAAACGTTCTCTCCACATCCACCCTGTCAGGACCCCTCAGGATCCTATATGTTCCAGTCAAGTTGCCTCTTACTCTTCTAAACTCCAGAGGATACAAGCCTAACCTGTCCAATCTTTCCTCATAAGACAACCTGCCCACGCCTGGTATTAATTTAGTAAACCTTCTTTGAACCGCTGCTAATGCAATTGCATCCTTCCTTTAAAAAAAAGACCAATACTGTACATAGTATTCCAGGTGTGGTCTTACCAGTGTCCTGTTCAATTGAAGCATAACATCCCTACTTTAATATTCAATTCCCCTCACAATAAAAAACAACATTCTATTAGCTTTCCTAATTATTTGCTGTACTTGCATACTAGCCTTTTGTAATTCATGCACCAGGACACCCAGATCCCTCTGAATCTCAGAGCTCTACAATTTCTCACCATTTAGATAATAAGCTTCTTTTTTATTCTTCTTGCCAAAATGGACAATTCCACATTTTCCCACATTATATTCCATTTGCCAGATCTTTGCCCACTCACTTAACCTATCTATGTCGCCTTGTAGCCTCCTTATGTCCTCTTCACAACTTACTTTCCTACCTATCCTTGTATCATTAGTAAATTTAGCAACTATACCTTTGGTCCCTTCATCCAAGTCATTTATATAAATTGTGAAAAGTTGAGGGCCCAGCACTGATCCCTATGGCACATCACTCGTTACATCTTGCCAACCAAAAAAGACCCATTTATGCCTACTCTCTGTTTTCTGTTAGTTAGCCAATCTTCTATCCATGCCAATATGTTACCTCCTATAACATGAGCTTTTATTGATGACTCCTTGCATCGGTTTGCTGATCATTGGAAGTGGTATTTGGCCTGTGTTTTGTGAACAGAACATACCATATTGTCAGGTAGATAGTAATATTGTAGCTGAACTGGCACAGCTTAGATAGAAGGCATGGCTAGCTCTGGAGCATAGGTTTCACCACTACAGCTGGAATGTTGCCTGGGCCAATAGGTTTTGTTATGCAACACAGTTATCAGCCCCTTGAATAATCAAGTGGGCTAAAGCCTGTCATCTTTGATAGTGTATGGCCTTCCAATTATTCCACTGGACATCATTCCCTCAATGTATTGCAATGTTTATGGTTCCCTCAACACCCTGCCTAGCATTCCTAGTTTGCCTCATTGTCCACCTAGGTAAAGGGGAAACCAGACTGGACATTCACATGGTCGGTAACATTCAGTTTTGTACGTTCTGAAGCTCAAAAAAGGAACATTCAAAAGCCCAGGTGTAGGATGACATTTATCATGTTACATGGCATGAACATGCAAACATCCTTTCAGAAAATACTTCCATTAAGTAAGATTCAACCATGAAAGTTTGGTGTATTGCTATTAATTCCATAGAGTGCTCAATTAGTTAAAAAAATATAATTCTCAGGATGTGGGTGTTTTTGTCAATGGCAGCGTTTATTACCCATGCCTTGTAAACCTTGGCGATGGTGCCCTCTTCTATGTGATATAACTGAGTAGCTTGCTAGGCCACTTCAGAGAGCAGGTAAGAGTCACCATGTTGATGTGGGACTGGAGTCACACATAGATCCGACTGGGTAACTGACGTTATTGAACCAAATGGGTTAATTAATAACAATCTGACAGCTTTATGGCCACATTTCCTGATATCAATCTTTTATTTTCTTTTTTTTCCCAACTAAGTTCAAATTCCCAAAGATTTGAACTCAAGTTTTCTGGATTATTTGTTGAGGCTTGTAGATTAATAGTCAGGGGTTGAGAGAGGAATACTCCAGAGTAATTTTGCCCTCACTAACGCTGGAATTTTTCACTGTTTTATTTTTGTCTCTCTTAGGAGATGACATGGCTGCAGGGTAAGGGAAGGAGTGCCTAGTTATAATGCTCTGTCCCATCATGGTGAGGGGCAGGCCTGATGGGCTAGTGGTCTTCTGTTATCTTTCAATTTTATACGCTCATAGCTCAGTAACATAAACCACTATACATCTACCACACTGCTGTTGGTTCATTGCTTGTCAAATCTGTATTCAGACAAGCATCATTGCTGACAGAAATATGTCAACATCACATTTAGAGTGGAATTTTCCATTAAAGGAACTAAGTGCAGGGTAAGTGGTTTTGGCGGCGCTCACCCTGCTGGCCGGAATGGTGGGAACTTGTGCCAGATTCTGTGCTTGGAGGGTCATTAATTATGCACAGGCGAGTATCGGACTGAATCACCTGGCAGATTGGGAGCTGATTCATCTGCCCGCCGTGAACTGGAGGGGCTGACGGTCCAGGCGCCATGTTTAAAGGCCAGTCCAACACATAACCTCACTCTCTCCAGCCCACCCGTCTTCCGGACACATGCAGAGTGTCTTGCAGCCAGGAGAAGAAGGCCAAGAGCCTTAGGAAGAAGGCAGCACCCCACTTCATCCACCAGACCCTGCAGTCCTTGATCAGAGGAATGCAGGCACATAGGCAAGTCCTGTATCCCAGGGATGGCTGCAGGAAGCACAGCAGCCTCACGTCTCCGGCCTGGAAGGTTGTCGCAGAGCAGGTCAGCGTGGCTGGCAGCCATGCCCGAAATACCTTTCAGTGCAGGAAGAGGATAAATGATCTCATCTGCTCCGCCAGGGTAAGTCCTCCTTCAACTCCCTCCAATTTTTTTTTATTCATTAGTGGGATGTGGGCTTTGCGGGCTGGGCCAACATTTATTGTCCATCCCTAGTTGCCCTTGAGAAAGTGGTGGTGAGCTGCCTTCTTGAACCGCTGTAGTCCATATGGCGTAGATACACCCACAGTGCTGTTAGGAAGGGAGTTCTAGGATTTTGACCCAGTGACAGTGAAAGAACGATGATATATTTCCAAGTCAGGATGGTGAGTGACTTGGAGGGGAACTTTGATGGATAAGTTTCCATGGTGGTGTTCCCATCTATCTGCTGCCCTTGTCCTGCTAGGTGGTAATGGTTGTGGGATTGGAAGGTGCTGCCTAAGGAGCCTTGGTGAATATCTTGGTGATTGTTGGTGAATATCAAACTCTCATCACGACATCACACATTCAAACAGCTACTTTCTTCAGGGATCTCACACAATCGTTCTTCCACCAAGACTTTCACATCACCACCATCCCACCTGTAATGTTGTGCACACTCCATTCTCTGGCCCTTCCGGCAGGGGGGGGGGTTGCTCACCACACACAGGGCACATGCATCTCACCCAACCTCTGCTCCATCCCTTCTCATCACATGCCTTTCTTTCTTCTTCATACAGGCCAAGCTGGCGCACAATAGGCACAAGAGATTTCAGACTGGGGGAGGGACAGCCAAAATCATTGCCCACACTGAGTTTGAGGAGGCTGCAGCCAAGCTGACTGCGGAGGATAGGGATTGCTCTGGTAGGGAAAGGAAGATCAGCCTCTCCCACCAACCCAGTACAGATCACAGCTCCATCACTTCATCAAATCCTGACAATCACAGTGAGTCACATGCAGTCCTACACAGCTCATGCTCATTAACTGAAACTCTATTTTTTATTTTTTAGACACCAGCAGATCGAGCCCCCCAAGCCAGTCGAACACCAGTGCGAGCCCCCAGAGCACATCCGAAGTGGAAGCTCCGGAAGAACTGTCAAAGTGCTCACACACACCCTCCACCAGCTCAGAGACTCACAACTTGGTGGAGCACAGCTGTAGATTAGACTGGGGCTCACTTTCTGGAACACCTCACTGGCATGTTCCCGCTGCAGTTGGAGGCAGGGATAGCCTAGGTCTCTGGCACTTAGAGGGCAGCTGGAGACCAGCCATCTGCTCAGTCAGAGTCAGGTGATGAGCCTCTGGAAGTGGCCGCCAAATCTTTGCTGTAGGTGCAATGACAGTCACTAGCAGACTAGAGCGAACGTTGGAGAAGTCCATCCACATTCTGTCTTATGTCATATCTCTGACATGCAAGTGTCTCAAGGTTACCATGGGAGGGCTGGCAACCACCATGGAGACCTTGATCCAGCAGGTCTTGCCGGATTTGTGTTCAGCCCTGCACTCCATGGCCACACATCCTGATAAGCATCATCAAGATGTAGGCAACATTGGGACGAGGCACCTTGACCTCCCTCCTGCTGCACCATCTCCTGCAGAAGTCAGGGTGGGGCCCTCAGACACCCAGAGGGAGGATGGGCGTCAACTGGACACCCCAGGGCCTTCTCTCAGGACACTCCAAGAGAATACAGCTGTTCACAGCCCTCTCTTCCTGTGACTATATCCACTCCAGCTTCTCAGGCCACTGAGGGCACTTCTGCCCATGAGTAGGTAATTCTTATCAGGCCAAGGCCCTCCAGGCCACGGGCCACCAGAGGATGTCTACCAAGGTCATCACAGACATCTGGAATTAGCAGTCAGCAGGCTGCCTCCACCTCTGCAGCAGATGCCGGGGCTGCATCCAGGCATGGCGGTAGAGTTAGGAAAGTTGAAAGAAAAGAAAAATTGAAAGAAAAATTGGTGTCACTTTTGGGTCTCGGGTGTGCTATACATGTAAACATGTAAACAAATTGCACTTTTGTGAATATATTGATGGTTATATGAATCATGATTCATGAGGCCAGAGCACGCAAGTATGCATGCAGAACTTATTCTCACTGCAAGTGGGTGGACACCCCTGAGTTGAAAGAAGATGGCATTGAGGGCTAAGAGAGATGTAGCCATATTCCCTCACTTGACTTTACTCTTCCTGGAACCTGTCAGCAATTAACGTATCACAGGCACATCTCCCACACCTTCCTTCCTCCTTAGCGTGATCGCGCTCATACTGATCCTCAGCAACCTCCTGAGGTTCCTGGGGCTCTGAATCTTTATCTTCCGATGAGCTCTCATCCACCTCCAGTTCGTTCTCTGGCAGTGGTTCACCTCTTTGCATTGCCAGATTGTGCAGGGTGCAACACACTGCGATGATGGGGGAAACCCAGTCAGGCGTGTATTGTAGTGAACCATCTGAGTGATGCATGCATCTGAAGTGCATCTTCAGAAGCCCTATGATCTGCTGTACAAGGGAGTGTGTGGAGCTGTGAGCAGCATTGTACCTCTCCTTGGAAGGACTCTGAGGGCGATGCACTGGTGTCATCAGTCAGTGTTTCAGTGGGTGCCCCTTATCCCCAAGCAGCCATCCCTACAGATGTAATGGCCCCTTGAAAACCTCAGGCACCTGGGATTCATTCAGGATGTAGGAATCATGGCAATTCCCAGGGTACCGTGCACAAACATGCAGTGTATGCTTCTGGTGATTACACACCAGTTGTACATTGATGTAATGATAGCCTTTGTGATTTATAAACATTAGGGGCTGCTGCCATGGAGCCCGTGTAGCCACATGGGTTCAATTTATTGCATCCTGCGCTCTTGGGAAGGCTGAGTTGGTGGTGAAGCCAGTGAATTTCGCAGCCTGGCTATCTTCGTCCAGAGCAAGCATGACATAATGATGGGCCTTTCTGTAAAGGGCATCTGTAATCTCCTATATGCATCGATGTGTTGTGGACTGAGAGATGCTGCACAGGTTCCCTTGTTGATCCTTTGAAAAAACCAGAGGCAAAGAAATTTAGCACTGTGGTCACCTTCAAAGCCATTGGCAAGGGACATGCTCCAACTCCACATGATGTCAGGTCTTCATGGAGAATGTGGCATATGTGATGTACCATATCTTGGGACAAGCACAGATGCACAGCATTGCCTGTCACTCATTTGTAAAAAGGAGACTCTTGGATGATAAACCCTAGGTCTGGCAAGTCACCCCCTTTGTCTGGGTCTCTCCTCCTGACCCTCCTTCCTGCTATGGCTCCGCTTGACCATGTCCCTCCTACTGGAGCTGCACACGGAGTTGCCTCTCCCTCCTTTATCTCCTCCATTGCATTAGGACCCCGACAAAGCAGCATTGAGCCCTGGATCCCAATGTGCTTTTACCTTCTCTCTGAAAGGAAACATTGAAGAAATTAAAAATTTGAGGGGCAAGAAAGTGAAGCTCAGAAGATGAAATGTGCAGACACTGTAAGGATCCATAGTTTTTCCCACCCTACTTACATGCTGGCTGATGCTGCCTTGTCCCTGAGACACTAGCACACAGAGATAACATCACAGATATGTAACATCTTGAGCTCTGTGTGGGATGCTAAAGTTTGACTGAGATGAGTGACTCAATCTAGCTCTATACTCCAACCTCTGATGTGGCATATTAATGACCGGTCAGTTTTTTGTTTATTTTTCATTCATTTTATGGGATGTGGGCATCGCTGGCTAGTCAAGCACTTATTGCCCTTGAGAAGATGATGGTGAGCTGCCTTCTTGAATCACTGCAGGCCATGTGGTGTAGACACACACACAGTGTTGTTAGGGAGGGAGTTCCAGGATTTTGACTCAGTGACAGTAAAGGAATGGCGATATATTTCCAAGTCAGGATGGTGAGTGAATTGGAGGGGATCTTCCAGGGGGTGGTGCTCCCATGTGTTTGATGTGAGTGGATGTCCTTTGGCTCATTAGGAGTGTCACACCAGGTGAACAGGTGACAGGCCTTCATTGATGGAAGGCCGGATATGATGCAGCTGTGTCTCCCTCACTATTGCTGACCATTCCCAAATTCTACATTCCTATGTGTTACTCTTGAGATGCAGTGACTGTGATGTGAAGCCACTGAGTTCTGAGTAGCCCTTTAACAGCGCTAATGAAGCCATTAGCTTTCAGTGGCTTTCATCGCAAGGAGGTCTTCTTTTCTTTCTAAGCAGACTCCTGCTCACTCCGGCGGCAACAAGAAGTTAGAGGGCCAGAAAGGCCCCCTCATGTTCGCCCTTCCCCTCAATGCCATTCCACAGCCTTCCTTTCCCCTTGCCCACATTGTGTTCATCAACCCCACTCTTGGTTGAAGTGCTAGTTTCTGAAAGTGGAGGCCTGCATGAATACCACAGCACAGTGATGTTCCTCAGGACAATGTAGGCAAAAAGCAAGAGCAGACCAAACCTACAGCCCCAGCTGTGTGGTGTTCATCACAACAAGACCGGCACAGCACTATGGCAGGTAGGCTAAGTATGTTGCACTCACCTCAAAGTTACCATTGAACTAACATCCAATTTGTGCACTCCACCCCTTTACAAACGGGTTTGAGGCTGAAATAATTTCCCGCTGGTGTGAATGGGAGATTGGAAGGTGTGACAAGGTTCTGGCGAGCAGCTGTTTTAATAAGCATTCATGAGATGTTAATGAATGCAAATGGTGTTCACGCCGCTAGTCACCGACCCACCATAAAACCACCATCGGGAGAATTGCAAGCTGTTTTTATGCCAGTGGATTTCTGATTTTTTGTCTGCTATTGGATTCTCCGCTCCCATCCTCCACGAAAGCTGCCACGGGTGGGATGGGAGAATTCCACCATTATTCTCTAATTGGGCTGTTAAACCTTTCCTTTAAATATTTTGAGCTACCATTGATGGAATTCAGATACTTAATTGCGAATTTTCCAGTTCTACAGAGATGGCACATACCAGGAATGGGGACAGTAAAACTGCAGTGATCCATTCCATATTCTCCAGCCAATCATGATCTTCAACCACAACCCCTTCTACCCTGTCATCGCAAATGCTGTATCTTATCAACAACAATATACCCCCCATTGGCCATATTCTCGGGTTGAGTCGGACATTTTGTGACATTAACGTCCTATTGCTGAGCTTCTGATCCCGTGTCTTAGGATCCTAGACTGATGCAGCATGGAAGGAGGCCATTTGGCCCATTGTGTCTATGTCTGCTCTTTGGTAAATCTATTCCATTAGCCCCACCCTTCTGCTCTTTCCGGGTATCCCTGTAAATTTTTGTTTCCCTTCCAGCACTTATCAAATTCTCTTTTGAATGTTACAATTGAATCTGCTTCCATCACCCTTTCAGACTGTCCACTTCACATCACAAGAACTTGCTGCATAAAAAAAAGTTCCCTCATGTTGTCTCTGCTTCTTTTGCTAATCACCTTAAATCTGTGTCTGCCACTGGAAATAGGTTTTCTCTATTTATCCTATAAAAATTGCTCATGATTTTGAACACTTCTATCAAATCACATCTTTGCTAAGGGGAAGAACTCCAGCTTTTCCACAGAACTGAAATCCCTCATCTTCAGGAACATTTTTTTTATTATTTCATGGAATGTGGGCATCACTGGCAAAGCCAGCATTTGTTACCCATCCCTGATGGCCCTTGATTTGAGTGGTTTACAAGGTCATTTCCAAGGGCACTTAAGAGTCAACCAAACTGCTGGTGGGTCTGGAGCCACATGTCAGGCCAGCAGACTTCCCTCCCTAAAGGGCATATGATTTTTTATGGTAATCAATGATAGTTTTAGAGTTACCATTACTGAAACTAGCTTGCAATTCTAATAGCTGTTATGTGGGGAATTGAACCCATGAGCTCAGAGACATAGCATAGGCCTTTACAATACTAATCTAGTGACATGACCACTGCACCATCATCTATCTCCATTCCAGTGCATCTCTTCTGCAGCCTCATGAAGGCTTTGACATACTTTCTAAAGTGTGGTACCCAGAATTGAACACAAACACCAGCTAAAGTTTAATCAGTGTTTATAAAGGTTTAGCATGATTTCCTTGCTTTTATACTCAATGCTTCTATTTGTAAAGTCAAGGGTCTCATATGCTTTTTCTAACAACCTCCTCAACTTGTCCTGCCGCCTTCAAAGTTTTCTCTACATACATCCCCAGGTCATTCTGTTCTTGCAAACCTCTAAAAATTGTACTATTTAGTTTATGCTGCTTTGCCTCATTCTACCTCCCAAAACATATCACTTCACACTTCTTTGCCTTAAATTTCATCTCCCATGTTTGCCTATTTCAGCAGTGTGCTTCTGTCCTCCCAAACTCTATGACTGTCCTCCTCATTATATACTAAATTTCCAAGGTTTGTGTCATCTGTAAACTTTGATGTTATGCCCTGAATATCTAAGTTCAAGCCATTCATATGTATGTACCAAAAAGAGCAGAGGCTTTAATCCTTTGTCCTGGTGGACAATACATCGCCCTCCAGTCTGAGAAACAACTGTTCACCATGACTTTCTGCATTTAAGGATGGGCAACAAATGTTGGCCTTCTCAGTGACACCCATGAAAGAATAAAATAAAAAGTAAGTTGTGCCTGGAACCTAAGATATTCCAAGCCCCCAGAGCTCATCACCCCTTAAAACAATTGGCGGTGTTAGTGAGGGAACTATTCTTTTCCTCTTTTCTTCCCTGCTCTCCAAAAGGGACTAACTCATGCTGGTTACTCAGATGCTGGTCCCTCACCCAATTGGCATGTGGGGGCACAGTTTAAAAATAAATGGTTTCCCATTTAAGGTGGAGATGAGGAGGAATTTCTTCTCTCAGAGGATGGTTAGTCTATGGAATCCTCTTCCCCTGATAGCAGTGGAAGCTGGGTCATTCAGCATATTCAAGGCTGAGTTAGACAGATTTTTGATCTACAAGGGAGTCAAGAGTTATGGTGAGCAGGCAGGAAAGTGGAGTTGAGGCCACAATCAGATCAGCCATGATCTTATTGAAAAGCAGAGCAGGCTCGATGGGCTGAATGGCCTCCTCCTGCTCCTATTTCCTATGATTGTACGTAAGCCTAGTCTTGGAGTCAACCCCTGTTTATGTCATGTAATAATGGCCTGAAGGTTGATTGTAATTTACATAACTTTATAATGGACAATACACTCAGAGAATAGACATGTTTCCTGGCACCTAGGATCTTTAATCAAATGCCACACTACTGATGTACAGGGACTTCTACCTGCATTTCAGAAAGATAACAATTGTTTCCTTGATCACTACATTTATACAACATAAACTTGCACTTATATAACCTTAATGTCCCAAGACACTTTTCAAGAGCCTTAGCAAATTAATTTTGACACTGAGCCACATAAGAAGATATTAGGATAGGTGACCAAATGCTTGGTCAATTAGGTCAGTTTTAAGGACCATCTTAAAGGATGAGCGAGGAATGGAGAGGTTTAGGAAGGGAATTCAAAAGCTTAGGACATAGGCTGCTGGCGGTATAGCTGCCGATGATGCAGCAACGAAAATCCAGGATGCGCAAGAGGCCAGAAATGGAGGAGCGCAGAGATCCCAGAGGGTTGCAGGGCTGGAGGACATTATGGAAATAGAGAGGGTAAAGGCATGGAGGGACTTGAAAACAAGGAAGAGAATTTTAGAATTGAGGTAGTGCCAACGGGGAGACAATGTAGGTCAGCAAACACTGGGGTGATAGGTGAATAGGACTTGGTGCAAGTTAGATTACAGAATAAGCTCAAGTTTAAGGCATGTGCAAGGTGGGAGGCTGGCCTGGAGGAAATAGTCATGTCTGAAACTACAAAGGCAAATGGATGAGATTTTAGTAGGTGAGGTAGAGGCGGTAATAGACAATGTTAAGGAAGTGGAAATGGATGATCTTAGTGATGGAGAGGACATGGGCTCAGAAGCTCAGCTCAGATCTGTAACTTTTTTGTGGACAGCATGGCTGAGCTTGGGAACTCACCATGTTGAGCCATAGTGACAAGCCTGTCTCTCTCCTTGAGGCAGTTTATTCCCCTTTTTAGTGAGTAAAAATCACAACTCTCTCAGTCAAGAATTGCTACTGCTCAGGCCTGTTGCTTGGCAATTAAATACTTTTTCATGGTTATCAGCCTGACATGAGCCGTAATCTGGTGTATATGTTTAATAAGACCCTGCATTTTAAAATTGTGCTTCTATTATTCCATTTTAACATAAAGACTTTTGGTTACATTCTGCATCATTCATGATCTGTGTTAAGAAAGAAAAGCTAGTGAAATATTTGCACAATACTCAGCACCATTCGTGACTCCTCAGACACTGAAGCAGTCTGTATTCATATGCAAGACCTGGACAACATTCAGGCTTAGGCTGATTAGCGCCAAGCAACATTTGCGTGACACAAGTGCTAGGTAATGACCATCTCCAACAAGAGAGAATCTAGCCATCTCTCCTTGACATTCAATGGCATTACCATCACCAATTCTCCTTGACATTCAATGGCATTACCATCACTGAATCTCCCACTATCAATATCCATTGACCAGAAACTGAATGGATTAACCATATAAATATGTGGCTACAAGAGCAGGTCAGGGGAATTCTGCAGGGAGTAACTCATCTCCTGATTCCCTAAAGCCTGTCCACCATCTACAAGTCACAGTACAGCACCAACAAACCTCAAGAAGCTCAACACCATCTATGGCAAAGCAGCCCACTCAATTTCCAACCTATCCACCACCTTAAACATTCATTCTCCCCACCAATATCGCACAGTGGCTGCAGTGTGCACCATCTACAAAAAGCACTGCAGTGACTCATCCAGCCTCCTTCAACAGAACCTTCGACCTCTACTGTCTAGAAGGATAAGGGCAGCAAACACATGGGAGCACCACCTCCTGCAAGTTCCCTTTCAAGCCATTTATCATCCTGACTTGGAACTATATTGGCATTCCTTCACTGTCACTGGGTCAAAATCCTGGAACTCCCTGTCAAACAGCACTGTGGGTGTACCTACACCACATGGACTGCAGAGGTTCAAGACTGATTCACCACCACCTTCTCAAGGGCAATTAGGGATGGGCAACAAATGCTGGCCCAGCCAGCAAAGCCCACTTTCTGTGAGTGAATAAATAAAAAGGACCTTTCGTTTATAGTTTGATAAGATCTCAGCCGAGTAGGTACAGTCTGTGCCGCCTCATTACAAAGGAGATTGCAACCAATTCACTAACGTCTCAGTTCAATGAACAGCCATTTAATACTAAAAAAGTCAGAACAATCCAGAAGATGATGGTTTAAGTCTGGAATGAAGTCCTTGGCAGCTGGGGAGTGCAGTGCCTCATTGCTCCAAAACAGATGCCTCAAATCAGCCCTTCCCAGCCCTGGTGCACTGAGGCAGCTGCAGGCTATCCATCTTCTATAGTGTGGGGTAGTGCTGCCCTCTATATTGTACCTCACCTCATAAACAAAGGCACAAATGCATCTCATTGTGCAAGCAATCTGTAAATGGAATATCTGTTCCAATCATGGTTATTTCTCCAAACCATACCTACTATATGTAGTTCATGGAGATCTAACTCACCTTATCCCACACTTGCAGAGTGGTGCGCCTCATGCTATATATAACCTATAGTATCTCTCTCTCTCTATCAAATGAGACTCAGCGATGTCTTTGGTCAAAACTCTTCTCCGTAGCTCCATCAAATAGAGAGATGCTTATGGTCCCTTGTGTCCTATGGCTAATTACCTACTATACAATAGACACCAGCATGTAGGCCAAAGGTTGAAGCTTGTCACAGGGTTGAAGTCCAGGCAAAGAGAGTGACTGTCTCTGGTAATTAGAAGGGGGAAGGGTCTGGACGTGATCAGAAGAGATGCCACCATGATTGGAGATCAGTTGGGGGAGGAAGTGTCTTGCAGATGCATTCAAGGATTGGGGACGGGGGTGTGGTTGGGGGTGTGTGTGTAGTTGCTTCCTGAATTGGGAATTTTTGGGGATCGGAGGTAGACGAGTGCTGGGGAGGCCCAAGACTTTTTGCAGGACCTGGGAGAGCACTGCTGCTCCTCTTTGCCCCACAAAAGGCTCTTAAACAGTCACCATGGCTTTGTTTGACCTGTTGGTGGCTCCTGTTGTTTTCCAACTGCTGGGCTGCACTTTCCCTGGCATGGCTGGAATGTAAAGTAGGTCCTGGTCTGCCTGTAACAGGAGCCTTGGCCAACACAAAGGCCAGGCCAGCATGTTGGCTTGGCCTGATAACAACCTCCCTTCCCCACCTCCTGACAACCATTCTCACTGGATGAGTGTAAGACATCCCTCTCTCTGGTCTAAAAGTTCTTGTCTCTACTCTTGATATCAATGGCACACAACAACTTGAAATACAGTTTCACTACATGTGAGACACATTTATTAAATCTCTAAGCAATAGTACATACTCACAAAGACACTGGTTGCTTAGGAATCCCGCGAACCAGGGTCCATCCTATGTGGTCAGTCCTTCACCAGATCTCCCAGCGCAACTTTGGAATGGCTGACCAAGCCATTCTACCCATTGCAGTAACAATGTTCTTGAGGGCTGTGTCTTTATACACCTTCCTGAACTTGGCCTTTGACATATAAGGAATACCATGAATAGAATCAGCCGATTGGCTTATTAGTCCCACCCTGGCCATCCAGGACCACCCCTACGTGGTCATATCCCACCCTCAGTGGTGCTTGTCTCCAGGTACATGCCAACAATGGGTGTGATTACTGTATCTTGGGGCAGGAAGGAGGCTATCCACACATTCCCGAGTGGCCATTGTCTAGTTCAGTTTCTGTAGATGAAATGTCCATGGCAAACCATCACCTCAAGGACTTGCCCTGACCTGTCAGTGTCTGTGTCTGTGTGTGTGTCTGTGCCTGTGTGTGTGTGTGTGTGTGTGTGTGTGTGTGTCTGTTTAGTTGAAACAATCTTTATTTTTATGAAGTTCAACGTGAGCCTCAGCGATGTCTTTGGTCAAAACTCTTCTCCGTAGCTCCATCTTCTTACCACCATGAGACAAACTCTGCCCACAGGACTCCACCACAACCAGCGCACGTTCATTGATACGAAAGAAATAAAAGCACGGTTACGTGATTAAAAGTGATTCATCCCATACAATTTAAATGATGCATTGGCTTACATGTTTTTAAAATCGAGACTACAGAGTGGTGAGAATGGGGAACTGAACAGCTGAAGCAGAGAGCATTGATGCAATTATGGGGAGGTTTGGTGCATACAATATGGAGAAGTGAATAGAGGGGTATGGGAGCAGGGCGGGTAGAGGTAAATCCAGTGGGAGGGGGCTCATGTGGAGTATAAACATTAACATGAACCACTGGACCAAACGGCTCATTTCTGTGCT
Source organism: Carcharodon carcharias (assembly GCF_017639515.1). NCBI lineage: Eukaryota > Metazoa > Chordata > Chondrichthyes > Lamniformes > Lamnidae > Carcharodon > Carcharodon carcharias. The sequence continues at coordinate 21,626,493 of NC_054488.1, forward strand.
GTATGTACTAGATAATTTTATGTGCAGCACTGGTTAGACACAAAATAAAGCTCCTTCTACACTATTCCATCAAACACTCCCTGGCTAGGTATGGATTGGATATATAGTAAAGCTCCCACTACTCTGACAATTCAGCAGCCCAAATCAAGCAGACCAATACTGACATAACAAGTGAAATTTTCTATTCCAGAATGGTGGAATCAAAAGTTGGAGTGAGTTCCACTGGAGAACAGGGTGGCTGAACATGGGAGATTCTGTGCTCTTCGCATAATTAATTATGCAGCCGCGGGAAGCATGTTGAATCTTGTGGCGGGATGGGTAAGAAGTGACCCGCTCCACTGTCACCACATAGGCTCCAACATCCAGGCACCCACACAGACATTCACTCTCCCACTCTGCTCCTTGACCTGTCCTGGCTTGGACTCACCCCTCCTCAGTGCCGAATCTCGGCGCAGCTTGCGTAACAGGCAGCTGAGGTCTCTCAGTGACGGTGTGAAAGGAAGACAAAAGCAGGTCTACTGACCTGAAAGTCCAGGAAGAAGTCAGCCTCGCCAGGTGCACTTGGCAGGGCACTACATTTAGAGGGGGGCAAGATTCTGGTGTGTTGGGCTTTTAATGAGATTCATGAGATGCAGATAGGGTTCCTGACATAGTTCCATAGGACACTTGACTCACTTTAAGCTGCCATGAAAGTCAGGAGAACAAGATTCCAAACTAACTTCCTGATGTCGGGACACTGTTTTTTGGCCTCTCGGCAAATCTTGCTCCCGTGCCTGCCATGATTTCCGCTGCTGGCAGGAGCCAAAAATTCCAGAGAACATTTCTGCTTTCCACAATAATCCTGCTTGCAACATTCCTGTGATTGTCAATTTAGCTCTAGAAGATTTTATCACTAGGAGGCCCTGTAGGAAGGCACAAGGCCAGGCTCACTACAGCACCAAGGAACGTTCACTTCTAGTAACCAAAATAACAACTCACTTGGCAGAGTATAAAGGCCCATTAACTCCATAACTGCCGCTCCACTGGCACAAGCTCATGGATCCCACAAAAAGTAATAGAAATCTGGAACTCATTCCCCCAAAAGATCAGTTGAAACTTTCAAGGCTGTGATCGATAATTTTTTATTAGGCAAGGGGATTAAGGGATTTGGAACTAATGCAAGTAAATGGGGTTATGGTGAAGATCAGCCATGATGTAATTGAATGGTAGCGCAGGCTCGAGGGGCTGCATAAGCTTCTCCTGTTCCTATCGCCTTGATGTTGACCCTAGTCCCCCTTGTGGGAATGGTTTGATTTAAGTGCTCAGCTAAGTGCTTATGTAAAAGCAGACTGGAAAATCCATATAGTGCCAAGATAGCTTACTAGATGCCAGGGAGAGCCAAAAAGGTGAAGTTCCTAATTTTACTTTCTGTTCCTCTGCACTCCATGCCCTTTGATGAAGATCATGGTCTCCCTGACAGTTTGAATAGACCCAATGGTCATTCTGAAAAGAAACCAATAGCAGGAAAGAGACTCAATGATGTTTTTAGCATGCACCCAGTGATATATGAGCTTGATTTCAACCTATTCACTGAGATAGAGTTAAAATCCGGCCCAAACTCTCAGTTGTGAGAATATCAATGATTGGGTATGGTGCTGCATCTTAATCAGCAACATCAGGATATTTATTTCTGCTGTTCAGTATTTTGTGCCCTTTCTGATAAATAGACTGAGTGAGCAAGGGTACTTGTTTCCTGGGCATATATAGATATACACCCTGGAATATTTTTAGATTTCATCCAGTCAGGTATTTAACCTGATTCAATTGGCAATGCTAAAAAGTGGCTATACTCACATGAGTGGTACAGTACCAGCAGTCACAGGCTGTACGACCATCTAGAAAAAATTAAGATATTTAGGATCTCAAAGATTACATTAAATGAGAAGGAACTATCGTCTGTGTGGTAAACTTGAGCTGAATAATCTACAGAAGCAAATCTAAGACCAACACCAACTATTGGCTTATCTGTGATCTATTGAGCCTTCAAACTGTTGATTGAAGATTAGGCTGATATAGAACTGGAAGAGAAGTATTTAAAGGACCACTGTAGGCAATATCTTTGGGACTTTAAATGAAGCAGGACTCAGCACTGCCCTCATTGTAAAGGTCGCTGCAATTCTGACCCATCCTCCTCTGCCTCACCATCTGCCACCCCTGACACGGCCTTTGCTGGCTTTCATTCTTGTCCGATGTCTCATCTTTCTCCATGCTTTCCTCATGTCCTTTGGTTTCCACCGTTTTGCCATAAGAGTGGATCTTCAAGACAGCATTATCATTCCGGTTATCCACTCTGCAACAAAGACACAGACAACAGCAAAGTTAGCTTAGCCTTTTGGATGGGGTACAAATCCACAATCTGTTCTGTTGAAGGGTCATGAGGACTCGAAACGTCAACTCTTTTCTTCTCCGCCGATGCTGCCAGACCTGCTGAGTTTTTCCAGGTAATTCTGTTTTTGTTTTACAAATCCACAATACTCTAATAGCAAAATAAAAGCAAAATATTGCTTATGCTGAAGATACTGCAGAATTCTGAAGAAGAGTTATATTCAACTCACAACATTGGCCGGAATTTTCCGGCCCCACCCTCTAGCGAGATCTTCCGTTCCCAATGAAGTCAACGGGCTTTTGGCTGGCTCCCTGCATTTCCTGGCCACACTGCTGTCGTGGCAGGGCCAGGAAATTCTGACCATTAACTCTGTTTCTCTCTCCACAAATGCTGTCAGTCCTCCTGAGTATTTTCAGCACTTTCTGTTTTCATTTTAGGTCTTTCACTGAGTTTTAACTCTACTTTGTCTCATGTACAGGTCTACTCAATTCAATGAGTGTGTCCCTTATTGAAAATCCTGCAATATTGATGGAGTGAATACTATAAAAATAGATTAAGATGTGTGGTGTAAGCGCTGGTTGAAAAGGCAGCCTGAACGGCCACACAACGGAGCAGTAGAATTAGGATCAGCTTACAGTTTATGATACATTGAACACCTGATCTCACCTGGGGCACTAGGTCAGAATGTCAGTCATATCTTGTGCATCACTCATAGACAATCTGATGAGAATATTAATCACCTGTGGTGTGCTTTCTTGAATGGGCCATTGTGTGTGGCACAGGGGATAGGAGGCTAGAAAACCTTGAGTAAAATGCTGACACTTTAGTGAAAGGTGAACTGCTTGATGATGATTGGATTTTCCTCACTTTTTATTGGCAGAACACTATGGGGCTGGGTTTTGCCTTAAGCTTTGAGACCCCAGTGTCAGGGCCAAACAGGGATTCCAAACCTGCACTTTCTGGCACTGGGACTTGTTGTACCATGGTGCTGTTTACTGTCACTGTATATTGTATTATGGGTTCTTTAGATGTCTCAATGAGGACATATTGAGACTCATATGTTTAAACATAAACCATTTATTGGTAGTCTTTAACTATTACAGATCTCGGGTTACAGTCATGTATGGTGCTGCTCCATGCAGCTAGGCTGCTTACTTAGAGTGTTGTTTCTAGACAGTTCTCCCCAGAGTCTCTTACCATGTGACTCTATACATCATACAGTGGGCAGTGCTACTCTTCAGTCCCACATTAACCCTTGCTCTTCCAGGAACGTTTACATTACGGTGGCATGCAGGCACATACAACATCCTCCTTTCTTCTCCAAAAGATAATTTCCTGTCCAACAGAGTATAATTATTTGTAATACAATCCTTACTTGCTATCCCTTCTCCCACATCTCATGTCTCTGACTTTGCAAATTTAGATGATCTTGAGGCTTGACACCTCTTCCACATCTCAGTCTGTAGAAGTACTCTGTGTTTCTCGTACTTGGCTATCACTATTTAATTCTTTTTTTGCACTCGTTCCAGCTGCATTTCTCCTTATTAACAATCTGTCTGCTTTTTTCAGACACTGTGGGTTTGTCCCACTCCTTCCACAGGGAAGGACTCCATTCATTCCTAGAGTGGACTTGAACTCTCTTTTTCTATGGTATCTGCCATGTTCCTGCTGGATGTATATGTTTTGCTAATGGAACCTTCATTTCCACTTATTACAC